>NW_027361690.1:35925000-36525000 GCF_039654945.1 Dendrobates tinctorius
AGGAGAACCTAGAGATAATACTGGCAAACAAACAAGCCACTCTGGTAAACCGTTTGAGGCTTTCCCAGCACACAGCAGCGGTGCTGGTTCTCCCACGAGCCGTAGTGGGCACAATGGAAGAGGTGTTCAAGGTGCACACAGCAGAAGTGGTGTTGGAGACAGGGGTTTAATCAGGGGTGAACCTAGCCTCTCTGCTGCCTGAGGCGAACAGCAAAATGGCTCCCCCCCATACACACACACAAATTAAATTCTCATATCTGTCCTATAAAACTGAGTACAGTAGTGGACATTTTGATTTAGATAAATGGAAAAAAAAGATGTCCAAACACAAGGATTTCAGCGGCATCACACGCACATAGAAGAACAACACAGAAGTATCCAGAACAAGGGTCATTAATGGCAATGCTAGGCCTGGCACAGGGCCACACTGGGACAAAAAAGCAGCCGTGCCACACAAATCCCACCAGCCCACAAACTATAACACTCCTCACCCCGATCAGTGAATTTTTGCTGTACTTTGTTGTCCCCTCATCACTCTCTTTAAGGAGTTATTTTAAGAGCCACATGTGAATGGCACCACAGTGCATATGACTGACCACAGCTCCATATACTGTACATGGTGCTCTTCAAAGCTATGTTTCCCAGGATCATGGGGGTCCCAGCGGTCAGATCCACAACAAACAGAAAGTCATCCCCTATCCCCACATAATGCTCCATACAGTATTATGTGCCCCATATATTACTTCGTACAGTATAATGATCCCAATATAATACTCCATACAGTATAATGGGCCCCATATATTACTTTGTACAGTATCATGGGCCCCATATAATGCTCCATACAGTATAATGGGCCCCATATATTACTTTGTACAGTATAATGGGCCCCATATAATACTCCATACAGTATAATGGGCCCAATATATTACTTCTTACAGCATATTGGGCCCCATATATTACTTCATACAGTATAATGGGCCCCATATATTACTTTGTACAGTATCATGGGCCCCATATAATGCTCCATACAGTATAATGGGCCCCATATATTACTTTGTACAGTATAATGGGCCCCATATAATACTCCATACAGTATAATGGGCCCAATATATTACTTCTTACAGCATATTGGGCCCCATATATTACTTCATACAGTATAATGGGCACCATATATTACTGCGTACCTTATAATGGGCACTATATATTACTTCATACAGCATAATGGGCACCATATATTACTGCCTACAGTATAATGGGCCCAATATATTACTTCATACAGTATAATGGGCACCATATATTACTGCATACAGTATAATGAGCAACATATATATTACTTCATACAGTATAATGGTCCCCATATATTATTTCATACAGCATAATGGGCACCATATATTACTTCACACAGTATAATGGGCCCCATATAATTCTTCTCCCCAAACCCCGCTGCTCTGGTCTCCTCCATGTATTCTGATCCTCCGCACTGCTTGGCACAGGGACATCATTAACTTTACGTATATAATTGTCCACTTGGACTGATTGTAATAGTGATTTGCTTGTACTCTGTTGTCTGGGGCTGGCCCACTTTATGGGGGTGCGCAGGGCATATGATTATACACCAGTAAAAAGTATGAGAGGCTCAATATGACCAGTGCCACCTAGTTTCCTACACCTCTTATTCTACTGGTACTGTGGGCACACTGACTTGTACTGAGGAAAAGAAAGAACAGAGAGAAAAAAAAACAGAGAGAGAAAGAAAGAAAGAACAAAGAGAGAAAGAAAGATGGGAAAGAAAGAAAGACGAGAGAGAGAGAGAAAGAGGGGAAAGAAAGAAAGAAAGAAAGAAAGAAAGAAAGAAAGAAAGAAGAAAAGAAACACAGAGAGAAAGAAAGAACCAAGAGCGAGAAAAAAAGAAAGATTAGAGAGATAAAGAAACAGAGAGAGAAAGATTCTATATAGATACTATAGCAGCCCGGCTCCCACTGTAGTGCCCACCTGAGCCTCCCGATGCAGGACATATCATAATCCGCTTACATGGCCGGCAACCCTGAGTCCAAGGCGATCCTGCTGTCAGCGCTGTTGGAGGAGGATACGGTGATGGATCTGAAACATTCCCTGAAGTGCCTCCATGGTTTCGTCACAATCTCCTCCCCAAATTACCTAATTTCCGTTCAGCTTCTAGCACATCACTTCCGGTAGAACGTCACGTGCAAATTTTAAAGTACTCCGCGGGGGTCCGCCGTGTACTCCTGTGTCCGCGGGAAAAGTAAGCTCCCAGGCGGAGCAGTGGGACAGAATTTCTCTCAAAATCGGGACTGTCCCGCTGGGAGGTATGAATGCTCCCCACCATACACCTTGTACACGTATGGCTCTGCACACATCATAAACACACGGTTCCACTTTTTATGCCTCGCACACACAGCTCCGCTCTGTACACCTCGCACACACACGGCTCCACTCAGTACACACATGGCTTCACTCAGTAAACCTCGTACACATGCGGTTCTGCTCTGTGCACCTTTTACACATGTGGCTACGCTCTGTAAACCTTGTACACAAATGGCTCCACTCCGTAAACCTTGTACACATGCGACTTTGCTCCATACACCTTGTACACTCGCAGTTCCGCTCGGTACACCTCGCACACATGCGGCTCCGTACACCTCACACATGTGCGACTCTGCTCCATACACCTCGTACACGTGCGGCCATGCTCCTTACACCTCGCACACATCTCTGCTCCGTACACATGCGGCTCCGCTCCGTGCACCTCGTACACGTGCGGCTCCGCTCCGTGCACCTCATACGCGTGCGGCTCCGCTCCGTGCACCTTGTACACACGCACGGCTCCGCTCCGTGCACCTCGTACACACGCACGGCTCCGCTCCGTGCACCTCGTACACACGCACGGCTCCGCTCCGTACACCTCATACACATGCACGGCTCCGCTCCGTACACACGCACGGCTCTCCTCCTTACACCTCGCACACACACAGCTCTGCTCCGTACACCTCGTACACACGCGGCTCTGCTCCTTACACAGGATCGGGCTGAGACCGTATCACATACACAACTCACACGTATCACACACAGCTCCGACGTATCACACACACAGCTCGCACGTATCACAGCTCACACGTATCACACACACAGCTCACACGTATCACACACACAGCTCACACGTATCACACACACACAGCTCACACGTATCACACACCCAGCTCACACGTATCACACACACAGCTCACACGTATCACACACACAGCTCACACATATCACACACACAGCTCACACACGCATGTATCACAGCTCATACACACAAGTAGCTCACTCACGATGATAGACAGCAGTCCTGCATAAACCAAGGAATGATGCGCACAGGGCCTGTGATGAGGCCACAGGAGGGGAGGAGTCAGGTGTCACATGATCAGGGGGCCCTGACACCTTCCCTCCTGTGACCGCATCAATTACAGCTTCTTGCACGACCGCAGCATCAGCATGCAGAGGCTAAATTGTAGGTGCTGCAGGTAAAGGAGCAATAATGCCGCCCCCTGCTGCCTACCGCTTGAGCAGCTGGTGCAAATCGCCTCATTATAGGTGCGGCCCTGTGTTTAATGACCATGTTGTGGACTGATTTCTCAAGTACGGCTCACACGACTGCTAATACTGCATCGATTAAAAGTGACAGGAGGCAGCAGTTGTCAACTATGGTTACAAACTACTTTTCCTCCCATATCGATGTTCTCCCTCACAGGTCATTCCCCTTTGACTATTGAGCCTCTAAACTGGACGCCTGGCCTGAATTGGCACAATATGCCTTACAGGAGCTCGCTTGCCCTGCTGCTAGTGTGTTATCTGAAAGAGTCTTCAGTGCTGCTAGATCAATCCTGAAAAAGGACCCGTCTGTTGACCCAAAATGTTGATGATCCAACCTTCATTAAAATGAACCATGCATGGGTTTCAAAGGATTTTGTCCCACCTTCCCCTGATGACACATAGGTTATGAGAAAAGTGCCTCTGTTTTTTCTTCCTCTTTCTCGAACTTGCCCAATTATGCCTTTTGCAGCAGCTGATGTCCAGCCAACACATCTACATATGCCAATTTTTAAACCTCCCTAACTGGGCTGCCCACCCCTCACCCAACGGCTGGGGTCAAGACCTGGCCCACCCGGGCAAGTGCCATTGCTCTGAACAGGTGGATGGGCCCACTGATGGCCGACGGCAATGGCACAGGGCCCCTCATAGTACAATACAGTGTCTCAGACGGTGGGAGGGCCCACTCGCCGTCAGACACACCAGCGTACTATGAGGGGCCCTGTGCCAGTACCGTCAACCACGATTGTGCCCCCCCCCGCTTGGTCATGGCCACAGCACTTGCAAGTTGCAATACTTACCTCTCCCTGCTCCACTGCTGTGCAGTCTGGGCAGTTAAATCCTTCACAGGGACGGCCACTCGAAATTTGGTGTATTGATCAATGATGGTTAAGATGTAGCTATGGCCTGTCCTGCTGGCCTCTACCTTCAGATGATCAATGGTTACCATTTGAAATGGATGTCAACTTACAAGCGGATGCAGTGGTGGATTATGATCACCTTTCACAGTTGTGATAGTCACAGACGTCTGACATTCCTGGCACCATTTTTCAATGTCTCCTCTCATGCCAATCCAATAGACTCGCCTACGGCCTGTGGCTTCTGACTTTTGCACTCCAAAATGACCAGACACATCATGATAGGCAGTGAGGACCATGGGTACATCTCTCCCTGTGATCACAATTTGATGGAGACGAGTAACGGTGATGTTATCCACGCTACTGCGATAAAGCAATCCTTTCTTCACATAGAACCTTTTTCGCTTTCTCCACAGACACAGTAATTGAGAGTCTGCATCGCCTCTGCAACATCTACCGGGAGGTTTTCCCGCGATGATTAATTCCAAAATTTCTGCTAACACTCGACTTTGCGTCTATACTTGTATCCATGTAGTTTCCAGTAGCGGAGATTCTGGACTGGCTTACTGAGATTGAAATATATACGAAGATTTAAAAGTACCACAACATTGTATACTGGTGTACGCTAGGAATACCTTTCCCTTTTTCTACTTTTGTAATTCTGGTGTAATACATAGTGAGCCTGTGAGTGTCTGTGTCTAACTCCAGAAATATAGACGGAACTTTAACCCTAGACTGGACACACCTGGTATGTGCTGATACAGTACCTTGTTTCAAAAATTTGTATTATGGCATCATCTGTAGGATAACCAACTGTGGGGGGGACCCTCTTCTTGTCGCAGACAAACACAAGACTGAGACAGAGTTTGTATTGAACAATAAAAAAGAAAAAATGCCAGCTTAGGCCTCTTTCACACATCAGGTTTTCGCCGTCAGGCGCGATCCGGCGCTTTTGACAGAAACCGGATCCGGCGAAATGCAATGCCGGATCCGGTTTCCCCCCCATTGACTTGCATTTGCGCCGGATCGCGCCGGATGGCCATGCGTTTCATCCGGTTTTCGCCGGATCCGGCAATGTGTCGCGATCCGGCGTCTGGAAAAAACGGCTACTGTAACGTTTTTTGTCTCCGGCGAAAAAGCCGGACACGCCGGATCCGGCGCGTCCGGCTTTTTCACACAATGAAAGCCTATGAGCGCCGCAATGCGCCGGATCCGGTGAAAGCCGGATCCGGCGGCCGGATCCGGTTTTTTGGTCTGAGCATGCTCAGTAGCTCTGCCCACAGGAGATATATAAAAGCAAGACAATGGGACCCTCAGCCACACCCAACATGCCACCCAAGCCAAGAACCAGGAGCAGGAGAAGGCAGCAGACATCTGCAGCAGCAGCACCATCAGCACCACCCCAAATGGAGCAGCAAATGGAACATGCTGAGGAGGGGAGTCCAGCAGCAGATGAGAGACGGTAATTATCAAATCCCCCATTCCTCCAAACTAGGGCCATGGAATATCAAGATATTCATTGGCCCTTTGTTTCTCTTTATTCAACAGCCGCCAAAGAGATGCAGCAGCAGCAGCAGCAGCAGAAATGGCATCACTGGCAGCAGCAACAGCAGCAGCAATACCCACAGCCATGGAGTCTGGCCATCAACAGGACAGCACATCTTCTTCTGGGAGCCCTCCCTCGCATCGTCAGCGTTTGACGGTAAGTTTTTATTTCCAAAATCCATCATCTCTGTAATATATGTCTATTCATTGCCTTTTATTTCAAAACAGGAATCACAAGATGAAGAGGAGCTCCCAGAAGAAGAAGGAAGGGGTGGACAGACACCTGGAGTGGGCTCACAATTGGTAAGTTTTTTGCATCAAACGCAGAAACACAACATCACACTACACACAACACATAGAAAACAATGTTCTGCAGACCACACACAGCAAACAAATGCCTACATCCAAAGACATAACATTTTTTGTTTTCTTCTCTAGTCTTCCCAATCTGGTGCTCGGCCAAGAGGTCCTCGCAGTGCCTCCCAGGGTCGTCGGCGACAGCAACGCGGCGGTCACCAGCGTGTAAGTATAAATATTTTTGCTTTGTTTTTTTGCACTTTTTATTTCATTTCTTTTGTGGAGGCTAATGTTATTTTTGTCTTTTTCTTTAACAGCCTTCACAGCGTGCTCCCGACTCTGACGGTGAGGATGGAGGACTCGATGTGGACCACCTCATCGATCTCGTCAGACAAAGGGAGCCGCTCTGGAATATGGCTGACCGCCGCCACGCTGACCTTATCGTTACCCGACGACTCTGGGAGGAAATCTGTTCGCTCCTTGTGGGCCGCTGGGAGGACCTCGATGTTCGGGCCCAGATTAAAGAGCGTAAGTATATACAGTACCGGTTGCTTGATGTAAACCAGTGTTTCCCGAACTCCAGTCCTCGTGGTCCCCACGGATCATGTGTTCAGGATTTCTATTTACTATGGAAATCCTGAAAACATGACCCCTGGGGACCATGAGGACTGGAGTTTGTGAAACACTGATGTTGTATACTAACCACTCCTTTCTCGTTTCAGGGAACAGAATTGTGAATCGGTGGCGGTCTGTGAGGGATCGTTTCAAGAAGGAGTTCAATAAAGAGATGCGGGCCCCGAGTGGATCTGGAGGACGCAGGAGCAAGTACAAGTACGCACAAGCCCTGTCGTTCCTCCGGGAAACAATGCTCACCAGAAGGTAAATATTACACACCACATGTGAAAAAAAATGTTAGATGTAACTTTTTTTTTTCAGCCAGGGCCATACCATGTCAGTATTTTAATTGTTTTTTTTTCTCTTTATTCCACAGCACGGTGAGCAGCACTCGGGAGCCTGCACGATTGGACCCTTCTGAGGCGATCCCTGAGGAGACCGGCACCGAGGGACACTTCGACCGCCCCGGTACATCTGCACCTTCCCAGCCTTCCCACACATTCGACCCATCTGTCCCATCCACCAGCACAGGAGCATCGTGGCCGCCTACATTACATGAAGCTGCTGGTGAGGAGATCGCTTTCCCTTTACCCCACCCTTCTGCCCCTGCCACCTCTAGTACACCTGCGGGTACTGGGCGGCAGCGGCAGAGGGGTCAGGAAAAGAGTTATGCGCAAGAGTTCTTGCATCTGAATGCATCTTTCCAGAACTGTCTAAAAGTCTTGTCAGAGCAAATCTCCGCAGGCTTTCAGCAGATCAACTCCAGCATTCTGGAGGTGAAGACACTTCTGCAAACCATGCATTCAGAAGCAAGATCTTCGCCAAACCACACCTTTTTCAGGTCTGTTGTGGAGCGCATGGCAACACTATCTCCTACCCAGCAGATGCATGTAATGCATTCGTGCCACGGTGCTCTACAGCAGGTTACCTCCCAACCTCCACCTCCCACCACTGTAGTTCCTCCACCTGCACCCCCTCCAGCCACTTTCCATCCTCCCCCTCCTATTACATCTGCACCCCCTCCAGCCACTTTCCATCCTCCCCCTCCTATTACATCTGCACCCCCTCCAGCCACTTTCCATCCTCCCCCTCCTATTACATCTGCACCCCCTCCAGCCACTTTCCATCCTCCCCCTCCTATTACATACCAGCAACCTCACCAGTACCAGCAACCTCCCCAGTACCAGACATCTCCCCACTTCCAGCAACCTGCCCCGTACCAAACTCCTTCCCCGTACCAAACTCCTTCCCCGTACCAAACTCCTTCCCCATACAACTTTCCATCAACATCATCTGCTCCTACAGTCCCTGCCCAACCCTCCACTCCACCGCCCACCACCTCTTCTGCCTCCAACATGTCCACCCATTCTGTAGCTTTTTCCACACCTTCACCTCTAACTGTTCCTTCCCCACCACGATCCCAGTCCTCTCTCCACACACCCAGTGTCGAAGTGTCCCGCAGCCCCTCCAGCAGTATTTCCACCCCACACTACACAGATTTGTAATGTGTGTTTTTTAATAAAAATGCCCATTGGGTTTAAAACCTTTATTAAAAAAGTTTTTTGCACTTTAAAAACATTTTACAAAAAAAAGAAAAATTTTAAATAAAAGTTAAATTATCGTTTCACAATGGTTGTCTGTCTTTTCTTTCTGCGGCGAACTATGTTTAAAAAAAAGGTTAAATACAGGGTATTTCAAAGGTAAAAAGGTATTCAAAACCAGGTATATAACTGTGGGTAAATTTTAGCTTTTTGCCACAGTTGTGTTCCTGGTTGTGTTTGAAGCAAAGTATTTCACCTAAAAAGTTGTGTTTATTGTTGGTGATTTCCTAACAATGTACACAACTTTTGTTAAAAGGTGAAATACTTTGCATAAAACACAACCAGGTACACACCTGTGGCCTAAAGCTAAAAATAGTAGACCATGACAAGATAGCCAACTTTGGTTGGCAAAGGTATATACTGTTGGTCCAGAAGGTACACAAGTTTGGTTAGGGCACAAATCTTTCACACTCTGTCATCCTGCCAGTGTACTCTGCCTTGAGGGGCCACAAGGGTCAATTTTAAAAACCGGATCCGGCGTAATCCGTCGAAAAACGGATAGAAAAATGGATGAACCGGATGAGACGGATCCGGTTTTGTCTGTCAAGAACAAGACGGATCCGGCAGAAAACCGGATCCGGCACATCAGGTTTTACAAAACATTTGCCGGATCCGGCATTCCGGCACGACGCCGGATCGCGCCTGACGCCGAAAACCTGATGTGTGAAAGTAGCCTTACCCGGTTGGTTCAAAAGATAAGCTGCTATACTGTATAGGCTCTCAGCAACGGATAAATGACAGGAGCTCTTGCCAACAATAAATGCGAAAAGGAGATGAATCCAGCGAGCCAAGTTTGAAGTACATAAAAAATCTTTTTCTTTATTTCAAACGTAGATTAAAAATATTTATCCATAGCAGCATATTATAAATATAGGCAGAGAGAGGAAAAATTACTGCTGTAAAGCGCACGGCAAGACGCGTTTCGGCTAAACCTTTATCATTGCCATAATCAATGGCAATGATAAAGGTTTAGCCGAAACGCGTCTTGCCGTGCGCTTTACAGCAGTAATTTTTCCTTTCTCTGCCTATATTTATAATATGCTGCTATGGATAAATATTTTTAATCTACGTTTGAAATAAAGAAAAAGATTTTTTATGTACTTCAAACTTGGCTCGCTGGATTCATCTCCTTTTCGCATTTGTATTGAACAGGTCCGTTTTTAGTGCCCATCCTTCTATCGACAACAGCAATTCACCACAGCCGTTTCACATTTCTCTGTACACAGGCCCCGGTACCTTCACTTCCTTTGTAACTATAATCGTGGCGTCCTCTGTGGCTCTTCCACTGTGGCTGGCCTAGGCCCAACCACCACAGCACTGCACCAGTCTGAGCACACCGTCCGTATGATAGCCCCAGGCCATCTTCGTCTGCGGCTACAGTCCTCTGGGCCACCCCCCATGACCGCCTCAACTGTTAGTCCTCTCTGGAGCCTTTCCACTGTCTCTATTTCCTCAGCAGAACTTCCTCTTTACTGTGCTCCCTTCACTGACTGACTCTTCCAGAACCTTCCCTCAGCCTTTTATACTTCCAGTTCTGGTAACTCCGCCCACCATCACCTAACAGTTTCTCTGACCAATGGCAGTTATTCAGTCCCACTCCTACACTCTCCACTGCCCTCCAATGGGCAAGCTAAAACACTGCACCCTTTCTCTTTATCTTAGCGGTTTCACACCTACAATGCGCTACACCTCTGCTTCTCACTACAGGCTGGTTTGTCTGTTAGTCCACCTTCCCTACATCATCCATAGTGAGTGAGCATGTGTGGGTTACGCCTTCTATATATACGGTGAATCGGAGAAACAAATTTTTACACTATACTCGATACAGCTTGTATCTTGTTATACAGTACCTTTGTTGTTTAGCATTATGGTCAAATCCATACTGTGTAAGCGTCTGAGAGTGACTACGGGACTATTTATACGGAGATTTCAATTGTACCCTAAAAAATATATACTTGCTATCTTGTTATCCAGGACCTTTTTTACAACATTTTTTATTATGGTCAAAACCAAACTGAGTGAGCGTCAGAGGGTGACTACGGAAATATATACCGATATTTTCAATTTGGCCAACACTGTATACAGCAGAACGCTTCTGATACAGTAACCTTTTAAGCTATTTAGATTCTGGTGTAATCCATAGTGAGCTTGTAAACGTGTGTGTTACTCCGGCAATATATTTGTAACTTTAAGATTACCCCAACACTGTATACAGCTGTACGCTTGTGTTACATAACCCATTTACCGCTTTTCATATTCTTGTGTAATCCATACTGGGCCTGAGAGCGTTTGTGTCTGCCTCCTGAAATGTATACGGAGAATCAGAATGTTTACACTATACTATATATACCTTGTATCTGGTGATACTGTACCCTTTTTCAACTTTTTATTTTATTGGGTAATCCATACTGAGCCTGTGAGCATCTGTGTATGCCTCATGAAATATATACAGAGATTTACTGTTATCCATAGACTGTATAGAGCTGTACGCTTCTGATACAGTACCATATATCTGCTGGTATTTTGGGTCCATTTTCAAAAACATGAGGAAGTATGGTGGAAGAGGACGCAGATGTGGGTGTGGAGGGCCACCTGGTACTGATGGTGGTGTTGGTGATGCATCTGCTGGTAGTGCCAAAAACACAATAGCAACTAAGGCAGGAGGTGTTGAGCCAGTGTCATGGAGTAGCTCTGGAAGGCCTGTAAGGCTCCCTTTTCTGGGAATAGGTAGACTGCTTTTAAAGCCGGAGCATCAGGAACTGTTTGTGGCCTACATTGCTGAAACAGCCTCCAGCTCTATCGCCTCCTCTTCTGAAGTTGTAAAAAATGCAAGCACTGAGTCGTAACTACAGGCTTCTTGTCAGGAGCAACCCCTTTCCTTGTGTCCTTCACCCACACCAAAAGTGAAGGATGTGGAAGCACACACCTCAGATTACTCCATGGAGCTCTTTTCACATACCATGCCTGGGTTAATTAAAAATAGGGCCCATCATGTACTGGAGCATTGTAAATGGGGCAGATCAGACACTGGAGCAGCATCTAAGGGGCCCATTATACACTGGAGCATTACAAATGGGGCCCATTATATATGGAGCATTATTAGGGCCCATGATACACTGGAGCATCATCCATGAGGCCCATCATGTACTGGAGCATTGTAAATGGGGCAGATCAAACACTGGAGCAGCATCTAAGGGGCACAAGCCTATAACCTGCAGTAACCACCGAACGAACAAACCGCTGCACGACCAGCTCTACCCTCGCCTACTGTATTCTCACCCATCCCTTGTAGATTGTGAGCCTTAGCGGGCAGGGTCCTCTCTCCTCCTGTACCAGTTATGACTTGTATTGTTTAACATTATTGTACTTGTTTTTATTATGTATACCCCTCCTCACATGTAAAGCGCCATGGAATAAATGGCGCTATAACAATAAATAATAATAATAATAATAATAATTATACACTGGAGCATTACAAAAAGGGCCCATTATATATGGAGCATTATTGGAGCCCATCACACACTGGAGCATCATCCATGAATCCATTAGGCCCATCATGTACTGGAGCAATGTAAATGGGGCAGATCAGACACTGGAGCAGCATCTAAGGGGTACATTATACAATGGAGCATTACAAATTGGGCCCATTATATATGGAGCATTATTAGGGCCCATGATACACTGGAGCATCATCCATGAGGCCCATCATGTACTGGAGCATTGTAAATGGGGCAGATCAGACACAGCTGACACTCGGCACAATGTGTCAGGGGCGGTCACAGACCGCCCCCGACACGCTAACCCTTTGCACACCGCGATCAAACACGATCGTGGTGTACCGGGGGTTAAAGGGAACCATCGGCAGGGAGGGGGCTCCCTCCATGCTTCCCTGAGCCCCCCACAGCAGCACAATGTGCAGTGCTGCTGCGGGGGGCTCCATTCCTGCAGGTCCCCGAATCCAAGATGGCGACAGGGACCTTCGGGGGCCTGCAGGGAGCTGGCTTCCTTAGTGCCTGCAAAGCGCACTTAGTGCCTGCAAAGTGATCTGTGATGTGACAGATCAGTGATCTGTCAAATGACAGTTATGTCCCCCCCGGGACAATGTAATAAAGTTAAAAAAAAAAAAGTGTAAAAATAATTTTAAAAAAATCGCTAAATAAATTAAAAAAAAAAATATTCCCTAATAAATTGATTTTTTGGAAATAAAAAAAAAAACAATAAAAGTACACATATTTGGTATCGCCGCGTCCGTAACGACCCGCCCTATAAAACTGTCCCATGAGTTAACCCCTTTAGCAAACCACTTAAAAAATAAAAACAAAAAACGAAGCAAAAAATAATGATTTATTATCATACCGCCGAACAAAAAGTGCAATAACGCGCGATCAAAAAGACGCATGTAAATAGCCATTGTACCGCTGAAAACGTCATCTCGTCCCACAAAAAACGAGCCACCATACAGCATCATCAGCAAAAAAATAAAAAGTTATAGCTCGCAGAATAAAGCGATGCAAAAATAATTATTTTTTATATAAAATTGTTTTCATTGCATAAAAGCGCCAAAACATAAAAAAACCTAAATGAGGTATTGCTGTAACCGTACCGACCCGAAGAATAAAACTGTCTTATCAATTTCACCGCACACGGAACGGTGTAAACGCACCTCCCAAAAGAAATTCATGAAACGCTGGTTTTTGTTCATTCTGCGTCCCAAAAATCGAAATAAAAAGCGATCAAAAGATGTCACATGCCCGAAAATGATACAATAAAAACGGCAACTCGTCCCGCAAAAAATAAGACCTCACATGACTCGGTAGGTCAAAATATGGAAAAATTATAACTCTCAATATGTGGCGATGCAAAAAACATTTTTACAATAAAAAGCGTCTTTTAGCGTGCGACAGCTGCCAAACATAAAAACCGCCATAAATAGTAAATCAAACCCCCCGTTATCACCCCCTTAGTTAGGGAAAAATAACAAAATTAAAAGAAAATGTATTTATTTCCATTTTCCCATTAGGGCTAGGGTTAGGGCTAGGGTTAGGGCTAGGGCTAGGGTTAGGGCCAGGGCTAGAGTTAGGGCTGAGATTAGGGTTAGGGGTGTGTTGGGGTTAGGGTTGGAGTTATAATTGGGGGGTTTCCACTGTTTGGGCACATCAGGTGCTCTCCAAATGCAACATGGTATCTGATCTCAATTCCAACCAATTATGCGTTGAAAAAGTCAAATGGTGCTCCTTCCCTTCCAAGCTCTGCCATGCGCCCAAACAGTGTTTTACCCCCACATATAGGGTTTCAGCCTACTCAGGACAAATTGCAAAACAACTTTTGGGGTCCAATTTCTCCTGTTACCCGTAGGAAAATAAAAAATTGGGGGCAAAAATATCATTTTTGTGGAAAAAAATGATTTTTTTATTTTCACGCCCGGATGTTATAAACTTCTGTGAAGCACTGGGGGGTTCAAAGTGCTCACCACACATCTAGATAAGTTCATTAGTGGGTCTAGTTTCCAAAATGGGGTCACTTGTGGGGGGTTTCCACTGTTTAGGTACATAAGGGGCTCTCCAAAAGCAACATGACACCCGCAGACCATTCCATTAAAGTCTACATTCCAAAACATCACTACTTCCCTTCTGAGCCCCAGCGTGTGCCCATATAGTAGTCTTCTCCCACATATGGGGTATCAGCATACTCAGGACAAATTGGACAACAACTTTTGGGGTCCAATTTCTCCTGGTACCCTTGGGAAAATAAAAAAATTGGTGACTAAAAGATCATGTTTGTTGAAAAAATACGATTTTTTTATTTTCACGCCCGAGCATTATAAACTTCTGTGAAGCACTGGGGGGTTCAAAGTGCTCACCACACATCTAGATAAGTTCCTTGGGGGGTCTAGTTTCCAAAATGGTGTCATTTGTGGGGGGTTTCTACTGTTTTGGTACATCAGGGACTTTCCAAACGCGACATGGTGTCTGATCTCAATTCCAGCCAAAAACGTCAAATGGCGCTGCTTCCCTTCCGAGCTCTACCATGCGCCCAAATAGTGGTTTACCCCCACATGTGGAGTATCAGCGTACTCAGGACAAATTGAAAAATAACTTTTTGGGTCCTGTTACCCTTGGAAAAGTAAGAATTGAGGGTGAAAAGATCATTTTTGTGGAAAAAATATCATTTTTTAATTGTACAGCTGTACGTTATAAACTTCTGTGAAGCCCTTGGTGTTCAAAGTGCTCACCACACATCTAGATAAGTTCCTTGGGGGGTCTAGTTTCCAAAATGGCGTCATTTGTGGGGGGTTTCCACTTTTTTGGTACATCAGGGGCTTTCCAAACACGACATGGTGTCCGATCTCAATCCCAGCCAAAAAAGTCAAATGGCGCTGCTTCTCTTCTGAGCTCTGCCATGCACCCAAATAGTCGTTTACACCCACATATGGGGTATCAGCGTACTCAGGACAAATTGCACAATAACTTTTAGGGTCCTGTTACCCTTGGAAAAATAATAATTGGGGGTGAAAAAACCTTTTTTTGGAAAAAATATGATTTTTTAATTGTACCGCTGCATGTTATAAACTTCTGTGAAGCCCTTGTGGGTTCAAAGTTCTCTAAAGTTCCTTGTGGGGTCTAGTTTCCAAAATGGGGTCACTTGTGGGGGGTTTCCACTGTTTAGGTACATCAGTGGCTCTCCAAACGTGACATGGCGTCCGATCTGAATTCCAGCCAATTTTGCATTGAAAAAGTCAAACGGCGCTTCTTCCCTTCTTAGCTCTGCCATGCACCGAAACAGTGGTTCCCCCCCACTTATCAGGTATCAGCGTACTCAGGACAAATTGCACAATAACTTTTGCAGTCCAATTTCTCCTGTTACCCTTGGTAAAATAAAAAAAATTGAACCTGAATTATTTTTTTGTGAAAAAAAGTTAAATGTTCATTTTTTTTTAAATATTCAAAAAATTCCTGTGACGCACCTGAAGGGTTAATAAACTTCTTGAATGTGGTTTTGAGCACCTTAAGTTGTGCAGTTTTTAGAATGGTGTCACTTTTGGGTATTTTCTATTATATAGACCCCTCAAAGTGGCTTCAAATGTAATGTGGTCCATAAAAATAAAATGGTGTTGCAATAATGAGAAATCGCTGGTCAAATTTTAACCCTTATAACTTTCTAACAAAAAAAATTTTGGTTACAAAATTGTGCTGATGTAAAGTAAACATGTGGAAAATGTTACTTATTAAGTTTTTTGTGTGCCATATCTCTCTGATTTAAGGGCATAAAAATTCAAAGTTGGAAAATTGCACAATTTTCAAAATCTTTGCCAAATTTCCATTTTTTTCACAAATAAACGCAAGTTATTTGAATGAAATTTTACTACTAACATGAAGTACAATATGTCATGAGAAAATATTGTCAGAATCACCGGGATCCATGGAAACTTTTCAGAGTTATTACCTCATAAAGGGACAGTGGTCAGAATTGTAAAAATTGGCCCGGTCATGAATGTGCAAACCACCCTTGGGGGTGAAGGGGTTAAAATAGATCAGTCATGTATGCAGTGAAGTATGTGTCATTGTACTATACCTATATTTCTGTGGCATATCGGAGCATCATGAGTTGTGGTATGCGTACTGACACTCTTTGGCCCAGGGCACACGAAAACCTGGAGCCAGCCCAACCCCCCCCCACAACTTTAGCCAAATAGCACCCAGTTTTCAATGCGTAACTATTATTAGGAAGTAAATTAAGATTGACAAGCTTCAGTTATAAAAATTGTTGTTTTTGGCATTGAAATGGGCACTGTAGGTGTGTTTACTATCTTCCACTCCCTGCTGACTTTGCTTCCCCATTGACTTGCATTGGTTTTCGTGTTTCAATCGGCCTCCGACTTTTCCCTATAGTTGGACGATTTCGTTTCACCCGACTTTTGCGAAAGTCAGGTTTCATGAAACCCGACTCGACCCGAAAAAAGGCAAAGTCGCTCATCTCTAGTTATACATACTAGAGGCGTATGCTGTATATAATGAAAAGACAATGCATTACATATCAATGGAGGACCCTGAATGTAATAAAGGACAACTATACACATAATAATGGTGGACATAGAATCTACATAAAGGATAATGCTATTAATACTAATGGATGACGCTATACATACTAATGGAAGAGACATAATTTAAAAAGGATGGTGCTATACATTCTTATGGAGAACACAATATGTAATAAAAGATGATGCAATATGTACTAGTGGAGGACACTGAGTGTAAAGGACAATGCTATATATACACTAATAGAGGACACTGTATGTAATAAAGGATGATGCTATGCAGATGACATGTGTAGTAAAGGACATTATACATACTAATGGAAGGCACTGTATGAAATTTAAGCTGATGCCATACATAATAATGAAGGACTCTGACTACAATAAAGGACGACACTATACATATATACATACTAATGGAACACACAGTACGTAATAGAGGGAGAATATACATTCGAATGGACAACACTGTATGCAATAAGGGAAAACATTATACTTAACAAAGGAATACACTGTATGCAATAAAGGATAACGTTATGTGTACTATTGGTAGACATTATACATAATAAAGGAGTACACTGAAAACAAAAAAGGATGGCACTATATGTACTAAGGGAGGATATTGTTTGTAATTAAGAAGAGATGTATAGAAGTTCCACACAGGTGAGGGGTTGAACACATCTAAGTGGGTCCCCAGCCCATGTTTTGCAAAGACCATTACATGTTGTACATGTATTATAGACATTGTTGTCTCATAAACAAAAATGTTATCACCTATCATCACTCTATAGATCATAGAGAGATTACTACATTACTTATTGTCTTCTCTTCCTGGTATCATGATGACTTCTGCCAGTCACCTCTTCTCTCTGCAGAGTTTGGTGTCTTTGCTTGTTAAGAAGATCTACACATTGTAACCCTGTAAAATAGCATTGTCACATATTATATGTGGATAACAAAAATCCCCCCTAGTTAAAAAATATACCCCATAATGTGCCCCCTAAATACAAAAATACCATATTAAGGCTACTTTCACACATCAGGTTTTCGGCGTCAGGCGCGATCCGGCGTCGTGCCGGAACGCCGGATCCAGCAAATGTTTTGTAAAACCTGATGTGCCGGATCCGGTTTTCTGCCGGATCCGTCTTGTTCTTGACAGACAAAACCGGATCCGTCTCATCCGGTTCATCCGTTTTTCTATCCGTTTTTCGACGGATTACGCCGGATCCGGTTTTTAAAATTGACCCTTGTGGCCTTCCGAACGGGATTGGCTACTGGAAAACTATATATAGCGTGTTCCTACAGCCCTTCTTTGACAGGTTGTAGAGGAGAAAGTGCAGGTTGGAGAGAAGAGCAAGTTACTGGCGAAGATGGATGTTGTGATTGGAAATATTTTGAAGAATTTGGCGGATTTTATAGCGGAGGCGAATCGTTTGAGGATGATTGTTCTGGAGAAGGAGAGAGCGAGACAGCAGCGCATCAGGCATCGTAGACGACGTTTGTGGATCCACCCCATCACAGCCAAGAGAATGACGCGTGGGGTCTATTCTACACTCTGCATGGACCTTCGACGAAACCCGGATAAATTTTTTGGATATGTTCGGATGAAAATGGAGAATTTTGATTACTTGGTGGAGCGCATTGCACACCTCATAAGAAAAGCGGACACCTATTGCCGCTTCTCTGTTTCACCCGCAGAGCGTCTGATGGTGACTTTAAGGTAAGCCACATTTATTGGATGTGCTCGCATCAGAGCACACTTTCACTGCAATCTTGTTGGTGGTAGTTTGTATCTCCAAGTGTTATAGCTGAGTTTTGGTATGTAATGCTGTGATTTAAAACTAACTGATTGTTTTTTAATTCCCCACAGATTTCTTGCAACTGGAGAATCCCTTTCGTCACTGCATTTCCAGTACAGACTCGGGATTTCCACCATATCTTGAATAGTGAAACGACTTTCGACTAACCTCTGCACTAATCCGTACCTCCCACTCCCGACTCCAAGACTTCTCCCGTGCTGCTCCTATCCTCTGGAATGCTCTACCCCAAGAAATCAGGACTATCCACAATTTGCATAGTTTTAGGCGCTCCCTCAAAACACACCTGTTCAGAGCGGCCTATCACATTCACTAATCAAAGTCATTCTCTGTGTAAGTGTGCGTGCGTAGCCCATTCACTATCTCCATCCATCCTTCACTCCTGCAAGATGGCTGGACCTTCATTGTAAATACACCATTGTAAATACACACCTGTACTCTGTATCTCCCTCACCTCATTGTAGATTGTACGCTCTCACGAGCAGGGTCGTCTTATTTCGTCTTATTTTGCTTTAATTATTGTATTGTTAGCGTTGTTACTTATGACTTGTGTTTTGAAACTGTTAAACTGTAAAGCGCTGCGGAATATGTTGGCGCTATATAAATAAAGATTATTATTATTATTTATTATTATTAGTGAAGTACACATGCCGTGCACTGTGGGACTCCTTAGCTGAAGAGTTTTTACCAGAGCCCACAACAGAGAGGTGGATTGAAATTGCTGACAAGTTTCAACAGATATGTCAGTTTCCCAACTGCTTGGGCGCTGTGGACGGGAAACATATCCGCATTGTAAAGCCAGCCGGATGGGGATCGGAATATTTCAATTACAAGAAATATTTTTCAATTGTCCTCATGGCCATCGCTGATGCGGAATACAAATTTATTGCTGTTGATATTGGGGCCTATGGCCGCTCCAATGACTCTCAAGTTTTCAAACTGTCTGCCATGGGGCATAAACTGTATGGAAACACCTTCCAGTTCCCACCACCTAGACCGCTGCCGCAAACATCTGGTCCACCTATGCCATTTGTCTGTGTAGGGGATGAAGCCTTCCAGCTGTCAGAACACCTTTTGAAACCGTACTCTAGCAGAGGATTGACAAGACCAAAACGCATTTTTAATTACCGCCTCACAAGAGCAAGAAGAATGGTTGAATGTACCTTTGGTATTCTGACAGCCAAATGGCGGGTCCTATTGACTGCGATCAACCTCAAGACAGAAACTGTTGACGAGGTGATCAAAGCTTGCGTGGTACTCCACAATTTTGTTATCTGCAAGGAACCCATTTCCATTGAGGACACCTCTGAAGAAACCACCTTGCAAGATTACCATGACATTACCACTAGAAGTTCTGTGACGGTTTCAGTAATGAGGGACAATTTTGCACTATACTTTATGTCACCTCAAGGCAGAGTACACTGGCAGGATGACAGAGTGTGAAAGATTTGTGCCCTAACCAAACTTGTGTACCTTCTGTACCAACAGTATATACCTTTGCCAACCAAAGTTGGCTATCTTGTCATGGTCTCTATTTTTAGCTTTAGGCCACAGGTGTGTACCTGGTTGTGTTTTATGCAAAGTATTTCACCTTTAAACAAAAGTTGTGTACATTGTTAGGAAATCACCAACAATAAACACAACTTTTTAGGTGAAATACTTTGCTTCAAACACAACCAGGAACTCAACTGTGGGAAAAAGCTAAAATTTACCCACAGTTATATACCTGGTTTTGAATACCTTTTTACCTTTTAAATACCCTGTATTTAACCTTTTTTTTAAACATATTTCGCCGCAGAAAGAAATGACAGACAACCAGTGTAAACAATAATTTAACTTTTATTTAAAATATTTTTTTTTTGTAAACTGTTTTTAAAGTTAAAAAAACATTTTTAATAAAGGTTTGAAGCCAACAGGGCATTTTTATTACAAAACACATCATAAATCTGTGTAGTGTGGGGTGGAAATACTGCTGGAGGGGCTGCGGGACACTTCGACAATGGGAGTGTGGATAGAGGACTGGGATCGTGGTGGGGAAGGAACAGTTAGAGGTGATGGTGTGGAAAAAGCTACAGAATGGGTGGACATGTGGGAGGCAGAAGAGGTGGTGGGCGGTGGAGTGGAGGGTTGGGCAGGGACTGTAGGAGCAGATGATGTTGATGGAAAGTTGTATGGGGAAGGAGTTTGGTACGGGGAAGGAGTTTGGTACGGGGAAGGAGTTTGGTACGGGGCAGGTTGCTGGAAGTGGGGAGATGTCTGGTACTGGGGAGGTTGCTGGTACTGGGGAGGTTGCTGGTACTGGGCAGGTTGCTGGTATGTAATAGGAGGGGGAGGATGGAAAGTGGCTGGAGGGGGTGCAGATGTAATAGGAGGGGGAGGATGGAAAGTGGCTGGAGGGGGTGCAGGTGGAGGAACTACAGTGGTGGGAGGTGGAGGTTGGGAGGTAACCTGCTGTAGAGCACCGTGGCACGAATGCATTACATGCATCTGCTGGGTAGGAGATAGTGTTGCCATGCGCTCCACAACAGACCTGAAAAAGGTGTGGTTTGGCAAAGATCTTGCTTCTGAATGCATGGTTTGCAGAAGTGTCTTCACCTCCAGAATGCTGGAGTTGATCTGCTGAAAGCCTGCGGAGATTTGCTCTGACAAGACTTTTAGACAGTTCTGGAAAGATGCATTCAGATGCAAGAACTCTGGCGCATAACTCTTTTCCTGACCCCTCTGCCGCTGCCGCCCAGTACCTGCAGGTGTACTAGAGGTGGCAGGGGCAGAAGGGTGGGGTAAAGGGAAAGCGATCTCCTCACCAGCAGCTTCATGTAATGTAGGCGGCCACGATGCTCCTGTGCTGGTGGATGGGACAGATGGGTCGAATGTGTGGGAAGGCTGGGAAGGTGCAGATGTACCGGGGCGGTCGAAGTGTCCCTCGGTGCCGGTCTCCTCAGGGATCGCCTCAGAAGGGTCCAATCATGCAGGCTCCCGAGTGCTGCTCACCGTGCTGTGGAATAAAGAGAAAAAAAAACAATTAAAATAGTGATATGGTATGGCCCTGGCTGAAAAAAAAAGTTACATCTAAACATTTTTTTGTCACATGTGGTGTGTAATATTTACCTTCTGGTGAGCATTGTCTCCCGGAGGAACGACAGGGCTCGTGCCTACTTGTACTTGCTCCTGCGACCTCCAGATCCACTCAGGGCCCGCATCTCTTTATTGAACTCCTTCTTGAAACGATCCCTCACAGACCGCCACCGCTTCACAATTCTCTCCCCTGAAACGAGAAAGGACAAAGTGGTTAGTATACAACATCAGTGTTTCCCAAACTCCAGTCCTCATGGTCCCCAGGGGTCATGTTTTCAGGATTTCCAAAATAAATAGAAATCCTGAACATATGATCCGTGGGGACCATGAGGACTGGAGTTCGGGAAACACTGGTTTAAATCAAGCAACCGGTACTGTATATACTTACGCTCTTTAATCTGGGCCCGAGCTTCGAGGTCCTCCCAGCGGTCCACAAGGAGCGAACAGATTTCCTCCCAGAGTCGTCGGGTAACGATAAGGTCAGCGTGGCGGCGGTCAGCCATATTCCAGAGCGGCTCCCTTTCTCTGACGAGATCGATGAGGTGGTCCACATCAATCCCTCCATCCTCACCGTCAGAGTCGGGAGCACGCTGTGAAGGCTGTTAAAGAAAAAGACAAAAATAACATAATTAGCCTCCACAAAAGAAATGAAATAAAAAGTGCAAAAAAAACAAAGCAAAAATATTTATACTTACCGCCGCGTTGCTGTCGCCGACGACCCCGGGAGGCACTGCGAGGACCTCTTGGCCGAGCACCAGATTGGGAAGACTAGAGAAGAAAACAAAAAATGTTATGTCTTTGGATGTAGGCATTTGTTTGCTGTGTGTGGTCTGCAGAACATTGTTTTCTATGTGTTGTGTGTAGTGTGATGTTGTGTTTCTGCGTTTGATGCAAAAAACTTACCAATTGTGAGCCCACTCCAAGTGTCTGTCCACCCCTTCCTTCTTCTTCTGGGAGCTCCTCTTCATCTTGTGATTCCTGTTTTGAAATAAAAGGCAATGAATAGACATATATTACAGAGATGATGGATTTTGGAAATAAAAACTTACCGTCAAACGCTGACGATGCGAGGGAGGGCTCCCAGAAGAAGATGTGCTGTCTTCCTCATGGCCAGACTCCATGGCTGTGGGTGGTGTTCCTGCTGCTGCCGCCATTGCTGCTGCTGCTGCATCTATTGGGTGGCTGTTGAATAAAGAGAAACAAAGGGCCAATGAATATCTTGATATTCCATAGCCCTAGTTTGGAGGAATGGGGGATTTGATAATTACCGTCTCTCATCTGCTGCTGGACTCCCCTCCCGTTGTTCAGCATGCTGCTCCATTTGGGGTGGTGCTGATGGTGCTGCTGCAGATGTCTGCTGCCTTCTCCTGCTCCTGGTTCTTGGCTTGGGTGGCATGTTGGGTGTGGCTGAGGGTCCCACTGTCTTGCTTTTATATATGTCTTGTGGGCAGAGCTACTGAGCATGCTCAGACCAAAAAAAACGGATCCGGCCACCGGATCCAGCTGTCGCCGGATCAGGCGCATTGCGGCGCTCATAGGCTTTCATTGTTTGAAAAAGCCGGACACGCCGGATCCGGCGTGTCCAGCTTTTTCGCCGGAGACAAAAAACGTTACAGTAGCCGTTTTTTCCAGACGCCGGATCGCGACACATTGCCGGATCCGGCGAAAATCGGATGAAACGCATGGCCATCCGGCTCGATCCGGCTCTAATGCAAGTCAATGGGGGGGAAACCGGGTCCGGCATTGCATTTCGCCGGATCCGGTTTTTGTCAAAAGCGCCGGATCGCGCCTGACGGCGAAAACCTGATGTGTGAAAGAGGCCTAATGCATTTCTGAACAAAGATTGCCTCATATTGTGCCCCCTGCATAAATTATTAGCACCTGTGACTCCTAAATGTGAACAATTTACTACTGTGTCTCATGAATACATAACTAGCCACTGACGACATGACTACAAAAGTAGTCACTGTGCTCCCCCTAAATACACAGTCATGGCAAAAAGTGATGGCACCCTTGGAATTGTTCCAAAAATGAAGCATTTCTCCCAGAAAAGTACTGCAATTACACATGCTTTGGTATGAACAAAACAGATGGAGAAAAGGGCAAATTTGACATAATTTCACACCTCTCCACAAGAATTTGGGACCGCTTTACTTTTTCAAACTGCTCCAGGTCTCATATTTGAAGGGTGCCTTCTCCCAACAGCAATTGCTGGCCACTCAGAACTGTCCAATACTTTGCTTCCATCCATTTCTGGGTGCTTCTTGAAGTATGTTTGGGTTCATTGTCCTGCTGGAACACCCATGACCTAGAACGAAAACCCATCTTTCTGATATTGGGCACTACATTGAGCCCCAAAATCCTTTTGTAATCTTTCAGATTTCATGATGCCTTGCATACAGTCAAGGCATCCAGTGCCAGAGAAGCAAAATACCCCCAAAACATCTTTAACCCCTTACCGACAGAGCCAGTTTGCAGCTTATTAACAAGGCCAATTTTTACAATTCTGACCACTGTCCCTTTATGACGTTATAACTCTGGAACGCTTTAATGGATCCCGCTGATTCTGAGGCTGTTTTTTCGTGACATATTGTACTTCATGTTAGTGGTAAAATTTCTTCGATAAGTCTTGTGTTAATTTATGAAAAAAACAGAAATATGGCGAAAATTTTGAAAATTTTGCAATTTTAAAACTTTAAATTTTTATGCCCTTAAGTCAGAGAGATGTGTCACAAAAATTTCAGAATGAATAACATTTCCCACATGTCTACTTTACATAACCACAATTTTGGAAGCAAAATTTTTTTTTGTTAGGAAGTTATAAGGGTTAAAAGTTGACCAGCAATTTCTCATTTTTACAACAAAATTTACAAAACCATTTTTTTTAGGTACCACATCATATTTAAAGTCATTTTGAGGGGTGTACATGACAGAAAATACCCAAAAGTGGCACCATTCTAAAAACTAGACAAGTGGAAGGAAAAAATTAACATTTAACTTTTTTTTGCAAAAAATTTACTTCAGAACCAATTTTTTTTATTTTCACAAGTGTTAAAAGAGAAAATCAACCACAAAATTTGTTGTACAATTTCTCCTGAATACGCCGATACCCCATATGTGGGGGTAAACCACCTTTTCAGCACACGGCAGAGCTTGCAAGGGATGGAGAGTTGTTTGACTTTTTCAACACAGAATTGGCTGGAATTGAGATCGGATGCCATGTTGCGTTCGGAGAGCCCTTAATGTGCCTAAACAGTGGAAACCTCAAACAAGTGACCCCATTTTCGAAACTAGACCCATTAAGGAACTTATCTAGATGTGTGGTGAGCACTTTGAACCTTCAAGTGCTTCACAGACGTTTATAAAGTAGAGCCGTGAAAATAAGAAATCCATTTTTTTCCACAAAAATGATCTTTTCGCCCCCAAATTTTTAGAAGGGTAACAGGAGAAATCATACCCCCACAGTTATTGTGCGATTTGTCCTGAGTACGCTGATACCCCTTATGTGGGGGGGAACCACTGTTTAGGCGCATGGGAGAGCTTGGAAGGGAAGGGCTGCCATTTTGGAATGCAGACTTTGATGGAATGGTCTGCGGGCATCATGTTGCGTTTGCAGAGCCCCTGATGGGCCTAAACAGTGGAAACCCCCCACAAGTGACCACATTTTGGAAATTAGACCCCCTAAGGAACTTATCTAGATGTGTGGTGAGCACTTTGAACCCCCAAGCGCTTTACAGAAGTTTATAAACGCAGAGCCGTGAAAATAAAAAGTCTTTTTTTTTCCACAAAAGTGATTTTTTTAGACCCAATTTTTAGACCCCCAAAGTTGGTAAATAGTGGAAACCCCTCAATTCTTGCTCCAACCCTAACCCCAACACACCCCTAACCCTAACCCCAACCCTAACCTTAATCCCAACCCTAATCTCTAATCCTAATTCTAACCCTAATCCTAGTTCGCCCTAACCCTAATTCTAACCCTAGCCCTAACCCGAGCCCTAACCCTAGCCCTAACCCTAACCCTAGACCAACCCTAACCCTAACCCTAGCCCTAACCCTAACCCTAACCCAAACCTAACCCTAACCCTAGCCTAACCCTAACCCTAATCCTAGCCCAACCCTAACCCTAGCCCTAGCCCTAACCCTAGCCCAACCCTAACCCGAGCCCTAGCCCTAACCCTAACCCTAATGGAAAACTGAAAAAAGAAATATTTTCTTTATTTCGTTATGTTGGCCTAACTAAGGGGGTGATAAATGGGGGGATTATGTACTATTTTGTTTATTTTGATCACGATGATAGTTTATCATCGTGATCAAAATGAATGAATGGAATCTGCTAGCCGGAGCCGGCCGATTCCCGGCGGGCGCACTGCGCATGCGCCCGCCATTTTCCCCGATCCAAGATGGCGACGCCCACCGGAGTACGTCGGCGGGGCACAGGACCACCGGGAGGGGACAGAGGACCACGGAGAGGTACCGGGGGGAATCGGGGACCCTCTTTCTCTCTCCTCTGATGTGCGATCACATCAGAGGAAAGAGAAATTAAATGTAAAATCGCGGCTTTTTTTTCGGTCGCCGTTATAAGGTTAATAACCGAGATCGAAAAAGCGGGGTCGATAAAAACCGACCGATTCATGTTCTCTGGGGTCTCGGCTACCCCCGGCAGCCGAGACCCCAGAGAAAATCCGACACTTGGGGGCGCTATTCACTTTCTCCACAGTGCCGTGAATTAGCGGCGCTGTGGTTTTAGTACCCTTAATTACCGCCATTAAAAGGCATATCGGCGGTCGTTAAGGGGTTAAACCTCCCCCCATATTTGATTGTAGGTACTGTGGTCTTTCCTTTGTAGGCCTCATTCTGTTTTTGGTAAACAGTAGAAAGATGTGTTTTACCAAAAAGTTCAATCTTGGTTTCATTTGTCCGCCAGCCATCAGTATGAATAACTAAGTAGAGCACCACATGAAGACTGCCCCCCTATAGGCCATCCCAAAGCACGAGCACATCATTAACTCAAAACTGAAAATAAAGATTAAATAACAACGACAAGACAGATTTCATTATCCAAGGTATCATTTTAACCCCTTTCTGACATCAGACGTACTATTCCGTCCATGTGCCCTGGGCCAATTTGACCATAGATGGTAGAGTACGTCTCAGCGATTGGCCACGCACACGGGCGGTGTGCGGCCAATCGCAGCCAGGTGTCAGCTGATTCTCAAAACTGATGCCCGGCACTAAGTGCCAGGAGCTGTCTCAGACTGCTCCTGGCACTTTAGCCCCTGGAATACTGCGATCGAACACGATCACAGCATTCCGCGAGCAGGCAGAGGGCTGACAGCGGGGTCCTGATCGCTGCCATTGTAACCCGATGTCGCCATGATGACATCCGGGTTCCAGAGCTGAGAAACTTCCCGGTCATGCGCAGTGCATGATCAGGAAGTCTCTCAGGTCAGTGCAGTAAGTGCAGCGCTGACAGCTTCTATAGCATGCAGATACTGCTTCATCTGCATGCTGTAGAAGCGATCAGCCTGCAAAAAATGATTGTCCCATAGTGGGACAAAGTGTAAAAGATAGAATAAAGAAATTTTTTTTTCAATAATTGTGAAAATATGTAAAAAAAATAAAAGATAAAAATAAAAAATCTATATATTCTATCACTAAATAAATATTTGAATGAAAAATAAAATCTAAACAATAAAAGTACACATATTTGATATCGCCGCATCCGTAGTAACCCAACCTATAAAACTGTCCCACTAGTAAACCCCTTTAGTGAACACCATAAAAAAGAAAAAAGGCAAAAACAATGTTTTATCATCATACCGCCGAACAAAAAGTGGAATAACACACGATCGAAAATATGGATATAAATAAACATGGTACTGCTGAAAATGTCATCTTGTCCCACAAAAAACAAGCCATCATACAGCTCCATCAGCGGAAAAATAAAAAAGTTATAGCTCTCAGAATAAAATGATGCAAAAACAATTTTTTTTCTATTAAATAGCTTTTATTAAAAAATAAATGAGGTATTGCTGTAACAGTGCTAACCCGAAAAATAAAACTGTTTTATCAATTTTACCACACTCGGAACGGTATAAACACCCCCCCCAAAAAAAAAAAAGTAACTTCATGAAATGCTGGTTTTTGTTCATTCTGCCTCCCAAAAATCGGAATAAAAAGCGATTAAAAAATGTCATGTGCCCGAAAATGGTACCAATAAAAATGTCAACTCGTCCCACAAAAACAAGGCCTCACATAACTCTGTGGGCCAAAATATGGAAAAATTATAGCTCTCAAAATATGGTGATGCAAAAACTATTTTTGCAATAAAAAGCGTCTTTTAGTGTGTGACAGCAGCCAAATAGAAAAACCCGTTATAAGGCCTCTTTCACACGTCCTGATATTTCCGGTACCGGAGATGTCAGTGTCCATGTGTGTAATACTTGCGACACACGTGTGGCATGCATATGCCACATTAGTACCACAAGGACGGACGCCAGGGAAAAAGCGTTACAGTAAGCGCTGTTCCCCGGGCCGGGTGCTGAACACGGCTCTCATCATTCTCCCCTGCTCTACCAGAATTTGGCACAAGCAGGGGAGATTGATAAGAGCCGAGTTCAGCACCCGGCGCCAGGGAACAGCGCTTACTGTAACGCTTCTTCCCCGGTGCCGATGCGTGTCACATGGATGACATCCATGTGTGTTATGTGTATGCATGTGTGCTGGAGGTTTTGTGGCCCATGCTGGCATTAAAAAATGGACATGTAAGCATGTTTTGCCCATGGACACATGGTCCCAGGAAACACACTGACATTTGCACAGACCCATTCACTTGAATAGGCAAATAGCGCTCTTTTCCTCCCGAGTCTCTCTGCATGACTGCCCAATGGTATAAAATTCTGTGACACACCCATGGCATCAATATGATCACTGCACCCCTAGACAAATTCATTGAGAGGTGAAGTTCGTAAAATGGGGTCACTTATCTGGGGTTCTGCTGTTTTGGCAGCTCATGGGCTCTCCCGGTGGGTCATGGCACCAGCAAACCATAACATAAAATCTGGCGCTCCTGCCTTTCTGAGCTCTGTCATGTGCCCAAACAGTGGTTTACCCCCACATATGGGGTATCAGCGTACTCAGGACAAATTGCACAATATCTCTTGGGATCAAGTTTCTTCTGTTACCCTTGGAAAAATAAAAAATTGGGGGTGAAAAGATCATTTTTGTGGAAAAAATATGATTTTTTATTTTTACGTCTCCATGTTATAAAGTTCTGTGAAGCACTTGGGGGTTCAAAGTGCTCACCACACATCTAGATAAGTTCATTGGGGGGTCTAGTTTCTAAAATGGTGTCACTTGTGGGGGGTTTCTATTGTTTAGACACATCAGGGGCTCTCCAAACGCGATATGGTGTCCAGTCTCAATTCCAGCCAATTTTGCATTGAAAAGTCAAACGGCGCTCCTTCCCTTCCAAGCTCTGCCATGTGCCCAAACAGTGGTTTACCTGCATACAGTGGGGAAAAAAAGTATTTAGTCAGTCAGCAATAGTGCAAGTTCCACCACTTAAAAAGATGAGAGGCGTCTGTAATTTACATCATAGGTAGACCTCAACTATGGGAGACAAACTGAGAAAAAAAAATCCAGAAAATCACATTGTCTGTTTTTTTTTTCATTTTATTTGCATATTATGGTGGAAAATAAGTATTTGGTCAGAAACAAAATTTCATCTCAATACTTTGTGATATATCCTTTGTTGGCAATGACAGAGGTCAAACGTTTTCTGTAAGTCTTCACAAGGTTGCCACACACTGTTGTTGGTATGTTGGCCCATTCCTCCATGCAGATCTCCTCTAGAGCAGTGATGTTTTTGGCTTTTCGCTTGGCAACACAGACTTTCAACTCCCTCCAAAGGTTTTCTATAGGGTTGAGATCTGGAGACTGGCTAGGCCACTCCAGGACCTTGAAATGCTTCTTACGAAGCCACTCCTTCGTTGCCCTGGCGGTGTGCTTTGGATCATTGTCATGTTGAAAGACCCAGCCACGTTTCATCTTCAATGCCCTTGCTGATGGAAGGAGGTTTGCACTCAAAATCTCACGATACATGGCCCCATTCATTCTTTCATGTACCCGGATCAGTCGTCCTGGCCCCTTTGCAGAGAAACAGCCCCAAAGCATGATGTTTCCACCACCATGCTTTACAGTAGGTATGGTGTTTGATGGATGCAACTCAGTATTCTTTTTCCTCCAAACACGACAAGTTGTGTTTCTACCAAACAGTTCCAGTTTGGTTTCATCAGACCATAGGACATTCTCCCAAAACTCCTCTGGATCATCCAAATGCTCTCTAGCAAACTTCAGACGGGCCCGGACATGTACAGGCTTAAGCAGTGGGACACGTCTGGCACTGCAGGATCTGAGTCCATGGTGGCGTAGTGTGTTACTTATGGTAGGCCTTGTTACATTGGTCCCAGCTCTCTGCAGTTCATTCACTAGGTCCCGCCGCGTGGTTCTGGGATTTTTGCTCACCGTTCTTGTGATCATTCTGACCCCACGGGGTGGGATTTTGCGTGGAGCACCAGATCGAGGGAGATTATCAGTGGTCTTGTATGTCTTCCATTTTCTAATTATTGCTCCCACAGTTGATTTCTTCACTCCAAGCTGGTTGGCTATTGCAGATTCAGTCTTCCCAGCCTGGTGCAGGGCTACAATTTTGTTTCTGGTGTCCTTTGACAGCTCTTTGGTCTTCACCATAGTGGAGTTTGGAGTCAGACTGTTTGAGGGTGTGCACAGGTGTCTTTTTATACTGATAACAAGTTTAAACAGGTGCCATTACTACAGGTAATGAGTGGAGGAAAGAGGAGACTCTTAAAGAAGAAGTTACAGGTCTGTGAGAGCCAGAAATCTTGATTGCTTGTTTCTGACCAAATACTTATTTTTCACCATTATATGCAAATAAAATGAAACAAAAACAGACAATGTGATTTTCTGGATTTTTTTTTCTCAGTTTGTCTCCCATAGTTGAGGTCTACCTATGATGTAAATTACAGACGCCTCTCATCTTTTTAAGTGGTGGAACTTGCACTATTGCTGACTGACTAAATACTTTTTTTCCCCACTGTATATTGGGTATCAGCGTACTCAGGAGAAATTGCACAACAATTTTTGGAGTCCAATTTCTCCTTTTACCCTTGGTAAAATAACAAAAATTGGATCTGAAGTAAATTTTTGGTGAAAAAAAAGTTAATTTTTTTAAACATTCCAAAAATTTCTGTGAAGCACCTGAAGGGTTAATAAACTTCTTGAATGTGGTTTTGAGCACATTCAGGGTTGCAGCTTTTATAATGGTGTCACTTTTGGGTATTTTCTATTATATAGATCCCTCAAAGTGGTCCCTAAAAAAAAATGGTGTTGTAAAAATGAAAAATAGCTGTTTAAGTTTTAAACCTTATAACTTCCTAAGGAAATTAACATTTGGTTCCAAAATTGTTATGTTATAAAGTAAACATGTGGGAAATGTTACTTATTAAGTATTTTCTGTGACATATCTCTGTGATTTAAGGGCATGAAAATTCAAAGTTGGAAAATTTTAAAATTTTCAAAATGTTCGCCAAATTTCCATTTTTTCCACAAATAAACACAAGTAGTATCAAAGAAATTTTACCACTATCATGTAGTACAATATGTCACGAGAAAACAAAGTCAGAATCACCAGGATCCATGGAAGCATTCCAGAGTTATTACCTCATAAATGGACAGTGGTCAGAATTGTAAAAATTGGCCCGGTGATTAATGTGCAAACCACCCTTGGGGGTAAAGAGGTTAATGTGTCAGTGTTATCAATGTGTTAAGTGTAGTTATTATGCTCTTATGTATATTGTCATTTTTTAAATATGATTTAGATGTTTTTTATATATTGTATATTGAACATATCCCCTATTAGGTAAAGGGGTTAATAAGTATAACGGCGCCGACTTCACATTGTCTGAAGATTACTGTGCACAATCCTGCTGACAGGTTCCCTTTAAGAACTAGCCATTGTAGTAATTTGTAGTTATTTGTACACTTTGTAGTCACTAGTCGAGTGGTAAATTTTAACCTTAAAATAAATGCTAATTAAATTGCTTGGGAGGACATGCAAAGGAACAAGGAGGGTGGAACTTAATGAGGAAGGGTCTTAGAACTACCAGGAAGGATTTGCTGTGATTATATTATTATATTATATATTATTAAATATTATCCAGAGACTGACCTTCTATGCACATACAAAAGTATACCTTGGATAGTTTCTCAGATGGTGCCATCATATGATGCCGCCATCTACAATGAAGGGTTCAAAGTATATGGATGCCCCTGAAATGGGATGAAAGAAATTACATGGCCAAAATTTTGCTGGTGAGTTAGCATTAAAAAAAGCTTATGTCACTCTGGATAACTTGTCCAGTCATGCATTACACGAGCAACCTACTGATTTCTTTTGATCACTGTTAAGCATTTTTCTCATTTTCATTTTTGTGCCAAGTAGGTAGGCAACAGGTGCAAGCGCCCATGCAATTGGCCAAACACAGTTTGATCCAGGACATAAATTTTACATTGTATTGTTCTGTCTCCATTACATGTGATAAATGCAACTGGACTAGGATGAAAGAAATTACAGAGCAAAACTATTACTGGTGAGTTAGCGTTATATTTGCAAATAAAGAAAATGAATGAGTGTGGCTTTAATATTTCTGCTGAACTAATACCTAAAGTTCCAAATTCTGATTCTGACCTCTGCCTAAGGATGTCCTAAGGATACCATATTTCTAACTTGTAGTTCTACAAGTCTCTATGTTCTTGGCTTTGTTCTTGATTGCACTAAAATCTAATTTTCTGGATGTTATTCTGATATCTTTAGTCCAACTACACACTCTACACTTTAGTCCAGGACTCCTAATTATTATTCGCGCTGGCATTAAATCCAACCTACACTCCTGTCTCCTGCCATTGTTGCGACAAGCATCCAGCTACTGTTGGGCCACAACTTGAGTATAACCTGTACATCTCTTTCCAGAGTTTAAAGGAAAAAATAGACATTAGACTTCTAACCTTAGTTTAGCCAATACTAAATCACTTGCAGCTGCAAGAGTTCACACTGCAATCCACATATTACATGATACCCACAGATAATGCCCACTTTGTGGTTTGTTTGGTGTTAAGAGATCATTCGTACAAGTTGGGTTTGTCAAAAACAGAGTAGTCTTTTAAAAATTTTGAATTTGTTGTAACCAAGGTTTTTGTTTTAGCCATCAACAAATCAATAAATTCTAAAACGTTTCAACATTTGTATATACACTGGACCTAATCTAAGTGTTTGCATCCTTAGAAGAACTCCTTGGCGTTAAGATAGCTCATAAGTTGGATAGAGGGGCAGAAGTTTCATTTTTGCTGTGGACCTTCTTATTCTACATCTTCTTACAAGTGTATGGTGCCTGAGTGGGGTAGTCATGAGTGAGCCGTAGCTCCAGCACGCTCTGACACCCTTCAAGAAAATCATGTCCCATTCCTAATGTGCTGTTAGGTGTGGGGTGCATCACACTCACTTGTGGACCTTAGACCTCCTCTGACTCCAGGTTTTCATCTTCAGCAACTGCCGTACACAATCCAAGGGACAGCCAGTGCTTTTCAACAGTCAAACTTTTACTGAACAGTTCACAATCATGACAGTTGAGCAAGTGGGATAGGGCACAATAGGTTACAATCTTACCCTCAGTATCGGACATAGCTTCAGCCCTAGTGTAAGGGAGGTCCAGGACAGTAGTCGTTGCCGAGGACACCGGGGCTCTGGTGTCCTGGCCTCTCCTCACAGAAAAACCATGCTCGCCAGTCAGCATACCTATGTCTCCAGATTCAGCTCCTTCAGGGTCCTCCCTATGAAGTGGGAGACCGTTTCCAGGAAAATTCACATCAACTGAGACACAGTCCATCATAACTTCAACAAAGACATCTTTACTTGGTTCATTACACAGCTTTTCTAAAGACTTCATAGCATTTACAACAGGCTTCGCATAACAAGGGTCCTTATTTTTCTCTGCATTGTTTCCACGAATACTCTGCACGGGCCTGGGGTGGACCGTCACTGACAGTTTCCCAGTTTCCTCTCTATTCAGCTTTGCCACAGCCAAGCATCCCTCGGTCTATTTCACCCCAGACACAAGATAATTAGTCGCCGGAGTCATTAGCCACTGAGCATGAGCCCTGATCTGTTGTACTGCTCTCTGTATTGGCCCTGCTTCTTCTCCATCTGTACTTACTGCTTCTGTGGGTTCCCCTTACTGTTGCGCCCCAGTCTTAATGGTGTGTGCCCAAGCAATAAGTTGCCACATTCTTCTGTACTAGCCAGTTGCTGTGCTGTGCTGGTGAGGAGGAAAGCTGGGCTTCTCACTTGCAACGTTGTGAGACTGCTGCCGAGTCCTGGGCTTATTGCCTGTGTGGACCCTTCGGGCACCTCTGGCTCTCTGAATTATTCTAGAAACTAACCCCTGACTTACCAAGCAGCAGCCACTCCTACGAAATTGACCCTATGCTTACTAACTATGAACCGTGTGCACTAGGATGCCTCCCATCTAGTGGCCAATGTATGCACTGCACTTTCCCTTATCTAACAATGTTAAACATATCAAATAGACAAGACAATAATACAAAAATGGCATAAACATATGTTACATTATATATTCAGCAGCAATGGTAATACACTTTAACTGTGTAGCAGTACCAGTATAACAACCAATGGTAATACACCTAGTGGTGTAGCAGTACCAATACAAAAGGTAAACGAACATGTTTACCCATCCCCTTACACTAGCACTCGATCCTGATAGAACAACCCTTGTCCTGCTGTCTCCACTACCTCTAGGAATCCCTCTCCACCAATGGTAGTGCACCCAGATTCAATCACCCTCTACCTCTGAGAATTCTTGTTCATCTTCTCCAGCAGGTGTGATGTGCCCCATGGCCCTTTGTGCCAACCTCGAGGTCCCAGGCCAGATGAATGGATCCGCATGGAGCAGTTGTATAGCAATCCACTGCCCCAAGTGATGAGCCCATGTTGGCCCTAGCAGCCAACTACACTTGAACTCCACCAAGAACTTACTTAAAGCCAAGACGAGTAGATGTGTGGCCGCAGCTGTAGTTATAAAGACTACTGGTATATCACACTTTATTCCACGTGTAAGTTGTATTGAAACAGGTTTGCTGCTTTTTCCCAGTAACACCATCAAGATGCTGCAAATTGAGTTTATCCTTTGGGGAATTTTCTACAAAAGCAGTGAGAGCCAAGGTGAATGGTGGTATTTGGAGACCTCTGCTTAAACTTGCAACATAAAAAGCTAATTATGCCTTGCGAGGAAGTAGACAGAGAGTTCAGCTTGCACAAACTGCTGGTATTCTGTAGGTCAATAATTACATGGGTATGACGCACATAACAGAAGTGAAGCTGCAGAGCTCACAGCTAGACTGCTTTAATCAGAATGGCATTGCCTGTCCAGGAACTAAGGGGCACTGAGGATCTAAAGTCTTACCCTCCAGTCGTTGCTTTCATACCCATCTTATTACTGCAGACTAAGGGAAATATGTGCAAATGGACCACAAGAAGTACACAAGAGAAAATTAAATCAGTTTAGAAAGCCTCTGGCTTATTTGACTTTTTTTCCCTCTCTTGGCATGATCCTTTTAATAACACATCCATCACTCCATGCCATAGTCGTCTTAGCCTTCCCCAGCAGCTATGCTTCTCTTCTCAAAGTTTCATCTAAATTTATCCAGTAAGTCATCTTGTAAATCTCAGATCAAACCTTGCTCTTCACAAATAAATTCTCCTTATTTTCAACATCGCCCATGACTAAAGCAACACGACAAATCTGCAACCAACCCCCATCTCGACGTACGCTGCTATATTTGTATCCGAAGGGTAAATCTTCCAATCTTCCATCTGGCTTTGTTCATTTATCTGGATGTCTACGAAGGTTTGTGGGATAAATTCCTGCTCTGAATCTAACATTCTGATGACAAATTTAAAGGCATCTGAAATTAGTGTCTTGCATAGACCAAACCACGTTTCTCTTTGTTCTCTTTATGCTCCTCAGTCAATTTACATGTTTAGGCCAGGGTCACACTTGTGAGTGTGATGCGAGAAACTGGTGCAAGTTTCTCACATCAATACCTGGCACTGCCGCCGGCACTTAGGACCAGAGTGTGCAGCTGCATGTATTTCTATGCAGCCGCACACTCCGGTCCCGAGTGCCGGCGGCAGTGCCGGGTATTGATGTGGGAGACTTGCACGAGTTTCTCGCATTACACTCGCAAGTGTGACCCCGGTCTTAGTCTTCCATTTTTACCTCCCCCTTTCTAAATATACATTAACTTTTTTATTTTTGCACTTATATTGACATATTAGGGATTTATTTTTTGCAGAACAAGATGTACTTTTCAACTACATCATTTATTATTCATATTACCATGTGGAGTAAGGGAAAATGGAGAAAGAAAATTCTATCTTTTTTTTATAGGTTTTATTTTTAAAGTGTCCATTGTACAGTGAAAATGATCTGGAAACCTGATTCCAGGTTAGTACAATAATGGAGATACCAAAAATGTGTAAGGTTCTTTTTACTATTTTATTGGCTTAAAAAAAGAATTTTATAAAAAAAGGAGATGTGAGTGCTTCTTGTTCTGTGTGGCAAACTGGTGTCTTTATGCAGTTTTAGAGTATATACTATTTTGAACGCTTCTCATTGCGTTTCCTAGTGGCGGCCATTATTGGGGCATTATTATTGTGAGACATGGAGAGCAGACTGTCAGTCATTACATGTCTCATACTGGTAACACCCCCTTTTATTTAAAATAATGTCTGGAGGCATATTCTTGGCGAGATCTTTGTACCACCCATGGATCTAAAAAGATCATTTACATATTAAGAAAAGTGTGGATTCCTCTGGAATAAGATATTGAATCGCAGATATCAAGGTATCATTTTATTCAACATTCTGTGACCTGCATGCCCATATAGACAGCTTAGGAGGGTTGATCCTACTAACAGATTCCCTTTACTACACATAGCAGTTTCAAGCTTTATAGGCTACTTACTGATTATTGTATAAACTAGATGGAGGCCCAATGCTATTGCATTGGGAGGGTGGTAATGTCACGATTGGGGCAGGCTTTGCAGTGTTGAGAATCTCTCCCCCCATGTGCTCACCCACCTATACACTCTCTCTTTCCACCATGTGCTGACTTCTCCCATCTGTGCTCTCTTCTTTGACCTGTCTACCCCATGTGCTATCCCCCTCGTCTGCTGTCTCTCTCCTTCCTGTGCTGTGTTCTCCCCTCATGTGCTGTCCCATTTGAGCTTTCTCCCCCCTGTGCTTTGTCTCTCTCACCCCTGTGTCTGACCGTGTGCAGAACATTCCACAGCTCCTGGGCAAGAGAGGAAGCAAAAGACAATACTGACATTAAGCAGGAAATCGCAGAGGATACATTTTGTGAGGTAAAATATTGTTTAATAACAGTCAGTGAAATATTTTACCTCATAAAATGAATCCTCTGTGATCCCCTCTGTAATGTCAGTATTGTCTTTTGCTTCCTCCCCTGCCCAGGAGATGTGGTATGCTCCGTACAAGGTCAGACACAGACAATTTTTAAAATTAACTTTTGTTTGTGGGAAAACCCCTTTAATGTGACCGTCTTCCTCTGCCTGTAGACACGTCACGCATCTGCCACTGGGATCAGCCAAATCATTCACTGCGCCTGCGGGGTATTCTAGCAGGTGCAGTGAGACGGTGTTCCGCTGGTGGTACTGCGCAAGAGGTTGCAGTGAGTGTGTGTGTGTGATGTGTACGGCGTATAGAGTGTGTGTGTGTGTGGTGCGACGGTGTTCCGCTGGTGGTACCGTGCAAGAGGCTGCGAGAGTGTATGAGAGTGTGAGTGTGTGCTTGTGTGAGTGTGAGAGTGTGAGAATGTGACAGCAGAAATTAATCAAGCAGAAAAAGCTGATTTTGCCACAGAGGATCTTTTTTTAAAACAAATCAATAGGGAACAGATGTGCAGTAACGGGCCAAGGCAACTATCAGCAGATGGGGCAGTACCATAACTGAGCAGTTCCGGCCGCCACCAGCACCTAGAACAGTTGATCGGCTGTATCACATCCCCATTGATTAGACATTGATGACCTACCCTTAGGATGACGCTTCGTTTATGGGACTAAATGGACAGGGAAAAATGCTTTGAATTCAGACCACCCTCTTTAAATAAACAGGTTGCTATGTAGGTACACGCATGGAACATAATTTATGGCCACAGCCAGAAGTCTTATGGTGGTACATACAATAGCATAATGTGTCTAGTCAAACAGTCCAAAAACCTTAACCTTTAATTGCTTTTTTTTCTTTAATTTTTATTTATTTATTTATTTATTTAAATGGACTATCCTCTTCCTTCAACCAAACAGAAATATAATTTAAGGAAACTTAAAATGTTAAGCTGTGAAGTTGCTACACATAGATTCACAACCGGAAATTAATATGTGGCCCATCCCACCTCATCCCAAACCTCACCACAGTCCTCATCCCAACCCTTACCCGTCTCTTAAACCTATCTCTAACAACTGGTGTCTTTCCCTCATGATTAAAACATACCTCGATCACACCCATCCTGAAAAATCCCTCCTTTGACCCATGCTCTCTGTCTAGCTATTGCCCCATATCACTTCTACACTATGCCACAATACTACTGGAACAACATGTCCATTTTGAACTGTCCTCCCACCTCTCTTCCTGCTCCCTCTTTGACCGCTTACAATCTGGCTTCCAACTGTACCATTCCACTGCAACTGCCATGATGAAAGCCACCAGTGACCTACTAACTGCCAAATCCAAGCTATACCACTCTGTCCTCCTTCTCCTGGACCTGTTATCTGCCTTCGACACAGTTGACCATTCCTTCTTACTACATCTTCTCTCATCTTTTGGCATTACACACTTGTCCTTTTTGGATCTCCTCATACCTAATAGACCAAACTTTCAGCATCTCCCACTTACACACCTCCTCCTCACCTAGCCCCCTATCTGTCTGTGTCCCCCAAGGTTCAGTTCTAGGCCCCCTGCTCTAATCCATCTACACCTTTGGCCTGGGACAGTTCAAAGAGTCCCATGGCTTTCAGTATCATCTCTATGCTGATGACACACAGATCTACCTCTCTGGACCCGATATCACCTTCTTACTAACTAGAATCCCACAATTATGACTACTATTTTGTTTTTCTTCTCTACTAGATTTCTAAAACTTAACATGGATAAAATAGAATTCATCATCTTTCCACCATCTCACATAACCTCTGCCCAACAAACCTATCCATCAAAGTCAATGGCTGTCCATTTTCACCAATCCCAGAAGCTCGCTGTTTCGGGGTAATTTTTGACTCGCCATTAAACCACATATCCATGACATTTCCACTTCCTTATGACTCCAACTAAAAAAAAATCTCCCGGATCCATACAATCCTTAATCAAGAATCTGCAAAAGCAATAATAGTGCATGCCCGCATCACATCCTACCTCAACTACTGCAACCTCCTACAAGATTTTTCCTGTGTACCTCCCTACTCTGGAACACTCTTCCCCGACATATCAGACTGTCGACTACCATGGAAACCTTCAGAAGGAACTTGAAGACCTTCCTTTTCCGACAATCCTACAGCCAGCAGTAACCCTCACTACACCATACAGCTGCACGACCAGCTCTACCCTTAACTACTGTGTCCTCACCCATCCCTTGTAGACTGTGAACCCTTGCATGCAGGGTCTTCTCTCCTGACTTACCAGTCGGTGACTCGCTTTGTTCAAGATTATTGTACTTGTTTTTTGTTATGTACACCTTTTTACATGTAAAACACCATGGAATAAATAATACTATAATTATAAATAATAATAATAAATATAATGCAGCAACAACTGGCAGTATGGCTGTGGTGTGTGTGGTATCTAAAGTGGAAAAGTAAAACAAGTATTCATAAAATAAAAAGAGACACTTAATACTGAAGGCGAAAAAAAACACAGCCACATCCCTTTACAAAATAGGATAGGACCAGAAAATATAGTGTGGTAGATCGTCTCACTTGGCTGCTTAGCGAGGTAGTCACAGAAAAGCTTTCCGTTTAAATTTTCAACTGGTTTATTAAAACAGGCTTCATTAGCCAGTGCAAACAAAATAAATAAACATATTCAGTCTTCCTGACAGAAACAAAAAGAATAGCACTCGCTATAGTCCTAGTAACTGCGCAAATCCACCAGCACAGCAAACAAGTTTCAGTTCTGTTTAACAAGAAGACAGCTCTGGAGGTCAGCTCTTTCATAGCACACAGAATACTGCATGAGCCCAAAGCCTTCACATTTAGCTTCTGGACCACACCCTGGGGTGGAGATATGGCGAATAGCCTCCAACCCACTCTTAAGCTCTTCACTAAAACCCATGGCTGATAACATGGCTGATTAACCCCTCTCAGCACTTAGTATGCTGAAGCATTTTTCCAGGTTGATATCACTGAGGCTAACATCCTGAGTGACACATATCTCCCCTTCAGTATTTTACCTTGAGATTTCAAAAACATACTGTATTTTAATATTTGGAGTTCAGAAGGCATAGAAGAGAGTGGGTCGCCCTCCCAGGGCGGCGGGGTACTCGGTACCGGGACGGTATCGTCGGGACATGTCACAGCAGCGGTGACCCGGAACGTGGCCCTTGCCGCCCAAGTAAATGGCGCAGATGATGCATGAATGGTGGAATGTAGTTAAATGAATAGCTTGTGATGCCACCTGTGGTGTTCAGCAAGGGAGGTGTTAAGCCGATGCTGCAGATAGATCCTCTGGGACAGATGGTGTGGTGCAGCAGTGATGGTATAGCCCTCCACAGTCAGGGCTGATGTCCCAGGGCAGTGTAGATGTGGAGACACTGAGATGGTGTAGTCTGGCACAGCAGATGTAGCAGTGCCAGGCGGGCGGACGCAGGAAGGAATGGAGGACACCAGGGCATGCAGTTCCAAAGCTTTACTCACAGTCTGTAGTGCCCGCTTCTGTGCCATGTCCTCCGGGTCAGGGACTCAGTCAACCTCCAGGCAAGATGGAAAGCTCCCTTCCACACTCCGCCAACTTATGTGCCTTTTCTGAACGTCTCCTCTATAGCACGTTTAAGTGTGAAGATCTCCTAGTACTGAGTTACACTGGAGTTCCTCCTGACAGATGTTCCCAAGAACAGCAGACAGCTGTAGCCTGCTTCGGGGACTCTCTACTCCTGAGTCCCGGCTCTCTATCCGTGTTGCTGTTGTGCCCCCAAGTCTTAGATGGGAGTAGTGCATTTACAGCCCACTACTCCACCGGTGTCTGCTGCAGAACCATTAGTGTCCATACAACCTCGGGGACTGGGCCCCGGCCTTGTGCTTAGAAATTCCAGGCAGGGTTCTTCCTCTAACCCACGTCCTCTATGTTCCCTTTTACTCCTACGTTCCGTACTTGTCTTTTCCCTTCTATGGAAGCTCAGGCTTCGGTTCAATGTCCTTTTCCTTCTTTCCTTTCCTTTCCCGTGCCAGCTGGCTCAGGTCACTGAGGCAGCTGCAGCACTCCTTCCTCCATCCCATCCTCCAGGGATCCCCACTCCTCTCTGAGTGGCCTCCTCTCCTACTCCACCTCTGGACTGAACTGAACTGAACTGAACTCAACTCCTGGAACTGTCTCGTTCTTTTATATCTAGTCTAAACTCCACCCACCTCCCAGCACGTCTAGTGTTCCAAGCAGGGAACCACCAAAGGTGCTCTGCTACTCTCTAAGCAAGGAGCCGCAATGTGGTTATGCTGAACTACTCTATTGTGTGGGGAGCGAGTGTTGGAGCGTGGTCAGGAGCCTCCAACTTACCTGGATGGTGGGGCACCACACCTTAGCAGAAGGTGCAGTACCTCTGTGGCGACCGAGCCTCAGGGGCACCACAAGAGTGTATTTCACTCACAGGGTGGAGACAGTGAATGTACTTTAACAACTAAAGGAACTCAGGGCATTTGTTAACAGGTTGGATTCAGTGTGGTTGCTATATATTATCCCTGGATTCAGTTCAAAGAATCTCAACATCTTCAGATTTGGCTGACACAAGGTAATTTTATCTCATTTGTTGTCCTTGTCTCTCCCTATTCCTAATGTTTCTTTCCCTTCCATTTATCTGGGTGAATCAACAAGCTCAACAAATACAAAATATCCCAGAAGAAATGGCTCGTTGCCCTATCCTAGAAGAACTGTGGAGGGAAATAGCTTTTGGGGGTCATATGTGAGTGAGTAAACCAAATAATGCAAAATGACGTGCATAATATATTTGAATATTAAGGGGCTTAATTCCCCTAGTAAAAGGAGGCTTACCCTCCAGGAACTAAAATCCCAGAGGGCCGACATTGCCTTCCTTCAGGAGACACATTACGATGGGACAGACACTTTCAAGTTTGCACTCAATTCTTTCCCCCTCTCTTATTCTGCTTTTACCAACCATAAGAGAAGGGGAGTGCCCATTCTGATTGCATGAGGTTGTCATTTACAAGTAAATAAATCATACGTTGATCCTGGGGGTTGATATGTCATTTTGGAGGTTTCTCTGAGGGGCAGATCTATTATCTTATGCAAATTATATGCCCCAAATTCTGGTCAGATTAAATTTATAAGAAAAGTTCTTTCCCTGATTCAGAAACTTCTGGTGGCTTTACTGATGGGTGGTGATTTTAACATTCCTTTTTCAGAAATAGCTGATAGACACTCTATTGATGACAAACCTCATCACAAAATCTGATTAGATTAACGAGGTGTAATGTAAAATGACTGTAAGGTATGACTTCTAGAATTTTCCTGTAATGTAAAATGTACTGTAAGGCATGATTCTGTTGGAACCTTCCAGAGTCCTCCATTCTAGGAGAAAATCTTGTCACATAGCTTGCAGCATCCCTCCTCCTTAACAGCTGTGTGTCCACATTGGTAATAGGACACTTCCTGCTACAAGCATTTGGCCCCTCTCCACAGAAAAGAATGTTAATTAGTTAAGGGAAAGGATTCCTTTGTTCTGGCCACGAGGCTTGATGCAAGTATATGGGAAGTATTAAAAGAAGTCATATTGCAAAAACCATACATCACAGAGTTATAATAATCACATTTCTGCGAATGGCACGAAACCAGCTTGTCTAACCTCTAATCTTCACGGCTCTGATCCCTCCAGAAACTAAGATATGGATTGCTCCCAAATGGAGTGTCACAATTATGGCATGTGTGATGTTGTTTTATTGTATTCGATAAACTACAACCAATGAGGCCCTCGGTGAGTTTATACGAGCGTCCCTCGCTAAGATATAGTTATTATAAATTTCTTAGTTAAATGGCAACTTGGAGAAAGGGGGGCTGAACTTCTGCAGACTGCCCCTTTCATGATGTAACTGACCCTAGGCTATAAGGTACCCCTCCCTTACAGTGCTTCAGTTGAGCTGGAGTTTTGATGCTGAAAAGACGTGCAGATGTCCTGGGATGTGTGGCTGCTGCCCATCCCCCAGCCACATGGTCTGCCTAATACCAACTAAGCACATGTAAGTGTTAATCTCTGTTTTCTTAATTCCTGTTAATTTTATATATTTGTAATGTACATATTTAATGTCTCAACTTTATAACAACTTTCATCTGTGTAGTCACTGCCCACATTTTGGGAATAAATGATAAAATCTATTAGTTTGTCTCCATGCTCTAAGAAACGAACTATGCGCCTTTTCTAGATAATTATGCTACTGTTTGGGTTGGCTTCGAACCCCTCCATTAAGTCTATAACTTAAGTGGAGAAACCAGGAGCTGGTGGCAGCGTGGTGTGTGCGGTTGGGTAGGCTGGTTGGCAGTACGGAGGGGTCTTATATTGCTGAATAAGGGGGGCTGCGGCCACAGCCTTGATAATTCACTTACTGCAGTAGTCTAATTGCCTGTGCACAACAAGCAGCCCATTCGGCGACTAATTATCCTAGGTGTAGTTCCCTGACTGACCTGAGTTTAAGGGGGAGTGCCGGAGAGCTGCGAGTTCCAAAGTGGAACTGAGAAAGTGGGATATACATAAATCCCCGCAGTTCTTGGAAGGTTGTTAGCATTGGTGGGGCATCCAAAATACCCCCCTGCGGTAAATTGTTAGAGCAAGATTAGCTTGCTGTATTTTTGTCACGTGGTACCAGTGGCTGGATAACTAAGATAAGCCCCCACTCTGCCTGTGATAGCCGTGTGCCGGCAGTGCGTCGCATCCCTCCATCCGTTGACATACCCATGGCAGCGGTTGTGGCATATTGGTGGCACAGGGTGTGCTTTGCGCTTTCGTCGTCACAATTTGGTGGCAGAGTGGTGGGATAATCATAGAGCATTAGTGATTTGGTTGGAGCAATCATTCCTCTCACTAAAAACCTGCACGGTTCCTGTGGGAATCCTGCATCATAGGTTTTGGAGAACAGACTCAGTGGTTACTAGTCCTGAGACATTTGTATGTATTTGCAAGTATCCCCTCCCTTTTCTTCATTTTTCTTTTCTATTTTTTATTTGGCAACCATGGCAGCAAAAGGAGAACACTGGTGCAAACAGCAGACAAAGGAAATTCTTGCTGGGTTATGCACGTACCAAGGCCTTGACGCCACGAACAAAAACAGAGCCCAACTGATCGCGGCTCTGGTGCAGCTGGACAACGACCAGATCCCAGCGGGCGCAGAAGCTGGCCCAAGTGACAATGGGGCTGCAGCAGAGACTCCACTCCCGAGTGCTGGCCCCATATTCAACCAGAGCGGGCTGGACCCTACCTACAAGCGGCCTTGGACGCTCTCCCCGACGAAGACAGTGAGGGACGGGTGAGGCTGATCCAGCAATATCGTAAGGAGGCCGAAGCCGAGCGGGAGGCCCAGAGAGCCGAAAGAGAAGCCGAGCAAGAGGCTGAGAGAGCCGAGTGCCAGGCGCAGAGGGCCCATGAACTGGAGGTGCTCCAGCGGGGGGGAAATGCCCCCACAGCCCGAAGCAGTGAGCCCAGCAGCCCTGATCGCCAAATACTGGCTGACACCTGAGGTGTATCGAAAGAAGTTCCGGAACCTCCAACGTCAACGTGACCCGTATAGCTATAGTGTGTGGTGCAAGGACTCAGGACTCACTTTGACCAGTGGATCCATGGAGTGTCCATTGATTCCTTTGAGCTGCTATGGGACTTGATGATCAAAGACCAGTTCCTGCATCTCTGCCCAGCTGAGGTCCGACAGTTCATCCTGGACCGCGAACCAACGAATGCGGACAAAGCGGCACAGATCGCCGACAATTATGAGGCCAACCGGAAGCCAGAGATGTGGAGGCCAGTCACCACCAGCTGGAGAGGGGGTAAGCCTGCAACCAACCCCAGTGCCCCAGCTAGCCATCACTCCGGAGGCCCTGGCCCTATTGCCAACGCCAGGCCTACTACTGACAGTCGCCAGTGTTACAACTGCAATCGGACTGGTCACCTCCGTTCCACCTGTCCGGAAAAGCTGAAGAAATCCCCCAGCCAAAGCCTCTGGGCCCAACGCCTCTGTTCTTTTGGTGGGAGGTGTGGTTGGGAGGATTGACGACAACGTTCAACCTGTCCAGGTGGGGGCCCGTCTTGCTACAGGCCTCAAGGACACCGGGGCTCAACAAACCCTCATCCGTCCTGGACTGGCGACCCCTGAAGAGTTTGTTGAGGGGAAATCCCTGACTGTCACCGGGATCGGGGGTACCCGCTGTCCCTTGCCAGTGGCCCGGGTATTCCTTGATTGGGGTGCTGGGAGCAGGGTGAGGGAAGTGGGAGTGCCTGAAAACCTGCCCACTGATGTTTTATTGGGGACTGACTTGGGGAGGATGGTTGCATACTATGTCCCTGACACCCCTCCCCAATCTGACAATAAGGATAACGTTAACCCTGATGATGATGATGATGATGGGAAACTGAATGTGTTACCTGCTAATGACTTGATGAGTAATGATGCAACTAACAACCATTCTTTCCCTAGGAATGATGCTGATGGTGATGTAAATGTACCAAAGAAACCTGATAACCATTCTTTTCCTAGGAATGATGATGATGTATCTGTGCCGACTCAACCTGTTAACCATTTCTTTGAAGCGGTAGATGTGTCCACAGGTACCGAAGAGCTCAGCCACGTCACTCTGCGGAGTGAGACGGCTGAGGAACCCCTGGCAGGAGCAAGCAACGGTGCTCAAGGAAATGGGAAGGTGCATGGGGACCATGAGGAAGGTAATGCCATGCAACTGACCAGTGCCACCGAGGAAGGTAACTGACCCATAAGTAGCACTGCTCCTGAAGTGTTGGGGGTGGATGGGGAGGTAGAGCCCATAGCAGCACCAACTGGTGGGTCTGTAGAAATCCCCAGGGAGACAGCATACGTAGCAGCTGTCACATGCAGTCAGAGTGCCCAGATCGCAGGTAGCGCCCTGCCTTCTGGACCCTCTTCTGCCACAGGAGAGACTGAACCAGAGGTGACCCCAGAGCCGGTTCCAGAGGGTCCCAGTAAGGAAGGAACCCTGACGTCACTTCTGGCAGCCTCCAGCAAGGAGTTCCAGGCTGCTCTGTACACAGATGCGAGCCTGGAGAAATTGAGAGATCTTGCCGAGACGCCCACCTCCAAGTCTGATAAGGAGAGGGTGTTCTGGGAATGAGGAAGGTTGTACCGGGAGACAGTACCCGGAGATTCCCAAAAGGAGTGGTTGAGGGAAAGACAGCTGGTCGTCCCCCTCCAGTTCAGAACTGAGTTGTTGTGGATTGCCCATGAGATTCCACTCGCTGGACACTTGGGGATCAGCAAAACAAAGGCACGGCTGTCTCCACACTTCTATTGGCCCAAGATGGGGACAGATGTAACACAATACTGCCGCTCCTGTGGCACCTGTCAGAAAGTGTGTAAGGCGGGGCCTGCTCTTAAGGCTCCCCTTATTCCTTTGCCAGTGAGAGAGGAGCCTTTCCAGAGAATCGCAGTGGACATTGTAGGCCCGCTGGCCGTCCCCAGCAGCTCTGGAGAGCGATACATTCTCACCATGATAGACTACGCTACCCAGTACCCAGAGGCAGTAGCTCTGTCTTCAGCCAGGGCAGATAAGGTGGCTGATGCACTGGTGACCATCTTTTCAAGGGTAGGATTTCCCAGGGAGATGCTTACCGATCAAGGGACCCAATTCATGTCTCGCCTAATGGAGGCTCTCTGTGAGAAAAATCAGGTGAAGCACCTGGTATCAAGTGCGTATCACTCACAGACTAATGGTTTGTGTGAACGCTTCAACAGTACCCTCAAACAGATGCTCTGCATGCTGGTTGAGACCCAAGGGCGCGACCGGGAGCGGTACCTCCCACATCTGCTGTTCGCTTACAGAGAAGTTCTGCAGCCCTCGACCGGGTTCTCCCCCTTCGAGCTCCTATATGGCAGGCGAGTCCGGGAACCCCTTGGGTTGATAAGAGAATCCTGGGAAGATGAGCCAAACCCCACAGAAGTGTCCATCATGGATTATGTCATGCACCTCCGTGACAAGATGCGGACCTTGACGCAGTTGGTGCATGACAACATGACACAGGCTCAGGCTGACCAGAAGCACTGGTACGACTAGAACGCCCGGGAGCGGACCTACCAGGTGGGTCAAAAGGTGTGGATGCTGGTCCCCGCACCAACGGATAAGCTTCAGGCAGCCTGGGAAGGCCCATACGTCGTCCACCAACAGCTCAACCCGGTCACGTACATGGTCACACTTGACCATGCTCGGGTTAGGTGCAAGGCCTTTCACATCAACATGCTGAAGGCGCACCACGAACGTGAAGCTTGCGTGCTACTGGTCTGCAACCTGTCCGAGGATGGGGAGGAAGATCCCCTCCTGGACATGCTGGCCCAAGCCAAGGCCAATGGGTCCATTGAGGACGTGGAGATAAGTGGTTTGTTAACCGTATCCCAACTGTCGCAGTTGGTGGAAACCCTGGAACCCTTCCGGGTCATGTTCACCAACCGACCTGGGAGGACGGAGTTAGCGGTTCATGAGGTGGACACCGGGAATCACGCCCCACTACAGCGAACACCTTATCGGATTTCTGAGGAGGTGCAACAGGTCATGGGCCAAGAGATCAATGAGATGTTAAGGCTGGGGGTGATTCGACGGTCAAAAAGCGCGTGGGCCTCACCTGTAGTCCTCGTGCCTAAAAAGGATCGAACCACCCGGTTGTGTGTGGACTACAGGGGGCTCAACGCCATCACAACCTCTGATGCCCACCCGATGCCGCGCATCGAGGATCTGCTTGAGCGGTTGGCGAAAGCAAGGTACATATCCATCATAGATTTGAGTCGGGATACTGGCAGATTCCCCTGAGCCTTGAGGCGCAGGAGAAATCCTCCTTTATCACCCCCTTTGGGCTGTACGAGTCCACAGTCATGCCCTTCAGCATGAAAATTGCCCCTGCCACTTTCCAGCGGATGGTCAACCACCTGCTCCGGGGACTGGAGGAGTACGCGGTGGCATACTTGGACGACATCGCCATCTTCAGTTCCACCTGGGAGGAACACCTTCAACTTCTCCAAGAGGTGCTCAAGCGTCTTCACCAGGCAGGCCTGACTATCAAGCCAGGAAAGTGCCAGATGGGCATGAGCGAGGTCCACTACCTGGGGCATCGGGTAGGCGGGGGTTCCATGAGTCCGGAGAAAGAAAAGGTGGACGCAATTGTGTCCTGGCCCACCCACAGGACCAAGAAACAGGTGAAGTCCTTCTTGGGCACTGCAAGGTACTATAGGCGGTTCGTGAAGGACTATAGCGCCCTTGCAAAACCCTGATCAACCTCACCAAGCAGAGGCTACCCCAAACAGTCAACTGGACAGATGACTGTGAGGCAGCCTTCCAAGCTTTGAAAACAGCCCTGTTCAACTCTCCAGTGTTGAGAGCAGTTGACAGCAGTCACCCGTTTCAGGTACAGACCGACGCCAATGAGTTTGGCCTCGGTGCTGTGCTCAGCCAGGTCGTCTCGGGGAACCAGGAGCACCCCGTGTTGTACCTGAGCCGGAAACGTTTGCCAAGGGAAGTGTAATACTCCACCATCGAGAAGGAGTGTCTGGCCATGGTGTGGGCACTGCAACGTTTGCAGCCCTACCTGTACGGGCGCACCTTCACGGTGGTAACCGACCACAACCCTCTGAGCTGGTTGCACACAGTGTCCAGAACCAAAGGAAGGTTGCTCCGCTGGAGCCTTGCCCTTCAACAGTATGACTTTACGGTACAACACAAAAAGGGCAGCAAACATGGTAATGCCGATGGGTTATCCCGCTGGGGCGAACCCGCTGAGATGCGCATGGCCGATTACCGACAGGTAATGCCTCTGTAGCGCCCTCTAAAAGGGGGAGGTGTAATGTAAAATGTCTGTAAGGTATGACTTCTAGAATCTTCCTGTAATGTAAAATGTACTGTAAGGCATGATTCTGTTGGAACCTTCCAGAGTCCTCCATTCTAGGAGAAAATCTTGTCACATAGCTTGCAGCATCCCCCCTCCTTAACAGCTGTGTGTCCACATTGGTAATAGGACACTTCCTTCTACAAGCATTTGGCTCCTCTCCACAGAAAAGAATGTTAATTAGTTAAGGGAAAGGATTCCTTTGTTCTGGCCACGAGGCTGGATGCAAGAATATGGGAAGTATTAAAACAAGTCATATTGCAAAAACCATGCATCACAGAGATATAATAATCACATTTCCACGAATGGCACGAAACCAGCTTGTCTAACCTCTATCCTTCACGGCTCTGATCCCTCCGGAAACTGAGATATGGATTGCTCCCAAATGGAGTGTCACAATTATGGCATGTGTGATGTTGTTTTATTGTATTCGATAAACTACAACCAATGAGACCCTCGGTGAGTTTATACGAGCGTCCCTCGTTAGGATATGGTTATTATAAATGTCTTAGTTAAATGGCAACTTGGAGAAAGGGGGGCTGAACTTATGCAGACTGCCCCTTTCGTGATGTAACTGACCCTAGGCTATAAGGCACCCCTCCCTTACAGTGCTTCAGTTGAGCTGGAGTTTTGATGCTGAAAAGACGTGCAGATGTCCTGGGATGTGTGGCTGCTGCCCATCCCCCAGCCACATGGTCTGCCTAATACCAGCTAAGCACATGTAAGTGTTAATCTCTGTTTTCTTAATCCTTGTTAATTTTATATATTTGTAATGTACATATTTAATGTCTCAACTTTATAACAACTTTTATCTGTGTAGTCACTGCCTACATTTTGGGAGTAAATGATAAAATCTATTAGTTTGTCTCCATGCTCTAAGAAACAAACTATGTGCCTTTTCTAGATAATTACGCTACTGTTTGGGTTGGCTTCGAACCCCTCCATTAAGTCTATAACTTAAGTGGAGAAACCAGGAGCTGGTGGCAGCGTGGTGTGTGCGGCTAGGTAGGCTGGTTGGCAGTACGGAAGGGTCTTATATTGCTGAATAAGGGGGCTGCGGCCACAGCCTTGATAATTCCCTTACTGCAGTAGTCTAATTGCCCGTGCACAGCAACCAGCCCATCCGGCGACTAATTATCCTAGGTGCAGTTCCCTGACTGACCTGAGTGTAAGGGGGGGCCGCTGGAGAGCTGCGAGTTCCAAAGTGGAACTGAGAAAGTGGGATATACATAAATCCCCGCAGTTCTTGGAAGGTTGTTAGCAGTGGTGGGGCATCCAAAATACCCCCCTTCGGTAAATTGTTAGAGCAAGATTAGCTTGCTGAATTTTTGTCACATAGTACCAGTGGCGGGATAGCTAAGACAAGCCTCCACTGTGCCTGTGATAGCCGTGTGCTGGCAGTGCGTCGCATCCCTCCGTCCGCTGACATACCCGTGACAGCGTTGGGGATCGTGGCATATTGGTGGCACTGGACGTACTTTGCGCTTTTGTCGTCACACGAGGGATTTTATTTTTTATTTGATCTGTGGAGAATAGATCACCGGGGACAGAACCTTCTCTTTTTATTCTCCCCCTCATCATACTCATTCAAGGGTTGATAACTTTTTTGCAAATATATTGACCCTTAAGATGATGGTGATGGCTGAGATGGGTCACATTACCTGGTCTGACCACGGTCCAGTGGTGTTGGACCGTAAAATCCACCCAGCCGTTTACCAGGGAGTGTCACTGGTGGTTGAATGAGTTCCTAATTAAGGACTCAACTATCCGGAAGACCCTATTGAACCATCTCACCGACTTCTTCCATTTGAATGAGGGCTCTGTTTCTTCCCCTTCAGTTTTGTGGGAGGCCCATAAGGTCGTCATGAGAGGGTACTGTATCAAAGAAGGTTCTAGATTTTTAAAAAAAGCGAAACTTGAATTTAATAAGTTGACTTTTCAATTAACTAAAGTAGATTCATAGCCTTGCCCTCTGTAAGAACGCTAAATAAAGTTGTGGCAATTAGGAATAAACTGAAGGACTTCACATTGCGTAAAGTGGAAAAACTTCTTTATACTAAACAAAAAAATTATGAAAAGGTAAAAAAGCTCATACAATCTTGGCTAGATTATTGAGAGATAGAACCATGAGCGCCCACTCCCAAGCTCTGAGAGGGCCAACAGCATGATCCACTATGACCCAACGGTAATTTCGGAAATATTCTTTAATTTCTATAGCAAATTGTATAATTTACAAGATTCATCCCCTATATATAACGCTGACAGGAGTTAGACAATGAAGCACTTTCTATCAAAACTGAAACTTCCCGTTCTTCCCTCTGAGGCCTTGCCATTCCTTAATCAACAGGTGACACAGGAGTAGGCGATGGATATTTTGAAGGACCTTCCCTTGGGTAAATTCCTGGGTCAAGACGGGTTGACGTATTTATATTATAAATCCTATGCAGAGGAGCTTTCTCCCCATATGGTTAAATTATTTAACTCATTTCCGGAGGGTTCTCCCATGCCAGATACGCTAACTCATTCTTACCTAACTCTCATCCCAAAACCGGGGAAGGACACATTGGATTGCTCAAACTATCATCCAATTGCGTTATTAAATTCTAATCTAAAAATATTTACTCGTATATTGGCTAATAGATTAAACTACTTTCTCCCTCAACTTATCAATAAGGACCAAGTGGGATTTGTTCCTAATTGTCAGGGGGTGGATAACACTAGAAGGGCAATAGACTTAATAGAGGTTGCCAACAGGGAAAAATTGCATTCTATCACACTGAGCCTCAATGCAGAAAAGGCGTTCGATCGTCTCAATTGTTTCTTTTCTTCTCTGGACCCTTTCTGACAGCTATAGGAGCCCAGTATAGTTCCTCTACAGACTCTATAAAACTCCCTTTTCTTACTTCTCCCTCATAAAATATCAAATGGTACCCGTTAGGGCTGACCTTTATCCCCCCCTATTATATGTCTTAGGTATTGAACCTCTAGCAGCACTGATACAACAAAATCCAAACATATTGGGAATTGAGGTACAGAACAAAATGTTTAAGATTTCCCTATTCACAGACGATGTGCTTCTTATCCTAACCAACCTCCATATTACTCTCCCTAACCTGATGGAAGATATTAAAAAATATGGGGAACTATCGAGATCTAAACTAAATACCTCAAAAACAGAAGCCCTCCCATTGAATGTCCCTCCTGATGTACTAGATCACTTAAAACTAAATTTTAAATTCAGATGGAAGCTGGAGGCAATTAAATACCTGTGAGTTATCCTGTCTTCCTCTCATGGAAACCTATATGTCATTAACTTCCCGCCTCTTTTGAGAGACTTAAGGAGACTTGGATAGGTAGAAACCACTCTCCCTTTCACTGATTGGCCGTATTACTTCAATTAAGATGTACCTCCTTCCTAATATGCTTTATTTTTTTGAGACCTTACTGGTTACAGTCCCCATGAGTGAACTTAAATCTCTCCAAGCAGCTATGCTGAAGCTTATTTGGAATGACAAGCGTCATTGGATATCCAAATGTGTCCTCGTCTCCCTTAAGATGGAAGGGGGTTTATAGGTCCCTGACATTATTAAGTACTACTGAGCCACTCACCTACGTAGAATTCCCTTGTGGGCCTTATTATGGGCATACAAGTGGACTGAAATAAAAAAACTGTGGTTGGCTCCAACTCACCCGAACTCACTAATATGGCTACATAAGTCCATTAGAACTCTGGATGGTCTATTGGGTCCTATAAGATTTACAAGGGAGATCTGGATTTCTTGTATGAGGAGGTTTAATTTGACCTCCCGTAACTCGCCAATGATTTCATTCATATTTCAACCCTTGTTGCTGAACAGTTTAGATCACGTGATGGCCCACTCCTGGTCCTCTGCGGGTTTAATTAGGTTTGCAGACATTATAGACGGGGATACACTGGAGCTCCTGACATTTGATGAAATGAAGTCGAAGTATGCTACTGTATTACTAATAAAGAATTTTATCAACACCTACAGATCAAACAGTTTGCCTTTTCGCTTTATGGATCTACTGAGGTCTATCTGCCGAAGGAGTTTGAGAGGATTTGCAGGAGAGGGTCGTCGACTAAAGGACATATAAAAAGTATTGAGTTCTCCCCAGAGTGGGCTACAATTGAAACATTCTTACATGTGCAAATGGGAGTCTGTTCTGGGAATGGGACTATCACCTCAAAGCTGGAATATTATTTGAGATAAAGTGGCTAAGTCCTCTAGCTGCACATTTTACAAGGGAAATCAATATAAAATTATAATGTTCTGGTATCATACTCCTGACCCCCTCCACAGATTGAACCCTTCAATTTCAAATGTGTGCTGGCGGTGTGGCTCTGATGTGGGAACACAGTGCCATATTTTTTGGTCTTGTCCTGGGATCACGGGTTGTTGGGAGGAAGTGAGACAGCTGACTTCCAGGGTTCTTTATGTGGAGGTGGGATTGGAGTCAATTGCATATCTGTTAAATATTACTCCCAAGGGAATGGAGAAGAACTCAGCCAAGATGCTGTTACACATTCTCACAGCAGCTAGGTGCCTGATTGCTTTAAACCGGAAGCAAATCTCCCCTCCCTCATATCAACACCTATTATACAGAATTAATAACATCAGGAGAATGGAATATATGACGGCTCTTTTGAAAACAGGACTAGAGCATTTTGATTCGGTTTTGGCTTCATAGGGTTACTTCTGGGCCATCTAGGTCATCTTCTAAATACTTGGTTCACTTTCTACTTGGATTACTTATTCCTCTCTCCCCCCTCCCCTTTCTTTTTTTTTTTTTTTTTTTTTTACTTTTCCAAACAATTTTATTAACATTTTATAACAGAGCAAACATAAATGCAATATCATGAGGCATTCATGACACATGAAAGAAAAAATACAAAAACACAACCAGACTATAAATAATAATAAGAAGAACTCATGGAAACATATCCAGCCAGCGAGACCATTTCTTTATAAAGGAAGGAAGACAGCCATTCAGCAATGCCAATTTTTGCTCATATGACTTATGTAAAGTCAGCTTTGCAATAATATCGAGTGAAGAGGGCACTCGAGTGAATTTCCAATAAAACGCAATTTCATTTTTAGAAACCAAAAGTAAATGAATAACCAATTTCCTAACAGAAGGATTCAAACAACTTGCATCCAACGAGAGCAGGGCGAACTGAGGAGTCAGTGAAAAATCTGATTGATTTAAAATATGAGAAATAAGAGAGGAGATGTCGTCCCAAAAATGCCAAAGACATGGACAAAACCAAAATAAATGGGAAAGGCTACCATGATGCCCGCAATCCCTCCAACAGAGAGCCCCTCCCCTTTCTTGATGTGTATGTGTTGTCTTTTTGTCTGTCATAAGAGGTTGTATTCATGACTTTACTGTTTGGGGAATGCTGGGATTTGTGACGCCTAACTTTGGTATATGTAATTCCCATGGGCTTAGCTTATGGATTGCATCTGAATATCATATTATTTTAGGGTTATTCCCCATACATTGCCCTCTGCATTGCCCCGTCTTTGTAATTTCCTTTATTTTCTATGCTTCTGGGTGCAATTGTTTGTCTGAATTTAATTTCATATGTTAAAATTTGTAAAATGTTAATAAAAATTTACAGGTTAAAAAAAATAAATATCAAACAGTGTGTATAACAAAATGTCAAAATAAGGAGGTTTAACAGACAGAGATCCACCAGACCAATCCAAAATATCAAGCAGTATAACATATATACTAAACCTATATACCCAGTCACAATATATAATAAAGACCCAGTGGACATAGGATGAAACAAGAGACTGGTTTATCAGTTGTAATGCTTACATATAGTGAATGGGGAAGAGAGGAGATTTGGTGGGGCTCTGCTAGCACAACCCCGATGCGCGTTTGGCATGCAGCTTTCTCGTGCATATCACTAACATGTCTGTCGATCTTGTGAATGCCATAATTTTCCTTTGGTTCTGCAATTTCATTGTTTAGTTGTATATTCTGCAATACTGTAGTTTTGCAGAAAATAGTACAAGTTATCAAATGATCACATATTCTAGTTCCATTCCGGTATTAAAAAATGTTTTAAAACCATGGAAAAAAAACGTAAAAGTTAAAATCACCTTCCTTTCCTTATTCATTTAAAAAATATTGAAATAAAAAATACATATTAGGTATTGCCACATGTGTAAGAGATTGATCTTTAAAAATAAGTTATCTTATACTTTAAGCAATGACAAGTAAAAATAAAATCACTATGCCAGAATAACAGTTTTTCATTCATTGCACCTCTGGAAGAAATGTAATAAAAAGCAAAAAGTCATAGATAACATTTAAAGAAACAATACATATTTGTTATTACTGTAATAGTACTGACCTGAAGAATCATGTTGCCCGGACTTTTAATTAAAAAAATGAATACCATAAAAACAAAACCCAAGAAGCAATTATGAAACTGTTTTTTTCGCCATCTCATCTTTTCTCAGTTCATTATATGGTGAAGTGTAATTTGTTATTAAAAAAAGCTCTCAAATGCTTATATAACAACGAAAAAAATGTATGACTCTTGTAAAAATTATTGGAAAAAAAACTACAGTATAAAGAAATTAAAATCACCCCATCAAGCAGGTGTTAAAAAGATGCAAAATCAATGTGGAAGAAGCATAAATCCTTTAAAGCAAATTGATGTACATATCGAGAGTATATAAAAAGTCTACATACCCCTGTTAAAATACAATGGTTTTAGTCATGTAAAAAATCATACCACTAAGAATAATTTTAGAACTTTTTCCATCTTAAATATTGCCAATAATCTGTACAAATTCATTTAGATATAAGCTGAAATAGTTTTAATGGGAAAAACAAAAATAAACTTAAATAATGTGGTAATATAGGTGTGAACACCCTCTTAAAATTGGTGATGTGGTTGTGAATCAGCCAAACACATTTAAACTCAAGGTAAATAGTAGTCAGCACACCATATATAGTTTAGCTGCTCTAATATGAATTTTCTGACATTTTCTCGTTTACATTTAAAAGCAAATGCCATGGTTCATAAACAGTGGGATCTCATTATTCAAAGTTATTAGTCAAGAGAAGAGTAAAAACACTTTCCAAAGCACTAAATATAACATAGAACACTGTGGAGATGGTCGTCAAAAAGTGGTTTAAGTCTGGCATAACAGTAACCTCATCTAGAACTGGCTATTCCCCAAAAATTGATGAAAAAGCAAAAAGTTGATTTGCTTGAGAGGTATAAAAAAGGTCTACGGCAACATTAAAGGAACTGCACGATTTCTGGCAAGTATATGACCATAATCTTCTGTATTCTTCATGTCTGTCCTGTGGGATATGGTGGCAAGATGGATGCTTTTTTCGTACAAATAAAACATCTAAGTCTGGCTATTGTTTGCCAAAAGCATGTGGGAAAACATTTTCTAATGAGACCAAGGTTGAAGTTGCTGGCCATAATTCCAAAAGGTATGTTTGGCGCAAAGCTAACACTGCACATTATTAAAAAAAAAAACATACCCACAAAGAAGAAGCATAGAGGCAGCATTATACTTTGTAGCTGATTTTTTGGCAGCTGGCACTGGGGCTTTAGTCAAGGTGGAGGGAATTATGAATGGTTTAAAATATCAGTTTTGCAACAAAACCTTTAGCCTTTGCTTAAAAGCTGAAAATGAAGAGGAATTTTACCTTTCAGCAGGACAATGACTCTAAGTGTACCTTCAGATCAACAGAAGAGTTTATTCCCCAAAAGAAGATCAAAGTTTTGGAATGGCCCAGCCAGAGCCCAGACCTGAATCCACTTTAAAAATTTGTGGGTGATCTGAAGAGGGCACTGTGCACATTAGAGGTCCTCCTAATCTGACAGATAGGGAGCACTACTGTAAGAAATAGTGGGAAAAGATTGTCACGTCTAGATGTGCCATAGTGGTAGACTACTACCCAAAAAGACTGAGTGTTGTCATAAATTCAGTGTACTTCAACAATGTATTAATTTAATGTGAATATTTATGCAACCCCATTGTTTTAGTTCTTTTATGTATTTTTTTTCCACCCCAAAATATTTCAATTTATTTTTCAATTTAATTGTAGAGATGGTATTAAAGGTGGAAAAAAGTGTTGAAATTATTCTTCTTGGTAAGATTTTTTTTTTACAAGACAAAACCAGGCCATTTTAACAGGGGTGTGTAGAATTTTTATAGCCACTGTAGGTAATAAGTAATCCACTTTCCATATCATAATTCATTCAATTTCTGTAGCTTGTTTCAGCAATTCTATACATGCATCTTTCCAATACCGACTATAAAATGTAGTATCATTGTCTTTAAAACAAAGAATTGCTATTATTTTGGCAAACTGTGATAATTAAAATTTGGAGTTATTTTCATTGTTTTATTTTTATCTCATCATGGGAAATGGAAACATCACATCCTCAGAATTATCATAAAAAAGAAAAGAATGTCCCATGCGCTGCATATTACTGATTTGCACATGCTCCGCGGCCTAAAACGTCATCTTCAATGTCCACCCAACGACATTGCAGAATTTAAGCCGAAATACATTTATAAAAGGGCAAAGGGGGCGGAATTGCTACATATGCATCATCAGCAGTGAAAATATCTTTTTTTTTTTACTAATTGTTACTGAAGTGGTGAAATGTGTTTTTCTTATTTTAAATAGAAGATGAGTCAGAATTTAATGAAAAGGTAATTGTAGCTTATATTGCTAATTTCACATTTCAGATAGGCTATAAAGGGCTGACATTTCTTTAGAATTCATCTATTCCTAATTCTAACCCCAAATGGTTTTGCATGGGCTTATTTTAGATGCTCAGCGATATTTGCAAGAATATTTCAATACCGTCTTCTTTTTCCATTTTTAGGCTACATCACCATGATAAGTATTTGGTGCATTTTTGATGTTGCAAGTTTTGAGCAGTATTTATGCACTGATTAACTAAATTAAGTTACTTTTTTTTCACCATGATTTTTAGAGCATTTTTTCAATGCTGTATCTTTTGTCTCCTTTTGGTATTTGGAATTTCTTAGGAGTCTCAGCTACCAAGGGTAGCTGAGACCCCAGAAAACATGATTCGGGTCGGTTTTTACCGACCCAGGTGTTGCGATTGCCATTATTAATGATATAACAGCAATCGCAAAAAAAATGCCGGATTTTCCATCTAATTTCTCTCTCCTCTGATGTGATCGCACATCAGAGGAGAAAGAAATAGGGTCCCCCGATCCCCTTAGAATTGGGAGATTTCCACTGTTTAATTACATCAGGGGGTCTCCAAATGCGACATGGCGCCACCATTGATTCGAGCCAATTTTGCGTTCAAAAAGTCAAAAGGTGCTCGCTCCCTTCTGAGCCCTGTCATGCACCCAAACAGTGGCTTTTCCCCACAAATGGGGTATTGTCGTACTCAGGAGAAATTGCACAACAAATTTTGTGGTCCATTTTTTCCTAATACTCTTGTGAAAATAAAAAAAAATGGTTCCTAAGTAAATTTTTTGAGAAAAAAGTAAAATGTTAATTTTTTCCTTCCTCATTGTTTTAGTTCTGGTGAAGCACCTGAAGGATTAATAAACTTCTTGAATGTGGTTTTGAGCACCATGAGGGGTGCAGTTTTTAGAATGGTGTCACGTTTGGGTGTTTTCTGTTATATTGACCCCCCAAACGCACTTCAAATATGAGGTGGTCCCTAAAAACAATGGTTTTGTAAATTTTGCTGTAAAAATAAGAAATCGCTGGTTAACTTTTGAGCCTTATAACGTCCTAACAAAAAAAAATATGTTTTCAAAATTGTGCTGATGTAAAGTAGACATGTGGGAAATGCTATTTATTAACTATTTTGTGACACCACTCTTTGATTTAAGTGTACAAAAATTAGTTTGAAAATTGCAAAATTTTAAAAATTTTTGCCAAATTTCCGCTTTTTCGTGAAAAACACAAGTTATATTGAAGAAATTTTACCAATAACAATATGTCTCGAAATAACAATATCATAATCAGTGGGATAAGTTGAAGCGTTCCAGAGCTATAAGCACATAAAGTGACAGTGGTCAGAATTGAAAAATTGACTTGGTCATTAAGTAACATGTAAGGGGCTGACATTGCTATGGACAGCAGAGACACGCTGCCCCCTTAAGAGACAGCACCCCCTTGGCTGATGCGATGGTACATTCAATTCTACCCTTCAAAAGACTGGTTTGGTTTTCTCTTCCAGCTATGGAGAGGGGAGGGGCTGTTTTCCCAGTGAGTGTTTGGAGCTGGGAGTCTGCAGGAGACTGACGTGAGGATAAAAACGTGCAGCTTAGAACTGACTGAACCTGTGGGATTCTGTATACCCTTCTGGGGATAACGAAGGTGGTTTTCCTGTGTTACTGCGAGGAGCCACGAAGATCTACAAGGAAGAAATTCATAAGAGGGAGTTCACCGTTTCTAGGAACAGGTTCAGAATCGTCACACAAGGACAGAACCACGTTGCACAGAGCTTCCAGGGAGGACGTAGCATTATCTTTCAGAGAACTGCAGGGGGCCTCCCAGGAAGGAACTGAGACACTAACTTTACCGTGAGTGTTAACCCCATGTGCGCACATGTTTAGGCCTTAGGATAGGCTGCAATAGACAGAGCAGCGGCCAGTTAGGCATACTGTACTTTATTGTATTGTTTTGCCTTTTGAAAGAATACACTGATCTGTAATAGTTGGTGCACCGTGGCATTTGTACGGCCCAGCTAGAGAATATTACTTTTGTAAATTGTTTTATGTCATTGCATACCCCTGTCTACACTTTCCTAACACTGCATTCCTTGCCTGTAAATAAATTAACCCTTTGTTGTTTGCACCTCATCTTGTGTACCATAGTCTCCCTGCACTGCGGTGGTCCCCCGGCCATCGCTTCAACCAAATTGGCTCTGTCAATAAGGGATTAATGAGACAAAAGGGAGGTGATTTGATCTTTTGTATTTATTTTTTTCATATTTTTAAAAACCTGTTTTTTTCACTTAACACTGTATTTGTTAGTCCTCTTAGGAAAATTGAAACTGCGATAATCCAATCCCTTGAAAAAGCAGAGAACCTGAGTCTATGCTAGTTTATTAAAGTAATACATTTTATTCAGTATATTAAAAACATAGAACATCGTAAACATGCAAAAAACATTTGTTAAGAGTTTAAATGAGCAGAGAAAAATAAATAAAATCTAGACATCAGTAAGTGACTTTTTTTTACCCTAGATGGTAGCATGAGTACCCTGTTTCCACATTCATACATGTGGGGTATAGAGATAATACCTCAACATGTAATGCACTCCAGTAAGCATTAAAGGACCCATGGTAAAAAAAAAATCCCAATAGGGAGATACTGAATATATAAATGAGCGCTTATAATGTGCTTCCCAGTTATTGGCTGCTAAATATAACCTAACAAGCCAGTATACTAATTACACTGATCCAATGCAGTAATCAGGGCAAACCGAAATCTAGGAATTCATCAATTTATTAACCCCTTTCTGACATCCAACGTACTATCCCGTCCACGGTATCCGGGCCCGTATGACAGGGGATGGGAGAGTACATCACCGCGATCAGTGGGGCTCACGGGGGGAGTGCCGCTGATCGCGGCCGGGTGTCAGCTGATTATCACAGCTGAGGCCCGACACTGTGCCACCCTGGCACATTAACCCCTGGCACATTGCGTGATTCTTCCCTGTGCCCCCGATACACTGCATGATCGCAGTGTACCGGGGGCACAGGGAAGAATCACGCAGGGAAGGATGTGATCGCGCTGTTCTGAGGTCCTCCTCCCTGCAGGCCCCCGAATCCAATATGGCCACGGGGGCCTTCGGGGTCCTGCAGGGAGATGTCTTTCTCAGTGCCTGCTGAGAGCAGGTGCTGAGAAAGCCTGCTGCAGTGCCTGTCAGATCGCTGATCTGACACACTGCTGGGCAAAGTGTCAGATCAGCGATCTCGGTGACCCGGTCCAAAGGAGCGCAAAACAAGGGGGATGAGAATATTAGCAATTCTTATTTTTATTAGAAAGTCCACAACGCGTTTCGACAGACAAGTTATGTCTTCCTCAGGTGGCAATATCTGAGGAAGACAGAACTTGTCTGTTGAAACGTGTTGTGGACTATCTAATAAAAATAAGAATAGCTAATATTCTCATCCCCCTTGTTTTGCGCTCCTTTGGACCGGGTCATTAAGCTCTGCAACCCTTTTTTTTTTCTCTTCTGATGCACCTGGCTGGAGCTGCATCTCATACCCTAATTCACGCATGGCTGGCGCTCCTAACTAACTGTATTCTACTTTTCTTAGATCAGCAATCTGACACTTTATTCACTTTATTATATTGTCCAACACTGGGGCAATATAATAAAGAAAAAAAAAAACAAGTGTAAAAATAATTATTTAAAAATTCCTAAATAAATAAATAAAAAAATATTCCCTAATAAATTCTTTCTTTTTGCAAATTAAAAAAACAAACAATAAAAGTACACATATTTAGTATCGATGCGTCCGTAATGACCCGCCCTATGAACCTGTCCCACTAGTTAACCCCTTTAGTGAACCCCTTGAAAAAAAAAAGCAAAAAACAATGCTTTATCATCATACCACCAAACAAAAAGTGCAATAACGCACGATCAAACACACGTATATATCATGGCACCACTGAAAACATTATCTTGTCCCGCAAAAAATGAGCTGCCATACAGTGTCATCAGTGAAAAAATTAAAAAGTTATAGCTCGCAGAATAAAGCGATGCAAAAATAATTATTTTTTATATAAAATTTTCATTGCATAAAAGCGCCAAAACATAAAAAAACGACATAAATGAGGTATCGCTGTAATCGTACTGACCCGAAGAATAAAATCAACTTATCAATTTTACCGCAAGCGGAACGGTGTAAGCGCACCCCCCAAAAGAAATTCTTGAAATGCTGGTTTTTGTTCATTCAGCGTCCCAAAAATCGGAATAAAAAGCGATCAAAAAAGTCACGTGCCCGAAAATGGTACCAATAAAAATGTCAACTCGTCTCGCAAAAAATAAGACCTCACATGACTCGGTGGGTCAAAATATGGAAAAATTATAGCTCTCAAAATGTGGTGATGCAAAAACTATTTTTACAATAAAATGCGTCTTTTAGCGTATGACAGCTGCCAAACATAAAAACCCGCCATAAATAGTAAATCAAACCCCCCCTTTATCACCCTAGTTAGGGAAAAATAATAAAATTAAAAAAAAGTATTTATTTCCATTTTCCCATTAGGGTTACGGTTAGGGCTAGGGTTAGGGCTATGGTTAGGGTTAGGGCTAGGGTTAGGGCTGAGATTAGGGGTAGGGGTGTGTTGGGGTTAGGGTTGGAGTTAGAATTGGGGGGTTTCCACTGTTTGGGCACATCAGGTGCTCTCCAAACGCAACATGGTGTCTGATCTCAATTCCAGCCAATTCTGTGTTGTAAAAGTCAAACGGTGCTCCTTCCCTTCCAAGCTCTCCTATGCGCCCAAACAGTGTTTTACCCCCACATATGGGGTATCAGCCTACTCAGGACAAATTGCAAAACAACTTTTGGTGTCCAATTTCTCCTGTTACCCTTAGGAAAAGAAAAAATTGGGGGCAAAATTATCATTTTTGTGGGAAAAAATATGATTTTTTTATTTTCACGCCCGGGCGTTATAAACTTCTGTGAAGCACTTGGGGGTTCAAAGTGCTCACCACTCATCTAGATAAGTTCTGTGGAGGGGTCTTGTTTCCAAAATGGGGTCACTTGTGGGGATTTTCAACAGTTTAGGCACATCAGGGGTTCTCCAAACGCGACATGACACACCCAGACCATTCCATCAAAGTCTGCATTCCAAAACGTCACTACTTCCCTTCCGAGCCCCAGCGTGTGCCCATACGGTAGTTTCCTCCCACATATAGGGTATCAGCGTACTCAGGACAAATTGGACAACAACTTTTGGGGTCCAATTTCTCCTGTTACCCTTGGGAAAATAAAAAAATTTGGGGACTAAAAGATCATGTTTGTGAAAAAAATATGATTTTTTTATTTTCACGCCCGGGCGTTATAAACTTCTGTGGAGCACTGGGGGGTTCAAAGTGCTCACCACACATCTAGATAAGTTCCTTAGGGGGTCTAGTTTCCAAAATGGGGTCACTTGTGGGGGTTTTCCATTGTTTAGGTACATCAGGGGCTCTTCAAAGGCAACATGACACCCGCAGACCATTCCATCAAAGTCTGCATTCCAAAACGTCACTACTTCCCTTCCGAGCCCCAGCGTGTGCCCATACAGTAGTTTTCTCCCACATGTGGGGTATCAGCATATTAAGGACAAATTGGACAACAACTTTTGGGGTCCAATTTCTCCTGTTACCCTTGGGAAAATAAAAGAATTGGGGACTAAAAGATCATGTTTGTGGAAAAAATATGATTTTTTTATTTTCACGCCCGGGCGTTATAAACTTCTGTGAAGCACTGGGGGGTTCAAAGTGCTCACCACACATCTAGATAAGTTCCTTGGGGAGGTCTAGTTTCCAAAATGGGGTCACTTGTGGGGGGTTTCCACTGTTTAGGTACATCTGGGACTCTCTAAAGGCAACATGACACCCGCAGACCATTACATCAAAGTCTGCATTCCAAAACGTCACTACTTCCCTTCTGAGCCCCGACGTGTGCCCATACAGTAGTTTTCTCCCACATATGGGGTATCAGTGTACTCAGAACAAATTGTGCAACAACTTTTGGGGTCCAATTTCTCCTATTACTCTTGGGAAAATAAAAAAATTGGGGACTAAAAGATCATGTTAATTTTACGGCTGTATGTTATAAACTTCGGTGAAGCCCTGGGAGGTTCAAAGTTCTAACCACACATCTAGATAAGTTCCTTAGGGGGTCTAGTTTCCAAATTGGTGTCATTCGTGGGGGGGTTTCCACTGTTTTGGCACATCAGGGGCTTTCCAAACGCGACATGTCGTCCGATCTCAATTCCAGCCATAAAAGTCAAATGGCGCTGCTTCCCTTCCGAGCTCTGCCATGCGCTCGAATAGTGGTTTACCTCTACATGTGGGGTATCAGCGTACTCAGGACAAATTGCACAATAACTTTTGGGGTCCTGTTACACTTGGAAAAATAAAAATTGAGGGTGAAAGGATCATTTTTGTGGCAAAAATATGATTTTTTAATTGTACGGCTGTACGTTATAAACTTCTGTGAAGCCCTTGGGGGTTCAAAGTTCTCTCCACACATCTAGATAAGTTCCTTGGGGGGGTCTAGTTTCCAAAATGGTGTCATTTGTGGGGGGTTTCCACTGTTTTGGCAAATCAGGGTCTTTCCAAACGCGACATGGTGTCCGATCTCAATTCCAGCCAAAAAAGTCAAATGGCGCTGCTTCCCTTTCGAGCTCTGCCATGCGCCCAAATAGTCGTTTACACCCACATATGGGGTATCAGCGTACTCAGGAGAAATTTCACAATAACTTTTAGGGTCCTGATACCCTTGGGAAAATAAAAATTGGGGTTGAAAAGATCATTTTTGTGGAAAAAAATATGATTTTTTAATTGTACGGCTGTACATTATAAACTTCTGTGAAGCCCTTGTGGGTTCAAAGTTCTCACCACATATCTATAAAAGTTCCTTGGGAGGTCTAGTTTTCAAAATTGGGTCACTTGTGGGGGGTTTCCACTGTTTAGGCACATCAGGGGCTCTCCAAATGTGACATGATGTCCGATCTGAATTCCAGCCAATTTTGCATTGAAAAAGTCAAACAGCGCTCCATCCCTTCTGAGCTCTGCCATGCGCCGAAACAGTAGTTCCCCCCACATATCAGGTATCAGCGTACTCAGGAGAAATTGCACAATAACATTTTCAGTCCAATTTCTCCTGTTACCCTTGGTAAAATAAAAAAATTGGACCTGAAGTAATTTTTTTGTGAAAAAAAGTTAAATGTTCATTTTTTTAAATATTCAAAAAATTCCTGTGACGCACCTGAAGGGTTAATAAACTTCTTGAATGTGGTTTTGAGCACCTTGAGGGATGGAGTTTTTAGAATGGTGTCACTTTTAGGTGTTTTCTATCATATAGACCCCTCAAAGTGACTTCAATTGTGATATGGTCCCTAAAAAAAATGGTGTTGTAAAAATGAGAAATCGCTGGTCAACTTTTAACCCTTATAACTTCCTAACAAAAAAAAGTTGGTTCCTAAATTGTGCTGATGTAAAGCAAACATATGTGAAATGTTACTTATTAAGTTTTTTGTGTGCCATATCTCTGTGATTTAAGGGCATAAAAAATTCAAAGTTGTAAAATTGCGAAATTTTCAACATTTTTGCCAAATTTCCGTTTTTTTCACAAACAAACGCAATTTATTTGAATGAAATTTTGCCACTATCATGAAGAACAATATGTCACGAGAAACCAATGTCAGAATCAGTGGGATCCTTGGAAGCGTTTCAGAGTTATTACCTCATAAAGGGACAGTGGTCAGAATTGTAAAAATTGGCCCGGTCATGAATGTGCAAACCACCCTTGGGGGTAAAGGGGTCAAACTCAGGACAAATTGCACAGAAACTTTTGGGGTCCAATTTCTCCTGTTACCCTTGGGAAAATAAAAAATTGGGGTCAAAAATATCATATTTTTATGACTCTACGTTATAAACTTCTGTGAAGCACTTGGGGGTTCAAAGTGCTCACCACACATCTAGATAAGTTCCTTGGGGGGTCTAGTTTCCAAAATGGGGTCACTTGTGGGGGGTTTCAACAGTTCAGGCACATCAGGGGCTCTCGAAAAGGTGAAATGATACCCGCAGACCATTCCATCAAAGTCTGCATTCCAAAACTTCTCTACTTCCCTTCCGAGTACCGACGTGTGCCCATACAGTAGTTTTCTCCCACATATGGGGTATCAGCGTACTCAGGACAAATTGGACAACAACATTTGAGGTCCAATTTCTCAAGTTACCCTTGGGAAAATAAAAAAAATTGGGGACTAAAAGATCATGTTTGTGGAAAAAATATGATCTTTTTATTTTCACGCCCAGGCACTATAAACTTCTGTGAAACCCTTGGGGGTTTAAAGTGCTCACCACACATCTAGATAAGTTCCTTAGGGGGTCTAGTTTCCAAAATGGGGTCACTTGTGGGGGGGTTTTCACTGTTCAGGCACATCAGGGGCTCTCCAAACACGACATGGCGCCCAATCTCAATTCCAGCCAATTTTGCGTCAAACGGCGCTCCTTCCCTTCTGAGCTCTACCATGCGCCCAAACAGTGGTTTACCCCACATATGGGGTATCAGCGTACTCAGGACAAATTGCACAATAACGTTTGGGGTCCTGTTTTCCTTGGGAAAATAGAAATTGGGAGTGAAAAGATCATTTTTGTGGAAAAAATATAATTTTTTTAATTTTACAGCTGTATGTTATAAACTTCTGAGAAGCCCTTGGGGGTTCAAACTTCTCACCACACATCTAGATAAGTTAATTGAGGGGTCTAGTGTCCAAAATGGTGTCATTTGTGGGAGGTTTCCACTGTTTAGGTACATCAGGGGCTCTCCAAATGTGACATGGCGTCAAGCCAATTCTGCGTTGAAAAAGTCAAGCGGCGTTCATTCCTGTTATGAACTCATTTTCTGGTCTGCCTCTGGTTTCTAGTGAGGGAACTGTTTGTGCTGACAGAAGAGTCGTGAGTTCTCTTTCCAGGCTCCCTCTGGTGGTGGCAGGAGGTAATGAAGCTGATCTAATTAACAGAGACCTGCCACCTGATAATGAGGATGACGATTGGACATCTGGAGTCTCAGACTGGATTTAAGACAGCCGACTCCCTATTCCCATGCTGGTGATTTTTTCCTGCCTCCTGAGGTCTTGGTTTCCAGCTCAGTTCCTGTCTTTTCAAGCTAAGTTTTCTCTGCTAATGTTCACATTTGATTTGATTTTGTCTACTCAGTTTTTGTGTGGTCAGCCAGCCCCGGCTGGGGCTGTGCTGAATTTCCACTCTTATATTACTGTATGTGCCAGTTTGCTTTTTGGCCTCTTTTTGCTCTGTTCTCAGAATATGCCAGAGTGCTGATATAGTGGGTGAAGTCTAGTGACTTCAGGGTTTTTTTTGCTATCAGAAGTGTTGGACATTTTTTGCAGGGCTTTTTGGCATGATTGCAGACATTATCTTTCCTTTCCTGTCCTTTCTAGGTAGTGTGGGCCCCATTGTTTGCCCAGCCTATTTTCCTACCTGTGTTTGTGCTTTCATCTTGTTTCACCGTCAATACATGTGTGGGAACTGTCTATTCCTTTGGGGTCTGCTCTGGGGCAGTTTAGATTTCCCCTTTTCTTGCTTTAGGCTTATTTAGTCCTCCGGCTGTGACGAGGCATCTAAAATCATCGCAGGTACGCTCCACGGCTGCTGTTAGTTGTGTGGTTAGGATCAGGGGTCTGCAATCCGCGTAGTTACCAACCTCTCTGGTTTTCTGTGACTTAGCTTGGTTTTGTTTTCCTCCTCGGTGACCCAATCATAACACATTCCCTTCCGAGCTCTGCCATGCGCCCAAACAGTGGTTTAACCCCACATATGGGGTAACAGTGTACTCAGGACAAATTGCACAATAACTTTTGGGGTCCTGTTTCCCTTGGGAAAATAAATATTGGGGGTGCAAAGATCATTTTTGTGGAAAAAATATGATTTTTTAATTGTACGGCTGTACGTTATAAATTTTTGTGAAGCCCTTTGGGGTTCAAAGTTCTCACCACATATCTAGATAAGTTGATTGGGGGGTCTAGTTTCCAAAATGGGGTCACTTGTGAGGTTTTCCACTGTTTAGGCACATCAGGGGCTCTTGAAACGTGACATGGCATCCGATTTCAAGTCCAGCCAATTTTGCGCTGAAAAGGTCAAACGGCGCTCTTTCCCTTCCAAGCTCTGCCAGGCGCCGAAACAGTGGTTCCCCCCACATATCAGGTATCAGCATACTCAGGACAAATTGCACAATAACTTTTGCAGTCCAATTTCTCCTGTTACCCTTGGTAATATAAAAAAATTGGACTTGAAGTAATTTTTTTGTGAAAAAAAGTTAAATGTTCATTTTTTTTTAAACATTCAAAAAATTCCTGTGAAGCACCTAAAGGGTTAATAAATAACTTGAATGTGGTTTTGAGCACCTTGAAGGGTGCAGTTTTTAGAATGGTGCACTTTTGGGTATTTTCTATCATATAGGCCCCTCGAAGTGACTTCAATTGTGATATGGTCCCTAAAAAAAAATGGTGTTGTAAAAATGAGAAATCGCTGGTCAACTTTAACCCTTATAACTTCCTAACAAAAAAAAATTTTGGTTCCTAAATTGTGCTGAGGTAAAGTAGACATGTGGGAAATGATACTTATTAAGTTTTTTGTGTGCCATATCTCTGTGATTTAAGGGCATAAAAATTGAAAGTTGGAAAATTGCAAGTAGTAAAGTACAATATGTCATGGGAAAACAATGTCAGAATCACCGGGATCCATGGAAGCCTCATAAAGGGACAGTGGTCAGAATTGTAAAAATTGGACTGGTCATTAACGTGCAAACCACCCTTGGGGTAAAGGGGTTAAGGGCCAGAAGTGGCAGTAAAGTAAATAATGAGTGGCATGTCTCAATAATCACCTGTCATATCTGTGAAGTGGACGCAGGAGTTATAAGCGCTCACTTATTGATGTCTAGATTTTCTTTATTTTTCTCTGCTTATTTAAACTCTTAACAAATGTTTTTTGCATGTTTACGATTTTCTATGTTTTTTAATATGCTGAATAAAATTTATTACTTTGATAAACTAGTATAGACTCAGGTTCTCTCCTTTCTCAATATATGTATATGAGTCGCTGCTGTAATGCAATTTATATATAAGGTGGAATTCTTGCACCATAATTAGATTAAAAAATATGATTTAGAAATTTCTTGTGCGATCGTCCAATCCCTTGTACTATACATAACAATGCATCAGTGATGCTATGTACATCAGAAATCACGATCCCCTATGAATGTCAGCAACAGGCTGATTTTCACAGGAGGATCAAAATGACAGGCACACGAGTCATCAGTAGACTCCTGACTGCCATAACAACCCATCAGCGCCACGCGATCACACCACAGGTGCGCCAATGGGCAAGTGGAATGATGAAAAATAGGAAAGCAGGGGGAAAGGATGATTGCTCACCAGACTATGCTTGTAGACTGGCTGTGCCTGGAATTCAGTGGCTGACTACCACCTATGAACAAGCTTGAAGACAAAGGATTTTTCTGGCACTGGAGATTTTTAAATAAAAAGCATCATATTTATTCAAAAAATCTTCATGGTTAAAAAACAATACATGAGGGGGAAGCCTCCAACGCCTGACGCGTTTTGGACCTGAAGCGGTCCTTCCTCTAGGGCATACAGACATAAAATCAACAATTCCTTTATATGTTCTCAACCATTGCAAAAGGAAATGTTGTTAATTAAGGAGACCACTTCCATTTAACTATTTAACAACCAGTACTATTTTCATAGAATGTGGTCACACAAAAAACGCATGTCACTGTTATAATACCGCATAATGTGCATATGTGCATGCTACTTTCATGTGTATAGTAAACAAAGATATTTATATACATCGCTTATTGTGAAGTGGTAAGGTTAACTAGAGATCTACAAACATTACATTCTAAAAACCTTTTTTTCATACATGGATGCAATAATATAAATACAATGTACCAAAATCTCCCGAATTCATGTGTTGATTGTGCATTTCCATCACACTTCTGTCAGAACTGTGCGAAACTGACATGAAAACGTTAAAAGTCGCACTATTTGCAGCTTGACACTGTGTGATAATTTTTCTACTTTTCAAAGCGATTTATGACAGAATCTAGTTATATAATTGCCTTGTAATGTTTTCATTTCCTGTTCTGACCAGATGTCATCGTATCCCAGAATTCCAAGCGGAGGAAGTTCACTGACTGCCATACTGGAACACCCAAGTGATGGGTGTCTCAATATGGAAACTGCTGCTGGTACCAACCTATTATGTGGTACCACCAGCGGAACACCGTCGCACCACACACACACTCTATATGCCATACACATTCTCACACTCTCACACTCACACACTCACGCAGCCTCTTGTGTGGTACCACCAGCGAAACATCATCACTCTGCCCCTGCGTGAATTCCGTGCAAGCGCAGTGAATCATTTGGCTGATCCCGGCAGCAGATGCGCGACGTCTCCACAGGCAGAGGATGCCAGTCACATTAAAGGGGTTTTCCCAAAAACAAAAGTTCATTTTAAAAATTGTCTGTGTTTGACCATGTACAAAACATACCACAGCTCCTGGGCAGGGGAGGAAGCAAAAGACAATACTGACATTACAGCAGGGGATCACAGAGGATTCATTTTGTGAGGTAAAATATTTCACTGACTGTTTTTAAACAATATTTTACCTCACAAAATGTATCCTCTGCAATCTCCTGCTGTAATGTCAGTATTGTCTTTTGCTTCTTCCCCTGCCCAGGAGCTGTGGTATGTTTTGTACATGGTCAGACACAGACAATTTTTAAAATGAACTTTCGTTCTTGGGAAAACCCCTTTAAATAGAAATTCCTCCTGACATGCTGTACACTGACTGTTTAGTGATGGGGTACACAGATCAAACAAGAGATGACATGAGAGGAGAAGACAGCAGATGGGGGAGAAAGAAAGCGGACAGGGGTGAGACAGACAGAGTACAGAGAGGAGACAGTTCAATCGGGACAGCACATGAGGGGAGAAAACAGCACAGGAAGGAGAGAGACAGCAGACAAGGGGGATAGCACATGGGGTAGACAGGTCAAAGAAGAGAGCACAGATAGGAGAAGTCAGCACATGGGGAAAGAGAGAGTGAATAAGTGGGTGAGCACATGGGGGGAGAGATTCTCAACGCTGCAAAGCCTGCCCCCATCGTGACATTAGCACCCTCCCGATGCAATAACATCGGCCTCCATCTAGTTCTTGAATAATTGCTTTCATAAATATGGAGTTAAAATGTTTGTAAGGTTTATCTCATAAGTAGAGATGAGCGAATTTGTTCGGATTCGGTTCCGAATAAGATCGGACTCGAATATTGTTTTTGCAATATTCATCAAACACAGACGAACGTCATTAGAGTCAATGGGAGTTGAAATTTCTGAATATGTTCGGAACCGATCATAACACATACATTCGGCCTGAATAGTGTTTGAATATGGCCCGAATGTGTCAAAATCAGTTTCGGGGCCAAAATCCAAACAAATTCGCTCATCTCTACTTATAAGGACACCATGATGGTCATTTGGTTGCAGTGAGTCTGGTTTATCACACTTTAGGCACACAGATTTTGCTAGGGAAAGCTGCTGTTAGTGATACAAATCAGTGATAGTGTTACATGTGATTCAAATGAATGGTGAACCCTAACTCATAGAGGAGATTCCTGAATGGAGGACATTATGATGTCCACATGCCCTGAGAAAAAAAGGGGGAGACAAAAAAGCGCAATAGGGTCTTATCCACGTTACAAGAGACAGTATATCATGAAATATGCTCACCTGGTTAGGATGAGATAAGAGCGTGTAGGTAGCGGCTGCTGCAGATCCACAGGTCTTCAGCGACCAAAGAAATCATGAATCCAAAGGGAGTTTGTAGCTATATTCAGCGCTGCCGCTTTAGACAAATTCCAGGAGCGTGCTGTATGATTGCAGTGGTTTTATTCTACGCGTTTCAGGGGTCTCATGCCCCCTTCATCAGGAGATACCACAAATACATACAGGTATCACAGACATAAATAGGTTTGAAAGGATGCTGGATTTCAAAAAAATGATGAGTGCCAACAAGTCAGATGATGCAGTGTCAAAATTCAATGACACCACATGATTAACAGTTAACCTAAGATATATTACAAAAGAATACGTATTTTAAAAGATTTTTTGATTAAATTTTCGTTTACAAAACAGATAATAAAGTCAAATTTACGATTTAAACAAAAAAAAAAAAAGGGGAAGGGGAGAGTTTATTCCTGTTTAGAGGTGGATACCTTACAAGTGGACTATCGTATGGAAACAGCAAACCGCTTTTTTTCATTGAAAGCATTGCAATCTTTATACAAAAAGGGGAAAAAAGTAAAAACATAATTTTAATTCTTTACCAATAAAAAATATATAATTTTAGTTAAATTCTAAAAAATTAAATATAAAGTTATTTTTTAGTATAGAGGAAATGGGTTTAAAAAATAATAAAGGATGCTAAAAGCAGCAACACACGAGAAGCTGCACAGCAGTCAGCGCTGCTCAGAATGAGAACGCAGACAGCATGGATTCATTACTTCACTGATACAAAGATCATGGGCAAATTTTAGATTTAACATGAAGCACATAAAAAAAAGGGGGTTAATATCAGATGCAGCAACACACAGGACGCTGTGCAGGAGCCAACTACTGCTCAAAGTAAAAACACAGGATAAAGCGGCAGAGTGAATGGGTGGCTTCATTAATAGATAAGATCACAGGCAGCTTTTGTGTTCAACAGGTGACACATAAGTCTTTACACTGTGAAGGAGTGGCAGTAACATTCTTGCACTGTTCACTAATCTCTATGGCTAGGCAATATATGCATGGGAGCTGAGTTAAAGGAGAAATGAGATACTATTATCAGCCGGGGTCATTCTTTCATGTCAGACTAGTAGAATTAGTAGCGCTTACCCGGGCTTAATTAAAGAAGAAAAAAAAAAAAACTTCAAAAAAAATTTTTCTTCAAAAAATGCAACTAAGGCTGGTTTCACATTAGCGCTTTTTAAGAGCACGCACGGCCGGGGGTAGCTCCGCCCCCAAGCCGGCTCTCTGCCCGGCGTGCCCGCCCCTTGCTTGTAGCGCCGCCTCCTAGCGCACAGCGGCGCCTGCGATCGGCGCACCCTATCTTTAGCATAGGGTGCGCATATCGTGCGCAGGCCGTGCGCTAGTTGCGCTTTGACCTGCGCTGCGCACTGTTGACGGTGCGCCGTGCGCGCCAAAATCAAACTTTTCGGATTTCGGCGTGCTCGGCGCACCGTCAAAAGTGCGCAGCGCAGGTCAAAGCGCAACTAGCGCACGGCCTGCGCACGATATGCGCACCCTATGCTAAAGATAGGGTGCGCCGATCGCAGGCGCCGCTGTGCGCTAGGAGGCGGCGCTACAAGCAAGGGGCGGGCACGCCGGGCAGAGAGCCGGCTCGGGGGCGGAGCTACCCCCGGCCGTGCGTGCGCTTAAAAAGCGCTAATGTGAAACCAGCCTAACAGAGATAATGTTTAAGACAGAGGTATGAAAGTGATTGCTCCCAAGGGCAAAAGGAGCTAAACCTGATAGGAGGCTATACAGAATTTTCATATATATAACACTCTTTTAGAGCTAACGCACAAGTAATATTTAAATAAATACATAAATAATTTTTTTCATTAGACCAAGGAGGCACAGTATTGTAAAATTAATTATAAATATAAATATAAAATTGCAATTAGGTATTGCATTAAGTACAAACAAATCTATAAAAAATATATAAAAACCACAAGGCGGGGACTGCATAACTAGGTTAACATTATCAACAAGGGAAACTGACACAAATAGTGCATATAAAATTTTAAGTTTAAATAGAACAAAGAGAAATTATCGCAAAGAACTCAGAAGCCAACTATACACATGAGGGGTTTTTTTTTTTTGTTTTTTTTTTTCTTCTTCCTTTTTTTCTCTGATTACAGAGCATGTGAATATGGGTGTGAACAAAAATTCCACTGTCTAGGTAAAAACCTCAGTTATTTCATTTAAACCCTGTGGTTTCAGACTCCCTAATTTGTAGATCCAATAGGCTTCCTTTCTATTTAGTTTCGTTGATCTGTTCGGTGCACATTTAGGTATATGATCGATAGGGCTAATTTTTAATAATTTCGAATTCTTATCATGTACCAAAGCGTAATGTCTGGACAGCCCATGAGTAAGCAGGCCTTTTTTAATATTATGCCGATGGGAGTTCAATCTGAGGTGTAGGGGTTGTGTGGTCCTCCCTACATATTGCTTACCACAGGGACATTCAATGACATAAATGACAAAGTCAGAGTTACAATTTAGAACAAAAGGGATCATAAATTTCTCTTTAGTAGAAAATGAAATTATATAACGGTTATGTAACGGTTACACCCTGAATTCAACTAAAGGAATCTTTAAATGTGGCACGAGGAACTGCTTATGCTGTTCAAATATAAATCATAAAGCTAATTATATAATTTCAATTAAGCCCATGTAAGCGCTACTAATTCTACTAGTCTGACATGAAAGAATGACCCCGGCTGATAATAGTATCTCATTTCTCCTTTAACTCAGCTCCCATGCATATATTGCCTAGCCATAGAGATTAGTGAACAGTGCAAGAATGTTACTGCCACTCCTTCACAGTGTAAAGACTTATGTGTCACCTGTTGAACACAAAAGCTGCCTGCGATCTTATCTATTAATGAAGCCACCCATTCACTCTGCCGCTTTATCCTGTGTTTTTACTTTGAGCAGTAGTGGGCTCCTGCACAGCGTCCTGTGTGTTGCTGCATCTGATATTAACCCCCTTTTTTTATGTGCTTCATGTTAAATCTAAAATTTGCCCATGATCTTTGTATTAGTGAAGTAATGAATCCATGCTGTCTGCGTTCTCATTCTGAGCAGCGCTGACTGCTGTGCAGCTTCTCGTGTGTTGCTGCTTTTAGCATCCTTTATTATTTTTTAAACCCATTTCCTCTATACTAAAAAATAACTTTATATTTAATTTTTTAGAATTTAACTAAAATTATATATTTTTTATTGGTAAAGAATTAAAATTATGTTTTTACTTTTTTCCCCTTTTTGTATAAAGATTGCAATGCTTTCAATGAAAAAAAGCGGTTTGCTGTTTCCATACGATAGTCCACTTGTAAGGTATCCACCTCTAAACTCTCCCCTTCCCCTTTTTTTTTTTTTTTTTTTCTTTGTTTAAATCGTAAATTTGACTTTATTATCTGTTTTGTAAATGAAAATTTAATCAAAAAATCTTTTAAAATACGTATTCTTTTGTAATATATCTTAGGTTAACTGTTAATCATGTGGTGTCATTGAACTTTGACACTGCATCATCTGACTTGTTGGCACTCATAATTTTTCTACTTTTCAAAGCGATTTATGACAGAATCTAGTTATATAATTGCCTTGTAATGTTTTCATTTCCTGTTCTGACCAGATGTCATCGTATCCCAGAATTCCAAGCGGAGGAAGTTCACTGACTGCCATACTGGAACACCCAAGTGATGGGTGTCTCAATATGGAAACTGCTGCTGGTACCAACCTATTATGTGGTACCACCAGCGGAACACCGTCGCACCACACACACACTCTATATGCCATACACATTCTCACACTCTCACACTCACACACTCACGCAGCCTCTTGTGTGGTACCACCAGCGAAACATCATCACTCTGCCCCTGCGTGAATTCCGTGCAAGCGCAGTGAATCATTTGGCTGATCCCGGCAGCAGATGCGCGACGTCTCCACAGGCAGAGGATGCCAGTCACATTAAAGGGGTTTTCCCAAAAACAAAAGTTCATTTTAAAAATTGTCTGTGTTTGACCATGTACAAAACATACCACAGCTCCTGGGCAGGGGAGGAAGCAAAAGACAATACTGACATTACAGCAGGGGATCACAGAGGATTCATTTTGTGAGGTAAAATATTTCACTGACTGTTTTTAAACAATATTTTACCTCACAAAATGTATCCTCTACAATCTCCTGCTGTAATGTCAGTATTGTCTTTTGCTTCTTCCCCTGCCCAGGAGCTGTGGTATGTTTTGTACATGGTCAGACACAGACAATTTTTAAAATGAACTTTCGTTCTTGGGAAAACCCCTTTAAATAGAAATTCCTCCTGACATGCTGTGCACTGACTGTTTAGTGATGGGGTACACAGATCAAACAAGAGATGACATGAGAGGAGAAGACAGCAGATGGGGGAGAAAGAAAGCGGACAGGGGTGAGACAGAGTACAGAGAGGAGACAGTTCAATCGGGACAGCACATGAGGGGAGAAAACAGCACAGGAAGGAGAGAGACAGCAGACAAGGGGGATAGCACATGGGGTAGACAGGTCAAAGAAGAGAGCACAGATAGGAGAAGTCAGCACATGGGGAAAGAGAGAGTGAATAAGTGGGTGAGCACATGGGGGGAGAGATTCTCAACGCTGCAAAGCCTGCCCCCATCGTGACATTAGCACCCTCCCGATGCAATAACATCGGCCTCCATCTAGTTCTTGAATAATTGCTTTCATAAATATGGAGTTAAAATGTTTGTAAGGTTTATCTCATAAGTAGAGATGAGCGAATTTGTTCGGATTCGGTTCCGAATAAGATCGGACTCGAATATTGTTTTTGCAATATTCATCAAACGCAGACGAACGTCATTAGAGTCAATGGGAGTTGAAATTTCTGAATATGTTCGGAACCGATCATAAAACATACATTCGGCCTGAATAGTGTTTGAATATGGCCCGAATGTGTCAAAATCAGTTTCGGGGCCAAAATCCAAACAAATTCGCTCATCTCTACTTATAAGGACACCATGATGGTCATTTGGTTGCAGTGAGTCTGGTTTATCACACTTTAGGCACACAGATTTTGCTAGGGAAAGCTGCTGTTAGTGATACAAATCAGTGATAGTGTTACATGTGATTCAAATGAATGGTGAACCCTAACTCATAGAGGAGATTCCTGAATAGAGGACATTATGATGTCCACATGCCCTGAGAAAAAAAGGGGGAGACAAAAAAGCGCAATAGGGTCTTATCCACGTTACAAGAGACAGTATATCATGAAATATGCTCACCTGGTTAGGATGAGATAAGAGCGTGTAGGTAGCGGCTGCTGCAGATCCACAGGTCTTCAGCGACCAAAGAAATCATGAATCCAAAGGGAGTTTGTAGCTATATTCCGCGCTGCCGCTTTAGACAAATTCCAGGAGAATGCTGTATGATTGCAGTGGTTTTATTCTACGCGTTTCAGGGGTCTCATGCCCCCTTCATCAGGAGATACCACAAATACATACAGGTATCACAGACATAAATAGGTTTGAAAGGATGCTGGATTTCAAAAAAATGATGAGTGCCAACAAGTCAGATGATGCAGTGTCAAAGTTCAATGACACAACATGATTAACAGTTAACCTAAGATATATTACAAAAGAATACGTATTTTAAAAGATTTTTTGATTAAATTTTCGTTTACAAAACAGATAATAAAGTCAAATTTACGATTTAAACAAAGAAAAAAAAAAAAAGGGGAAGGGGAGAGTTTAGAGGTGGATACCTTACAAGTGGACTATCGTATGGAAACAGCAAACCGCTTTTTTTCATTGAAAGCATTGCAATCTTTATACAAAAAGGGGAAAAAAGTAAAAACATAATTTTAATTCTTTACCAATAAAAAATATATAATTTTAGTTAAATTCTAAAAAATTAAATATAAAGTTATTTTTTAGTATAGAGGAAATGGGTTTAAAAAATAATAAAGGATGCTAAAAGCAGCAACACACGAGAAGCTGCACAGCAGTCAGCGCTGCTCAGAATGAGAACGCAGACAGCATGGATTCATTACTTCACTAATACAAAGATCATGGGCAAATTTTAGATTTAACATGAAGCACATAAAAAAGGGGGTTAATATCAGATGCAGCAACACACAGGACGCTGTGCAGGAGCCCACTACTGCTCAAAGTAAAAACACAGGATAAAGTGGCAGAGTGAATGGGTGGCTTCATTAATAGATAAGATCGCAGGCAGCTTTTGTGTTCAACAGGTGACACATAAGTCTTTACACTGTGAAGGAGTGGCAGTAACATTCTTGCACTGTTCACTAATCTCTATGGCTAGGCAATATATGCATGGGAGCTGAGTTAAAGGAGAAATGAGATACTATTATCAGCCAGGGTCATTCTTTCATGTCAGACTAGTAGAATTAGTAGCGCTTACCCGGGCTTAATTAAAGAAGAAAAAAAAAAAAACTCTTCAAAAAAAATTTTTCTTCAAAAAATGCAACTAAGGCTGGTTTCACATTAGCGCTTTTTAAGCGCACGCACGGCCGGGGGTAGCTCCGCCCCCGAGCCGGCTCTCTGCCCGGCGTGCCCGCCCCTTGCTTGTAGCACCGCCTCCTAGCGCACAGCGGCGCCTGCGATCGGCACACCCTATCTTTAGCATAGGGTGCGCAGATCGTGCGCAGGCCGTGCGCTAGTTGCGCTTTGACCTGCGCTGCGCACTGTTGACGGTGCGCCGTGCGCGCCAAAATCAAACTTTTCGGATTTTGGCGTGCTCGGCGCACCGTCAAAAGTGCGCAGCGCAGGTCAAAGCGCAACTAGCGCACGGCCTGCGCACGATATGCGCACCCTATGCTAAAGATAGGGTGCGCCGATCGCAGGCGCCGCTGTGCGCTAGGAGGCGGCGCTACAAGCAAGGGGCGGGCACGCCGGGCAGAGAGCCGGCTCGGGGGCGGAGCTACCCCCGGCCGTGCGTGCGCTTAAAAAGCGCTAATGTGAAACCAGCCTAACAGAGATAATGTTTAAGACAGAGGTATGAAAGTGATTGCTCCCAAGGGCAAAAGGAGCTAAACCTGATAGGAGGCTATACAGGATTTTCATATATATAACACTCTTTTAGAGCTAACACACAAGTAATATTTAAATAAATACATAAATAATTTTTTTCATTAGACCAAGGAGGCACAGTATTGTAAAATTAATTATAAATATAAATATAAAATTGCAATTAGGTATTGCATTAAGTACAAACAAATCTATAAAAAATATATAAAAACCACAAGGCGGGGACTGCATAACTAGGTTAACATTATCAACAAGGGAAACTGACACAAATAGTGCATATAAAATTTTAAATTTAAATAGAACAAAGAGAAATTATCGCAAAGAACTCAGAAGCCAACTATACACATGAGGGGTTTTTTTTTTTTGGTTTTTTTTTTCTTCTTCCTTTTTTTCTCTGATTACAGAGCATGTGAATATGGGTGTGAACAAAAATTCCACTGTCTAGGTAAAAACCTCAGTTATTTCATTTAAACCCTGTGGTTTCAGACTCCCTAATTTGTAGATCCAATAGGCTTCCTTTCTATTTAGTTTCGTTGATCTGTTCGGTGCACATTTAGGTATATGATCGATAGGGCTAATTTTTAATAATTTCGAATTCTTATCATGTACCAAAGCGTAATGTCTGGACAGCCCATGAGTAAGCAGGCCTTTTTTAATATTATGCCGATGGGAGTTCAATCTGAGGTGTAGGGGTTGTGTGGTCCTCCCTACATATTGCTTACCACAGGGACATTCAATGACATAAATGACAAAGTCAGAGTTACAATTTAGAACAAAAGGGATCATAAATTTCTCTTTAGTAGAAAATGAAATTATATAACGGTTATGTAACGGTTACACCCTGAATTCAACTAAAGGAATCTTTAAATGTGGCACGAGGAACTGCTTATGCTGTTCTAATATAAATCATAAAGCTAATTATATAATTTCATTTTCTACTAAAGAGAAATTTATGATCCCTTTTGTTCTAAATTGTAACTCTGACTTTGTCATTTATGTCATTGAATGTCCCTGTGGTAAGCAATATGTAGGGAGGACCACACAACCCCTACACCTCAGATTGAACTCCCATCGGCATAATATTAAAAAAGGCCTGCTTACTCATGGGCTGTCCAGACATTACGCTTTGGTACATGATAAGAATTCGAAATTATTAAAAAATTAGCCCTATCGATCATATACCTAAATGTGCACCGAACAGATCTACGAAATTAAATAGAAAGGAAGCCTATTGGATCTACAAATTAGGGAGTCTGAAACCACAGGGTTTAAATGAAATAACTGAGGTTTTTACCTAGACAGTGGAATTTTTGTTCACACCCATATTCACATGCTCTGTAATCAGAGAAAAAAAGGAAGAAGAAAAAAAAAAAAAAAACCTCATGTGTATAGATGGCTTCTGAGTTCTTTGCGATAATTTCTCTTTGTTCTATTTAAATTTAAAATTTTATATGCACTATTTGTGTCAGTTTCCCTTGTTGATAATGTTAACCTAGTTATGCAGTCCCCGCCTTGTGGTTTTTATATATTTTTTATAGATTTGTTTGTACTTAATGCAATACCTAATTGCAATTTTATATTTATATTTATAATTAATTTTACAATACTGTGCCTCCTTGGTCTAATGAAAAAAAATTATTTATGTATTTATTTAAATATTACTTGTGCGTTAGGTCTAAAAGAGTGTTATATATATGAAAATCCTGTATAGCCTCCTATCAGGTTTAGCTCCTTTTGCCCTTGGGAGCAATCACTTTCATACCTCTGTCTTAAACATTATCTCTGTTAGTTGCATTTTTTGAAGGAAAAAAATTTTTGAAGAGTTTTTTTTTTGTTTTTTTTCTTCTTTAATTAAGCCCATGTAAGCGCTACTAACTCTACTAGTCTGACATGAAAGAATGACCCCGGCTGATAATAGTATCTCATTTCTCCTTTAACTCAGCTCCCATGCATATATTGCCTAGCCATAAAGATTAGTGAACAGTGCAAGAATGTTACTGCCACTCCTTCACAGTGTAAAGACTTATGTGTCACCTGTTGAACACAAAAGCTGCCTGCGATCTTATCTATTAATGAAGCCACCCATTCACTCTGCCGCTTTATCCTGCATTTTTACTTTGAGCAGTAGTGGGCTCCTGCACAGCGTCCTGTGTGTTGCTGCATCTGATATTAACCCCCTTTTTTATGTGCTTCATGTTAAATCTAAAATTTGCCCATGATCTTTGTATTAGTGAAGTAATGAATCCATGCTGTCTGCGTTCTCATTCTGAGCAGCGCTGACTGCTGTGCAGCTTCTCGTGTGTTGCTGCTTTTAGCATCCTTTATTATTTTTTAAACCCATTTCCTCTATACTAAAAAATAACTTTATATTTAATTTTTTAGAATTTAACTAAAATTATATATTTTTTATTGGTAAAGAATTAAAATTATGTTTTTACTTTTTTCCCCTTTTTGTATAAAGATTGCAATGCTTTCAATGAAAAAAAGCGGTTTGCTGTTTCCATACGATAGTCCACTTGTAAGGTATCCACCTCTAAACTCTCCCCTTCCCCTTTTTTTTTTTTTTCTTTGTTTAAATCGTAAATTTGACTTTATTATCTGTTTTGTAAACGAAAATTTAATCAAAAAATCTTTTAAAATACGTATTCTTTTGTAATATATCTTAGGTTAACTGTTAATCATGTGGTGTCATTGAACTTTGACACTGCATCATCTGACTTGTTGGCACTCATCATTTTTTTGAAATCCAGCATCCTTTCAAACCTATTTATGTCTGTGATACCTGTATGTAATTGTGGTATCTCCTGATGAAGAGGGCATGAGACCCCTGAAACGCGTAGAATAAAACCACTGCAATCATACAGCATTCTCCTGGAATTTGTCTAAAGCGGCAGCGCGGAATATAGCTACAAACTCCCTTTGGATTCACATGCCCTGAGAGGCATACTGATAGAGATTGCCTTGGTGACACAATCCCTTCCAGATGGTAATACTGAAATTAGTTTGTGGGTTACCCAAAGTGTGTGGGTGCTATCATAAAATGGTAGCACCAATAGCAATATTAGTAGTAGTAATAATAAGAACAGTATAAGTAAATAAATACAGACTAAAAACAGTAGTCAAATCTTTATCACTCAAAGTGGTATTCCCATCTTTAAAAGTTTTCACCAATCTTACTGCTGATTGGTGGGGGTCCGACTGATCTATCCACACTGATCCCAAGTATAGGACTCCACAGAGAACACTCTGAATGAGGCAGTAGCCAGATATGCCCACCATCGCTCAATTCATTCTCTATGGAACTGCCTGAAAAATCTGAGTACTACATTCATCAATCTCAGGCAGTCCCATGCAGAATGAATGGAGCAGTTGTGGACATTTCTGGACACCACGCCATTCAGGCAGGACTCTGCAGAGCCCCTTTTTCTAGGTCTGTTAAGGTCTCTGTGGTCAATGCAATGATATGCAATTGTGATATTTAAGTTTAAATTTACATTATGAACCATGGAGAAAGGAAATGCATCAAATGTACAATGTGCATCAGTGTTACCTTTCCATTAAAAAGGACACAGTATTTTAGTGATTGTTTGAATGAGACTAAGGCTCTGTTCACATTTGCATTATAGGCTGTCTTACTGATTCTGTCAAAAAGCCAGGGCAAAATAGTGCAAAAGGCCAGGCATGATCCCAGAATCCAGAGGAATAAAGATAACGGGGTCGTCAGGGTGCGCTGGTGTCTGGAATGTCAGTTGATCTGTTCCTATGGTGGAGGGTTTCACTACCCATCATAGGGGTGGTAAATGTGGTATACATCAGACTAAGGAACTTTTATTGAGAAATATTTGCAATTCTTTTTTTATGGTATAACATTAAATTATGGACGTGTTATGAACAATATATACAGTTTTGGCCAAAAGTATTGACGCCCCTGCAATTTTGTCAGATAATACTCAGTTTCTTCCTGAAAATGATTACAAACACAAATTCTTTGGTGTTATTATCTTCATTTAATTTGTCTTAAATGAAAAAACACAAAAAGAATTGTTCTAAAGCCAAATTAGATATAATTCCACACCAAACATAAAAAAGAGGGTGGACAAAAGTGTTGGCACTGTTTGAAAAATCATGTGATGCTTCTCTAATTTGTGTAATTAACAGCACCGGTAACTTACCTGTGGCACCTAACAGGTGTTGGCAATAACTAAATCACACTTGCAGCCAGTTGACATGGATTAAAGTTGACTCAACCTCTGTCCTGTGTCCTTGTGTGTACCACATTGAGCATGGAGAAAAGAAAGAAGACCAAAGAACTGTCTGAGGACTTGAGAAACCAAATTGTGAGGAAGCATGAGCAATCTCAAGGCTACAAGTCCATCTCCAAAGACCTGAATGTTCCTGTGTCTACCGTGCACATTGTCATCAAGAAGTTTAAAGCCCATGGCACTTTGGCTAACCTCCCTAGATGTGGACGAAAAAGAAAAATTGACAAGAGATTTCAACGCAAGATTGTGCGGATGTTGGATAAAGAACTTCGACTAACATCCAAACAAGTTCAAGCTGCCCAACAGTCCGAGGTTACAACAGTGTCAACCTGTACTATCCGTCGGCGTCTGATTGAAAAGGGACTGTACGGTAGGAGACCCAGGAAGACCCCACTTCTTACCCCGAGACATAAAAAAGCCAGGCTGGAGTTTGCCAAAACTTACCTGAAAAAGCCTAAAACGTTTTGGAAGAATGTTCTCTGGTCAGATGAGACAAAAGTAAAGCTTTTTGGGCAAAGGCATCAACATAGAGTTTACAGGAGAAAAAAAGAGGCATTCAAAGAAAAAAAACATGGTCCCTACAGTCAAACATGGCGGAGGTTCCCTGATGTTTTGGGGTTGCTTTGCTGCCTCTGGCACTGGAATGCTTGACTGTGTGCATGGCATTATGAAGTCTGAAGACTACCAACAAATTTTGCAGCATAATGTAGGGCCCAGTGTGAGAAAGCTGGGTCTCCCTCAGAGGTCATGGGTCTTCCAGCAGGACAATGACCCAAAACACACTTCAAAAAGCACTAGAAAATTGTTTGAGAGAAAGCACTGGAGACTTCTAAGGTGACCAGCAATGAGTCCAGACCTGAATCCCATTGAACACATGTGGAGAGATCTAAAAATGGCAGTTTGGAGAAGGCACCCTTCTAATATCAGGGACCTGGAGCAGTTTACCAAAGAAGAATGGTCTAAAATTCCAGCAGAGCATTGTAAGAAACTCGTTGATGGTTACCGGAAGCGGTTGGTCGCAGTTATTTTGGCTAAAGGTTGTGCAACCAAGTATTAGGCTGAGGGTGCTAATACTTTTGTCTGGCCCATTTTTGGAGTTTTGTGTGAAATGATTAATGTTTTGCTTTTTGCTTCATTCTCTTTTGTGTTTTTTCATTTAAGACAAATTAAATGAAGATAATAATACCAAAGAATTTGTGATTGCAATCATTTTAAGGAAGAAACTGAGTATTATCTGACAATACTTTTGGCTACAACTGTACGTACAAAGTTCTTTAAGTACCGGTACTTTATTTTTTCCTGACATTGGCATTTCATATTCAAGGACTAAGTTTTATATTTCTCTGGCTTATTTGTTGACATTTCAATGTCCTTGATAAGTTATGTGCACGGGGGAAGCAACAAGATTTGGAAAAATAACAGTACTATTAAAGAGAGATTGTCGTCACAATTGCGTACTTTTTCCCTAGCAACCATTATAAAAATGGAGATGTCTTACTTATTTTTGACAAAAATGAAAGGCTTGAAGAGAAGAGAAAAAAGACATTCGATAAATAAGGGGTATATCCAGTGCTGGGAGGCAGGGCTGGCTCTGTGCAGCAGCATCCATCCATCATTTAGCAGTACTGATAACAGTATTAGAAGTTCTGTGCGCCACCCAAGATGTCCTTAACACATTCAATAATGCAATTTTAAAAATGGTTATTTGTGATTTAGTATCTTTGGTTCTTCTTTTACCTCTTAAAAACTGGGAGATTTTGTATTTTCGTCTCAATTAACCTTTATTGTTTCATTTTCAATAAGATATCTAAATATTGATAATTTTTAACAGTATTTTCAACATCATCAGGTAAAACTGGAAGGGTGAAGACTGAAGAGTAGAGTTGAGCGACTTTTGGTTTTTTAGGGTCGCGTTTCGTTTCGTGAAACCCGACGCAGAAAAATAGCGGTATAGTACAATGAAAAATACTTCACTTTTTACATCTCATGACGAGGCCCATCTATTTCTCCATACAGAATCATTGGTCCCATATAATGTTTGAAACAGTATATGATGAGCTCCACATAATGCTACAGTATATGTTGGTCCCCATGGATGAAGCTCCACTGTCTTATGGGCCCAAATAATGCTCCAAACATAATGGGCCCCATTTCTAATGCTCTAGTGTATAATGGGCCCTGTAAATGCTGCTCCAGTGTCTGATGTCCACCTTTGGAATGTTCCAGTGTATCGTGGGCCCCATCTATCATTCTCCAGAGTATAGTGCTCCCCAAAAATTGCTGTCCCAACATTGAAAACAATCAAATAAGTCTCCTCGCTAGGGAATCCCTGTACTCCTCATCGTCCCCATCTTCCATCTCACTGCACAGTATTTCAACCTTGCAAGTGCTGTGATCCTGAGCAAGCAGGGGGGCCCACTCGTTGGCGACGGCACTGGCACAGGGCCCCTGATAGTACGGTGGTGTGTCTGATGGCGGGTGGGCAGAACCGGCACTTTCATCTGCAGCTTCCTCTTTGTCACCGTGTAAGATGGAACTGTATATGGGAAGGGTAACCTGAGTTTCATCAGGGTCAGATTCAGGCCGTGTAGCGTGCGAGGGGAATGTAGTGGTCTGGGTCAATGTACCAGCAGATTCATCGAGCAGTGGCTGGGCATCAGTGCACTTGTGTCGCCCCCAGGAGTACGGTCGCCACAGTGGCATTACCTTCCTCCTAGGGAGTGTGATGTCATGCTTGGGAGCAACGAAGGATCTCTCTAGCAGGTTAACTGATTGGGCGGCGCTATTCCCACGAGTCATGACCCTCCAAACAGCTTTCATGAAGACAAAGTGTTTGTTTTACGTGGGCAGTATGGTTGCAAAGCTGAACCTTAAAGGAATGTCCAGAAGGGTACCACCAGGAGTGGAGCCTACGGTTAAATTCGACTCCACCTGGGAAACCTCAACCATGCCAGCTACAGAACAGATGCACACATTGCAAGCTTAATTCCGTTAACGAACGAGACTCCGTCATGCCCCGCGGTCCGAGTCTGGCTTACTAGAGGGACACGTGAGGCTCTGGCACATGAGATTGGCCAATAACTGGTGTGTCATGCCCTTACATGTCTGTGGCTGCATGTGCGCTACACTGAAAAGGCCAGCGTTTGTCGCTTACAGGTGCAGATAACCCGCTGAACAACGTTAGAGATGGGGATCACTGATTACACTTATTACCCGCGAACAATGATTTCCCAGTAAGTGCAGGTCAACCGCAGTTCTGGAATTAGGCCTAACCGTCATTCCTGAAAAAATGAAAAACTTACGTGTGCAAACCACAGGTGCTGTAGCTTGCTTAACAGCTCGTCAGCCATTCTCACGCCCAGTATGGATTACACGTGATTGCACAAAGGTGAGAAAGGGTACCGTATCCAAGGATAACATGTATGGATAGCGTACACATTCAAAATATATGTCTATACATCAGGAGGCAGGCTCAGACGGTGTTAGGCCCAGTATGGCTTGCACGTGATTGCACAAAGGTGAGAAAGGGTACCGTATCCCCGGATAACATGTATGGATAGCGTACACATTCAAAATATATGTCTATACATCAGGAGGCAGGCTCAGACGGTGTTAGGCCCAGTATGGATTGCACGTGATTGCACAAAGGTGAGAAAGGGTACCGTATCCCCGGATAACATGTATGGATAGCGTACACATTCAAAATATATGTCTATACATCAGGAGGCAGACTCAGACGGTGTCAGGCACAGTATGGATTTGACGGACCAGACTACACAGCGGAGGAGCAGGGAGAGGTAAAGATTGCAAATGCTGGGGCCCTGCCCAAGCAAGGGGGGCCCACTCGTGGGCGTCGGTACTGGCACTGGGCCCCTCATAGTACGGCGGTGTGTCTGATGGCGGGTGTGCACCACCACCGTCAGAGACACTTGATTGCACTATGAGGGACCCTGTGCCAGTGCCCGCGCCCAAGAGTCGGCCTACCCACCTGTCCAGGGCAACGGCACTCGCACTGTGTCGTGCGCTAGGTGGTGACCCCGGCCATGGGGGGGCAGCACAGTTAGGGAGTTTTAGAAAGTGGCATATGTTGATGTTGGACATTCAGCTGATGCAAAAGGTGAAATAGGTCAAGTCCCAGGAAGAGGTGGACCAAAGCAAGCCATTTTTCTGTCACCCTATGTGTCATCAGGGGAAGGTGGGACAAAATCCTTGGAAACCCATGCATGGTTCATTTTAATGAAGGTTAGATCTTCCACATTTTGGATTGACAGACGGGTCCTTTTTTCTGTCAGGATTGATCCAGCTGCACTGAAGACTCTTTCCGATAGCACACTTGCAGCTGGGCAAGCGAGCTCCTGTAAGGCATATTGTGCCAATTCAGGCCAGGTGTCCAGTTTAGCGGCCCAATAATCAAAGGGGAATGAACTGTGTGGGAGAACATCGATATGGGAGCAAAAGTAGTTTGTAACCATAGTTGACAACTGCTGTCTCCTGTCACTTTCCATCGATGCAGTATTACCAGTTGTGTGAGCGGTCCGTGAAAAATCAGTCCACAACATTGTCATGAAACCCATGTCTCCAACGCCACTTCTGCTGTGTGCACCATGAACACCTCTGCCAAGCTGCCCCCGGCCCGTACGGCTCGTGTGAGAACCATCACCGCTGCTGTGTGCTGGGAATGCCTCAAGCAACCGATTTACCAGAGTTGCTTATTAGCCAATATTAGGTCAAGGTTCTCCTGTGGCATGATATTTTATAATTTGCCTTTATAGCGTGGATTCAGGATGCTGGCCAACCAGTAGTCGTCATCGTTCATCATTTTGGCAATGTGGGGGTCCCTTTTTAGGATCTGCAAGGCATAATCTGACATGTGGGCCAATGTTCCCGGTGTCAATGATGCACTGCGAGTGCTGGGTGGAGGAGCACGTTCTGGCAAATCCACATCCCTCCAGTCACGCACAAACCCTGTACCAGACCTTGCCACGCCAACATTTTCACTTGCCCCACGAGATGCATCCTCCTCCCCTAAGTAATCATCCCCATCATCATCCTCCTCCTCCTCTTCTTCCTCCACCTCATCCAGGAGAGGTCCCTGAGCAGACAATGGCTGAATGTCATCAAGGATTCCCTCCTCCTCTTCCTCCTCATCAACATTGGCTGCAGACGCCTGCTCCTTAAGGTGCGTCAAAGTTTGCATGAGCAGACGCATAAGTGGGATGCTCATGCTTAGGATGGCGTCGTCTGCGCTTACCAGCCGTGTGCATTCCTCAAAACACTGAAGGACTTTACAGAGGTCTTGCAGCTTCGACCACTGCACACCTGTCAACTCCATGTCTGCTCTCAAAGTGCCTGGCCGTGTATCCTCCCACAAATGCATTATGGCTTGCCTCTGCTCGCACAGCCGCTCCACCATGTGCAGGGTGGAGTTCCACCTTGTTGCAATGTCGATAATGAGGCGGTGGTTGGGAAGGTGGAGCAATTGCTGCAGCTTCTGCATACGAACGGAGTGTACAGGCGACCGGCGGATGTGCGCACACAGTCTTCGCACCTTCTGGAGCAGGGCTGTTAACTCCGGATAATTTTTGAGGAAGCACTGCACCACCATGTTCAAGGTGTGAGCCAAGCAAGGTATGTGGCTGAGTTTTGAAAGGGCTGTGGCTGCCACAAAATTCCGGCCGTTATCACTAACTACCTTGCCTGCCTCAAGATGTACACTGCCCAGCCATGACTCAGTTTGTCGCTTCAAGTACTCGGCCAGCACCTCGGCGGTGTGTCTGTCGCCCAAACACATCATCTGCAACACAGCCTGCTGACGCTTTCCACTAGCTGCTCGATAGGGGGACACCTAGTGTGCAACAGTGGCAGCTGCAGATGGAGTGCTCGTACGACTGCGCTCTGTGGACGAGCTTTCGCTTCTGGAGGAGGAGGAGGAGGGTCGAACGCCTACAGCCAACTGTTTCCTATACCGTGGGCTAGGCAGCACTGTCCCACCACCGCTGTCCCCTGTGGACCCTGCATCCACCACATTAACCCAGTGCACAGTGATGGACACGTAACGGCCCTGGCCATGCCGACTGGACCATGCATCAGTTGTGAGGTGCACCTTTCCACTCACTGACTGCTTGAGTGCATGGACAATGCGGTCTTTTAAATCATGGTGGAGGGCTGGGATGGCTTTGCGAGAGAAGAAGTGGCGACTGGGTAGGTCATAGCGTGGTACTGCATAGGCCATGAGTTCGCGGAAAGCTGCGCTTTCCACCAACCGATAGGGCATCATCTCAAACGAGATTAGTTTGGCAATGTGGGCGTTCAAACCCAGTGTACGCGGATGAGAGACTGAGTACTTTCTTGACCTACTCATAGTGTCTGGGAGGGTGAGCTGGACTTGAGAGCTGCATATGGTGGAAGTAGCGGTGGACAGGGCGGATTGAGAGAGGGTTGATGATGGTGATGGAGTTGGTGTTCTTTCTGATGGCCTAGATTCAGTATTTCGTTGATATAACAGTGGGATTCCCTGACTGCTGTGGCCTTGCAACGACACCTCAACATTTGCTGCTGTGCTAACCGGTGGGCTTACAGTGGGGGAAACAATGTAGTATTGTTGACTACCTTCTTTGTGATCAGTTGCACATGTGGCACTTGAGGTTTGGTGTTGTGTCCACGCTTGCAAGTGCATGCTGGTTAAATGTCTAAGCATGCAACTGGTATTCAAATTTTTCAGATTTTTCCCTCGGCTAAAGGTCTTTGTGCACTTCTTACAGATAACCTTGGCCTGATCATGAGGATTTTGCTCAAAAAAGTGCCACACTGCACTCTTCCTACTTTGGCAGACATTTTGCGGCCTAGCACGCTGTGATCTTTTGACCGTCTGGACAAGCTGTCCAGCAACTCTTTTGATTTTTGGAACCTGTCTTTGGAGTGCTCCGGGCCTGCCAGATAACAGCTGTTGCGATGTCGATGTCTGCTTTGGATGCTCCTCCTCATCTGAGCTATTGGAAGCAGCACCCTCTTCCCCCAATGGATGCCAATCTGGGTCAACAACTGGGTCATCCATCACCTCCTCTTCAATGTCATGTGCACCTTCCTCTGTGTCACCGTGTATGGTGGTATAGTGTGCGGGAAGGGGCACCTGAGTCTCATCAGGGTCAGAATCTGGCTCTGTACACTGCGAGGACAATGTAGTGCTCTGAGTGAATGTACCAGCAGAATCATCTATCAGCGGCTATGCATCAGTGCACTCCATGTCAGATTCATCTTGGCCTGGGTAATTCACCATTTCACTTGATAATCCAGGCATGGTATGTGAAAACAGCTCCATGGAGTAATCAGTAGTATGGCCTGCGTCATCCTTCAATCTTGGTTGGGGTGAAGGACACAAGGAAAGGTGTGGTTCATGAACATGAGCCTCCAATGACGACTCAGTGCTTTTATTTTTTACAACTTCAGAAGAGGAGGCGATAGAGCTGGAGGCTGAGTCAGCAATGTAAGACAAAACTTTTTCATGAAGCTCTGGCTTTAAAAGCGGTTTGCCAACTCCTAGAAAACTAAGCCTTCGAGGCCTTGTGGAGCCAGACGATGACGCAGGCTCAACACCTCCTGCATTCGGTCCTATTTTGCTTTTGCCACTACCATCAGATCCACCACCAACACCATCATTACCAGCTGCCAACCCCCGCCCAATTCCACGGCCTCTTCCACCAGCCTTCCTCATTTTTGGTAGAAATGTAGACAAAATCCAACAAACTATATAGTAATGTAAAACAAGGTACAAGGTGTCTATAGGACAGGGAGATTTTGAATTTCTGCAGACACTTGTGGACACTGGACACTTTTGGATTGTGTGAGGCCCACTGAATATCAGAGCGCTATGTCACAGGCTCGATGGCACAGGTGTGAAAAAAGTGACTACAGGATAAGGGAGATTTTGAATTTCTGCAGACACTAGTGGACACTGGACACTTTTGGATTGTGTGAGGCCCACTGAATATCAGAGCGCTATGTCACAGGCTCGATGGCACAGGTGTGAAAAAAGTGACTACAGGATAAGGGAGATTTTGAATTTCTGCAGACAATAGTGGACACTGGACACTTTTGGATTGTGTGAGGCCCACTGAATATCAGAGCGCTATGTCACAGGCTCGATGGCACAGGTGTGAAAAAAGTGACTACAGGATAAGGGAGATTTTGAATTTCTGCACACACTAGTGGACACTGGACACTTTTGGATTGTGTGAGGCCCACTGAATATCAGAGCGCTATGTCACAGGCTCGATGGCACAGGTGTGAAAAAAGTGACTACAGGATAAGGGAGATTTTGAATTTCTGCAGACACTAGTGGACACTGGACACTTTGGATTGTGTGAGGCCCACTGAATATCAGAGCGCTATGTCACAGGCTCGATGGCACAGGTGTGAAAAAAGTGACTACAGGATAAGGGAGATTTTGAATTTCTGCAGACACTAGTGGACACTGGACACTTTTGGATTGTGTGAGGCCCACTGAATATCAGAGCGCTATGTCACAGGCTCGATGGCACAGGTGTGAAAAAAGTGACTACAGGATAAGGGAGATTTTGAATTTCTGCACACACTAGTGGACACAGGACACTTTTGGATTGTGTGAGGCCCACTGAATATCAGAGCGCTATGTCACAGGCTCGATGGCACAGGTGTGAAAAAAGTGACTACAGGATAAGGGAGATTTTGAATTTCTGCAGACACTAGTGGACACTGGACACTTTTGGATTGTGTGAGGCCCACTGAATATCAGAGCGCTATGTCACAGGCTCGATGGCACAGGTGTGAAAAAAGTGACTACAGGATAAGGGAGATTTTGAATTTCTGCACACACTAGTGGACACTGGACACTTTTGGATTGTGTGAGGCCCACTGAATATCAGAGCGCTATGTCACAGGCTCGATGGCACAGGTGTGAAAAAAGTGACTACAGGATAAGGGAGATTTTGAATTTCTGCAGACACTAGTGGACACTGGACACTTTTGGATTGTGTGAGGCCCACTAAATATCAGAGCGCTATGTCACAGGCTCGATGGCACAGGTGTGAAAAAAGTGACTACAGGATAAGGGAGATTTTGAATTTCTGCAGACACTAGTGGACACTGGACACTTTTGGATTGTGTGAGGCCCACTGAATATCAGAGCGCTATGTCACAGGCTTGATGGCACAGGTGTGAAAAAAGTGACTACAGGATAAGGGAGATTTTGAATTTCTGCACACACTAGTGGACACTGGACACTTTTGGATTGTGTGAGGCCCACTGAATATCAGAGCGCTATGTCACAGGCTCGATGGCAAAGGTGTGAAAAAAGTGACTACAGGATAAGGGAGATTTTGAATTTCTGCAGACACTAGTGGACACTGGACACTTTTGGATTGTGTGAGGCCCACTGACGCTGTATGGTGTGAAAAAATGCACGCTCAGTACCTCAGCAGGACAAAAAGAAAAATTGGGATTGCTTTTAAAAAAGCAGTTTGCAGAGCAGTGGGTAAACAGCAATGCAGCTGTCAGGAAGCCTTAGAAGGCAGCCTAGCAACCAACACCGCTGATCCACCACAATATAGCCTCCCCTTGCATTGCACACACAGTGACTGGTGTGTTGTACAGGCAAAATCGCTAGCAGCAGAAGCAGTTTTTTTTTCTTCTTCCCTGCCTAACGCTCTCCCTACAGAATCAGCAACCTCTCCCTATGCTAAGATCGGCAGAAGTAAGATGGCGGTCGGCGTGCACGCCCTTTTATAACCCCTGTGACGCCCACCAAAGCAAGCCAATCACTTGCATGCCCTTCTGAAAGATGGTGGTGACCCCTGCCTATGTCATCACGTTGCCCACAGTGTCCGTGGATCCTGATTGGCTGAAAAAGAGCGCAAAACAAACTTTTGAAACGCGACTTTGGCGCGTAAGTCGCCGACCTCGTGGCCGACCTCATCCTAGGGTCGGGTTTCGTTTCATGAAACCCGACTTTGCTAAAAGTCGGCGACTTTTGAAATTTTTTGACCCGTTTCGCTCAACTCTAGTGAAGAGTAACAGAGGAGTAATGCAGTGGACAAAGGTAGTTGTAGGATAGCAAGGGAGGGAAGGAATCACAAGGAAAGGAGATATTTTTATGTTAGTACTTTTGTTTTTTCTTCATCTCCTTCTTCCAAGAGCAATAACTTTTTTTTTACTTTCATCAGTATAACCATAAGAGTGCTTTGTTGCAGGACCAGTGACAGTTTTGAATAACACCAGTCATTTCACTTTATGGTATAATCTTTTTATATTTTATTAGTGTGGGCAATTATGCACATAGCAATTCAAAATAGCGTAAGTTTTTTTTTTTTTTCATTTTGCTTTTTATTTTTGGGGGAAAGATGGGCTGATTTAAATATTTATATTTTGAGGTTACATTTTTCATATTTTCCAATGTTTGCATATTTTTAATTAGCCCCCTTTGAGGACTTGAAACTGATCAATCTTCTTTTCGATGCACTACATTGCAATAATGTCGTATTGCAGTGTATTGTGAAATTGACGATATCCATGGCTGGGCTTCATAGGAGCACTGGCGTAACTACCAGGGTAGCAGCTGAAGCGGTTGCTTTGGGGCCCGGCCCATATAGGGGCCCGGGTCCCCGGCTCCGATCGGCGCTACCCCAGGGGAGAGGGGGCCCCTCCAGCACCGCATGGCTAATTATTCAAATTAGCCATGTGGAGCACAAGGAGGAGAGAAGCCAGCCCTGAGGTGAGATGATATCAACGTCAGTCATGCTGTGCTGCGCACTGCTGCTGTGGGGGAAGAGAGGAGGAGACAGACTGTCTCACTCACTGTGCCTGTGGCGCCGGCCGGCCGGTGGTTACAGCTAAAGGTCAGTCAGTCACTTGTGTGTGTGTATGTGTGTATGTATGTGTGTGTGTATGTGTGTATGTCTGTGTGTGTATGTGTGTATGTATGTGTGTATGTCTGTGTGTATGTATGTGTGTATGTCTGTGTGTGTATGTGTGTATGTCTGTGTGTCTGTGTGTATGTGTGTGTATGTATGTGTGCATGTCTGTGTGTATGTTTGTATGTGTATATGTCTGTGTGTATGTATGTATGTATGTATGTGTATGTCTGTGTGTGTATGTATGTGTGTATGTCTGTGTCTGTGTGTATGTATGTGTGTATGTGTGTATGTCTGTGTGTGTATGTCTGTGTGTATGTGTGTGTATGTATGTGTGTATGTCTGTGTGTGTATGTTTGTATGTGTGTGTATGTATGTGTGTGTATGTATGTGTGTATGTATGTATGTATGTATGTGTGTATGTCTGTGTGCGTATGTATGTGTGTATGTCTGTGTGTATGTATGTATGTGTGTATGTCTGTGTGTATGTATGTATGTGTGTATGTCTGTGTGTGTATGTTTGTGTATGTGTGTGCATGTCTGTGTGTGTATGTATGTATGTGTGTATGTCTGTGTGTGTATGTATGTATATGTGTGTATGTATGTGTGTATATGTGTGTGTATGTATGTGTGTGTGTCTGTATGTGTGTCTGTGTGCATGTATGTGTTTATGTCTGTGTGTGTGTATGTCTGTGTGTATGTCTGTGTGTGTATGTACACTTGTGGCCAAAAGTATTGACACCCCTGCAATTCTGTCAGATAATACTCAGTTTCTTCCTGAAAAAGATTGCAAACACAAACTCTTTGGTATTATTATCTTCATTTAATTTGTCTTAAATGAAAAAACACAAAAAGAATTGTCCTAAAGCCAAATTGGATATACAGTGGGGCAAAAAAGTATTTAGTCAGTCAGCAATAGTGCAAGTTCCACCACTTAAAAAGATGAGAGGCGTCTGTAATTTACATCATAGGTAGACCTCAACTATGGGAGACAAACTGAGAAAAAAAAATCCAGAAAATCACATTGTCTGTTTTTTTTTCATTTTATTTGCATATTATGGTGGAAAATAAGTATTTGGTCAGAAACAAGCAATCAAGATTCCTGGCTCTCACAGACCTGTAACTTCTTCTTTAAGAGTCACCTCTTTCCTCCACTCATTACCTGTAGTAATGGCACCTGTTTAAACTTGTTATCAGTATAAAAAGACACCTGTGCACACTCTCAAACAGTCTGACTCCAAACTCCACTATGGTGAAGACCAAAGAGCTGTCAAAGGACACCAGAAACAAAATTGTAGCCCTGCACCAGGCTGGGAAGACTGAATCTGCAATAGCCAACCAGCTTGGAGGGAAGAAATCAACTGTGGGAGCAATAATTAGAAAATGGAAGACATACAAGACCACTGATAATCTCCCTCGATCTGGTGCTCCACACAAAATCCCACCCCGTGGGGTCAGAATGATCACAAGAACGGTAAGCAAAAATCCCAGAACCACGCGGGGGGACCTAGTGAATGAACTGCAGAGAGCTGGGACCAATGTAACAAGGCCTACCATAAGTAACACACTACGCCACCATGGACTCAGATCCTGCAGTGCCAGACGTGTCCCACTGCTTAAGCCTGTACATGTCCGGGCCCGTCTGAAGTTTGCTAGAGAGCATTTGGATGATCCAGAGGAGTTTTGGGAGAATGTCCTATGGTCTGATGAAACCAAACTGGAACTGTTTGGTAGAAACACAACTTGTCGTGTTTGGAGGAAAAAGAATACTGAGTTGCATCCATCAAACACCATACCTACTGTAAAGCATGGTGGTAGAAACATCATGCTTTGGGGCTGTTTCTCTGCAAAGGGGCCAGGACGACTGATCCGGGTACATGAAAGAATGAATGGGGCCATGTATTGTGAGATTTTGAGTGCAAACCTCCTTCCATCAGCAAGGGCATTGAATATGAAACATGGCTGGGTCTTTCAACATGACAATGATCCAAAGCACACCGCCAGGGCAACGAAGGAGTGGCTTCGTAAGAAGCATTTCAAGGTCCTGGAGTGGCCTAGCCAGTCTCCAGGTCTCAACCCTATAGAAAACCTTTGGAGGGAGTTGAAAGTCCGTGTTGCCAAGCGAAAAGCCAAAAACATCACTGCTCTAGAGGAGATCTGCATGGAGGAATGGGCCAACATACCAACAACAGTGTGTGGCAACCTTGTGAAGACTTACAGAAAACGTTTGACCTCTGTCATTGCCAACAAAGGATATATCACAAAGTATTGAGATGAAATTTTGTTTCTGACCAAATACTTATTTTCCACCATAATATGCAAATAAAATGAAAAAAAAACAGACAATGTGATTTTCTGGATTTTTTTTTTCTCAGTTTGTCTCCCATAGTTGAGGTCTACCTATGATGTAAATTACAGACGCCTCTCATCTTTTTAAGTGGTGGAACTTGCACTATTGCTGACTGACTAAATACTTTTTTGCCCCACTGTAATTCCACACCAAACATAAAAAAGAGGGTGGACAAAAGTATTAGCACTGTTCGAAAAATCATGTGATGCTTCTCTAATTTGTGTAATTAACAGCACCTGTAACTTACCTGTGGCACCTAATAGGTGTTGGCAATAACTAAATCACACTTGCAGCCAGTTGACATGGATTAAAGTTGACTCAACCTCTGTCCTGTGTCCTTGTGTGTAACAAGCATGGAGAAAAGAAAGAAGACCAAAGAACTGTCTGAGGACTTGTGAAACCAAATTGTGAGGAAGCATGAGCAATCTCAAGGTTACAAGTCCATCTCCAAAGACCTGAATGTTCCTGTGTCTACTGTGCGCAGTGTCATCAAGAAGTTTAAAGCCCATGGCACTGTGGCTAACCTCCCTAGATGTGGACGGAAAAGAAAAATTGACAAGAGATTTCAATGCAAGATTGTGCGGATGTTGGATAAAGAACCTCGACTAACATCCAAACAAGTTCAAGCTGCCCTGCAGTCCAAGGGTACAACAGTGTCAACCCGTACTATCCGTCGGCGTCTGAATGAAAAGGGACTGTATGGTAGGAGAGCCAGGAAGACCCCACTTCTTACCCCGAGACATAAAAAAGCCAGGCTGGAGTTTGCCAAAACTTACCTGAAAAAGCCTAAAACGTTTTGGAAGAATGTTCTCTGGTCAGATGAGACAAAAGTAGAGCTTTTTGGGCAAAGGCATCAACATAGAGTTTACAGGAGAAAAAAAGAGGCATTCAAAGAAAAGAACACGGTCCCTACAGTCAAACATGGCGGAGGTTCCCTGATGTTTTGGGGTTGCTTTGCTGCCTCTGGCACTGGACTGCTTGACCGTGTGCATGGCATTATGAAGTCTGAAGACTACCAACAAATTTTGCAGCATAATGTAGGGCCCAGTGTGAGAAAGCTGGGTCTCCCTCAGAGGTCATGGGTCTTCCAGCAGGACAATGACCCAAAACACACTTCAAAAAGCACTAGAAAATGGTTTGAGAGAAAGCACTGGAGACTTCTAAGGTGGCCAGCAATGAGTCCAGACCTGAATCCCATAGAACACATGTGGAGAGATCTAAAAATGGCAGTTTGGAGAAGGCACCATTCAAATATCAGGGACCTGGAGCAGTTTGCCAAAGAAGAATGGTCTAAATTTCCAGCAGAGCATTGTAAGAAACTCATTGATGGTTACCGGAAGCGGTTGGTCGCAGTTATTTTGGCTAAAGGTTGTGTAACCAAGTATTAGGCTGAGGGTGCCAATACTTTTGTCTGGCCCATTTTTGGAGTTTTGTGTGAAATGATCAATGTTTTGCTTTTTGCTTCATTCTCTTTTGTGATTTTTCATTTAAGACAAATTAAATGAAGATAATAATACCAAAGAATTTGTGTTTGCAATCATTTTAAGGCAGAAACTGAGTATTAACTTATAGAATTGCAGGGGTGTCAATGCTTTTGGCCACAACTGTATGTGTATATGTATGTGTGTATGTATGTGTGTGTATATATGTGTGTGTCTGTGTGTGTGTGTATGTATGTGTGTATGTATGTGTGTATGTATGTCTGTGTGTGTCTGTGTATGTATGTGTGTATGTCTGTGTGTATGTGTGTGTGTATGTACAGTATGTGTATGTCTGTGTCTGTGTGTATGTGTGTGTGTATGTATGTATGTGTGTGTGTGTCTGTGTGTATGTGTGTGTACAGTATGTATGTCTGTGTGTGTATGTATATGTGTATGTCTGTCTGTGTGTATGTCTGTGTATGTGTATGTCTGTGTGTATGTCTGTGTGTGTATGTATGTATGTCTGTGTGTATGTATGTGTGTATGTGTGTGTGTGTCTGTGTGTGTGTAGGTTAGCCTGGCCCTGGAGGAGATGATGCGGACATGAGAAGACTGTGATGAGGAGAGAAGGTCATGATGCCCGGGGTGATGGGAGAAGGCCATGAGGGGTAATGGGAGAAGGCCATGGGGGGTGATGGAAAGAAGGCATTGATGGGGAGAAGGCAATGATGGGAGTGATGGAGAGAAGGGAGTGATGGGGAGAAGGCAATGATGGGAGTGATGGAGAGAAGGGAGTGATGGAGAGAAGGGAGTGATGGGGAGAAAGCAATGATGGGAGTGATGGGGTGATGGAGCAGGCAATAATGGGGAGAAGGCAATGATGGGAGTGATGGGGAGAAGGCAGTGATGGGGTGATGGAGAAGGCAATGATGGGAGTGATGGGGGAAGGCAATGATGGGAGTGATGGGGTGATGGAGCAGGCAATGATTGGACTGATGGGGAGAAGGCAATGATGGGAGTGATGGGGAGAAGGCAGTGATGGGATGATGGAGAAGGCAATGATGGGAGTGATGGGGAGAAGGCAATGATGGGGGTGATGGAGAGAAGGCAATGATGGGGGTGATGGAGAGGGCAATGATGGGGTGGTGGGGGAAAAAGAAATGATGATCGGGTGGTGGGGGAGAATGCACTGGTGGTGGTGGTGGAAAGGGCAATAATGGGGGTGGTGGAGGAGGAGGAAATGATGGATGTGGTGGAATGGGCAATAATGGGAGTGGTGGGGGAGAAAGCAAAGATAGTGGTGGGGGAGAAGAAAATGATGGAGGTGGTGAAGAGGGCAATGATGGGGTGGGGGAGATGATAATAATGGGATGCGAGGGGAGGAGGACAATGAGGGGTGTGGGGGATTGGGATGTTAGGAAGGGGGACTTATAATGGCCTTAGGAACAGGGGGAGGTGGAGGAAGACATTATCGCTTATTATGTCTAACACAGTCCCTTAGTATATAGTGTACTCACTATGTCTAACACAGTCCCTTAGTATATAGTGGACTCACTAATTCTGTATAACACCACCCTTAGTTACATAGTTTCCTCTTTTATTATGTATAACATGTCCCTTATTACGTACCATCCTTTCTAGTTATATATGGAGCCGTCCCTTATTATATAGCTTCCTCTGCTGTTATGTATAGTGCTGTCTCTTACATAGTGTATTCTTGTTAATTTTGTTATTTACAGTGCCCTCTTTTATTACATAGTCCCCTCTCTTGTTAGGTATAAAATGACTGCTGATGGAGCAGCCGTTGACCAAACTACCAGTCCATCAGCTACTCCATTAGAAAGGAAGCTTTCCCATGCTCCATCAGCCATCATTGCATTATACAGCTAACAAGACAGGACGGTATGTAATAAAAAACAGGGCTCTACAAAAGTCAATATGTAAGGGATGGTACTGTACATAAGAGAGGGCGCTGTGTAAGGGACAGCAATAAACATAATAAAGGAGACTAATATATATACATGTATGTGTGTGTGGCTATATAATATCAATATGTACAGTATATATATACAGTGGGGCAAAAAAGTATTTAGTCAGTCAGCAATAGTGCAAGTTCCACCACTTAAAAAGATGAGAGGCGTCTGTAATTTACATCATAGGTAGACCTCAACTATGGGAGAAAAAAAAATCCAGAAAATCACATTGTCTGTTTTTTTTTCATTTTATTTGCATATTATGGTGGAAAATAAGTATTTGGTCAGAAACAAGCAATCAAGATTTCTGGCTCTCACAGACCTGTAACTTCTTCTTTAAGAGTCTCCTCTTTCCTCCACTCATTACCTGTAGTAATGGCACCTGTTTAAACTTGTTATCAGTATAAAAAGACACCTGTGCACACCCTCAAACAGTCTGACTCCAAACTCCACTATGGTGAAGACCAAAGAGCTGTCAAAGGACACCAGAAACAAAATTGTAGCCCTGCACCAGGCTGGGAAGACTGAATCTGCAATAGCCAACCAGCTTGGAGTGAAGAAATCAACTGTGGGAGCAATAATTAGAAAATGGAAGACATACAAGACCACTGATAATCTCCCTCGATCTGGTGCTCCACGCAAAATCCCACCCCGTGGGGTCAGAATGTTCACAAGAACGGTGAGCAAAAATCCCAGAACCACGCGGGGGGACCTAGTGAATGAACTGCAGAGAGCTGGGACCAATGTAACAAGGCCTACCATAAGTAACACACTACGCCACCATGGACTCAGATCCTGCAGTGCCAGACGTGTCCCACTGCTTAAGCCTGTACATGTCCGGGCCCGTCTGAAGTTTGCTAGAGAGCATTTGGATGATCCAGAGGAGTTTTGGGAGAATGTCCTATGGTCTGATGAAACCAAACTGGAACTGTTTGGTAGAAACACAACTTGTCGTGTTTGGAGGAAAAAGAATACTGAGTTGCATCCATCAAACACCATACCTACTATAAAGCATGGTGGTGGAAACATCATGCTTTGGGGCTGTTTCTCTGCAAAGGGGCCAGGACGACTGATCCAGGTACATGAAAGAATGAATGGGGCCATGTATCGTGAGATTTTGAGTGCAAACCTCCTTCCATCAGCAAGGGCATTGAAGATGAAACGTGGCTGGGTCTTTCAACATGACAATGATCCAAAGCACACCGCCAGGGCAACGAAGGAGTGGCTTCGTAAGAAGCATTTCAAGGTCCTGGAGTGGCCTAGCCAGTCTCCAGATCTCAACCCTATAGAAAACCTTTGGAGGGAGTTGAAAGTCCGTGTTGCCAAGCGAAAAGCCAAAAACATCACTGCTCTAGAGGAGATCTGCATGGAGGAATGGGCCAACATACCAACAACAGTGTGTGGCAACCTTGTGAAGACTTACAGAAAACGTTTGATCTCTGTCATTGCCAACAAAGGATATATCACAAAGTATTGAGATGAAATTTTGTTTCTGACCAAATACTTATTTTCCACCATAATATGCAAATAAAATGAAAAAAAAACAGACAATGTGATTTTCTGGATTTTTTTTTCTCAGTTTGTCTCCCATAGTTGAGGTCTACCTATGATGTAAATTACAGACGCCTCTCATCTTTTTAAGTGGTGGAACTTGCACTATTGCTGACAGACTAAATACTTTTTTTCCCCACTGTATATATATATATATATATATATATATATATAGCTTTGACGCCATAAAAGGAGGGGGGCCCAGGCACATTTCTTGCACAGGGGCCCCAAGCTGTCAGTGTCCGCCCCGCGCTACCCGGTAGTGCAATTTAATTAAGTACATTACTGCGGCGCTCCGGCAGGTGTTGTGGGTGGCCAACGCTGTCTTGGGGGCCCACCGGCCTGGTGCGTGTAGTGTAGGGGATCCGGGGCCCCGGCGGAAAAAAATGTACACTATGATTTTGCAGCCTACGCTGCATTTCTGTGCCTGCTGGGAGGAGTGAAGCACATATTGGGCCCGCCTCCCTGCCTGCAGCCAGTCACAGAGTGTATTGCTTCAGACTAGTTCAGTCCCGCCCCATCCCTCAGCCCTCGCTGTCTATTAGGTCTCTGCAGAGCTGCCTGCCGCATGGACCTCTGGGAATGTCTTGAAGGGAGTGTGTCTTTGAGGGGGTGTGTCTTTGAGGGGGCCCCGTTTAAAAGTTTGCTATGGGCCCAATCAGTTCTAGTTACGCCCCTGCATAGGAGTTTGAATGTAGCGAATGTCGGGTTCCTCATTTGCTCCCCAGCTGCCATAACAATCAATCAGCAACCTGCGATTGCGTTGTACTTTGTTCTGATGGCCATCAGAAGTGACATCTGTCATGTTGGAAGACTTTTAAAGGCCACTGTATTCGTTGACAATGCTATTTAAGAGGTTAAACTGATGTACTACGAGCATATAACACAGCCGACACCCATGCTGCATGGAGTGGGCTCCCTCCTGAACTTGTTCCAAACAGTGATAGTGCATGGCCACCATTAAGGGCACTAATGGGTTAAAGAAACAGTTATAGACCACTAGTTAAACAATACATTTATTTTTTCTATCATCACTATACAGCCAACAACTATTGTAACTGGTTTCAATCATCTTTAAAGTCAAAGACATGTAACAGATGTACTTCACTATAGGTGGTAACCATTATGCCTTGTGTGTTACTCAAGGGTGGACACTGACAGCTTGGTGCCCCTGTGCAAGAAATTTGTCTGAGCCCCCTCCTTTTATGGTGACAAAGCTACGTATATATATATATATATATATATATTCACACACATACACTACCCCCATCATTGTCCTTTCCACCACCTCCATCATTGCTTTCTCCCCCACCACCTCCATCAATCATTGCTTTCTCCCCCACCACCTCCATCATTACCCTCTCCACCACCTCCATCATTGCTTACTCCCCCACCACCCCCATCATTGCCTTCTTCCCCACCTCCACCAACATTGTCTCCTTCCCCACCACCCCCATCATTGTCTCCTTCCCCACCACCTCCATCATTGTCCTTTCCACTGCCACCATCATTGCCTTCTCCCCACCACCTCATCATTGCCCATTCCACCATCTCCATTGTTTCCTCCTCCGCATCACCCCATCATTGCCCTTTCCACCATCACTGTCCTTTCCACCACCACCATCATTGCCTTTTCCCCACCACCCCATCATTGCCCTTTCCACCACCTCCATCATTGCTTTCTCCCACACTACCCCATCATTGTCCTTTCCACCACCTCCATCATTGCTTACTCCTCCACCACCCCCATCATTGCCTTCTTCCCCACCTCCTCCAACATTGCCTCCTTCCCCACCACCCCCATTATTGCCTTCTCCCCATCACCCCCCATCATTGCCCATTCCACCACCTACATCAATTCCTCCTCCCCCACCATCCCAATCATTGCCATTTCCATCACTACCATCATTGCCTTTTCCCCACCACCCCATCATTGCCCTTTCCACCACCCCATCATTGCTTTCTCCCTCAACCCCCATCATTGCCCTCTCTGTCAGCATCACCGCTGCCGGCAGCTTCCTCTCACTGGCGAAGCGGCGCCTTATTGCTCGTCTGCCATTACTCAGCAGCGGTTGTAACACCTACTGCATGGTGGACCCCGAGTGGCGAACGCACTTTATTATTTTTATTTAGTGCGTTCCGCCGTTCCTAACAGAAGCAGTCATATCAAAGTTTTTATCCTCTTAATATATTACAATCATCATATGATATAGTGTACTTACAACTGCTCATTTTGCCTTTCTACCCAGCTAATTCTTCTCTTTTCTTTACTCTATATACAAACCCGAAGTCTCCTGTCCCTGCATTTATCATCTCTTTCTTCAACTTCTGACCCAGTTGCTCTGCTCCTCCCTCCTGTCAGTAATTTTTGCTGTGTCTTATGGCATACAAGAAACATTGACCTCCTGTTTCTACATAGAGCTTAGAAAGACTCAGCTAGTCAGTTTTTAATCATTTGATGTCATAGACCTAATGGAAAAGAGAAGAATTAGCTTGGTAGAAGGGCAAAATGAGCAATTGTAAGTACACAGTGCTATATAATATGATGATTGTTATATATTATGAGGAAACATATTTTGATGGGAGTGCTTCTTTAAAGAGGCTGAACTCCAGCTTGGCGCTGAAGATTGCTGTATTACATTACATTATTGCAGAGATGGTATAATTTACAATATATTTTATTACTAGTTAAACCCAAATAATTGCAATTTATTTGGCACAAACTCACCTTTAGGCTATGTGTCCACGTTAGAGTTTTAAAATGCTCAAAAAAACGGACTCCTTCCCAAAAAACGCGTGTTTTATTTCCGCGCGTTTTTTGCACGATTTTTGCACAAAAAGCACGCGTTTTTGATGCGTTTTTTTCGCACTTTTTCTGGGAACATTGGAAACAACTAAAAATGCAGACCTATGCGGAAAATAATGAGCATGCTGCGTTTTTAGCCGCTAAGCGTCTTCTGAGCAGAAAAAAATGTATGCATTGGCACAAAAATGCCAAAATGCATTAAATAGAATGGGAAGCTTATTTTAAGTGTTTCTGAAGCTTCTGATCCAGCACAAACGCTTCAAAAACGCTTAAAAAAAGGCACACAGCCTTAAAGAAGGTGTTCATGTAACAGCTGTCTTGCCTATTTGTTGCGCTCCTCGTGCACCTTGCATGTGCTTTTGTGCTTTTCTAATGCCATCTGTTGTAAAATCTGCTCCGCTTCTTGCTTATTTTCCTACATTATTCCACTTTTTCTGCACAGTGCTAAAGAGCTTAGTTTACATCACTACTTGTGTAATGTCATTTCTAACAATACCTGGTTTACAAACGCCTAACGATGTTATTAAAAAATATAGCAAAAATACATGACCATGTAACAAAGGAAAAGCTAATTAAGTTTTCATCCTGACAAATACTGACGAGCACTGAGACAACATGTCCTACTTTAGAAGCTAAAAGCTCACTGCTTAGGTACCTATGCACATAATCATCTCTTTCCCTTTCGTGATGGAGCTTACTTTATTATGTTATTGAAAATCTAACAATTAGTTCATTAGTTTTTCAGGTGAAGTGATAATTACTTGCTCATTTTAATTAACACTATTACTGAAAGAACAACTCATGTTGAACGGAGGATTACAACTGCAAACTCAGTAAAAACTGACATCAGCTTTGTGTGCTAGAAATACATTCTCGGCAGTTGTCACTTCACTTTCCACTATCATCAGATAACAGGCTGCCATTTACAATTCCCTGCACTGCAACAGCATAGATCTTCATCAACTTCAACTATAGGTTGTCATTAGCGATGAGCGAATCTGTGGATGGTACGGGTGGACTTTTTCCAAAGTCCAGTTGGGGACCTGAACTTGGCACCCGACTCCAAACCACATTCAAGTCAATGGGGTACCAAACTTCAGCGCTGTAAAATGGTATAAGGGCTAGGGGCCTGCAAAACGAAGCAAAATGGGGGTCAATGCAGGACAATTGAACGGGCAAACAAATGTGGATAGGAAAATGACTTAAAGGGGTTCTGTCACTATAGCAATCATGGTAAAATAAGATGTAAATGAATAATATAAAAATGTTAACTCTGCTCTCACAGACACTGAGGCTTGCTACCTCCAGTCCAGTCAAAACTTTCACCCACATAGCATGGGCCAGAGTACCCCCATAGAATAGTCTTAAAATGTCACCCACAGAGCATTGGGCACAGTACCCCTACAGAATCTTATAAAAAATTTCACCTACAGGGCATGGGGTAGGGTAGCCTTACATTATCAGCTTACAAATTTCACCCACAGAGTATGAGTCAGCAAACCCCTACATTAGCAGATTACAAATTTCACCCATAGAACCAAACTTTTATCTTCAGTAGCATATAGCAGATAATAAGCTCATAGTTTGATTCTGGAAATAGTCGGCGGTTCGCTGCAAGGCTTGCAACCTCCAGTCTCTGCCCCTGTGGCTTGCGATGCCTCCCCAATGCTGTTGCCTTAGGGTCTCAGGGGGCCCAAAGTGTTTTCCTTGAAATAATTAGTGTTCAAAGCAGGCAACCATGCCTGAATACTTCAGCTAAGGCCTCTTTCACACTTCAGTTTTTTACAATCAGTCACAATCCGCCAGGTTTTGAAAAAAACGGATCCGCAATTTTCTTTTGAGGATCCGTTTTTTCCCCATTGACTTCCATTATTGGCGGATTGTGACGGATTGCCGTCCGTTGCATCCGTTTTTTTGCGGATCCGCCAAAAGTTGCTGTCCGTCACCATCCTCAAAGATTTCAAAACGGAGCTTGCAACGATTTTTTCTCTGGCGGATCCTCCAGACACTCATTTAACCCAAAATTCTTTCTGGGTGCCGGACAAAAAATAAATCTCTCTCTCTCTCTCTCTCTCTCTCTCTCTCTCTCTCTCTCTCTCTCTCTCCTTTTCCAGGCTGCGATTCCTTTAAAATTCTTCATTTGATGGATCCGTCCAAAAAAACGGATGGGTGGCTTCCGTTGTCATCAGTACTAAAACGGATCCGCCATCCGTCCTTTTGGCGGATTTTGACTGATGCAAAAATCTGAAGTGTGAAAGAGGCCTAAGGATAATGGAATTGTACTCCGTTTCTATTTTCTTATTTCTTCGAACTGGAGCCATGATTAAGAGGGGACGCAGTGAAACACAAAGTGAAGGAACAGGAGGTACACTCAGCCATCCAAACTCAAACCGCCCACGGGCGGGGTTTCAGGGTCCACATGAGTAATGGAGAATCAGGGTTCTGCTTTAGAGAGGCTGCCTGATAAAGGTGTACCACGTCCAAGGAAGGCAGCAGTCGAGTAAATTAACCAAATTAACCAATTCTCAACTGAGTCTGCAGTTGATGTAATGAGACAAAGTAGCTATCCATTACAAATTAGAGGCTCTGTAATAGGAATGAGTAGGTAAATCCTTTAATGAGCATTAGGCCTAGCCACAAAAGTAAAGTAAAATTATTTTTAGACACACCACTCACACAGACACAACTGCAGACTATACAGAGGCTTTTGAGCACAGTACCCCATAGAAGCTGATAACAAACTGATCACACTGGGCATGTTTCCACATTTCCCTCACAGAAGTTGATAACAAAATTAACCCACAAAGCATGTTTTCACATTTCCTTCAGGAAGTTGATTAAAAATTTCACACCCAAATTATAAGACCTAGTATCCCCACAAACAGCGTTGCAGAGTTCACACAGTGGCTTAAAGGCACAGTACTCCCACAGATATGGGTTAAAGCATACACATAGCAGCTGTTGGCACAGTACTATCACAGACATGGTTGCATAAGAGTGGAAAATATGTTTAGATACACATCATAGTTTAACCCCTTAACCCCCCGAGCCATTTTCTGTTTTTGCATTTTCGCTTTTTGCTTCCCTTCTTCCCAGTGCCATTATTTTTTTTTTTATTTTTAGGGCAAAATGGCCATGTGAGGGCTTGTTTTTTGTGGGACAAATTGTACTTTTGAACTATACCATAGGTTTTAACATATTGTGTACTGGAAAACGGAGAAAAATTCCAAGTGTGGTGAAATTGCAAAAAAGTACAATTCCACAGTTGTTTTTTAGTTTTTTTTTACCATTTTCACCAAATGCTAAAGCTGACCTGCCATTATGATTCTCCAGGTCATTATGAGTTCGTATACACCAAGCATGTATAGGTTGTTTATTTATTTAACTAGTGAAAAAAAATCCAAACTTTGGTAAAAATAAAAATGGCGCTATTTTCCGGGACCTGTAGCGTCTCCATTTTTCGTGATTTGGGGCTAGGTGAGGGCTTATTTTTTGCGCGCCATGCTGTTGTTTTATTTATGCCATTTTGGTTTAGACACGATCTTAAAGATAAAACGCTTGGTTACGCACATTTATATTTTTTTATAGAACTGACATAAAACAACATAGCTATTTTTATTTTTGCTAAATCTATCTAGAACCACGAGGCATAGGCCCAAGTGGAGGAAGAGTTGAACGTGGCAGTATAGGTAGAAGAGGTGGAGGAGGAGGTACAGGTGCATCTCACAAAATTATAACGTCATCAAAAAGTGAATTTATTTCAGTTCTTCAATTCAGAAAGTGAAACATATATTATATAAAGTCATTACAAACAGGGTGATCGATTTCAAGAGTTTATTTCTGTTAATGTTGATGATTATGGCTTACAGACAAGGACAACTCATAAGTCATTATCTCAGTAAATTAGAATACTTTGTAACACTAGCTTGAAAAATAATTTTAAAATCTGAAAATTTGGCCTACTGAAATGTATGTTCAGTAAATGCACTCAATACTTGGTCGGGGCTCCTTTGGAATCAATTAATGCATCAATGCGGCATGGCATGGTGGTGTTCAGCCTGTGGCACTGCTGAGGTGTTATGGAAGCCCAGGTTGCTTTGATAGCAGCCTTCAGCTCATCTGCATTGTTGAGTCTGGTGTCTCTCATCTTCTTTTTGACAATACCTCATAGATTCTCTATGGGGATAAGGTCAGGTGAGTTTGCTGGCCAATCAAGCACAGTGATACTGTTGTTTTTAAACCAGGAATTGGTATTTTTAGCAGCGTGGACAGGTGCCAAGTCCTGCTGGAGTATGAAATTTCCATCTCCAATAAGCTTGTCTGCAGAGGGAAGCATGAAGTGCTCTAAAATTTCGTGGTAGATGGCTGCGCTGACTTTGGTCTTGATAAAACACAATGGACCTATGTGGCATCCCTGAGGACCTATGCACCTCCTCCTGAGGTGTAGTATCCCACTCCCCAGGTAAGATGGTAACACCTGACCAGACTCCAGCACCTACATCCAGCACATACACCTTAGAACAGCAGAGCACCCTTTATGGCAGCAGCTTTGGTTCATGAAGGGTGCTGGGTGGTGGGTGGAGCTTAGAAACACTAGAGGGGAAAGCTGATAGGAAGTTAGGTTGTTCCCCGCAGGGGGAAGCAGAGAGAAGACCTCTCTGCAGTCAGAATCCCATACAAGGGGAGAAAGACAGTTCCCCACTGGGGGAAGGAGGGAAAGGAGGTAGATGCAGCAGCCTCCTGTGAGCTGGAGCTGCTGGCAAGGAAAGAGGAAGAAAGAAGGATCAATTGTTCAGAAGTAAGATAGATAAGAACGGAACATGAGGAGGAGAGAGACTGGGGATTGGGGCTAGAGCAGAGCCCTTTCCTAAGGTTAATGCACCAAGGCCGGGCGCCGGTATCCGAGGCTGTGTGTGATACTAATGATCCTACAGCAGAAACTGGAGGAATAGAAGTTGTGACCACTTTATTCCCACCTAAGACTCGAAGACACAGCAGCAACGTGTGTGAGTCAGGACATGATTGTAAGGAGTCCCCGAAGAGGGCTACAGCTGCCTGCCATGCGAGTGGATTTCTAAGTGAGAGCAAGAAAGAGGAATTTGAGTGTTATTCAGAACTACAAGTACTTCAGGTTAGCGCTAGAAAGGAGACGTTCAGAAAAGGCACACGAAAGGGAGTGCTGGAAAGGTGTACTCCATTTGCCTGGGAGTTGGCTGAGCCTCTGAGCTGGAGAACATGGCACTGAAGCAGGCACCTGTCTGTGCCAGAAACATGAGTAAAGTATCGGAACTGCATTCAGCTGTCTCCTTGCCTTCTTCCTGCGCCAACCTACTCAGCACTGCTACATCTCTGTGCCTAACACTACACCATTTACCTCAACATCTACTACTGCTGCCCTGGGACTACAGTTCTGCCTGTGGAGAGCTATTACATCTTTGCTGCACCACACCATTGGTCCCAGAGGATCTGCACCACAGCGCTGGTCCCCTTCTGACCAGATACCACAGGTGGCGTCACAAATTATCTACCTATAAACTTTATTCAGCTTCATTCCACCTATTTTACATGGACACCCAGGGCCACAGACCAGGTCACTGCCACTGCAATCTTTCCCTTTAAGACACTGGCCTGGTACCGAGTAATCCCACAGCCCTGGGGGTGATCCACCTACACCAGCAGATGACATGGCTCCCCAAACCATCAATGATTGTGGATACTTCACACCTGCTTGTAGTCACGCATTTGGCACTCCCGCACCAGTGACAGAAATAATGATGTTAGATTGTCTTTGTAGCGGGGATCCAGCATGGTGGCCATCCAGTAATCTGCACGGGTAACAATACAGGCAACTCGACTGTCATTGAGCAGGCACTGCAGCATGTATTGGCTTATGTGTGCCAGGCTGCCAAGAGGCAAGGAGAAGCTCTCCTTCATGCAATGTGTATTGTCTTTGTACACTGTATCCCTTCAGTCACAGTGATGCCTGTGAGCTGATCTGAGTGCCACCCTGCTCTGAATATGGTTGTTTCTCCTCCTCATCATCATCATCATCCTCATTCTCCTAAACTGTCCCCTGGCTGTACATAGCAATAAAAGAAAAATAATTCAGCCTACCGTGTTTCAGTGTCCATATAGTCCATGAGCGGTCTAATGCCCTGGCTGTACAGTTGGTTACCTGGCCGATATTGGGACAGTAACCCACCCTCAGAGCCATGTGTGGATGACAGGTCTGATAGTGGAAAATGGCCCTGCTCCTCCTGTTCATCTTCCTCCGGTGCCACCACCTCACCCATCTTGGCCGGAATTGTTTTTTCCAGCAGGCAAATAAATGATACAGTAACACTTATGATGGCGTCATCAGCGCTGGCCATATTGGTGGAATATTCGAAGCAGCGCAAGCCAGCACACAAGTCCCCCATGAAGGCCCATTTGTTAATGGAGAAGTGGTGTTCTGCAGAGTGACTCAGCCATGCGTGCTGCAGCTGAAACTCAACTACTGCCTGCTGCTGCTCGCACAGCATATGCAAAGTGGAGTTCCACCTTGTTGGTATGTCGGATATCAGTCAGTGAGCTGGAAGGCAGAAGTGACACTGCAGCATAATTGTTTAATCGTACTACTAGAGAACACACAGCGGTCCAGAAAAAATTTTTTTTTGACCTATAAATGGCAACGAGATGGCTGATGCCAATTATTTATTTGCCACACTATTAGAAAAGACAGTTGTACAGAAACATTTTTTATTTTGCCTACAAATTGCAGCGAGATGGCTGATGCCAATTATTTATTTGCAACACTACTTTAAAACACACAGCGGTTCTGAAAAAATATTTGTCTTATAAATGACAGTGAACTGGCTGATGCTAATTAATTGATGCCTGTTCCTCCACCTGCCACTGGTGTCTGTATCCACCTCCTATTTTAAATCTCGTGCCAGCAGCATCCTAACCACTGGCAAAACTTGCACAAATTGATCTTCCATAGGTTTTCAGTAAAATGGCGACGTGGCGTGCCGATATCTAAATCTGTGCATTTGCCGCCACATGCACAATTTTACTAAAGACGAACTGGAGATCAATCTGTGTAAGCGCCACCTACGTCAAGGATGACACTGGAATAAACATTAAAAAAGGAAGCAGATACACACCAGGAGCAGGCAGAGAAGCCAGGACAGGAGCCGATGATCCTACCCACAGTCCCACCCCTATGCATCAAGAGCTATTACACGCAAACAAATGCTGATTATAGACTAACCAAGATGGTGATTTCTTCACTAAATGTATCGATTTAATCTGTATAACAGCGCAATTATGGGCATGCCTTTATTTCAACATGCAAAAATGTGATTACAGGTTCTCTTTAAATTTAACTTACCACTAGTGTTGAGCATTCCGATACCGCAAGTATCGGGTATCGGCCGATATTAGCTGTATCGGAATTCCGATACTTAGTTCCGATACTTTTTTCATATCGAATACCGGAATCGGAAGTTCCCATAATGCTAGGAGCCCGCTCGATTTGATTCAGCCAATGGGGATCCTCAGAAGTGTGGGCACATCCTGTTAGGCATGTAGGCATGTTAACTACTGGCATGGCTGTGATTGGCTGCTGAAATGATGTCATGATGCACTATAAAAACCGCAGCAGCCGCCATTTCGGGTTCACTCTGCTGTGAATTCAGTTAGGGACAGGCTGCTGTTGAAGACTGTGAGGGACAGTTAGAAATAGCGATCATCAAACATATCTATTGCTCTACCCAGGCTACATAATCCACCACTGTAGCATTTTTTTAGCCCAGCAGTGCTGTTTTAATAGCTGTCTGCAAGGGCTGTGTGAGTGCAGACCCACGCTGTGTAGTGTGTCCTGCAGGCACGTCTGCTTGTAGGCCGCCCAGCGTGTGTCTCTGCCTCATACACATTTTTCTTTTATTGCTGCTTTTTTTTTCTCCTGTATAGTGTGCTTCCATACATATCCATATACGTTGGTTGCAAACACTAAAGGAGTGGACAGTGGAGCCTTTCAGCAGCCTTTCAGTGCTATAGCCCATTTCTCTGCACTGTTTTTGGCTGTCTGATAGGTCTCTCTGTGTGTGAGTGCAGCTCACGTTGCAGTGTGTTCTACAGCCACCGCTGGTTGTAGTCCGCTCAGTGTGCGTCACTGCCTCATACATAGTCCTTTTTTTGCAGCTAATTTGTCCAGATTTTTGCTCCTATATTAGTGTGCTTCCATCCGCATCCATTGTCATTGGTTGGTTGCAAACACTATATAGGATTAGATAGAGGAGCCTTTTTGCTGGCTTGTGCCCTTCAGGGCCAGCCAGACTAGTATCACTCTATTTTTTGGAGCCTCATCAATTGCATTGTAGGTTAGCTTCCTGCATTGTAATCGCTCCAAAAAGTTTGTGATACTATAGCTTTTTTTGGTCACATCCTTTTATTTTTCCCCCCAAAAAAGGAAATAAAGTTCACCAAACACTCTACTTTAGAGTTGTGTAGGCCACATTAGATCATATTAAAGTGTAGTACACACACTCTTAGCAAAATTAGTGTTTCTTATACTGGTTAGCAGGTGTTCAGGAATAAGAACACTAAGCCCCCCCTTTTTTACTTTTCTGCCTATCTTTATCAGTCTACCAAGATGAAGAAGGCAGGGAGTAAGGCACGTGGTCGTGGCCGTGGAGTTTCAGCAGGGAGAGGACGGGGGGATTCAGCAGGGAGAGGACGTGGGGATTCGGTGTCTGCTGCGGCCACCAGTGACCCGGCATCCCCCACTTTTACCAGGCAACAGTCCTTCATGCGCAGCTTTGTAGGACCTTGCCATACCCCACTGCTGTGTGACGAACAAATTGAAGCCGTTGTCGGATGGATGGCAGCTAACGCATCCACTTCAATGACTTCCGCATGCTCTCAGGGCCAGAGCACTGAAGAGCAACTATCTGTCTCTTCACCACCTGCCAAATTGCCCAGGGAGTCTGAGAGAACTGGACAGGAGCCATCTCAATCTTTACTTCTGTTCTCAGAATCTGTTGGCTTGGAAAGAGGTGGCCAGCCAAGCAGCATTCTAGAGCGTGAAGAAGAGGGAGTATGCAGTGATGCGCAACTGCTTTGTCCCTCTGAATCTGAAGAGGCGGGTGGGACAGTGCCTATTGTCAGCACACCTCAGTACTCATCTGATGATGATGAGACTCAGTTGCCAATTTCTGGTGCGTACGGTGCTGGCGAGACAACCCAGGACCAGCCGGTGCTTGAACAGGGGAGTGGAGATGATGAGGTCCTTGACCCATCATGGCATCAGCCACAGGAAGGTGGTGGGGGCAGCTCTGAGGAAGAGATTCCCCGAACGGCCAAAAGAGGAGGGAGAGGGCGGGGGCAGACTTGGTTGCCTGCAGCCTCCACTTTGGCACCTGTGAGGAGCAATCCTCTTCCAAAACACAAAACGGGCGCTCCCAGGACTTGCAGTGCGTGGTCTTTTTTTGACACAGTTGCAGATGACATTTGCTTTGTCAAATGCAAGCTGTGTCATCAGAAAGTTAAACGAGGGAAAAATGTGAGCAACCTCAATACCACAAATATGTGGAAACATGTGCGTACCAAGCACGAGGTGGAGTTACACAGACACACTGAAGATGTAGGCCAACCTTCAGCAGCACCTACCACCTCTTCAGCTCGTGTTGGGGCCTCATCCTCCAGCTCACACACAGCTGGTTTGGCTTCCTCACTGGAACGCCATGGAAGAACCTCTGCCACTGTTGTCCAGAGACCCAGTGAAATTCCACCCACTGAACCGCGTTCTCAGTCATCAGCACACTCCCAGGCCACTCACCAGCAATCGGTAGCACAGGCATGGGAGAAAAAGCGGCCATACTTGGCAAACCATCCCCGAGCACTGGCTCTGAATGCCGGCATTGCCACACTACTGGCCCTTGAGATGCTGTCATTCAGGCTGGTGGAGACTGACACCTTCCGGAACTTGATGTCATTGGCAGTTCCACAATACAATGTGCCCAGCCGCTTTTATTTCAGCAGGCAAGCCATCCCTGCCCTGCAAAAGCATGTGGAGGGAAAAATTAAAAATGCGCTACTAAACGCCGTCAGTAGCAAGGTCCACCTGACCACCGATGCGTGGACCAGTAAACAGGGACAGGGACAATACCTTTCCCTCACTGCCCATTGGGTCAATGTTGTGGAGCCGGGTACAGATCTGGAGAGTGGCTCTGTACGTATTCTGCCAACTCCAAGGATTGCAGGAATGCAGTCTGCACATATTGAGTCCTCCTCCTACTCTAGTTCCTCTGAATCAGCACTGCATGAGCCTGTTAGGCCAGATATGAGCACAGGTGTGGCCAAACGTCAACAGGCCGTCCATAAATTAATTTCTTTGGGGAATCGGAGCCACACAGCACAGGAGCTCTGGAATGCCATCAAGCAGGAGAGCGATGTGTGGTTTGTGCCAGCGAATCTCCAACCAGGTTTGGTAGTGAGTGACAATGGCCGAAATCAAGTGGCAGCTCTGGGCCTAGGCAACCTTACTCACATACCATGTCTGGCACACGTGCTCAATTTGGTCGTGCAGAGCTTTCTGAGGGACTATCCGGATCTTGATGCACTGCTGCACAAGGTTCGCCTAGAGTGTGCTCACTTGCGGCGTTCCAGCATGGCAAGATCGCGCATTGCATCTCTGCAATGCCGATTCCGCCTGCCAGAACATCGCATCATATGTGACCTCCCCACCAGGTGGAATTCAACGTTACATATGTTGGAGCGGTTGTGTGAGCAGCAGGCAGCAGTACCAGCTGCATCAGGCGCAAACAAGTCGCACTGTGCGCCGGACACACTTCACCACCACTGAGTGGGCCACTATGAGGGACATCTGCCAAGTTTTGCGTGCCTTCGATGACTCCACGCGGATGGCCAGTGCAGATGATGCACTAGTCAGCATGACTGTCCCCCCTTATCTGTCTGCTTCAAAAAACCTTACAAGCACTAAGTGAGGAGGTTTTTGAAGAGGTCGAGGATGAGGAGTCAGAAATGCCATCTGCTTCTGGCAAGTCTGCGCAACGTGCTTCCACACAAAGGCCCAGGCAGGGGACACTTAGTGAGGAGGATGACAAGGAGTCAATGGAGGAGGAGGAACACATCTCTCCAGAGGAGGGAGGTACACAAGGCTCTAGTAGTCAGTGTGTACAGCGAGGGTGGGGTGATGCTGAGCAGGCTGAGATGCTGCCTCAAGCTGGGGACAGCGTTTCCGGTCCAGTTGGCAGTCTGCAGCACATGGTTGATTTCATGCTGCAGTGCTTGTTAAATGACCGCCGCATCGCCAACATTCTCCACACGGCTGATTATTGGGTGTACACCCTCCTAGATCCTCGCTACCGGGACAACTTACAAAGCCTCATACCACTGTTGAACCGGGAGTGTAAAATGCGGGAGTACCAAGAAACACTTGTGCAGGCCATTATGTTCTCCATTCCCCCCGCAAGTGTTGCTGGTAGTGCTTTCAAAGCAGCCATGTGGGTAGAGGCAGTGGAGGAAGCTCTGCACAAAGAGGTAGCAGAGGCAGTGCCGCAGGACAAGGCAAGGCCAGTATGGCCCAAATGTGGAAAAGTTTTGTGGGACCACCACAAACGGCTACACCATCACAGACGGCTCCAGTCAGCAGGAGACGTTTCCGTCTGATGGTGACAGACTACTTGTCTTGCCATGTTAGTGTACTCCCAGACGGCTCTTCCCATTCAAGTTTTGGGTCTCTAAGCTGGATACATGGCCAGAGCTTAGCCAGTATGCATTGGAGGTGCTGGCTTGCCCTGCTGCCAGTGTATTATCGGAACGTGTCTTTAGTGCTGCAGGTGGTGTAGTAACAGACCGTCGCATGCGACTATCCGCCGATAATGTTGACCGGCTTACTTTTATGAAAATGAACAAGGCCTGGATCTCACCTGAATTTGCCAGTCTTCTTCCAGAATAAATAATTGCCTGGCAACAGGATCCAGGTCTCCTATTGTGTTCATGTTTCTATGACCTGAACTTTATTTCCTGGGCTACAGCAACGCCCGTTGTTGCTCAGAAGTGCTGTCCACACAGACAAAACACTCGCTCATGTGTAAGGCTAGTTTCACACTTGCTTTTTTTTGCAGCGCGTTTTTCCCGCAAAAAAACGCATTAAAAAAACGCATACAAATGCATACAAACGCTGCGTTTTTTTCCAGCATTTTAATGCGCATGCAGGAAAAAAACGCAGCGTTTTTGCGCGTTTGTATGCGTTTTTTGTGCGTTTGCGTTTTTTTACAGATTTTGGAAAAACCCCACAAAAAAGAAAAAACAACCATTCAACAACACACAAGACCAATGGGACTTCATTGTGGGTGTGGTATGTTAATATATATACACCCTGTCTACAGTATTCTTCACATTTGCTTGATTCTTCTCGTGACCATGGATCTGCGCTGGAAGAGTTTTCACTTCAACTTGGATTTGGACATCGCGATGGCTCAGGCGTATGCAGTTGCTTGCCATGAACAAAGGAAGAGAGAGAGGCAGCGAAGACGGCGGCGTTTGTGGATACATCCGATTGTTGAACTCCGGGAGAGCCGTGGGGCATACCACACCCTCTACAGCGAGCTACGTGCAAACCCGGAGAAATTTACTGATTATATCCGGATGTCCCACGAAAGTTTCATGGATTTGCTTGCTCGTGTCCAACAATCCATCCGGAGACAGGACACACAGCTCCGTCGTGCGATTCCTCCTGAGGAACGGCTACTGGTGACATTACGGTATGTTTTAAAAACAAAGGGGTGTGGTCTGATGTTTTTTTTTGTAAATTTAGTATTCAAAACCTTGGGTAATTAGTTTTCGTGAATGTACTAATATTTTTTTTATAGTTTTTAAAAATAATATACATAAATATTAATTTTACTTCTTTGTCTGTTCACAGATTCCTGGCGACTGGAGAAACCCTATCCTCACTACACTTCCAGTACCGTATTGGAATCTCTACCTTGTCTGGAATTGTTGCTGACACCTGCCGGGCTCTCTGGAATGTTCTTTGCCCAGAATTTATGCCCCTGCCCACCGCTGAAAAGTGGATGGAAATTGCTGACAAATTCTGGACAGTATGCAATTTTCCCAACTGTTTGGGAGCTGTTGATGGGAAACACATACGGATCATCAAACCCCAAAGAACGGGATCTGAGTACTATAATTACAAAAAGTACTTTTCAATAGTACTCATTGCAATTGCGGATGCCGGATGTATGTTTGTAGCAGTGGACATTGGAGCATTTGGCCGTGGTAATGACTCGCAGGCTTTTAAAAACTCAGACATGGGCCGGAGGTTGTATGGCAACCAATTTAATTTCCCTATGCCACGGCCTCTTCCTCACACCGAAGCTCCGCCACTGCCCTTTGTAATGGTTGGCGATGAGGCTTTTCAAATGTGCGGAAACTTACTGAAACCCTACTCCAGCCGGGACTTGGACCACACCAAAAAATTTTTTAATTACAGGCTGACCAGGGCCAGAAGAACTGTCGAGTGTGCTTTTGGGATTCTTGTTTCCAGATGGCGAATTCTGGGCACGGCCATTAATCTTAAACTTGAAACAGTCGATGAGGTGGTGAAGGCCTGTGTGGTTCTACATAACTTTGTGATGGCTAAAGAGCACCCGACCTTTGAACTGGACGATGATGCTCCTAACCCATTGCCTGAATTCACTCAGCACACTCTCAGGTCATCCGTTGAAGTTGGCCAAATGAGGGACAAATTTGCGGCCTACTTTATTTCTGATGTAGGACGGGTGCACTGGCAAGATGAAATGGTGTAATGTTGTTGTTTATGGTAATAAAAATCCTTATTTGATACCATTACTGAGTGCACTATATTTTTTAAACTCCGATTAATTAAAAAACTTCCCATGTATAACTGAATTTTGTTATGTTCACACACCTGGGCAGGTAAATACACATACGAGTTAAAATGCAGCATTGCTAGTCTGCGTTAAATATATTGGAATGAGCAAAGCTGCAGGCCATGAATCAGGAAACCATTTTTTTTCAAGATAAAATTGTGCAAATAGTTTAAAACAAAGTATGTGATTTTCTCAAAACACAACACTCAAAACCCAACCCCAATGAAAGTCCATGGGGAATACAAGTCAGCATTGAGTGGATGAATGTAATCTGCTCCATTAAAAGTTATTACACTAGGCCTTTGAATGACTATACTAGGCCGTGGTATTTCAAATATGAGTATACTAGGCCTTGGGGCTAGTAGTATAGTAATATGTGAAATACCACGGCCTAGTATAGTCATACCAAGGCCTACTGTAATAACTCGATTTTTAACAACTAGCATCTTGTTTCACCAAAAACAAACTGGTGAAACTAGAAAGAAACTTATTTTTTAGACAAGTTTCAACAGTTTGTTTTTCATGAAACCAGATTCTATTTTGTAAAACTAGAGTTATTACACTAGGCCTTGGAATGACTATACTAGGCCGTGGTATTTCAAATATGAGTATACTAGGCCTTGGGGCTAGTAGTATATGTGAAATACCACGGCCTAGTATAGTCATACCAAGGCCTACTGTAATAACTCGATTTTTAACAACTAGCATCTTGTTTCACCAAAAACAAACTGGTGAAACTAGAAAGAAACTTATTTTTTAGACAAGTTTCAACAGTTTGTTTTTCATGAAACCAGATTCTATTTTGTAAAACTAGAGTTATTACACTAGGCCTTGGAATGACTATACTAGGCCGTGGTATTTCAAATATGAGTATACTAGGCCTTGGGGCTAGTAGTATATGTGAAATACCACGGCCTAGTATAGTCATACCAAGGCCTACTGTAATAACTCGATTTTTAACAACTAGCATTTTAAACAACTAGCATCTTGTTTCACCAAAAACAAAGTGGTGAAACTAGAAAGAAACTTTATTTTTTAGACAAGTTTCAACAATTTGTTTTTCATGAAACCAGATTCTATTTGGTAAAACTAGAGTTATTACACTAGGCCTTTGAATGACTATACTAGTCCATGTTATTTCACATATGACTATACTAGCCCTTGGGTTGGTTTTTAACATGTATTTACCCATCAGTGTGTGTGAGCGGCGCAAACAACATTAATGAAACTTATTAATGGTGAACCACAAATGTAAATTTATTTTTTATCACAAAAAAAAAATTTAAAAATTATTTTTTACGGCGTTTGGGGGCAGATGGTTTCAATTTGGGGGTGTGCAGGGAATATGCAACACTTGCAGTTGAAGACGGTGTTTGAGGGGAAGGGGCAACAAAACTTGTGGGGGAAGGTAGTCCAGTTAAGGGAATTAAACTTGGAACACTTGTAGGAGAGGAAATCTGTTCAGTTACATTAGTTGTAATGGCATGTCGCCGTAGGCTTGTGTGCCTGGACCGACTTTGGCCCAATGCCCGCCTTGATTGATTTCGCCTTGAAGTAGGGGCAAATATGGAATGTAGGTCCCCCGTCTGCTGGTATGGCTGCTGCTGCTGAGGTGGCGGCTGCTGCTGCAGAGGTTGCGGCTGCTGCTGAGGTGGCGGCTGCTGCTGAGGTGGCAGCTGCTGCTGAGGTGGTTGCTGCTGCTGAGGTGGTTGCTGCTGCTGCTGAGGTGGCGGCTGCTGCTGAGGTGGTTGCTGCTGCTGCTGAGGTGGCGGCTGCTGCTGAGGTGGCTGCTGCTGCTGAGGTGGCGGCTGCTGAGTTGGCTGCTGCTGCTGAGGTGGCTGATGCTGCTCTTCTTGGTCAGTGCTCGTCCTTGCAGGAGGACTGGTGGCGGCAGTGATGGCCCAGGTTTGCAGAGTGGTGGTGGCAGGGCTACTACATGTTGTTGTAGCGGCAGGGCTGTTCCATGTTTGCCTAGTGGTGGCTGAGCTCCACACATGCATGGGATTGGCGGTGGTGCTCCAGACAGGAGCAGCGCTTGCCATGGTGGTGTCGGTGAAGTGACCAGCTGCACTCAGACTTGTGGTGGTGTAACGGTGGGTGTCCAGCCTTTGAAGAGAGGTGTCCGTGCAGTGGTATGCAGCACAAGTCGGTAGTGAGGTGAAGCGAGTCAATGGTGGCACAGGTGGAAAGGACACCACTGACTGCTGACCGTACCGATTATGCTGCATAGCCTGCAAGAAAGCATTGTTGCAGGCCTGCAGCACATTCAGCTGTTGATCAGGACTAAGGTGTTCCGCCATGCCCTTTTCAATCTTACTAAAAAAATGGTGTGCTGGTCTGTTGAGGTCGGCCTCCAGACGGTCAAGGCGCTGTTCTACAGAATTGAAGCGGTGTTCAAAGTGGTTAAAACCACGTTCCATCAGTGCAAAACCGCTTTCAACTCTGTCGGACAGTGACTTGAGGCTGGAATTAAATGTCTCGCTCAAATGCATAAACTCGGGCAAGACATTCCTGTCCAAGGCCCTCTGCCGCTGGCGGGTAGTGCCCGCATAACCAGTGGCAGAGACCTGGGACAGGGGAACACCTGATGGCCCAGCTTCCTGGTCACCAGCTGTGTGTGTGTGGGACCTGCAAGGTGCTTCCTGGCTGTCGGATGGCTGGGACGGGTCAGAGGACGTCCGACGAAGGACCGCTCCAGGGCCAGGTTGCAGGGTGCTGCTCCAGGTGCTGTGGAAGAAAGGAAAATCATTACTACCATGCCTTTACAAGAAGCATCAGCTGTGGATTAGAAAAACACAGATTAATAAAAATAAAAACCCAAAATGTATAATACTTACGATCTTGTGGCAAGGACCGGTCTTAGGAACTGCAACGCGTGATAGTGACGGTATCTAGTTCTGGTCCTTGACGCAGATCCACTGCGAACCTGGCCCTCAGCACGAACATCACTGTTGAAGCGGTCCTTGATCGAACGCCAACGTGTTCGGACTTTGTCCACTGTTGATAAAAAAAAACAGTGCCGTCAAGTACAACAGTCACTGCTTCACAATTTAGCAATACAATACTCAAAGCAGTCACTGTACACCCCGATGACACTGTTGGGTTTCCTGCTAGAATACACCTAGCACGAAACCCAACAGTGCCGTCAAGGACAACAGTCACTGCGGCACAATGTAGCAATACAATACTCAAAGCAGTCACTGTAGACCACGATGACACTGTTGGGTTTCCTGCTAGAATACGCCTAGCACGAAACCCAACAGTGCCGTCAAGGACAACAGTCACTGCGGCACAATGTAGCAATACAATACTCAAAGCAGTCACTGTAGACCACGATGACACTGTTGGGTTTCCTGCTAGAATACGCCTAGCACGAAACCCAACAGTGCCGTCAAGGACAACAGTCACTGCGGCACAATGTAGCAATACAATACTCAAAGCAGTCACTGTAGACCACGATGACACTGTTGGGTTTCCTGCTAGAATACGCCTAGCACGAAACCCAACAGTGCCGTCAAGGACAACAGTCACTGCGGCACAATGTAGCAATACAATACTCAAAGCAGTCACTGTAGACCCCGATGACACTGTTGGGTTTCCTGCTAGAATACGCCTAGCACGAAACCCAACAGTGCCGTCAAGGACAACAGTCACTGCGGCACAATGTAGCAATACAATACTCAAAGCAGTCACTGTAGACCACGATGACACTGTTGGGTTTCCTGCTAGAATACGCCTAGCACGAAACCCAACAGTGCCGTCAAGGACAACAGTCACTGCGGCACAATGTAGCAATACAATACTCAAAGCAGTCACTGTAGACCACGATGACACTGTTGGGTTTCCTGCTAGAATACGCCTAGCACGAAACCCAACAGTGCCGTCAAGGACAACAGTCACTGCGGCACAATACAGAGCAGGGAAATACTCACTAAACGCCTTTTTGGCGGATGCTGTGGCGCTGTCCCAGCCATCCATCAACGCTGCGGCCACCTCATTCCATAGCCGCCGTGTCACCACATTGTCCTTGTACAGCCGGTCACGGCTGTCCCACAACGGCGAACGCTCCTGGACCAGGCTGATGAGCTGCTCATTATCCAGGTAGACGTCTTCATCCCGTTGTGGAACCTAGACAAAACACATTCATTAGAATAATCAAATTTAAATTGACTAAAAAGTTACAAAAAAAGAAAAAAAAAAAAGAGTAAAAATAGAAGATAAAAAAAAAAAAAAAACATTACAAATCATTTGATACTTACATTACGTATAACCACCGGGAATTGGCTTCGCTGCTCCTGCTGTTCGCCCTCACTATTCCCGTCCGCAGATGATGATGACGATGTCTGAAAGTTGAAAAAAACGTAAGAGATTTGGAGAAGCAGCAGATATACTTACCAGATGCACGAAAATAATCACCTCACGGTCTGCTTGCGCCAATTCCTGCCGCGATGGGGAATACTCCGATTCTGAAGACATACTGCATGTAAAAATAATAAAAATCATTAGTACATACATAATTTAAAAGGACAGGCATATAATGTAATATACTCACATTCTTCGCTGATATAATGGGTTCTTGGTTGAATGTCTGCTCTTCAATCTGTCTAGTGTAGTAGTGGCAGAGTTTTGGCAGGCACCTCCTTTATATAGCCTTTTTTTTTTGGACTTTAGAAGATTCTAACTAGGATAAAAAGTGGACACCACCCAAAAAACGCTGCGCTAAAAAAGCGCATACCTGCGCATGCCAGTGCGCACGTATGCGCATCCATAGGCTATAATGGCCATTTTTAGCGCAAAACGTGCGCATACGTGCGCATGCGATTTTTTCAAGGGCCAAAAAATGCAACATGCAGCGTCTGGAAAATACCAACGCACACCCCAAAAAAACGCAGCGCATGAAAATCGCATACATGCGCTTACAAGTGCGCAGGTATGCGCACCCATGTTAAATATAGGGGAAAAATCGCATGCGCACGTATGCGTTTTTTTCCAGCGCTAAAAAACGCAAATGTGAAACCAGCCTAAGTGGGGTTTGGTAACGTCAGCTGATCCCCTGCTGTGTGTATGGCAAAGTGTCCTGCTCCCTCCAAACTCAAAGTACCTCAGATTTACACCTGGCTCCAAGTAGGCCTCGGCCTACTACCTTATTTTCCCTGGGCTCCGACACCGCAAGTTGGTGCTCAGAAGTGCTGTCCACACAGAAAAAACACTTGTTCATGTGTAAGTGGGGTTCGGTAACGTCTGCTGATCCCCTGCTGTGTGTATGGCAAAGTGTCCTGCTCCCTCCAAACTCAAAGTACCTCAGATTTACACCTGGCTCCAAGTAGGCCTCAGCCTACTACCTGATTTTCCCTGGGCTCCAACACCGCCAGTTGGTGCTCAGAAGTGCTGTACGCGAGGGGGCGTGGCCTGCACGCTGATGGTGACGGCTGCTTGAAAGGAGAGCTCTGTGCTTCAGCAGGATAAACCGGCTCTTATCAGCTCACAGATAACAGGATTACCAGCTAAAGGAAGTGTGAGTAACCCCAGCCCTCAGCGATGCCTAAGTTGAGACCTAAAAAAAAAACTGCCACTCCAGCCAAGCTGACAGACTTTTACCCCCGGGATAGGGAAGTCTCCTCACCAAGCAAGATGGCGCTGGCTTCCCACTCAGCGTCTTCCCACTCCTCACAAGGAGATACAGGCTGCGTGAGAGGCAATACAGGCATTCCTCTGACAGAGGAAACAATGCAATCTCTGCTGAAAACGCTGAGGGCTTCCCTAAAGGGTGATCAAAGAGAAATAGTCAGAGAGCTGAAGGAAGAAATCAGGTCTCTGGGTGATCGCACAGAGCACGCAGAAACTAAAATGGCTGAATTTGCAACATCACATAACAATCTGATAGATGCTAACACAGCTTTGGAAAAGGAGGTGGAGGCATTAAAACTTAAAATCAGTGATATAGAGGCCAGATCCCGAAAAAATAACCTAAAAATCAGAGGGATTCCCTCATCTGTAGCAGATAAAGACCTCCATGAATACTTCCACAAGTTTCTGCAGCTTATACTTCCTGGATGGGACGCCAGAGACCTGATAGTGGACAGAATTCATAGAGTCCCTAAATCCAAAGGCATAGATCCAGCTCTGCCTAAAGATGTCCTGGCTAGACTTCATTTCTATAAAACAAAAGAAGCTGTGCTGTACACACTGAGGGAAAGTCCAGCCCTGCCAGACACTTTCATGGGACTAAAAATCTTCCCAGATCTTTCTGCTACAACTCTTAATAAAAGAAGAGAATTTGCCCACCTTTCTTAACTCCTTAGAGATCAAGACATCAAGTACAAGTGGGGTTTTCCGGTGAGGATGATAATTTTCAAAGATGGAGGCACTTACATATGTCATACTCCTTCTCAGCTGGGCAAATTGCTGGATGACTGGCGAATAGCCCGCCCACCAAACCCTGGCGGGCGGGAGAATCAAAGAGGATCTCCAGACAGGATTAACCCTGAATGGTCAGCAACTTAGCTGGGACTCCTTCCTGCTTATGGCACCTGCTGTCCTTGCTCCTGTGACACGGGATGTCACGTAGCCCCCCTGATGTTCTCGCCTATGGCGAGCGGTTATACTCCGGTCACCCTACTCGGGGCAAACCGGTGTTGATGGAACTTTTTTGTTTTTGTTCTTCTTCTTCTCACAAATGTTCTTTAATTTTTTTCGGAAATTTCTTTCAATTCCTTGTTGGTCTAACCCTTCTCATCCCTGATGGCGTTCCTAGGAATTCAAACCCCCCTGCGGCTCCAATATGAGAATTAAGATATTGTCTATTAATGTGAACGGACTCAACTCCCCAGCAAAAAGGTCAATGATGTGGAGAGAGGTGAAGGCATCTAACTGTGATATAGCGTGCATTCAGGAGACCCACCTTCTTTCCACAGATAATAAACGGATACTTCATCCCAGGTTTCAACACGCCTTTTTTGCTAATGACTTAAAAAAAAGAGGAGGAGTGGCCATTTTAATATAGAACTCAGTGGCCTTTAAATTGATAAATGTCAGTCATGGAGCGGATGGAAGATATATTATTGTGTCATGTTATATCAACAGCGTCCCTTATACCTTGGCAACGGTCTACTCCCCAAATTCATCGCAATTGACCTTTGCTAGGAAATTTTTCCAAGCATTCAAAGATACTGCCACAGGGGCGGAAATCATCTGTGGAGATTTTAATATACCTGTTACAAGCTCCATGGATTGCTCCAACATCAACATCTCACATGCTAAGGAACTTAAGCATCTCATCAATGAATTCCATTTTCATGACATCTGGAGATATTTACACGCATCAGAAAGAGACTATACATTCTTCTCTTCCAGGCATCGCTCATACAGTAGAATTGATTTCTTTTTGGTCGACAGCAAATCTATAAGTAATTGTGTTGCAGCTGATATTGGTTTAATCACTTGGACAGATCATGCGCCGATCTCTTTGTCTGTTCAGGGTGGCTTTAATGTTCAAAATTCCCCCATGTGGAGATTGAATACTAGCCTGCTTGGTAGGCATAAGGTACATGATGAAGTAGAGTTAGTGTTAACAGAATATTTCAAACTTAATAATAATGGGGACATTTCTGACGAGACCCTGTGGGCTGCTCATAAAGCATTAGTCAGGGGCAGTTCATAAAACTAGCCTCCATCCAAAAACGGCAAAAAGACGCAGATATTAAATATATATTAACCCGTATTCATCACCTTGAATCCCTGAATAAAGCCAAAGCAACCCCTAACTTGACTAAAGAAATTGTAACCCATAGATTCCAACTAAGATCCCTACTCCTGCAAAAATACGAACATAATCTAAAAAAAAAGAGATCGACATTTTATGCTATGGGGGATAGAGCGGGGTCCTTATTGGCAAGAAGGACGAAAAAACGTGAGATTCAATCTAAAATAGAATTCCTGAGGGACCCAAATGGAACAATCACTAGACATCCCATTGAAATAGCAGAAGCATTTGCAAAATATTATGAGGCCCTGTATAATCTAAAAGATGATTCCAACACGTCACAGCCGACTCAAGTGGATATACAGGCCTTTCTAGACACCCTGGATCTTCCCCGGGTCTCAGATGAGCAATTAGAGGAACTTAATCTTCCCTTTACTACACATGAAATCCTAGGTGCCATCAAAATGACTAAGTCTAACTCTGCCCCGGGCCCCGATGGGCTGCCATACGAATATTACAAACAATTTACATCCACTCTGTCCCCTTTTCTGTTAAAAACCTTCAATTTTTGGCAAAATAAAGGGTCAATTTCTCCAGACAACTTGGAAGCGATTATTATCACGCTACCCAAGCCAGGGAAACCTGCAGACACCCCGGGTAATTTTAGGCCCATTTTACTCCTAAATTGTGATGTTAAAATTTATGCCAAACTAGTGGCGGATAGACTTCATAAAGTGATCCCGGCCTTAGTGGCTCCAGACCAAGTTTGTTTTGTGACAGGCAGGCAATCTAAGGATGGCACCAGACGGATGCTTGACTTGATTGGACTGTTGGAGATATCGGGTGAACTCAGTGCATTCCTGTCTCTTGATGCTGAAAAAGCCTTTGACAGGGTGCACTGGGGATACCTGGAGAGAGTTCTAACAAAATTCGGGTTCTTGGGGAAAATTAAGTCATCCATTCTAGCTCTCTACTCTTACCCAAATGCGTCAGTGTTGGCATCGGGGTTTCTGTCATCTAAATTTCAAATAAGTAATGGCACTCGCCAGGGGTGTCCATTGTCTCCCGCTATTTTTGCTTTAGTGGTAGAACCTCTGGCGGAAGCTATATGAAAAAACATAGCCATTTCTGGTATAAGAGTTGGGGAATTTGAACATAAACTTGGTTTATACGCAGATGATGTGATAATTTCCTGTTCTAACCCTGTAGTTTCGATTCCAGCAGTGGTGAACACATTATCGAACTTTTCTAAAGTGTCGTATTATAAGCTTAATGCGGCAAAGTCTTTGCTATTGCCGTTTAATGTACCAGTGGAGGCCAGGAGTGTGCTGGAGGGGGCCTTTCAATTCAAATGGTGCGACAGGGGGATACCTTATTTAGGTATTAAGCTGACACCATCGCAGATGTTAATTAAAGAAAATTTGGAACCTCTGATCCAAAATTTAGAAAAGGAATTGGGAAGGTATGAAAAAATATCGTTGTCCTGGATGGCCAGGATACAGTCCTTTAAAATGGTTTTCTTACCCAAAATATTGTATGTGCTCAGATGCTTACCCATCAAAATTTCTCACAAAACCCTGATGAAACTTCAATCGTTGACTAACAAATTTGTCTGGGGTAATAAAAGGGCCAGGGTCGCAGGTAAAGTGTTATATCCCCCATATGACTCAGGGGGACTGGGCACCCCAAACATAACGGCATATTATAAAGCCTTACTAATTGAATCACTAAAGGAATGGTGGCGTCCAGGCAATTCACATAGATGGGCTCAGATTGAAAATTTCCTGTCCCGCCGGGGCTCGGTCAGAAGAATGATGGAAGCAGGATATTTGAGCCGTTCATGGTTCTCCCCGTGTGTTCCCACCATGTCAGCTTCCCTGGAGGTCTGGCGAAATGACTTGATTCATAAGATTCAGATTTCTCTTTCAGAGATTTCCCTCAAGTCCTTGGAATCTCAAATCCCCTTTTTGAATCTAGCCAGGTGGGAGGGATCGGGCATTACAGTGCTGGCGGATCTATTCTCTGATTTGGGTGTTAATCCCTTTAATGAAATAGTACGGAAACACCCCTCTTTAAAGGGTTGCTTCTATCAACACATCCAAATTAGTCATTTTCTGGCCTCTAAATTTCCTCTAAAGTCGAATACTCTGTTACCTACAACAAAGGCTTTGGTATTTAAAAAGATAATTAAATCTAAAGGTATCTCCTCAACATACAAATGGCTCAATAACCCCCCCGAAGAGCAAAAATCTCCTTATATGAATAAATGGGACGTGGAGTTGAATGTCTCTACCTCTCCTTCAAACTGGCACTCGGCTTCAGCAAATATCCAAAAATATTCCAAGTGCATAAATCATCTGGAGCAACTGAAAAAAGTACACCTGCGATGGTATCGGTCCCCAGCCAACTTAGCACAATTCCTCCCAAATTATTTGCCACATTGTTGGAAGGGCTGCCTCCAAAGGGGTACTCTTGGTCACTGCTGGTGGACTTGTCCCAAGGTTTTCTTGTTCTGGCTGAAGGTGTTTGGCCTGATGGGTGAGCTGACAGGCAATCCTATTAATCCGAATCCGGGTCTGGCAGTGCTAAACGTGGGTATAGAGGAGTTCTCTTGGGAATCCAGGGGATTATTGGTTCACATTCTAGTTGCTGCCAGATATTGCATAAGTAGCTATTGGAAATCCCCAAAGACACCTACATTAGTTGAACTATATAACCGAATTAATCTCCAGTGCCAATACGAGTTCTGTCTGGCTCACTCCATCCGCGCCAAAAACAAAATACTTCAGACTTGGGACACGTGGCTAAACTCTGTATATGCATCCCCTGTCAGGCATCTGTTTCCAGGCCAAACTGTCTGAGATTAATAAAATGGGTCAAATAGGGTCAAAGAGAGTGTTACGCAGGGAGTTCATCCATACCACATGTCAATATTCAAGATGTTTATATCTATGTTGTTGTTACTGCTCGGGCTACCCCGAAACGCCATCTAATTCCCTAGATCCCCCCTCCCCCTCCCTGGTTGCCTCTTTGCAACCATCCATGGTTCTCCTCCCCCCCACCTCTTCCTCCCTTCCCCTTTCTTATCTTCCTTTCTTACTCTCTGGTTCTGGTTGTTTGAAACCCTCGTTTTGAGGATTAAAGAGTAAATGGTAGGTTGACTTTATATGTATTAGGTGTTGATTAACAAAAAAAAAAAAAAGTTGTAACTTGCATCAGACATGATTGTTGGTGGTGTGATAGGAAATGTGAATCATAATCAAAAGATATACTACCACGTGTTACAGCGTTGTTCTCTTTGTGTATTAATGCCATTGATACCTGAATTTATCCTTTTTTCTAATGTAACTTCCTACAATAAAAATTGATTGGAATAAAAAAAAAAAAAAAAAGAAGTGCTGTACGCACAGACAAAACACTCGCTCATGTGTAAGTGGGGTTTGGTAACGTCAGCTGATCCCCTGCTGTGTGTACGGCAACCTCTCCTGCTGCCTACAACTTCTGACTACGTCTGATTTAACATGTTCTCTGATTTGCCCTCTGTCTCCACTCTGTTTTGAGTATTTCCTCCGGCATACAACACCGCCTGTTTCTGCTCTCAAGTGCCGTCTGCACAATCAACACTTGTTCCTGTGTTACCTGGGTCCTGTAACATCTGCTCATCTCCAGAGGTGAGTCCGGCAATGTCTCCTGCTTTGTCTACATTCCCACTACTTGTAGTGGAAAAGTGGACAGAGCAGGAGACATTGCCTGACTCACCTCTAGGGAGAAGCTGCTGTTACAGAACCCCAGTAACACAGGAACAAGTGTTGGTTGTGCAGACGGCATTTCAGAGCAGCAACTGGCGTGGTTGGAAGCCAGAGGAAATACTTCACACAGAGTGAAGACAGAGGCCTAATTGGAGTACTTGACAGTTAGTAGTAGTGTAGAAACAATCTAAAACTGCCACCAAGTAGGCCTCAGCCTACTACCTGATTTTCCCTGGGCTCCGACACCGCCAGTTGGTGCTCAGAAGTGCTGTACGCACAGACAAAACACTCGCTCACGTGTAAGTGGGGTTTGGTAACGTCAGCTGATCCCCTGCTGTGTGTATGGCAAAGTGTCCTGCTCCCTCCACAGTCAAACAACCTCAGATTTACACCTGGCTCCAAGTTGGCCTCGGCCTACTACCTGATTTTCCCTGGGTTCCAACACCGCCAGTTGGTGCTCGGAAGTGCTGTCCACACAGAAAAAACACTTGTTCATGTGTAAGTGGGGTTTGGTAACGTCAGCTGATCCCCTGCTGTGTGTACGGCAAACTCTCCTGCTGCCTCCAAATTCAAACAACGTCTTATCTTAAACTGCCTCCAAGTAGGCCTCAGCCTACAAAATGACTATCCCTGGGCTCCAACATCGTCAGTTGTTGCTCGGAAGTGCTGTCCACACAGAAAAAAACACTCGTTCATGTGAAAGTGGGGGTCAGTAATGTCAGCTGATCCCCTGCTGTGTGGAGGGCAAACTGCTGCTGCCTCCAAATTGTAACTACTTCTGATTTAAACATTCTCTGATTTGGCCTCTGTCTCCACTCTGTCTCTAGTATTTCCCCTGACCTCCAACACCGCCAGTTCCTGCTCACAGTTGCCGTCCACGCATTCCACACTTGTTCCTGTGTTCCTGGTGTTCTGTTACGTGAGCTGATCCCCCAATGTGTGTCCGGCACTGTCTCCTGCGCTGTCCACCTTCCCACTACAAGTGGTGGGAATGTGGACAGAGCAGGAGACATTGCCAGACACACATCAGGGGATCTGCTGACATTACAGAACCCCAGTAACACAGGAACACGTGTGGATTGGGCAGACGGCTACTGTACGCATAAACTGGCGGTGTTGGTGGTCAGGTGAAATCCTGGAAACAGTGGAGACAGATGCCTAATTGGAGCACGTTGACAGTCTGTTGTAGCCTACAAATGATATAAAAATGCCACCAAGTAGGCCTCGGCCTACATCATGATTGTCCCTGGGCTCCAACACCGCCAGTTGGTGCTCGAAAGTGCTGTCCACACAGAAAAAAACACTCGTTCATGTGAAAGTGGGGTTCAGTAACGTCAGCTGATCCCCTGCTGTGTGTATGGCAAAGTGTCCTGCTCTCTCCAAAGTCAAAATACCTCCGATTTACACCTGGCTCCTAGTAGGCCTCAGCCTACACCATGATTGTCCCTGGGCTCCAACAACGCCAGTTGGAGCTCGGAAGTGCTGTCCACACAGAAAAAACACTCGTTCATGTGAAAGTGGGGGTCAGTAACGTCAGCTGATCCCCTGCTGTGTGGAGGGCAAACTGCTGCTGCCTCCAAATTGTAACTACTTCTGATTTAAACATTCTCTGATTTGGCCTCTGTCTCCACTCTGTGTCTAGTATTTCCCCTGACCTCCAACACCGCCAGTTCCTGCTCACAGTTGCCGTCCACGCATTCCACACTTGTTCCTGTGTTCCTGGTGTTCTGTTACATGAGCTGATCCCCCAATGTGTGTCCGGCACTGTCTCCTGCGCTGTCCACCTTCCCACTACAAGTGGTGGGAATGTGGACAGAGCAGGAGACATTGCCAGACACACATCAGGGAATCTGCTGACATTACAGAACCCCAGTAACACAGGAACATGTGTGGATTGGGCAGATGGCTACTGTACGCATAAACTGGCGGTGTTGGTGGTCAGGTGAAATCCTGGAAACAGAGTGGAGACAGATGCCTAATTGGAGCACGTTGACAGTCTGTTGTAGTCTACAACCTATATAATACTGCCACCAAGTAGGCCTCGGCCTACACCATGATTGTCCCTGGGCTCCAACATCACCAGTTGCTGCTCAGAAGTTTCATTGGCACGGGTACTCCCTCCTGCCCAGCCTGGTTCCAGCACGCCAGCTGTTTCCGGGTAGTGTCAAGGTCACTTTGCCACCAATCCGTTGTCCTGTTGTCTTGCGGCCGGGTTAGCCGACTCTACGGTGCCTGCAGTTTAGGTGAAAAACGTCAGCAACGTCAGCTGGTCCTTGGTAGTGGTTTCTAGCACAGGTACCTCCTGCATAGTAACCGGGATCCAGCACCGTCAGCTGTTCCTCAGTAGTGCCATTGGCTCTTGTTCCTTCTGCTGCCACTACGGGTTCCAGTACTGTCAGCTGGATCTCTCCAGTTTCTCAGCCTTCTTGTACCTTCTGCTACATTTCCAAGATCAAGCTTTTTGAAATTGTCTTTGGTAATCCTTATTGATCTCCATGACGACGACCCTGATGACGACGACCCTGAAGACCACATCAAAGAAGACCAGAAATATGACCCTAAATAATATGACCAAGAGGACAAAGAACATGAAGACAACCACCAAGATACAGAACAAAAGACAGAAGAGCAAGAAGCAGAAGAAGCAAAAGCAGAAGAACAGAAAGCAGAAGAACAGAAAGCAGAAGACTAAAAATTAGCATAGAAGATATCAAAATTATAAGCAGAAAAAGACTAAGCAGTAAATGGGGGTGAGTCCGTTCCTCCTCGTGGTGCCCCTGGAAAATGCCTGCTGCTGCAGGCCAAACTGAACACGGACAAATCCTGTTGTAAATCTTTTGTGACAGGCAGAACGTAAGGTGTAATCTTATAACTTTTATAGATAAGTACTACAGGAATGCCTGTCACCATAAGAAAATGAAGAAAAAGAAGAATAGGAAGAAGATGAAGAAATAGCATATGAAAATTAATAATAGCTGAATAAGAAGAATATGAAGAATGGAAAAAAAAAATAATGGGAAGAAGGTGAAGAAGAAGAAGATGAATAAGGTGAAGAAAAACTTGATGAAAAAATGCTACTGCTGCGGATCATGAAGGAGAAAGTGTGGGAGAAGTACAAAAGAAGGTGAAGAGCATGGAAGTTGTGAAACATACATATCTGACAAAATATAAAAAAGTTAACATAGTCAATATCTTTTTAACTCCGAACGTCTTGAAAAAAAAAATTGGAATTAATGTGATTTGAATAAACCACTATGCCTTTAATGTCTCCTCCACCTCCCACAATACATTCTACACGATTCTTTTTTGTTTTCAATTATGTAGAATTAGCCAACAAGGAAATAAAGAGCTTTTTTTAATTCCGATACCAGAAGTCCCATTGACTTGAATGGGACTTCCAGTATCGGAATCGGCGATACCCGATATTTTTTTCGTATCGGGCGATACCATCCGATACGATATTTTTGGGTATCGAACGGTATCGCTCAACACTACTTACCACCAATTTAAATCAAATAATTGTCTCATCATGAGTTTTTTTTTCAAAAACAGTTCGGCATTCTGCAAAATAAAAAAAACTCATTAATTTACTGATGACCTGCTGCCCTTCTGCAAAAGCTAACCAAGTAGCCAACGGTGTCCCATTCATTATCTTCCTGCATGGACAGACATGTGACTGCACATATAGAGTATTTGGTGAGTTTTTTACATCATATATTTGAAAGCCAAAACCAGGAGTGGAACAATCAGAGGAAAAGTATAATAGAAACACGTCACCACTTCTGCATTTATCACCCACTCCTGGTTTTGGCTTACAAATACTGAGGTAAAAAACTCACCAAATACTCAACATGTTCACGTGGCCTTCTGCCTTCTATAGAAGAATATTCCTCTTATACTGCTCCTAAAGGTGCATTATATAGCGGCACATGCAATCCCTTTAGCTCCATAGTGTAGAGATACAAGTAGAGATGAGCGAACCCGAACTTAAAAGTTCGGGGTTCGTACCAGTTAGTGTCTGGTGCTAAACGCCAAACACTCACTTCTCCCGGAAGTCCATTGCAATGTTTTAAGTTCTGGGGGAAGTCCGTTTCAGGAGAGAGAGAATTTTCTGGTTCAAAGGTTCGGGTCCTCAATGTTTTCAATGAGGTTTGGGTTCTGGTTCAAGTTCAGTTAAGTTCTGGTATCAGAACCAAGCTTTGGAATAAAATTTGGGTAGGGTACCAGAACCCAAACTTCCACAGGATTGCTCATATCGATTTACCAGCGCTGGATGTGCTGCCTTTCAGCTCCTACACTCAGCTCTCTCATAGCTATGATGCCTTAGACTGTGAAGAGGACAATAAAAAGACATGAAGCAACAGTTCAGTGTTAGATTTTTCATGAGTGGCCTATACTACCTGATTCTTTGAGTTAACGTGTCATGTGTGTTACTTAGTGCAGTTGCTATATTGCTGAGCTCACAACATGTGCTAATCCAGTCAGTCCGTCCTCCTCATTATGTTTCTAAGGAAGTCTTGCGAAGTGAGACACTCAAAGGAATGCATTCACTACAGCTAAGAGCTTCTAGTAGAATCAAGATCTGCTCTATGTTATGGAAGGGTAGGAGAATTTCTGGGTGGATTATGTCAATTGTACTACAGCTTACACTTTGCTTTCCTATCCTGATTACAGAAGTAAGAACCTTTCCAAACAGAAATGGCCACCTTTAACCCGTGGCATCATTGATTGCAGTATAACAGTACTTTACACTCTATCGGGTCTAATGCACTTCTGTGTAATGCTTCACGTAAGTGATCAATTATTGTATACAAGCGAGAAGAAGGACTTATATTGTGTTGCTTTTCGCTTTGTTTTTACTATCTTGATGACAGGAAATTCTCCCTGTATTTTCTGGGTAAGGATGGATACAAAAATCTATTCAACAGGGAAAGGTTTCAATACAGTAACTATAGTCAATGTCTATATTTTGTAAGTGATGAATGAAGTAAACAGTGTTTTTGTTTATTTCACAAATAAAATGTTTGAACACACCTGTTCATGCAATGGATTTCCTTGTTCATATTGGAATGTGCACATTGTAGATTCAGACTGAAGGCAACTAAACAGATATGGAAACAAGAAGCATAATCATGGTGGCTAAGTGGTTAGCACTATTTTGCTGCCCCAGGGTTCTGGGTTCAAATCCCACCAAGGACAACATCTGCAAGGAATCTGTATGTTCCCCCGTGTTTGCGTGGCTTCTCCGTTTTTTGTCCGTTTTTTTTCCGTTTTTTTCCCAATGGGAACAGGGATAGCTATATCTGTAAAGTGCTGTGGAAACCATGATGCTATCTATAAATAATAAATAAATGCTAGCATTGAAATCATGGATATAAGCAGCATATCACCCTATTTAAAAAGAGAATGCGCTGTCCACAACAAAATGCTGTATGGGAACAGAATCGTATTAATCATAGCTCTTTTCCCATCAGAATATTTTGGCATCTGTAAATCGGCCAATAAACAAGCACCAGTCAACTTGTATATAGTCGATTGACACTCGATAATAGGCCAGTCTAAATGCATCACTATGTGCTACAGTGTCATGTTTTGCGAGGCCAGAAGACCACAGCATCTAATTTCTCCTATTCCTGCGCTGAATAGAACCACTTCACCTACATATTAAACGGTGTAAATTTCTTTTAGCACTGCAGGGGTTAATCTGCTCTGTTGAGAGCTCTTGGAGCTAAGGCTCTCACATGTGCATTGTTAGCCACTCCCATCCCCTATATAATCTGGGTCCTGACTATCACACATCGTCAGAGATAGCTTATGCTGCATGACTTGGAGGATAGTTGGTGGTTATTTGAGTAGGCGTTTGGAGGATTTATCCGTGACAGTTGCTTGGTTTTGTTAGTGTGATAATTCCCTTTCTTCTGAGAACAAGCATAGAGGCACCGGCACTATACACAAAATGCATACCTTGATGGATCCACGTCAGGCTGGCAATGCTTTGCCTTCATGGATACATGTGCAGCGCCCCAGACATACAGTGTCATCAAGAATCCAAGAGAACTATTGAAGGGGTGACACTCTGATTTCCGGTAAAAAAAATCTTGTTTATTTAATACATAAGGATTAAACTTGTGGAGGCGGGGGAGTCAGTTCTCGACGGCTGTTTTGTGTGCTTCTTACGCCTCAACATCCAAAGCGCTTCCAATTCCTGATCGTGTGCACGTACTCTGAAATAGTGAATGTAGAGAGTAAAGAAAAAATCTGAGTCAAATATAATCTCAAGACAGCAAGCATACAGTCTTTGCGTTATGGTAGAACCACATGCAGAAATGGAAATTACAGGTTAATATAGGTTATTAGAGGACCTTTCATACTTCACAGAAAGGAAAGACATGGGGAGGCATTATTTTTACTTTCCATTGCACTCCTAGTGTCATTGCAGTGGCCATTTTGGCATCAGTGAAGCAGACCGTCGATCTAAGCAGAGTAGTTCGATTAAGGCAAATGGAGAGCATGAAGTAGGTTGGGTACATATGATAAATATATAGTCTCTTATCCACTCTATGGTTGAGAGTGTCTTTAATATGGTTAGACTAACTATGAGGATAGCCTCATAGACAAGTTAGAGCCATATGCAGGAGGCTGTATGAAGACACAAGAAGTCGCTGAGGCTCCATATTACAAAGCCACAGGCAATTGGTATTACACAATATGGTGTCCTATACAATTCCATTTCACCGGGTTATTTTCCCAAAAAATAGTTCTATACATCAATAACTGATGAAGCTTGCTACAATTTTTCTGTTAGATCCATATGGAATCCAACTTTCATGTGCCCCTGTATAAAATCAAAGTCTATGATTACTATGAATAATGCACAGGATTTACAAGATTTATGTGTTTGTATGCATATTCCATAAGTCTTACATTTTTATGTGAAAAATATGTAATTAGAAAAGGTGACCTTATTGATGGATTGATGGACTCTTGGTGCCTCTTTGGAGCTTCATTAAAGGTCTACTAAAGTTGTAAACGCTATAGACACATGAGCGACAACATTCACTTTAATTCTGATGTTTCATTGAGGCATTGGTTTATTTCTTGCTACCATTCCAAAATGGAATTATTAGAATTCAGCTACCATCTACCAGTTAGGCTAAGCAACTAGGTTTTTTGTATTGGTTAGAAATGAAGTGTCTGGTTCCGTGGAGAATATTCCCCAGGCATCTGCAATAATTTAGAATGAAGTGTAACCTTTACAAGGAATGATGAAGTGTGACAAGGGCAGGAGGTTATAGCTGCATCCTTTTACATACAATTGATAAAGAACAAACATATCCCCTAATGAGACAGTACTACTTTTTTCTCTGGATAACTAATACGTAGATATTGTGCTGAATATTTATTACTATTAGCAGCGATTCTAGCATTACACTCATTGCAATTATGATATATGGCTAAAATGCTTATAGACCAATGAGTTAACATGAGAAATGTAAACTGGAAACGTATATTTATTCAAATATATAAATGACATCATATGATATATTACTTACACAATGTGGACTGTATTACGGGGCACTAGAAATGAGCGGATCTTTTGCAATTTGAATTGTCCACCTATGTGAATTTTCACAAAAAAATTGATTTGCAGCAAATAAATTTGCGTGAATCTCAATACTGTAAAGCTTGCATTTGTTTGGAAAATACACGTGGTGGTGAGGAGAAAGAGATAGAACCCTGATAACCATGGGAGCTTACACTCTATAGGAGAGAGAGTACCCTGCTGACCATAGGAGCCTACACTCTTAACTAGATAGAGAGGACCCTGCAGACCATAAGAGCTTAAACTCTTCAGAAGAGAAAGAGAACCCTACAAGCCATAAGAGCTACAATCTACAGGAGAGAGTGAAAACATTGCTGACCATAAGAACTTATGCTCTATAGCAGGGTTCCCCAACTCCAGTCCTCAAAGCCCACCAACAGATCATGTTTTCAGGATTTCCTTTGTATTGCACAGGTGATGCAATTATCAACTGAGCAATACTAAGAAAATCCTGAAAACATGATCTGTTGGTGGGCCTTGAGGACTGGAGTTGGGGAACCCTGCTCCATAGGAGTGAGAGAAGACCCTTCTAACCATAAGAGCTTATACTCTACAAGAGAGAGAAAGAGAACCCCGCTGACCATAAGAGCTTACACCCTACAGGAGAGAGCGGAAGAGAACCTTGCTAACCATAAGAGGTTACACTCCTGACTAGAGAGAGGGGACCCTGGCGACCGACAATAAGAGCTTACACTCTTCAGGAAGAAAGAGAACCCTACAGACCATAAGAGCTTACAATCTACAGGAGAGAGTGAGAACCTTGCTGACTATAAGAACCTACACTCTATAGGAGAGAGACAAGACCCTTCTGACTATAAGAGCTTATACTCTACAGGAGAGAGAAGGAGAACCTCGCTGACCATAAGAGCTTACACTCTACAGGAGAGAGAGGTAGAGAACCCTGCTGACTATTAGAACTTACACTCTATAGGAGAGAGAGAAAACTCTGCTGACCATAAGAGCTTATACTCTACAAGAGAGACAAAGAACTCTGCAGACCATAAGAGCTTACACTCTACAGCAGAGAGAAACTTACCCACTGACTCTGGAGATAGATGACTCTGCTGTACAAACTATGGTCAGCTGGGAACCACTGATATGTGATGGCCCAGGTACTGGCCACTACTATACAAGGTATGATAGACCTTAATAAGTTATAGCACAGGGCTTTATTTGGAGGCTCATGCAGCAAATGCAAAAGGACATTAGCCTGCTCTCTGATGCTTCAACAAGTGTGGGAAATGGTGCGGGGCAAGATTGTTTTTTTTTTGAACCATGAATTGAATTTCAAAATGTTTGAATTTGTGTGAAACCGCAAATTTAGGGAAATAGACTTGAACTTAACCCTCCGTGAATTGATCTGCTCATCTCTATGGAGCACTGCTTCCTTCTTAATTGATACACAGTTTATAAACACACTACTGACCCAATACTATACGCACACTTCTGCCCTAATACTATAAGAGTATCTTTAAAAAATCTGCTAAGGTAAAACTACATCAAGTATAAAACAAATAAAGGGTTTATGAATATAACAAGAACCAGACCAAAAGAAAGACCACCAAAATTATTGTAATCAGGAAGATCAATCAAGGGTCATCTTTATTACAAGCTCCACGTGATCCACGACCTCTTTACCTCCCGCAACCTTTCCTTCCTGGCCCTCACTGAGACCTGGCTGACACCCCCTGGCACGGCCTCCCAGGTCGCGCTGAGTTATGGCAGCCTCCACTTTACCCACAATCCTCACCCTGGCAACAGACATGGTGGAGGAGTGGGTTTCCTCCTTTCTAAAAACTGCTCCTTCAACCCTATCCAACCCCCACCCTCCCTTATCCTCCCTTCTTTCGAGGTTCACTCTGTCCATATTTACTCTCCCTCTAATCTCTAAATGGCTGTCATATACCGACCACCGGGCTCAGCCACTGACTTCATCGACCAATTCTCCACCTGGCTCCTCCACTTTCTTTCTTCTGACATCCCCACCATTATCATGGGGGACTTCAACATCCCCATTGACACCCACCAGCCAGCAGCCTCCAAACTCCTGTCACTTACCTCATCCTTTGGACTTACTCAGTGGTCCTCCACAGCCACCCACACAGATGGACATACAATAGACCTCATCTTCACATGCCTCTGTTCCCTACCCAATCTCACAACCTCTCCCTTCCCCCTATCTGACCACCACCTACTCACCTTCTCATCTTCGTCCTTCTCACCTGTCCCCCATGTCCAGCCACTAGCACATCCTCGCAGAAAACTCGAACACCTAGACACTCACAGACTCTCAGACTCTCTTCTACCTCTGTGAAAAATGAGGATGAATGAACTCATGGAGATCAACATCCAACACTGCGGAGACACCATCACATGTTTCTCAACGCAGTGATTCTAGAGCAATGCCCCCATCCCTTATGGGAAATATGCAAAAACATGCAAAACACAAGCAGCGGAGACACCATCATGTTTCTCAACGCAAGCAATGACTAGCCAGGTCTTCCCCGGGAAGGAACAACCATGGGAAGGGCAGTCTCCAATGAAGGAATCCACCTATACCAAAACATGGTATCCATCCACAAACAGCTGTTTCGGGGTATTGCCCCTCATCAGTGTGGAGTAGGAAACTGGCTAGTAGGAGCAATGCCTAGTAAAAGACTGTGAAAAATGAGGATGAATGAACTCATGGAGATCAACATCCAACACTGCGGAGACACCATCACATGTTTCTCAACACAGTGATTCTAGAGCAATGCCCCCATCCCTTATGGGAAATATGCAAAAACATGCAAAACACAAGCCGCAGAGACACCATCACATGCTTCTCAACGCAAGCAATGACTAGCCAGGTCTTTCCCCGTGAAGAACAACCACGGGAAGGGCAGTCTCCAATGAAGGAAACCACCTATGCCAAAACATGGTATCCATCCACAGACAGCTGTTTCGGGGTATTGCCCCTCATCAGTGTGGAGTAGGAAACTGGCTAGTGTCATGATCTCAGTGCGGGTTTGACTTGCACACGTGGGGTTAATGTCTGGAACCAGTGCTGATGAATGGCATTTCTGGGGTTAAAGGTTGTGATCCCGGTGCAGGCTTACCTGCACACCTGGGGCTATGATTGTGGCCTCTCCCTGGTTCTGGGAGAGGCTTCTTATAGCCTCAGGACGCTCCCATCCCTGTCAGTTATACTCTTGCCCTTGGCATAGTGTGGTGACCCCTGAGTGTGTTTTTGCTGTGTTCTGGTTGCTTGATAATCTGTGTATGACTCGGTCTGTTCTCTGGATATTGCTTTGGATTCTGCTTGGTACCTTCTATGTCTGTTTGTTTTTGACTGCTTCTTGGCCCTGACTATCCGCTCTGTCTCATCCTTGGTACGTTACGGCTATCTCTGTGTATGAACCCCGTTTTGCCTGACTCTGAGTAATTCTGTATAGTGTCTTTGCATCTCACTAAGCAGGATGCTAAGCCCCGCCCCCTTGCAGTCACATGACCGTAGGTCCCGTGTCTGCTTGCTAAACTTCAGCATCCACAGGTCCTGTGCATTGGTACTTTCTGGAAGTACCTGACCCCGCTACCCCTACAGTGCGGGTGAGTCCCTGCTCAGTGGAGGCTGCACGCCGGCGCTGACAGGATCCTGACAATCAGGACACGCGCACTGGCTCAGTGAGCAAGTACAATGCGGTGTTCCTGACAGCTAGTAGGAGCATTGCCTAGTAAAAGACTGTGAAAAATGAGGATGCATGAACTCATGGAGAAAAACATTCAACACTGCGGAGACACCATCACATGTTTCTCAACACAGTGATTCTAGAGCAATGCCCCCATTCCTTATGGGAAATAAGCAAAAACATGCAAAACACAAGCCGCGGAGACACCATCACATGTTTCTCAACGCAATGACTAGCCAGGTCTTTCCCCGGGAAGGAACAACCACGGGAAGGGCAGTCTCCAATGAAGGAAACAACCTATGCCAAAACATGGTATCCATCCACAGACAGCTTTTTCGGGGTATTGCCCCTCATCAGTGTGGAGTAGCCAGTTTCCTACTGCGTTGCAACAGCTGTGGTGGTTTTGAGGCGGCGGCTCGGGCGGTGGTGAGGTGGCAGCATGGTTATTGCAGGCTTTCCTGAAAAGATGGGTTTTCAGGTTCCGTTTGAAGGATCCGAGGGTGGTGGATAATCGGACGTGTTGAGGCATGGAATTCCAGAGGATAGGGGGATATTCGGTAGAAATCTTGGAGGCGGTTGTGTGAGGAACAAATAAGTGTGGAGGAGAGTAGGAGGTCTTGGGAGGATCGAAGATTACGTGAGGGAAGATATTGGGAGATTAGTTCAGAGATATAGGGAGGGGAAAGGTTGTGGATGGCTTTGTAGGTCAGTGTTGGTAGTTTGAACTGGATTCGTTGGTGAATTGTGAGCCAGTGGAGGGATTTGCAGAGGGGAGAGACAGGGGAGTAGTGAGAGAGGTGGATTATTCGGGCAGGAGAGTTGAGGACACACTGGAGTGGTGCAAGAGAGTTAGCAGGGAGGCCACAGAGGAGAGTGTTGCAGTAGTCAAGGCGGGAGATGATGAGGGCATGTACAAAAGTTTTAGTAGATTGAGGGCTGAGGAAGGGAAGGATTCTGGAAATATTTTTGAGTTGGAGGCGACAGGAGGTGGCAAGAGTTTGGACGTGTGGTTTGAATGACAGGGCAGAGTCGAGAGTTACTCCGAGGCAGCGGATTTCAGGTGCGGGAGAGAGCGTGATGCCGTTTACCATTTATTATCATAATTATTTTGTATTCGTTGTCTCCTTTAACTATAACTTGCTATCTTAGTATGTTTATACAGGTTAGGTTTATATTTTGCCTAAAATACAAAGGAAATGTGTCATCTTTAACTTTAGGCCTTTTAGAGATCATTTCATCTTCGACTTGCTTAACTGTTCACAATAACAGTCATTTTGACCAGGGGTGCCCAAATTTTACATGCCACTATATTACAGTATTTTTTTGCCCTCTTTTGGCCTCAATTTTTGGTTTACATAATTGCACATTATCTCTAGGACATGAACTGACTTGTTTTCTTAATTCTCTATTATTTTTTTCTACTACTGGATATATATGATATATATACTGTACAGTATATATAATTTTTTTTTGAGGCTGAGGAGGGAGCCAATTTTAACTTTTGCTATGGGGCCCTGTGATTTCTATGTACAGTACACCACTAATTTCAATATTATTATTATTGCAGTATCTCTATATAACTGTGTTATTAGAAATCTATTTCTTGAATTAAATCTTATTTTCCTAGTAGTACGACAATATTAGTAATAAAGACCCCAATCTAGTGAAGGCAGAACAGGCGGGCCTAGGGGCTTTTAAAAGCCAGGTGTCACGATTCCACCTTGCTGCGGATCTGGATGCAGTGAATTACTGTCTGCCATTCAATCTATAGCTGGGGCATGCTGAGCTGTCAGTGTCTTGAATGACAGATTAGCCATCCAATTGGTGTTAGGCTGTTGCTTGAGCTTCATCCAGGTCTCTACTGTTCAGATAATCACCTGGATATTTTTTGTCAGCTCTCTTCCCCAGACTATTTCCAATTGTAGCTTCTTGCTCACAGGTGTATGTTTGCCTTGTTTCACTGTGCGTAGTGATCTTACCTACTGCTGCCTGACCTTGGACCTCTTTCTGACTATCCATTTGCTTTGACCCTTTGCTTGATCCAAAACCTTTCTGTTATTTTGGCCCCTGGACAGTGACCTGACTATTCTTTTGTCTTATTAACACAAAAACGTCCACTAAAGTAAACCAAATGGCACTTCAAATCAAACATAAGCACAAATTCTGGTGCCTGGTAGCTCCAGAAAAAATGAAGAGATTATGTGATACGGTGATCTATTGTATATTTTTATTAATTTGTATAATTGAACTCACTCAGATTCCCCCCTCTCTTCTTCCTTTTTGTAGATATACCCTTGTTCTGACACTCTGTTCCCTGCCATATATATTTATATATTTTTGCCCCCGTATTTTGGCTATTTATTTTCTCTAATAATTGAGTATATTTATGTACTTAGTGGTACTCCCCTTTGAGGCACTCTGTTACTGTTATTTTTATTTTTTATTTTGTGGCTGCATTTTAAAATTATTACTATTATTATTATTAATAAAGCTTTAAATATTTTATGAATCTTTTAATTTTTTCTGGCGCTACCAGGCACCAGAATTTGTGCTTATATTCTTTTGTCTTATCCTTCTATTTATGACATACCCTCCTGGCTTCTGACCCCTGGACCATGACCTGACTATTCTTTTGTATCACCCCTCTGTCTATGACATACTCTCCTGGCTTCTGACCTTGGAACTTTTGATTACTCAGCCTCTCGGCTTGTCCGTAAGTAGTGACTAGTGTCACACTAGAGCTGAACTTTAGTCCTGCACCTGTATTTAATTTATAAATCTTTTTTTTTTTCATAATGATTCATTTTTCTTTTAGGAGAATCAGGGAAACATACCAGACAGTTGATAAACGGTATAAAACTTCCAAACAGATGCCAGATAATTCTACTTATCTGCAATCTATTCCTGGTAGATGTAGAATTATAATAATGTACAGTAGCTGATCAAGAGGACAGAACCAAGTTGGAAGCTTTTCATAGACTTATACAGTATTTTGTACTGTACAAAGCAAAACAGCAAAAAAAGTGCGATCAACCATCATGAAAATCCTTTTAAAAGAAGATTCCATACCATTGATGTACACTATTACCTATGATGTATATATCCCAAACAAGCATCATTGATACTTGCCCTGTGATCAATTTGTATTAATGTTTAAAATAGACACATACTATGTTTAAAAATAAATGTAACCGTTTGATATCCCTTTCTATTGTAAAGAGCTCTAAGAATTGCTAGAAAATAGGAAACATGCAATCCTTATTCCTGTTTTAATGTTTCTACTTTATGATGTTTGGTGGAAAGTGTATAACATATGGATAGAATGTGTACAAAATATATACTGCTCAAAAAAATAAAGGGAACACTTAAACAACACAATGTACTAGGATGTGTTCCCCTTATTTTTTTGAGCAGTATACTTAGAGAGCTTTATACAGGTACTGACATATCAGATCAATGACGGCTATAATTGATTAACCACCTTTGCACTGCAATTCTGGTCCCTGAGACTAATAGTTTGCACCTTAGCAGCAACATAAGTGGTGAATAAGTCTCTTACTCTGATATATCTTTTCTACTCTGCTTTACAAGACATGCTGGCTGCTCACATTACGGTTAGAGATACAAGATACAGTTGCAAGAAAGCAGACCTCTGTGCAAAAACATCACTTTACTTGAATTATGAAATGAGATTAAAACACCGCAACACAAGGATGTCAATGTAATGTCACAACTGACTGTGAAACACCTTAAGGAAGTCAATGATATATATATATATATATATATGTACACACTGTATATATATAATTTTTTATTTATTAATTTTTGACGCCCTTCAGCTTGATCTCAGGTCATGGCAACTTGATAGATCAATGCTCTGTGGGAAGATCGTACTTGTGCAAGCCTAGATATGTCCACCAGGGTGTTCTCCTCCATTATCTTGATAGTTTCAAGCCATCAAGTTGCTGGTCTTCCTATTTGCTTTGTTCCTTCTCCCGACCATGATGTCCTTCTCCAGTGATTATTATTATTATTGATTTAAAGGGAATATGGCACTCCAGAACAAAGTCAATGCTCGGATAGGGTCCCAACCCATGTGTATCAGGTAGAAATGGTCTGGCAACCTGAGGAAATTGTGGTGAAATCAGATGAGAAATGTATGATGTGCTCTAAAATGTGTGTACAATACGTGACACATCAGTCTTAAATCGACCTTTTTTTACTATACAATACTATACAAACTGCTGATCTCAAATGGTCCTGTTCATGGCAAATTTCCTTCTGACATAGAGGATAGCGTGCAGAGAAAGATTCATCTGTGTCTGACAACAGGGGTGTGGATGAAGGAGCAATTCAATGCAATGTTCAATGTGCAATGGATAGGGAATTTAGATTGTGAGCCCCATCGGGGACAGTGATGAAAATATGTGCAAACTGTAAAGAGCTGCGGAATATGTTAGCGCTATATAAAAATAAAGATTATTATTTATTATTAATGTTCAATTCAGTGCAATGCAATGCAAGGTTCAGACGGAACCTGAAAACTCATCTCTTCAGGAAAGCTTAGAGCCTGCAATAATCACCCTGCCGCCTCACCACACGAGCTGCCACCTCACCACCACCTAAGCTGCTGCCTCACCACCACCCAAGCTGCCTCACCACCACCCAAGCTGCCGCCTTACCACCACCCGAGCTGCCGCCTCACCACCACCCGAGCTTCCGCCTTACCACCACCCGAGCTGCCGCACCACCGACCTTCTGTCTCTTCCCCATTATCCCGTAGAATGTAAGTCTGCAAGGACGGGGTTCTCTCTCCTCTGTACCAGTCTGTCATTGTAAATTTGTTTAGTGCAAATGATATCTATAACTTTGTATGTAACCCCCCCTCTCATGTACAGCACCATGGAATTAATGGCGCTATATAAATAAATAATAATAATGTAGTGCATCCTCTGTCTCTTGTGGAGCAGAACACGTCTCCAGTGATTGCTGCAATGTAATATTACATCTGACTATAGAAAACCTAGAAGAATCTACTGTCAATATAATGTCTTATTTGTCTATATAATACCTCTAGAATATTACTGTGCTCATGGAATATTACATTTTATTATATAATACCGATAAGATTTCACACTGTCCATGTAATATTCAAACTGACTATATGTCCTAGAGGATATCACTGTCTATATAATATCAGGTTTTACTATATAATGCTGAAAGCATATCCCTGTGTCCGTACAATGCCACTACTGACTATATAACACCTACAGTGAAAGAAATTTGATCCCTTGATTATTTTGTAAGTTTGCCCACTAACAAAGACATGAACAGTCTATAATTTTAAAGGTAGGTTAATTTTAAGATTGATAGATAGAATATAAAAAATAAAATCCATAAAATCACATTGTATAAATTATATAAATTTATTTGCATTTTGCAGTGAGAAATAGTATTTTGATCCCCTACCAACCGTTAAGCGTTCTGGCTCCTAATCAACTCGTTACCTGCATTAAAGACAGCTGTCTTACATAGTCACCTTTATAAAAGACTCCTGTCCACAGACTCAATTAATCAGTCAGACTCTAGCCTCTACAACATGGGCAAGACCAAAGAGCTTTATAAGGATGTCAGGGACAAGATCATAGACCTGCACAAAGCTGGAATGGGCTAAAAAACCATAAGTAAGACACTTGATGAGGAGACAACTGTTGGTGCAATAGTAAGAAAATGGAAGAAATACAAAATGACTGTCAGTCAACATCGATCTGGGGCACCATGCAAAATCTCACCTCTTGGGGTATCCTTGATCACGAGGAAGGTGAGAGTTCAGCCTAAAACTACACAAGGGGAACTTGTTAATGATCTCAAGGCAGCTGGGACCACAGTCACCAAGAAAACCATTGCTAACACATTACACCGTAAAGGTTTAAAATCCTGCAGTGCCCGCAAGGTCCCCCCTGCTCAAGAAGGCAACATGTGCAGGCCCGTCTGAAGTTTGCCAATGAACACCTGGATGATTCTGTGAGTGATTGGGAGAAGGTGCCGTGGTCAGATGACACAAAAATTGAGCTCTTTGGCATTAACTCGACTCGCCGTGTTTGAAGGAAGAGAAATGCTGCCTACGATCCAAACAACAATTAATGGGAGAATGGATGGAGCCATATACCGTAAAATCCTGAGTGACAACCCCCTTCCCTCCACCAGGACATTAAAAATGGGTCGTAGATAGGTTTTCCAACAAGACAATGACCCAATACATACAGCCAAGGCAATAAAGGAGTGGCTCAAAAAGAAGCACTTTAAGGTCATGGAGTGGCCTAGCCAGTCTCCAGTCCTTAATCACATAGAAAACTTATGGAAGGACTGGAAGCTCCAAGTTGCCGAGTGACAGCCCCAAAATCTTAATGATTTAGAGATGATCTGCAAAGAGGAGTGGACTAAAATTCCTCCCGACATGTGCACAAACCTCATTATCAACTACACAAAACATCTGACTGCTGTGCTTGCCAACAAGGGTTTTGCCACCAAGCATTAAGTCTTGTTTGCCAGAGGGATCAAATACTTATTTCTCACTGGAAAATGCAAGTAAATTTATATAATTTATACTATGTGATTTTCTGGATTTTATTTTTGATATTCTATCTCTCAATGTTAAAATTAACCTACCCTTAAAATTATAGACTGTTCATGTCTTTATCAGTGGGCAAACTTACAAAACCAGCAAGGGATCAAAGACTTATTTCCTTCACTGTATACCTAGAAGATCCAGCCAGGTCCAGACTAGTCCAGACTATATATTTCTCACCTAAAGGCTATCACTGTGTCAATATTATGCTAGATCTGGCTATATAAAACCTAGGATATTACTGTATTGATGTAGTATTAGAAGTGACTATATAATAAGCTATAGGATATTACTGTATTGATGTAGTATTAGAGGTGACTATATAATAAGCTATAGGATATTACTGTATCAATGTTGTATTTATTATCTGACTATATCAATGTAGTATTAGCTGCGACTATTAGATCTGACCACATAATACCTGTAGTGTAGGATATTACTGTGTCGATCTGACCATCTAACACTTGTAGGATATGACTGTAGGCTTAGCTGTGCCCACAGCCCCCATCCCACCTATATAAGCAGGCAGGACATTTCCTGACTGTGGTGAGCTCAGGGCAGTATGGATCACTGCCACCCAGGCTGAATAATCTGTCATTTGCAAAAGTTCACTTAGTAATGTGACATTGTCTTGAAGTATCAGAGAGGAAACATAAGTCTCCTGTGCCCTCGGTGCCGGGGGGCTCTGATTGATGTCTTCACACAGCCCCCCATGTCAGGCGCTGCTTCCCCCCACGCTTCTCATTGGCGTCACTATGGGAGGAGTTCATCAACTAAAATAACAAGATGCCTCCCCGAGGAGGCGATAAATAGGGAGCTCTCCGCTCACTACAAAGCCCAGCCAGTGCCCCGACCACTGGCTGCCAGCGCCTCAAATCCTGCGCAGGATCAGCACCATGGACAGCAGCTCCAGACTGCGACTCCTCACCCTGGGCAGCTGCCTGCTGCTCCTCGGCATCGTGTGGGGCCAGGAGGACAGCTCCGACCTGGAGACCAGGGCACTGCGGGACTTCTACCCCAAAGATGCCATTCCTTCTAGTGAGAAAGAGCTGGTGAGTGATGCTGGCAGTGCTGCAATCATTGCCACACTATCTGCATGATGCCAGACACTGCATGTAAGGGCTGCAGCTCAGGGTGTTACTCCTTGTAGCATTACATTGGCAATTCTGGAACTGATCATTGTAAAACAGCTCCAGAGCAAATCTAGAAGTGGCTGTGTGCTGGACTCCTCTATATACATACAGACAGACTGTGATGCCTTCTCTCTGCCCTGTCTGCAGCTGGGGGCTCTGCAGGAGGTCTTGGAGAAGTTACAGAGTAAGCGGGTACCTTCCTGGGAAAAGAAGTTTGGACAAGTCCCTGTGGTAAGAAAATCGCTTTTACCCTAATATGATATCGGCAACAGAATAATCTATAGATTTAGGAAGGTATCTCTACATCACTAGAAAGAAAGGAAATCACTCAGCAAATTGTGTATAGTATGTAATATCTCCACACAACAGTGCATTGATAATATATATATATATTACTATTTTACTTATTTTTAAGGGGATTCACACATGAATAGGGGAAACTTATAGTATATATGGTTACTGTGATTACTTCAGGATAATTGCCCTTGGTAAGATATGTATACAGTTCAGTATTGTAAGTCAAACTAGTGTAGCTAAAGTGTAACTTTCATTTTAATTTATTTCATAAGTTAACAGAACACATGAAAATAAGTAACTTTGTAATATATCTCAGATAAATCTGCCTCTTTCTCCTGATCTTTCATTCTCAATTCAAGAGTAAAAATCTGTCCAATCTACAGTATATTCAATGAAATCAGGTTTTCCCATTGCTGAGATAGGAGATGGCAGTTGGTGTTTATAAAGTTTTATGGAGAGGGGAAGAGTTAGAGGCAGACACCGATGATCTGCTCCAAGTTCTCCTGAATCGACGGTTGCAGTTCTCCATAGAACTTCATGATCACAAACTGCCATCTCCTGTCTCAGTAATGGAAAAATCTGGATTCACTGAAAACACACATTTTACCTGTGGATTGGGAATGAACAATCAGTCCAGGAGGAGACAGAAGCAAGTTTTTTTTTCCATGTTTACTATTGATTTATGACAGGAGAACTAAAGCGACATTTACTGTTTAAATTTGCCAATAAAAATATTGAAGGGTTATATGTCCATAATTGTAAACCTTTGTTTTTCAGTGTGATGTAGGGGAACAGTGTGCAGTCAGGAAGGCATCCAGAATTGGGAAATTATGTAACTGCCCTAGAGGTTCTGTCTGCAACTTCTTCCTTCTAAAGTGTTTATAAGAATAAATAAAAGCCCAAAGACAATGTGCAGAAGTGACCGAGCTGAGCACCAACACAACCTCTGAAAAGAAAGAATGTGGGTGATCATGATTTTTACTCCGGTAAAATGATGTCCAGCGTCTGTTCTGCGTTTTGTCCTGTTCTGTTAGCCTATCTGTTTGCACACCTGTGAAGATAAAAAATAAAGACCTGCTCTCTTTTGTAAAGTCTTCTTTCATGAGAAGTCTTCTAGGCATTTTGTGCATAAAGATTTCCTGTCTATTAGTCACATCTGAAGATCTTGCACCTAAGCACTGAATGGTGACATAATACTCGGGGCACCAATGTGTTCATATAAAGAACAGCATTCATAGTCATTCATTCTTGATCAGTATTAATTATTGATTCCCTTCATGTCAGAAGCATATATGTAATATTGGATGGGCATGCCAGTATAGGATACACATATTCACAGTGACTTTGGCTTCTTTAAGCTTAGAGAGGGTTCATTGCATCACTTGATCTTTTATGGAGAAGCAGCACTCCACCTACAATAGTTACAAGTCTCTTAACCAGACAACGGGTACTTTGCTTTACACTGAAAAGGGTCAGGAAACCCGGAACACTAATTGATTTTGGCTAAAAATGCAAGTCATGTCTCAAAGCTTTCTTAATCTGTCAGCAGTTTTTTGCTATGTAATCTGAGAGCAGCTTGATGTAGGGCTGAGACCCTGATGTAATGTATCACTTACTGGTCTGTGTGTCTCTGTTTCAATAAAATCAATATTTTATCAGCAAGATATTATCACTACAGGACTAGTTGCCTCGTGCCTCCTAGTCAACTGGTCTGTGTAACCTCGTTCCCACCACTGATTAGCAACTTTCTGTCAATGTACAGTGTACACAGATAGCTGCAGGGGTGGGGTTATACAGAGCTCAGTATTCAGAGAACCGCTATATCTGTAGCAGAGCAAACTTTGTATAAAGATGACAGGATGCAGGCCAGTAAGTGATGCATCGCTGGAATCAGGGTCTCAGCCCCTACCTCATGTTTCTCTCAGACTACATAGCAAAAACCTGTTGGCACATTGCCTTTAAAGGTTGAGTATTGACTTATAGGGTGGCTACCTGTAGTGGCACTAGAAGGAGAGTTTTAATTCTTAATTCTTATGGAGGAGAACTGATCTGGATACTTTTTCCCACTGATTGTTCCCCATATATCAGAGAAGATGTCCAGAAATAAAAATACTAGATAAAGTTGTTCCTTAAGTGTTTCTTAAAAAAAGTCACTCTTCTCTATGTGTTAGTCTTGATTCAATTTAAAGAGATTTTCCCACAAAGAACATTTTAATTAATAGATGTTGGAATAAAAATGACTTCCACAATTGGATTTGTTTATATGAAATGTGCCTGTGCTGAGATAATCTTATAAATGTGACCCTGCTGTGTACTGTGTAATGGCTGTGTCTGACCATACAGGACATGGTCTGATCATACCACAGCTCCTGGGCAGGGGAGGAAGGCAAAGAGATTATACAGACAGGACCGCATGGGATCGCAGCTGATTCTTTTTGGGAAGTAAAACATTTCCCTACCTGTTTTTAAACAATGTTTTACCTCCCAAAAAGAATCAGCTGTGATCCCCTGCTGTCCTGTCTGTCTAGTCTCTTTTGCTTCCTCCCCTGCTAAGGAGCTGTGGTATGATCAGACCATGTCCCCGTATGGTCAGACACGGCCATTACACAGTACACAGCAGGGACACATTTATAAGATTATCTCAGCGCAGGAAAACATTTTTTGAATACATCCAATTGTTAGACTTATGGTAATTTAATCAATACATCTTTAAATAATAATGTTGATTAAAATTAGCTTTGTTCATGGGAAAACCCCTTTGAAGGACAGAGTTGCCATTACAGAGATTGAATATAGGCAGGAGGGGTGTTGTTCCTTTAAAAAAATATATATATATTTTCAAAATGGTTCATGCAGAATGATACCTTTTCTACTAGTCGGACAGTTTCCTCTTTCTTGCACCAACTCAGGCTGAAACCCTTTACATAAACATTTTGCCCATGCTCCTCTGAGCCTTGCTCTTATCTCAAGACACTTTTTAAAGCTGATAATAAGGATGCCAAAAATGTGTCTTAACCACAAGTTAAATTTGATTCTCAATGTGTCCTTCACTTTTTTTCTAAAATGTTTCCTGAATTATGGTAAAATAAAACAATAAGTATGTCAGCAACAATCTTATCCTATTAGGAAACATAGTTTCGATTTTGTGAAGAATTAATAGTTTTTTCCAAGAAACCTCTGTTTTAGGACCGGGGTCATTGCGAGTGCAATGTGAGAAACTTGCCCGAGTCTCACGCCTCAATACCCGGCACTGCCGCCGACACTCGGGACCAGAGTGTGCGGCTGTATGTCTTTCCATGAACAGCGTGAGTTTCTCGCATTGCACTCACAAGTGTGACCCCGGCTTTACAAACTCAGAAATACTTAACATCTGTTGTGGGTAAAATTTTTGAATGGTTTCTAAGGGATACCATTATGGAATATCCCAATGTCAATAAATGTTTAACTCCACATCAGCATGGATTTAAGAAGGATCGCTCCTGTCAAACTAACCTGATCAGCTTCTATGAGGATGTAAGCTCTCAAATGGACCAAGGAGAATCATTGGATGTCATTCATCTCGACTTCTCTAAAGCATTTGACACTGTCCCACATAAAAGATTGGTAAGTAAGATGAGAAAGCTTGGGCTAGGGGAAAATGTGTGTAGATGGGTAGGTAGCTGGCTTAGTGATAGAAAACAAAGAGTGGTTATTAATGGTGGATACTCAGATTGGGCCAGGGTTACTAGTGGGGTACCACAGGGTTCTGTATTGGGCCCCCTACTATTTAATATATTTATTAATGATCTAGTGGATGGCTTAGGCTAGTTTCACACTAGCGCTTTTGAGCGCAGCGATGGCCTGCGCACGGCCGCTGCTAAGCCCCGCCCCCTGCCGCGCCTCCGCCGGTAGCTCCACCTACCGGCGCAAGACGCATGCGTCCTGCGTCCCCTATCTTTATCACTGGGGGCGCAGGCCGTGCGCAGTATGCGTTTGGCGGCGCATGCGCCTTTTTGACGGTGCGCTGAGCGCAACCAAACTGCAGCAGGTTGCGTTTGGCGCAGGTCGGCGCACCGTCAAAAGGACGCATGTGCCGCCAAACGCATACTGCGCACGGCCTGCGCCCCCAGTGATAAAGATAGGGGACGCAGGATGCATGCAGCGTCATGCGCCGGTAGGCGGAGCTACCGGCGGAGGCGCGGCAGGGGCGGGGCTTAGCGGCGGCCGTGCGCAGGCCGTCGCTGCGCTCAAAAGCGCTAGTGTGAAACTAGCCTACGGCATCTTAGTCAATAAGAAGCTAAATTGGAGTGCCCAGTGCCCTCTGTACAAATCACTCGTCATACCACATGTAACGGGGTCTACGCAAGCTGGGGTACCTCTTTCAGTACCACACCGTGTTTTCAGAGGTCCGCTCTGCGTTGGCTGGAGTCTGAATGAATGACGCTGGCTAGAATTCCTTGGTTACATGGGCGCATATAAAAGATCACTGCTTCTCCACGTATTTCCAGTCTGACAACACTTTACTCACAGGACACAGAATATATCACACAGATACAGAGGGCAGGCCAATAGAAAAGCGGCAGGCCAGACATGCATTACAAAAGCCACAGGTGGCCGGAGCCTGCCGATGTTTACTGTGGGAATTACAAAGGTGAGGGGAGGGCGGACAAAAGGAGAATATCATGTCCCCTCTGCCCAGGGGCGCAGCCTGTGGGCTGATGCATTAGGGACATGCATCTCACATAGAATCTATTATACATACATATAACTGCACAACATATTCTGGGTGCTGAGTGGTTCTGTAACACGTAACACCACACTTAGAGTATTGCGTGCAATTTTGGAAGCCGGTGCTCAAGAAAGACATTACTGAACTTGAAAGGGTTCAAAGGCGGGCTACTAAAATGATAAATGGAGCTGGTTCACTACAATACCCAGAAAGGTTATCAAAATTAGGTCTATTTACTCTAGAAAAGAGAAGACTTAGGGGAGACTTAATATATATGTACAAGTATATCAGAGGGCAATACAGAGATCTATCCAATGAACTGTTTGTACCAAGGACTGTGACAAGAACAAGGGGGCATTCTCTTCGTTTGGAGGAAAGACAATTTCTGCACCAGCATAGAAGAGGGTTCTTCACGGTAAGAGCAGTGAGGCTCTGGAATTCTATTCCTGAGTAAGTGGTGATGGCCAACTCACTGAATGAATTTAAGAAAGAAATGGATGCTTTTCTTGTGAGTAACAGTATAGAAGGTTACGAATAACATAATATTATAGGTAGATGGTTGACCTAGCTTAGGGGAAGGAATTTTTTTTCCCTATGGAGAAAATTGGCTTCTACTCTGTGGGTTTTTTGCCTTCCCCAGGAACAACAATGCAGAACAGCTGCACTAAAAATAGGCTGAACTAGATGGACATAAGGTCTTTCTTCAGCCTTCAAAACTATGTTTCTATATTACTATGCTACTCACCCACAATTGCTCCAGCTCCTCACTGATGCCCACAAGTGTTTGTTGACAGCTGACGCAGATATGTCGCATGACCACTCTTACCCTATCACTGGGCTCACCCGTGATCCTGAGGTAGTCAGCATGAGACTGCGGAACTCAGTGACTTGCTGCAGCGCTCACATTCACTGTAGACATGATTTCACCACTGCAGCCTGTCTACAAACAGCAGGGAGCCACCACTGGAACCCTGGTGAATGGGTATACCTAAGTTTATTTCTCACATTGACATGTCTAGTTTAAAATATATATATATAATATATACACTGCTCAAAATAATAAAGGGAACACTTAAACAACAGATTATAACTCCAAGTAGATCAAACTTCTGTGAAATCAAACTGTCCACTTAGGAAGCAACATTGATTGACAATCAATTTCACATGTTGTTGTGCAAATGGAATAGACAACATATGGAAATTATTGGCAATTATCAAGACACCCTCAATAAAGGAGTGGTTCTGCAGGTGGGGACCACAAACCACATCTCAGTACCAATGCTTTCTGGCTGATGTTTTGGTCACTTTTGAATGTTGGTTGTGCTTTCTCATTCGTGGTAGCATGAGACGGACTCTACAACCCACACAAGTGGCTCAGGTAGTGCAGCTCATCCAGCATGGCACATCAATGCGACCTGTGGCAAGAAGGTTTGCTGTGTCTGTCAGCGTAGTGTCCAGAGGCTGGAGGCGCTACCAGGAGACAGGCTAGCACCAGGAGACGTGGAGGGGGCCATAGAAGGGCAACAACCCAGCAGCAGGACCACTACCTCAGCCTTTGTGCAAGGAGTAACAGTAGGAGCACTGCCAGAGCCCTGCAAAATGACCTCCAGCAGGCCACAAATGTGCATGTGTCTGCACAAACGCTAAGAAACCGACTCCATGAGAAATGCCACCCCACACCATTGCTGACCCACTGCCAAACCGGTCATGCTGAAGGATGTTGCAGGCAGCAGATCGCTCTCCACTGCGTCTCCAGACTCTGTCACGTCTGTTACATGTGCTCAGTGTGAACCTGTTTTCATCTGTGAAGAGCACAGGACGCGAGTGGCGAATTTGCCAATCCTGGTGTTCTGTGACAAATGCCAAGCATCCTGCATGGTGTTGGGCTGTGAGCACAACCCCCATCTATGGACGTCGGGCACTCACACCATCCTCATGGAGTCGGTTTCTAACCGTTTCCTGGTGTACTGGCCTGTCACCTGGTAGCACCTCTAGCCTCTGAACACTACGCTGACAGACACAGCAAACCTTCTAGCCACAGCTCACGTTGATGTGCCATCCTGGATGAGCTGCACTACCTGAGCCACTTGTGTGGGTTGTAGAGTCCGTCTCATGCTACCACTAGTGTGAAAAGCACAACCAACATTCAAAAGTGACCAAAACATCAGCCAGAAAACATTGGTACTGAGATGTGGTCTGTGGTCCTCACCTGCAGAACCACTCCTTTATTGAGGGTGTCTTGATAATTTCCAATAATTTCCATCTGTTGTCTATTCCATTTGCACAACAGCATGTGAAATTGATTGTCAATCAATGTTGCTTCCTAAGTGGACAGTTTGATTTCACAGATGTTTGATTTACTTGGAGTTATATTCTGTTTAAGTGTTCCCTGTATATACAGTATATTATATTTTGTTAAATGCTTAAGCCATTTACACCCCCCCCACCAAAGTGGTTTGCACGTTACTGACCAGGCCAATTTTTACAATTCTGACCAATGTCACATTATGTGGTAATAACTCTGGAGCACTTCAATGGATCCCACTGATTCTGAGACTGTTTTTATCGTGACATATTGTACTTCATGATAGTGGTAAAATTTCTTCAAACTGTGAATTCTTATATCCTTAAGTACCAGAGATATGTCACACAAAATAGTTAATGAATAACATTTCTCACATGTCTACTTTACATCAGCACAAGTTTTGAAATAATATTTTTTTTATTAGGAAGTTATAAGGCTTAAAAGCTGACCAGCAATTTCTCATTTTTCCCACAAAATTTACAAAACCATTTCACTTTGAGGAGCCTATATGATAGAAAATACCCAAAAATGACACCATTCTAAAAATTGCACCCCTCAAGGTGCTCAAAACCACATTAAAGATTTTTATTAACCCTTCAGGTGCTTCACATGAATTTTTGGAATGTGTAAAAAAATGAACATTTAACTTTTGTTCACAAAAAATTAACTTTAGACCCCAATTTTTTATTTTTAGAAAGGTAACAGGAGAAAATGGACCCCAAAATTTGTTGTGCAATTTCTTCTGAGCATGCCGACACCCCATATGTGGGGGAAAGCCACTATTTGGGCACACAGCAGAGCTCGGAAGGGAAAAAGCGCCATTTGACTTTTTGAATGCAAAATTTTCTGGAACAATTAGTGGATGCCATTTTTGTTTGGAGAGCTCCAGTAAAAATCCCCACAAGTGACAGCATTTTGGAAACTAGACCCCTCAGGGAACTTATCTAGATGTATGATGAGTACATTAATCCCCCACATAAGTTTATAACGATGAGCCATGAAATTTAAAAAAAAAAAAAAAAAAAAAAAAAAATCGCATTTTACCCACAAAAATGTTCTTCCCTCTACCTGCTCCCAAAATCCTGTAATTGAGTTCAATTGCAGTATTTAGGGGGTTAAAGTGCCAGAAGTGGTATAGGACTGCTCCTTGCACTGAATGCTGGGTGTCCGCTGTCTGAATCAGTTGGCAGCCGGCAGCCTCTGTGTGCTCTAAAATGTCAGGATATAGCCATACGTCCCAGGTCAATAAGTACCAGGTCACAGGGACATATAGGATGGGAAAGAGGTTGGAAAATAAAAATGATGAGTGTAGATATAGTTCCACATATATATAGATTTTAAAATTGCCGATTATTGAGGAATTTCAGAAGATATCGCTGCAGTGAGATGATCTGAGAAGACATCATAACTGTTAATATCAGTGAATGTCTATTTGTTGGCATCACTACTGACCCAGAACATATGAATTTTGATGATAAGTAATGTGCAGGCACACTGTTCTGGGCAAAGATGCTGAGACACTGGATTAGTACATTGGCGAAGACGTATGGGTTTTATAGCTTGGTGAAAAATGGTGGAACCAATTTTTCAAAATGGTTAAATAGGCAAGCATTCTTCTATGTCAGTATATTGCTAAAAATAAGGTTTTCACTCCATAAAATTAATTGCTTTATCTAAATTCAAATAGGTATGTGTCCTATGCGTTTCAAGCATTACCGCCTTTAATAATGCCACCTTTTGTCAGTATGATTAAGGGGGGTAACATTCGAAACACGTATGACACATACCTATTTAAATTTGGAGTATGATTAAAGGTAGTAACACTCACAACACGCATCTTTTAATTTTTTCTAATTAAGAAATGAATTTTATGGCATTCTGGAATTTCTGAAAACTTTACTTGATTTGCCTTGGAGCCAACGAGGAATCCAAAGCACCCATCATACAAGAGACATAGTCTTACCTTTGTGAGCGTAACATGCAGCCATAAGTTCCCTTTTCTTATGCATATTTTGCTATAAATAAATATGCACTATTTAGCACATTTTCCAACCTCTTATAAAACTTCTCTCGTGCCTCTCTCATAACATTTTGTTATCAGAAATGAAAAATTCTAAAATAAATTTTTGGTCATGCTTTGTTGATAAATCTGTTTTTACTAAAGAATGCGTGACATGCCTAGATCTACAACTAAAAAATATACAGATGCTATTTCATATATATATATTATTAAGATATTTCATAAGCAACAAAAAGGGATCTGTGAGCGCATTTTACCTTAGTAGAATACATGCAGATATTTACATTGACCAATTATATTGTCCAATAATCATAGCGGAGCTATTGTAATCACTTTTATTAAACTGTTTAAATGTTAAAAGGCATGGTTACCTCACCATGACAATCCCTTTCAATATGCTCTATTAGACTATATGGATGTCATAGAAGCAGATTCTTAATGTCCAACCATGTCTATGAGTCCGAGAGGAGAGCTTGTAACCAACAGTTAACATCTATTGATGCCATCACAGGTACAATGGTATCAATCTTTTGATCATCTGTTTTTAACTAAAAAGCAGTTGATGACACATGTCCACTCACAGGTAGATTCCCTGATAAGCATAAGCAATATTTAATAGATACTAGTAAAACAAATGCACTAGCTTCATTTATAAATTAGCATTAAAGGGAATCTGTCAGTAGGATCATACTTCCTAAGCTGTCTATATGGGCATGTAGGTCATAGAAAGATGAATAAAATGATATTTTTATATCTGCGATCTGATGTTTTATTACACAGAAATCTACGTTTTTCTTATATGTAAATGAGCTGTTCAAGACTATGGGATGGGCACTGATCTGTATGAGAATCTGCTTCAAGAGCTTAATTTACATAAAAGAGGGAGTTAACAGTATGAAACATGTAACTAAGGCTAGTTTCACACTAGCGCTATCAGGCGGCGCAGCGCACGGCTGCCGCTAAGCTCCGCCCCCTGCCGTGCCCCCTCCAGTCAGCTCCTCCTATGGGCGTATGACGCTGCATGCTACCTGAGTCCCCTATATTTAGCGTTGGCGCACGTCGGCGCATGCGCCGGCAAAAGCATAGCAGCGCACGGCCCGTGTACCCAACGCTAAATATAGGGGATGCAGGTCGCATGCAGCGTCATGCACCCATAGGAGGAGCTGACTGGAGGTGGTGCGGCAGGGGGCGGAGCTTAGTGGCGGCCGTGCGCTGCGCCTGATAACGCTAGAGTGAAACTGGTCTTATACAGAACAGCAGAACTGAACTTTGTCTTCTTGCAAGCACATTTTTTGGAGACAAAAGGAAGTGAACTATCCTAATTAATTTGCAAGGTTGCCCCTTTTGAAAGTGAAGGAGTGCCCAGGTGATTGTACGAGGATGTATGTTGTGCATGGACAAAAAGTTACAGATTGAACAAATAGTTAAACAATGTCCACAGGACCAGGGAAAAAATAACAAAAGTGCAATCATATAATCCCTTTTAAAAACATGAAACTTTAATAAATTGAGGTAAAAAACACCCCCCTAGTGCAATAACACAATTACAAACTCTATACATTAATAACCTATGATAGCCCTATGCTAGCCTGCTATCCCTTCCTGACAGTGGAGGTTGGCACCCTAAAAGATACGATTATTTGGCGTCCCCACTCCGCAGCGGCTGTCCCAGACTCGCCCTAAATGACCCTTATAACTACAGGTGGGAAAACAATAAGCAAATAAAAGAGATGAAAAAGATAGTGCTTAATATAATACACAGGCTATTAATGTACAAGATATAAAAGACAGGCTATTACATGTAAACATAGAGAAACCTCTTGTATAACCAATAGCTAGTAGCAAGTCTTGTCTTTTTGGGTATTAATAGACCACAGAAAATATAGATTCCATAAGCTACCAGTAGATAGTGGCAGTCTTGTCTTTTTGGGTATTAATAGACTATAGAAAACATAGATTCCAAAAGCATTATCGGATAGAGCCAAAAACAATCTCTCTGCAGTAAATCAGACAAGCACAAACAAGAGGTAAAAAATAGCGTGGTTCAATAAAGGAACATCAGAATTCTATCCATATTGGTTCCCATAGAAGGCAATGAATGATTTCAATTGCCAGAAAAAGTCAAAGAATCAGCTGGGGGTTAACCCAAACTTAGCCTCCAGTCTCGACGCGTTTCCCTATCCACACGGTTCATCAGGAGGCACAATAAGGAACCAGCCAATTCATAGATGTGAGGTGTCCAGATAGAGAGGCAAACCTGATTGATTGAAGAAATAGTTAAGACAGGAAAAGCCTCTTAAAGGTACTGTCACACTTAGCGTTGCACCAGCGATCCCGACAACGATATGGATCGCTGATGCATCGCTAAGTGGTCGCTAGTGAGCTGCCACACAGACAGATCTCACCACCGACATAGCAGCGGTCGGGGGTCACTACTTACCTGTCAGACGAGGCGATCCTGACGTCCTCCCGCCCGCGTCCACGCGTCGCTCGTTGGCGCCACAGGACGCCCAGCAGGAAGCTGACGATGAGAAACGGCCCAGGCCGTTCTCGTGCGATCAGCGATAACCAGCGGGGGAGACGGTCAGAGGTAAGTATCACACACAGCGATATCGCTAGCAATAACGCTGCTGCGTCACAAAACCAGTGACGTTACAGCGATATTGCTAGCGATATCGCTTAGTGTGACGGGGCCTTAAGTTTTTTCAAGGATTGAAGCAATATCTCACCCCCTTAAGAGATAGCTAATGTTCTTAACTGATGCACATTTTTTTCATCCAAGCATCTTTGCCAGACGCCTGGGCACCGGTAGAAAAGTATAAATATTGAGATTTGTATAAACTCAATAGTGGGACATACATTTTCAACTTCAGGGCTAACCATGGAAGAAGATGCTTGTTGTTTCATAGCTGTAACCCCTGCCTATAAGCTACAAGTCAATAGTGACCTGCTAACTGACAACAGCTGTGTCATGCTAGATTTCCGGGGAAAGGTAAAATTCAGATGAAAAATATGGTGGTGATCTTGAACTTCTCCAATCATCAGGAGTGAAGTTATCACATAAGTCAGGAATTTCATAAAATCCTGAAGGGCTGAAGACATCCCACAACCCAGCACATGTGAGGACATCAATGGTGCATGTGTGGGTGTAACTCTGGTACTGATAAAAGGTCAAGACAAATTATGATTTGAGTTTAATGATGAGGAAGATAATATTAATATATATATAGCCTACCCAAAAATTTCCTTCTCATAGATCCACCGTCATTTTCATCAAGTAGATCCAACAGATCTCTAAAAGCTTGTCTTTCCACCATAGGTAGATCGTCGATCGCTGATGGCTGATGGTGCAAAAGCTTAAACGTCAGTTGCCTACAAAACAGGTAAACATCTTTAATCAGGGTGAATTTATCCAAACCATTAGTTGGACAAAAAGAGAGTCCCTTCTCTAAAACGGAGATCTCCACATTGGTAAGATTATAAGATGAAAGATTTAAAATTTGAAGCTTACCAGGATTTGGGGGAGTCTCCTGTGGACAGGGTCATCACCGTCTCCTGTTCTGCGGGGTTTCCCGCTTGTACTTGGGGGACCACGTTCTGTAGTTGCGGGTTCGTTTTCTTTGTGTGATGTCTCTTCCGTCGGCCCCTCCTGTTGCGCCCTCTGCGTCGCTCAGTTCGGATGACAAAAAATCACTTGAAGGAAGTTTGTGTAAAGTGGCCATATTGCTATCAGCCACATTGTTTGGGCCCATAGCCCTTCTATTGCCCTTGTGCACCCATCTATAGGCCCGTCCACTCTGGAAATCGGTTTGATCTCTTTTAAAATTTTGTTTTTTGCCCCCAATCACTTCTTTCTCAAAAGTGTCAATGGTGGATTTAAGTTGAATTTGAAACGGTTCAACCAAAGATTTCTTGTCAAATGTATCCAGCCAAGCTTCAAGGGCCTTGATTTTATCCTTAATTACACTCAAAATACCTTGGTCATGCTGAACAAGCATGTCCATAATTATCCTAGAGCAGTTTAAGAAGCCACTCTCCCATGTTTTTTGGAAATCCGTATCAGCTTCCCAACCTGGGAAAATTTGGATCCTAAGACCTCTAGGGACTAGACCAAGTCTTTTGTACTACTCCAAAGTTTTGATGTTCCACCACGTCTTAGTGAGTGAGTTGTGCAACCCTATCAACTCTCTTGAAACGCTCTGAAAATCAGCATCACCAATATTGCTGTTACCTGATATCACAGGCCCAGCATCGAAAATCCCACTAGCCTGATTGCTCCATGCTGCTTCCCTAGCCGCCAAATGCATGCTTCAAATACACCAAATACGCCAAATAGTAATATAAATATCTATTTAAATATTAGCTAGCAGTGTGCCACACCCAGAAAATGTGGGAGAAAAAGCAGCCACATAACACGTAACATAGAAACCAAAAGCGTTGGCACCACAATCAAATAATAATAGCGGGATCCAACCCAGGCCTATCCCTTGGGGGCGCTTTTTATAATCTTACCTGTCATCTGGTATGCTTCTTATATGATTGTAATTTTTCATAACCAATCTGGAAAGTTGCCATAGGTTGTGGGCTTCATTATGAGCCTATGATTGTTGTTGCCATGTCACATATGTGACTTTTTAATGTTTTTAAATGTTGTGTCAGTTTATACATGTCCAATAAAAATCTTCTTCTTAAACGTTAATTCCTTGCTTGTGGTGATCCCCTCTTGCCTAGACGTAAGTGTATTGCCCTTTTCAGTGTCCTTTTTAGCCGTGGTGATATTTGAAAAATGCTGCTGCATCCGCCTCCTCAACTCCTGAGTCGTTTGCCCCACATAAACCTTTGGACACGGACATATTAGGGCATAAATTAGATAGCACAATTTACAGTTGAAATAAGTTTTCGTCGTGATCTGAAATGGAGAAAAAGGTAAAGTAAGAGTATTGTCGCTAATCATAAAGGGGCAGATGTTACAATTTCCACATGGGAATGTGCCAATAGGCCGTGTACCTCTATTAAGTCTAGTAACCGGATGTTTAAAATGGCTATGACTCAAACAATCCTTGAGGTTTCTAGCCCTCCTTGCCACCAGACTCGGTTGTGCAGAGATATGGGGCTTCTATCTGGATTTGCTAAGAAGAATCCCCCAATGTCTGGTTAAAATCCCCCATACATCTCGCCATTGATTGTTGTAGGTGGTTATTATACCCAGTGGCTTGGGAGATCCCTTGGCACAAGGCTGTAACAAGCATTCCCTATCAAAATCCCTCACAGCCATGAATGCATGTGAGATTACCTTCTTAGGGTATCCCCTGTCCCTGAATCGACAGGTCAAAACCCGTGCCTGAGACAAGAAATCCTCCCTGCACAACGTGCGCCCTTTGCAGTGCCAGTGACTTGCCTGTAGTGGACTCGGTCAAAGATGAAGCGATTTTTGTCCAGTATATAAAGAATAGCAGGTCCAGCAAGAAAGAGTCGTGTTTTCTGTCCCCTGTTGAATTCTGGTCTAAGAAACAAGAGACCGCTTGAATGCCAAGGTCATGGCTTATACAAGTATAAAGCAATTCCACATCTAATGTTGCAAGCCAAATACCAGAGGGGACTGTGATATCGTGTAGTTGTTGAATTAGGAAAGTGGAATCTCTCACAAAGAACCTATGAGAGGCCACTAGTGGCTGCAGAAAGAAGTCCACATATATACAGGGGCGTTCCAATAAGCCACCAATCCCAGACACAATAGGCCTACCTGGAGGTACCTGTAAAGATTTGTGTGACATCTGAAGGCAGAGTCCAGTAGTCTGTCCAAATTTGGCCTTGAAGGTAGATGAGGGATCAGAGGGTAGAACCTGGTAACAATCAGAATTTGTTAATTGGCGTGTCGCCTCTTTGATATATAATTCCACCGGCCAAATGACCAAGTTCCCACCCTTATCGGCTGCATGCAGATCCTCTGGGCCTAATGGTGGGTTGCAGCCAAGATGTTGAAGCTCCCCACAGGTGGAGCTGTAGTCTCAGGGCAGTGTAGAAGCTGGTACCCAGATGTAGCGGTACCAGGTGTGTTGGCGCAGGAATGAATGGAGGACAACAGGGCTTGTAGTTCCAAAGCTTTACTCACAGTCTGTAGTACACACAGGTGCCTGCCTCTGTGCTGTGTCCTCCGGGTCAGAGGCTCAATCAACCTCCAGGTCAGATGGAATGCTCATTTCCAACACTCCGCCAACATGTACCTTTCTGAATGTCTCCTCTTATAGCGCCTTTAAGTGTGAAGATCTCATAGTACTGAGTTACACTGGAGTTCCTCCTGACAGATGTTCCCAAGAACTCTACTTGTACGGCAGACAGCTGTAGCCTGCTTCGGGGACTCCTTACTCCTGAATCCCGGCTCACTATCAATGTTGCTGTTGTGCCCCCAAGTCTTAGATGGGAGTAGTGCATTTACAGCCCACTACTCCACCGGTGTCTGCTGCAGAACCATTAGTGTCCATACAACCTCGGGGACCGGACCCCGGTTTCTAGGCAGGGTTCTTCCTCTAACCCATGTCCTCTGTTCCCTTTTACTCCTACGTTCCGTACTATTCTTTCCTTCTTATAGAAGATCAGGTTTCAGCTCAATGTCTTTCTCCTTCATTCCCTTCCTGTGCCAGCTGGCTCAAATCACTGAGGCAGCTCCAGCACTCCTTCCTCCATCCCTCCCTCAGGGATCTTCCTTCCTCACTCCTCTCTGAGTGACTCTCCGACTGACTGACCTCGAACTCACTGAAATTATACCCCTTCACACTCTTTTATGTATTCTAAACTCCACCCGCCTCCCAGCATGTTTTGTGTTCCAAGCAGGGAGCCACCAAAGGTGCTCTGCTACACTCCAAGCAGGGAGCCGCAATGTGGCTTTGCTGAACTACCGTGTTGTGTGGGATGCGAGTGTTGGAGCATGGTTAGGAGCCTCCAACTCACCTGGATGGTGGCAACCACACCTCAGGAGGAGGTGCAGTACCTCTGTGGCAACTGAACCCTCAGGGGCACCACATTCCCCCCGTTAAACACAGCATGTCCGTGGGCTGCATGTTAAACAGAATTAACAATACAGGAACAAACAACATTTTGTAATGCTTAATAAACATGTCTTATACTAAACTTCCTAATATAGGAGGCCCGGTTTCTTGAACGTTACAAACAAATTAACTGTCTAAATGTTAAATTATGCTACCTAACTTAAAGTGCTATATAAGTAAACTCAATATCAATTCACATTTGCTAGCAACACATCTCCTTTCCACTATCTTGCACATGTTCCTCTTTCTACTGTCTCTTCTAAACGTAGGATGACAACCGTGGATACCTGGTTCGTCACCTGTACTTTCGATTCTATATTCACATCCTCAACATCTTTATTCAAATTCACAATATCTTTATTCACAAGACTGTAAAATGCTCACTACTTCTTTTTAAATATAACCCTATAGAATCTGTCAATAATACTTTCATTATATCACTTCCTCAGTTCTATTCATAGAATAACATTAAGCATTATCAATAAGTGCAATTGTAGACACTGGTCCGGCCATCGCGTCTGGAAATGTCCCTATAACGAGGTAAGTCTTCTTTCACAAAGAGAGTCCTATGTAAAACCAAGACAGAGCGCCTAAAGAGGTGCAAACTATGTACAATAACAGTTCTGGACCATTCAACGTTCATGATCTCCACAGTTCAAATGTGAAGGCTGCCAATACAACTGGGCAACACTGGAAAAACAGAACTAAGGCTGGTTTCACATTTGCGTTTTTTAGCGCTGGAAAAAACGCATATGTGCGCATGCGTTTTTTCCCCTATATTTAACATGGGTGCGCATACCTGCGCGCTTGTAAGCGCATGTATGCGATTTTCATGCGCTGCGTTTTTTTGGGGTGTGCGTTTGTATTTTCCAGACGCAGCATGTTGCATTTTTTGGCCCTGCAAAAAAGCGCATGCGCACATATGCGCACGTTTTGCGCTAAAAATGGCCATTATAGCCTATGGATGCGCATATGTGCGCACTGGCATGCTCATGTATGCGTTTTTTTGCATATGCGTTTTTTTTTTTAACCATGGAATTTAGGGGTTTGGGTTAGAGTTAGGGTTAGTTAAGGGGGTTTAGGGTTAGGGTTATGGTCAGGGTCAGGGTTAGGGTTGGGGTTTGGGTCAGGGTTAGGGTTAAGTATGGTTTGGTTAAGGGTTAGGGTCAGGGTTAGGGTCAGGATTAGGGTTAAGTATGGTTTGGTTAAGGGTTAGGGTCAGGGTTAGGGTTAGGGTTAGGGTCAGGGTTAGGGTTAGGGTCAGGGTTAGGGTCAGGGTTAGGGTTAAGTATGGTTTGGTTAAGGGTTAGGGTCAGGGTTAGGGTCAGGATTAGGGTTAAGTATGGTTTTGTTAAGGGTTAGGGTCAGGGTTAGGGTTAGGGTTAGGGTCAGGGTTAGGGTCAGGATTAGGGTTAAGTATGGTTTGGTTAAGGGTTAGGGTCAGGGTTAGGGTTAGGGTTAGGGTTAGGTATGGTTTTGTTAAGGGTTAGGGTCAGGGTTAGGGTTAGGGTTAGGGTCAGGGTTAGGGTTAGGGTTAGGGTTAGGGTTAGGGTCAGGGTTAGGGTTAGGGTTAGGGTTAGTTAGGGTTTAGGGTTTGGGTTAGGGTTAAGTATGATTTGGTTAAGGGTTAGGGTCAGGGTTAGGGTTAGGGTCAGGGTTAGGGTTAGGATTAGGGTCAGGGTTAGGGTTAGTAAAGTCATGGTTTGGGTAGTGTGAGGGGCCACCTAAAAATGTTGGAAAAAAACGCAAACGCGGTAAAAACGCACTAAAAACGCATACAAACGCATAAAAACGCTGCGTTTTTTTCATGCATGCTCATAAAAATGCTTGAAAAAAACGCAGCAGTTGTATGCTTTTGTATGCGTTTTTTCAATGCGTTTTTTTGCGGGAAAAACGCGCTGCAAAAAAAAGCAAGTGTGAAACTAGCCTTAAAGCATGATAGCCAAAAAAAATAGAAAACTGGTACAAAAATAGGAAACAAAGCACAACTGTGCAAATACCCTCCTGGGTAACTAGAGTTAAAGTTAAGAGCGTTTTAACTAGGGATTGTCCCCTCCTGCGGTTTCTGGACTGGAACTACTACCAGATGTTAGAAACGCATTGGCAGTCCTTAGGTATTCCTCTTCCAGTGGGGTGAAATTGACAACCGCCTGTGCAGATACTGTGGTAGCTGATGGGTCCGCTACTTGGGGTTCTGCAGGGGTTGCAGCTGGTATCTCTGCTGTCAGCAATTCGGCCAGAGCTGTAGCGGGTACCGATAGGTGTTGTTCGGCGATTGCAGCTGGTACCCCAGCGAGTGATGCTACGGCCGGTTGTTGTGGGTATGAGGCAATTTGGGTGCCACCACATCATGTCGGCGCGATCACTGGACCATTTCTGTCTGTGGGTGCGGCTCCTAATACCAGGATCATGGTAGGGGCGGTTATCATACCTGCTACCTCCCGGTGATGTTCTGGCTCCTGCGGAGGCACTGGATGGCGAATGATGACAGCCGTAACCCCCGGGGTTGTCTGTCGTATGGCCGGTAGTTGTATCCATCCCGACTCAGGACCAGGACAGGCCGGTAGGAGCCTGGGCGGCCGCGCAGGGTTCGGGCTGGGACTCCGCTCCTGTCCCACAGTCTCCGGGACTCTCATGCACCTTCTCCTGGCAGGCCGCATCCAGTGACAGCACCGGCCTGGAGGCAGCGGCGGGCGCTGTAAAGGGTGTCGAAGCGGCTGTATGCTCCGCAAGCGCTGCCTGGGGGAGGGTTGCTTCCCCCCCGCCATTTTCTTCTGGCCTCCGCACTCCTTCCATCATGGCGTTCTGGCGTTCTTCTTCCTGTCTCGGCTTCCTTCCCGCCACTGGCTTCCGCTCCTCCTTCTTGGGGTGGCGTCTTCTTCCAACTCCTCCATACCAAGCCAGTATACGAACCCCTCGGGGGGTGGGCCATGTCGCTACTGCATAGTAATTCAGGCAAGGGAGGCCCAGGACAGTTTGCGGTCTTTTCTTAGGACCACCCATGTGATCACGCCCTTCTTCTCCAGGCTGTCGGCTATTTTTAGCATTCATTTCACAGTCTATCAAATTGGGTCTTCTGCACATTCTCAAAAGTTTTAAGTCCAACAAATCTTAGGCACACAGAACCTGATGGCATCGGGTCTCGTCATCCTGTTCGTGACGCCAGAATGGAGTGCCCCGGCCAGGGCTATCGGGGTACTCGGCGCCGGGCCCGTTGATCTCAATGGGAGTTGTCACGGAAGCTGTGGCCCGGTCAGTGGCCCTGGGGCTCCATGGCAAAAGGGGTGAAAAGAGCAATGAAATAGAATTGATGAACAGTTCGTGATGCCACCTGTGGTGCTCGGCAAGTGAGATGTTATGCCGACGCTGCATGCAGATCCTCTGGGACTGGTGGTGGGTTGCAGCCAAGATGGTGAAGCTTCCCACAGGTGTAGCTGTAGTCCCAGGGCAGCGTAGAAGCTGGTACCCAGATGTAGCGGTACCAGGTGTGTTGGCACAGGAATGAATGGAGGACACCAGGGCTTGTAGTTCCGAAGCTTTACTCACAGTCTGTAATACACACAGGTGCCTGCCTCCGTGCTGTGTCCTCCGGGTCAGAGGCTCAATCAACCTCCAGGTCAGATGGAATTCTCTCTTCCAACACTCCGCCAACATGTGCCTTTCTGAACGTCTCCTCTTATAGCGCCTTTAAGTGTGAAGATCTCCTAGTACTGAGTTACATTGGAGTTCCTCCTGACAGATGTTCCCAAGAACTCTACTTGTACGGCAGACAGCTGTAGCCTGCTTCGGGGACTCCGTACTCCTGAATCCCGACTCACTATCAATGTTGCTGTTGTGCCCCCAAGTCTTAGATAGGAGTAGTGCATTTACAGCCCACTACTCCACCGGTGTCTGCTGCAGAACCATTAGTGTCCATACAACCTCGGGGACCGGGCCCCGGCCTTGCACTTAGAACTTCTAGGCAGGGTTCTTCCTCTAACCCACGTCCTCTGTTCCCTTTTACTCCTACGTTCCATACTATTCTTTCCTTCTTATGAAAGATCAGGTTTCAGCTCAATGTCTTTCTCTTTCTTTCCCTTCCTGTGCCAGCTGGCTCAGATCACTGAGGCAGCTGCAGCACTCCTTCCTCCATCCCTCCCTCAGGGATCTTCCTTCCTCACTCCTCTCTGAGTGACTCTCCGACTGACTGACCTCGAACTCAATGAAATTCTAACCCTTCCCACTCTTTTATGTATTCTAAACTCCACCCGACTCCCAGCACGTTTCGTGTTCCAAGCAGGGAGCCACCAAAGGTGCTCTGCTACACTCCAAGCAGGGAGCCGCAATGTGGCTTTGCTGAACTACCGTTTTGTGTGGGATGCGAGTGTTGGAGCGTGGTTAGGAGCCTCCAACTTACCTGGATGGTGGGGCACCACACCTCAGGAGGAGGTGCAGTACCTCTGTGGCAACTGAACCCTCAGGGGCGCCACATTTGGAGCCGTACTATTTCAGGAAATAAATGGGGAAGAGCATCTCATCCTGTATCTGAGAGGGAAGCTCTCATAATGTGAGAAAAATTATGCCATTGTAGAGAAGGAGTGTCTAACCATAAAATGGGCCATAGTTACACTGAGGTATTATCTTCTAGGCGGGAGGTTCTAACTCATGTCCGATCTTGCCCCTCTGACATGGTAAAGGGAGAAAATGGTAAGAACACCAGGGTGACTAGGTGGTTCTTAGACCTCCAGGATTTCAGGTTCCACGTGGAACATAGACCTGGGAAGTTACACGGGAACGCAGATGCCCTCTTCTGAATTCCCTGTTTAGTGTTAGTGCCAAAGTCCCTGGCTTTTGGCAGGGGGGGAATATGTGACAGGGTCACTGGTGCCGTACAAGAGGGGATATATGTGTCCAAAGGTTGCTTTCCTGCGTGATGTGAAAGCCGTAAGTGTTTTTTCTTTTTTAAATCAGATACATTTTTATAGAATTCTTCAACATACAACAAAAGACAACACTCATCCAAACCCACTCCCCCTCCTTGTTCCTGACCACTTAGCAATTAGCAATTATCTTATTATATTAATAAATATATTTCAGTTGAATATGTCGATCTGTACACTCATGTGCCAATAAACATTATGAAAAATAACGAAAGAGGAAGGACTTTATGGTTTTTACATGCAACACTCCAAGGACCTTAATCGGACATATCTCGTTCGACACAAGTAATAATATTACCCATCACCCCCAAGTTTGGACATAATATCCATGCCTTGGTGAATTTTTCAGTCACCCATATTTTACAGAATTTATGCAGGGCTTTCCTTTTTTGATGTACTCCTTCCAGATGCAGCAGTAGATTCATTTTTTCCATAAATTCCCTAAACGTAGGTGGCGCACTGTCTAACCAGTGCGCTGCTATAGTTCTCCTTGCTTGATATAACTTTTTTTAAGTGCCAACCTTATGTTTGCATCTTCAGCAACCCCATCCACAAAATCCAAGACACAAACCAGAGGATGCATAGGAATCACAACCTTAAACACCGTGTTTATGTGGTCTATGACTTGGGTCCAGAAATTCCAGATGGAACCACATAACCAACATACAGTGGGGCAAAAAAGTATTTAGTCAGTCAGCAATAGTGCAAGTTCCACCACTAAGGCTGGTTTCACATTTGCGTTTTTTAGCGCTGGAAAAAAACGCATACCTGCGCATGCGTTTTTTCCCCTATATTTAACATGGGTGCGCATACCTGCGCGCTGGTAAGCGCATGTATGCGATTTTCATGCGCTGCGTTTTTTTGGGGTGTGCGTTGGTATTTTCCAGACGCAGCATGTTGCATTTTTTGGCCCTGCAAAAAAGCGCATGCGCACATATGCGCACGTTTTGCGCTAAAAATGGCCATTATAGCCTATGGATGCGCATATGTGCGCACTGGCATGCTCATGTATGCGTTTTTTTGCATATGCATTTTTTTTTTTAACCATGGAATTTAGGGGTTTGGGTTAGAGTTAGGGTTAGTTAAGGGGGTTTAGGGTTAGGGTTATGGTCAGGGTCAGGGTTAGGGTTGGGGTTTGGGTCAGGGTTAGGGTTAAGTATGGTTTGGTTAAGGGTTAGGGTCAGGGTTAGGGTCAGGATTAGGGTTAAGTATGGTTTTGTTAAGGGTTAGGGTCAGGGTTAGGGTTAGGGTCAGGGTTAGGGTCAGGATTAGGGTTAAGTATGGTTTTGTTAAGGGTTAGGGTCAGGGTTAGGGTTAGGGTTAGGGTCAGGGTTAGGGTTAAGTATGGTTTTGTTAAGGGTTAGGGTCAGGGTTAGGGTTAGGGTTAGGGTCAGGGTTAGGGTTAGGGTTAGGGTTAGGGTCAGGGTTAGGGTTAGGGTTAGGGTCAGGGTTAGGGTTAGGGTTAGGGTTAGTTAGGGTTTAGGGTTTGGGTTAGGGTTAAGTATGATTTGGTTAAGGGTTAGGGTCAGGGTTAGGGTTAGGGTTAGGGTCAGGGTTAGGGTTAGGATTAGGGTCAGGGTTAGGGTTAGTAAAGTCATGGTTTGGGTAGTGTGAGGGGCCACCTAAAAATGTTGGAAAAAAATGCAAACGCGGTAAAAACGCACTAAAAACGCATACAAACGCATAAAAACGCTGCGTTTTTTTCATGCATGCTCATAAAAATGCTTGAAAAAAACGCAGCAGTTGTATGCTTATGTATGCGTTTTTTCAATGCGTTTTTTTGCGGGAAAAACGCGCTGCAAAAAAAAGCAAGTGTGAAACTAGCCTTAAAAAGATGAGAGGCGTCTGTAATTTACATCATAGGTAGACCTCAACTATGGGAGACAAACTGAGAAAAAAAAATCCAGAAAATCACATTGTCTGTTTTTTTTTCATTTTATTTGCATATTATGGTGGAAAATAAGTATTTGGTCAGAAACAAGCAATCAAGATTTCTGGCTCTCACAGACCTGTAACTTCTTCTTTAAGAGTCTCCTCTTTCCTCCACTCATTACCTGTAGTAATGGCACCTGTTTAAACTTGTTATCAGTATATAAAGACACCTGTGCACACCTTCATACAGTCTGACTCCAAACTCCACTATGGTGAAGACCAAAGAGCTGTCAAAGGACACCAGAAACAAAATTGTAGCCCTGCACCAGGCTGGGAAGACTGAATCTGCAATAGCCAACCAGCTTGGGGTGAAGAAATCAACTGTGGGAGCAATAATTAGAAAATGGAAGACATACAAGACCACTGATAATCTCCCTCGATCTGGTGCTCCACGCAAAATCCCACCCCGTGGGGTCAGAATGATCACAAGAACGGTGAGCAAAAATCCCAGAACCACGCGGGGGGACCTAGTGAATGAACTGCAGAGAGCTGGGACCAATGTAAAAAGGCCTACCATAAGTAACACACTACGCCACCATGGACTCAGATCCTGCAGTGCCAGACGTGTCCCACTGCTTAAGCCTGTACATGTCCGGGCCCGTCTGAAGTTTGCTAGAGAGCATTTGGATGATCTAGAGGAGTTTTGGGAGAATGTCCTATGGTCTGATGAAACCAAACTGGAACTGTTTGGTAGAAACACAACTTGTCGTGTTTGGAGGAAAAAGAATACTGAGTTGCATCCATCAAACACCATACCTACTGTAAAGCATGGTGGTGGAAACATCATGCTTTGGGGCTGTTTCTCTGCAAAGGGGCCAGGACGACTGATCCGGGTACATGAAAGAATGAATGGGGCCATGTATCGTGAGATTTTGAGTGCAAACCTCCTTCCATCAGCAAGGGCATTGAAGATGAAACGTGGCTGGGTCTTTCAACATGACAATGATCCAAAGCACACCGCCAGGGCAACGAAGGAGTGGCTTCGTAAGAAGCATTTCAAGGTCCTGGAGTGGCCTAGCCAGTCTCCAGATCTCAACCCTATAGAAAACCTTTGGAGGGAGTTGAAAGTCCGTGTTGCCAAGCGAAAAGCCAAAAACATCACTGCTCTAGAGGAGATCTGCATGGAGGAATGGGCCAACATACCAACAACAGTGTGTGGCAACCTTGTGAAGACTTACAGAAAACGTTTGACCTCTGTCATTGCCAACAAAGGATATATCACAAAGTATTGAGATGAAATTTTGTTTCTGACCAAATACTTATTTTCCACCATAATATGCAAATAAAATGAAAAAAAAACAGACAATGTGATTTTCTGGATTTTTTTTTCTCAGTTTGTCTCCCATAGTTGAGGTCTACCTATGATGTAAATTACAGACGCCTCTCATCTTTTTAAGTGGTGGAACTTGCACTATTGCTGACTGACTAAATACTTTTTTTCCCCACTGTATGTAGCAATTTGGCAAGGCCTGTTCTGCAACTCGGACGCAAGTCATCCTCCCTTACTCCAATTTTATGCAGGAATTTGGGAGTCCTGTATACTCGATGCAGCAGATTACATCTGTGACAGCCTTTGTGCCTCACTAGAGGACAGCTGGGGATTCGAGGATAATATGTCATTCCACTGCTTATTTTCAATTACCTCAACATCCTGCTCCCTGAAGATCAGCCATTTTTCAAAGAATTATGCTGGGTCATTCCCCACTGCTTTCTACGGAACTCCCACCAGATGAATATTGATGCGCCAGAGCATATTTTTCAGATCAGTTTTGCTTAATAAGGCTACAATATTAACAGAGGCAGTTTTAACTTCTTTGGATAATGGTGGTAGTTTGTCTTCCACTTCACTTACACGGCCTTCAACTGCCACCATGCGGTCACCCATTTTCTGCATATATTGTCTAATATAAGACACATCCATCCTTAATGATCCCATGTGGCCTTTCATATCAGTAAGATCAGCACAACACTGAGTAACAGCCTGGAATACATCCGCAAGTGTCGGTTTTGTTATCCCTCCATTCGCAGCATGAGGATTTAGGCCTGTTTCACACTTCCGTTTGCAGGCGTTAGTCACAATCCGCCGTTTGGGGAAAGAAAAACGGATCTGACGGATTTGCCTGGCGGATCCGTTTTTTTCTTCATAGACTTGTATTGGCAGCGGATTGTAACGGATGGCCTTCCATTGCATCCGTTGTGCAGCGGATCCGTCATAAAATTGGGGTCTGTCTGGACAAAAAAACGTCCATAGAAACATTTTTTGTCTGCGTTAAAAACAGAAGTCCCAGAAGACTGGAGAAGAGCAAATGATGTTCCTATCTTCAAAAAGGGGAAGAAGGTGGACCCAGGCAACTATAGGCCGGTGAGTCTGACATCTATACCATTAAAGATCTTTGAACAAATTATTAAACAACATGTATGTCAGTACCTGGATAAGAATGAAGTGATTAAACAGAGTCAGCATGGGTTTGTAACTAATAAGTCATGTCAGACTAACTTAATTTCCTTCTATGACGGAATCACTGTTTGGGTGGATCAAGGAAATGCTGTAGATATAGTATATCTTGACTTCAGCAAAGCATTTGACAAAGTATCTCATACAATCATTATTGAAAAAATGACTAAGTATGGAATGGACAAGGCAACTGTTAGGTGGATTCATAACTGGCTTAGTGATATGACCCAAAGAGTGGTCGTAAATGGCTGCACATCCAGTTGGAAGAATGTCTCAAATGGGGTACCACAGGGCTCTGTCCTGGGCCCTGTATTGTTCAACATCTTTATCAACGATTTAGATGAAGGAATTGAGGGTAAACTGATTAAATTTGCTGACGACACAAAGCTAGGAGGGATAGCTAATACTAAAGAAGAGAGAGGATTCAAAAAGATATAAATAAACTGGAGCAGTGGGCAGCAACTAACAGAATGGTTTTTAACAGGGATAAATGCAAAGTACTACATCTGGGCAATAAAAATGAAAAAAGCATATACAGAATGGGAGGAATAGGGCTAAGCAACAGCACATGTGAAAGAGACTTGGGTATACTAATAGATCACAGACTAAATATGAGTCAACAGTGTGGTGCAGCAGCAAAAAAGGCAAATGCAATTCTAGGATGTATTAACAGAAGCATACAGTCTAGATCACGTGAAGTCTTTATTGCCCTCTACTCCTCTTGGTCAGACCTCATCTGGAATATTGTGTCCAGTTTTGGGCACCACATTTTAAAAAAGACATCAACAAACTGGAGCAAGTTCAGAAAAGAGTGACCAGAATGGTGACCAGTCTGTAAACCCTGTCTTATGAGGAAAGGTTGCAGGTTTTGAGAATGTTTAGTTTGCAAAAGAGAAGACTGAGAGGAGACTTAATAGCTGTCTACAAATATCTAAAGGGCTGTCACATTGTAGAAGGATCATCTTTATTCTCATTTGCACATGGAAAGACTAGAAGCAATGGGATGAAACTGAATGGAGGAGACACAGATTAGATATTAGAAAAAACTTTTTGACAGTTAGAGTGATCAATGAGTGGAACAGGCTGCCACGAGAAGTGGTGAGTTCTCCTTCAATGGAAGTCTTCAAACAGAGGCTGGACAGACATCTGACGCGGATGATTTAGTGAATCCTGCTTTGAGCAGGAGGTTGGACCAGATGGCCCAGGAGGTCCCTTCCAACTCTATGATTCTATGAAAAAGGCGGATGGTGACGGATCCGTCGGTGTCCGTTGTCTGGTAGAATGGACGCCTATGGGCCACGGATCCGTTCCTGCCCGTCACATGACAGAATCCGTTGACGGATTCCGTTTCTTTCAACTGAGCATGCCCAGAAGAATTTCCTTTCATGAAATTTAACTCCCTCTCCCTCTCCCTCCCTCTCTCTCTCCAGAATCTGTCCCTTTAAAATCCCACCAACTACTGCTTCAACAGATCCGTCAAAAAAACGGATTCGGTGCATCAGTTGTTTGCAATCTGCAATGGATCTGTTTTTTCAACACTTGAACGGATTGGGACTGAAAACGGAAGTGTGAAACAGGCCTTATAGTTCTGTCAGTCACAGGAACAACGTAGGAGGGCTTGTGTAATACTCGGTTATGCAAGCATTTATTTCTAAACAAGATATAAGTTGGGGAAGACTTCAGCTAAGACAGAAGCGCTGTTAACCTGTGGACTAAAAAGGGGACACCTGTGACACCATAGTGTGGATCCCAGGAATTTCTCTGTCTTTGCTGTTCTGCTTCTCACAGCTGATGTTCCCAGACAGATGATGTGCTACTCCTGGTGAAAATTTTCCTGTGCAGTGTGCAATGTAGGTAGTTTGTGATTTATATTATGCAAAAGTCAGTGTTTAAATTACCCACAAGATAGCGAAGTTTAGCGCAGAGGACATGGCGGTTCATTCATAGAGCAAGGAAAATGAAACTAGTAAATTTCATAGATTTACTCCAGAAAGTATAGTCAGTGTTTACAAAAATACAGAAGATATTACAAAAGGAGACAAGGTACAGTATATACAAACAGTTACAAATGAAAGAGGATTAAAATAAGATCTTAAACATCTCAGTCACTGGTTTGACGTGAAGATGAGGAGGGAAGAGAATCGTCCCAGAACAAAGGGTACATCTGAACAGCTTCATGTAGCGGATTGTCCAGGCAAGTTACACCCCCCTGATTGAGCTTCTGGGCTTTATACCATTGCCCAAAACCAATGGTCTCCTCCTTGCTGACTTCACAGGGTGGGCTGGATACGCCCCCTTCAGAAAGTTATTAACAAAACTTCTGTGGGCCATATCTCGGGCTGGGGAGCTCACAGAGAGACGTCAGGGGTATCATATGTTTGCTTGTGAATTTCTCTTTCATTTAAAACCAAACATTGTCTATCTGCAGGTGACTGGAAGGCAGAAACCCTTTTCTCAGTTTCTGGTGGGTGCACAGGCTGAAAAATGTTGCTGTGTGTTGCATTAATTATGCAGATTCTAAAAATATAAGTTTCCTGCCTCTAGGATTATCGTGTGATATCAAATTTGATCAGAAATAGACAAAGGGAATTTGAATCCTTGGCGGGAAGAGATGCTTTTAACCAGTCAGACCATGTGTTGAATGGAAGGGGGGAGGGAGAGTGTCTTACAGAGCAGACAGAGGGAGGGGGGAAGCTGCAGCTACATGCCTGCACATGGGCTTCGTGTTTACACTGCACCAACCTACTGGGGGGTGAGGCAGCATGAGCACTGAAAGTGTGCATAGGATTTTAGGAATTACTCATGCTTTCCTGATGTCTCCTTGGCGATGTCCAGGACCCCTTGTGGATGTCGACTATACAGGAGCTCAAACGGCAAGAAGCCAGTAGAGGCCTGGGGAACTTTCCTGATGGAGAAGAGCAAAAGCAAAAGCAGGTAGTCCCAGTCTAGACCGTCCTTCTCAATGACCTTTTTGAACATGGCTTTCAAGGTTTTATTGAAGTGTTCTACTAGGTCGTTGGCTTGTGGATGGTTTACTAAGGTTTGCAGCTGGGCAATCTGCAGGACCCTGAACACTTCTTTCATTACCTTGCTTCTTGCTCATGAAGGGGGGTCCCTGGTCTGTCAAAATCTCTTTTGGCAGGAATATCCTAGCAAAAATATGGACAAGTTCCCAGGCGATACTTTTAGTCAAAGAGTTCCTTAGGGCACTGCTTCAGGGTACAGGTTTGCATAGCCCATGACCAGTAGAATATATTGGTGCCCTTGTGCAGACTTAACCAAAGGACCTACTACTTTCAGGGCAATTTGCTCGAACGGGTTCTCTTTGACCAGTAACGGGACCAGAGGACTTGTAGTATTAAGATGTTAATGGCCATCAGGAATCCATATTAGTAGCCTGTCTTTAAGGAACCTTTAAGATATTAGACAGTAACAGATCAGCTTATATTAGCCTTGTATTTTCTGTAATTTTCCCAACACCTGGACCGCATAGCTCCCTTATCAATCTTTAGTGGGAAAGCGTATGTTTATAGTATCAGCCAATTACTGCATAGTTTCGTTATCCATGTTTAGTGATAAATATCGTGTTTATAGTATGGTAAAACATTTGGGACCAGCGGAGCCTTTGGCATATTTTATCCGGTGATGTATTTGTCCGATGTTGACTGACGCCTGAAGAGTTGGCAACTCTGCTAGAGGGATACTATATCGGACAAATAGAACTTGGTAGGGCTTGTGTAATACTTGGTTATGCAAGCATTTATTTCTAAACAAGATATAAGTTGGGGAAGACTTCAGCTAAGACAGAAGCGCTGTTAACCTGTGGACTAAAAAGGGGACACACGTGACACCACAGTGTGGATCCTAGGAATTTCTCTGTCTTTGCTGTTCTGCTTCTCACAGCTGATGTTCCCAGACAGATGATGTGCTACTCCTGGTGAAAATTTTCCTGTGCAGCGTGCAATGTAGGTACTTTGTGATTTATATTATGCAAAAGTCAGTGCAATATCACACTATTTCCTATTTTCTGTAATAATTTAATTATAATAAAATTAATCGCCTTCTTTAAAGTCGTATCCAATCCCTTCGAATACTTAGCAAAACAGGAGGTGAGACGAGGGAGTGGTTATCTGGCAGGTGGGTCAGGACCTACAATAATTCAGGATCTCCCAGTAACATCCCGTTCAATAGAACCTCTGCAACATTCTCTCCTGCGTTTTCTCCACCCCCAGATGTCCCCCAAAACTTGCGAATGGGCCATGTCTAGAACCATCTGCCGATATGGCCCTGGAACCAACAGCTGTTCCACTATTTCACCTCCCATCAGTGTAGTCATTCGATACAATTCGCTAATGACTGCAAAGTGTTAGTACCTGGTGTCAGACCACCCCAACTCTTGAACAACCCCATCAATCACAGACATATTTTAGAGTAAGGTCCTGCATTTTAGCAGTCCCAAACTTTTCCCCAGAAACCCCTGACTCAGGAACCTTGGCCACACTGGTCACCGGTTCATCCTCATCACCAGGTAGGACACACAAGGTGAAGTCTTTCACCTCCTACTGCAACAGGGATTCATCACAGTTGCCCTGGCTCCTGCCTGAGACACTGGACACCTCTGCTCTTCTTCACAACTCTCAGAATAGCCTGAAGTCCCACCCGATTATCACAGGGTGGAGTAAGTCTCTGACTACCCCGACCTCATGGAACTCTGTACCACAGCTCTTTTTAGTCAACACTCTGGCAACAGGGTAATCATCCCCGTGGATACAGCGGACACCCATATGTTTCCCTGTGATCAACTTGGGGGGGAAGCGTGGCACTTGTCAGCATCACCAAACTCCCAGAGGCTAAGAGTCCTGACAAGCGTACTCTGTTTATAGTCATGGGACATGACTGCGGACCCTCTCCAGGCTGATAGTCCACAGTGCAGGCTGAGAAGGCATAATACGAGCAGCGCCTGCCTAGTCTACTGTCCATCTGCTCAGAAGACATAGGACAAGGGGCCGCTACGTATCCAGGACCGTGACACCACCAGCAGATCAGGTCTTTACTTTCAGCCTTTGGTAGCCCCTCAGCAGTTCCTGGGGACCTTGGACTCCCCCCAGTGGTGGCTCTGTTACCACTTTTTTGGGACTCAGGCTCCCGCTGGGTACTCTGGTATGGAGTTGTATCACCCTCCGGCTTATTTAGAGACCTCTTGATCACCTGTTACCTTTCTACAAGGTCCACCAGGTCATCCGCATTAAGGCGGACTCCCTGGGCAACCCAGGTCTGCATAGGCCTGAGGAGGGAGAAAATAAACTGGTACATGACCACCCACTCGACCATCTGGGCTGGAGCGGAGGACTTCGGCTGCAACCATTTCTGGAACAAATGCAACAAGTAAAACATTTGTGAGTGGGGAGGTTTATCACCATAATAAACTCAGTGATTAACCCTTTGGACTCTGACAGAAATATTGACCCCTGGGCATGCCAATATCTCGGTTTTCAACTTGGCATATTCCTGGGCATCCTGTAATGTTAAATCATAATAGGCCTTCTGGGGCTCACCAGTCAACTAGGGGTCCAGTACCTCTGCCCACTGCTTGGTGGTAGATTCTCACGCTCCGCCACCCGCTCGAAAACAGTCAAAAATGCCTCTATATCATCTCCGGAAGCTGGAGTCATCACCTCGATGTGGTGGAGGGGTGATTTCTCTGCTGCGGACATCTCTCGACAGGAGTTCTATCTGCCATTGTTGTTGTTGAATCTGCTGCATCAGGAGTTTATTAGTCTCCTGCTATACTTGGTGCTGCTGCTGTTGGCTCAGGATCAGGTGCTTGAGTAGTTCCTTCATTTTGTCCAACCACTGTTCCAACCCTGTAGCCGCCTTCACCCAGGACATACGGTTTATCCACCGCTGCTATCCGCATTCCTGGAACGTTGCCCACATCTGAAACACCACTTGTGGAAGGTCAGCTCAATTTGCTGCTCCTCGAGGTAGCCAAAGGACCATATTTGGTTAAAGTCTCTGGGTTGGTTATTACTTCATAAACCAAAAACCCAAAACTGGTAACATAAAAACAGCCTTTCTGGCTCAAAAGAAAATAAACAGTTCATACACAGTCCTGCTAAGTACTTCTGAGACATCAGACAGAGAAAAAAAAGCGAGCTGGACATTTAACTCCTCCCAGCCACACTCTGGAGGTGGAAATATGGTGGGATAGTGTGGCACCCCAGGAGTCCGGTTGCCACAGTGGCATTGCCTCCCTCACAGGGGGTGATGACATGCCTGGAAGCAAGGAGGGGTTCCCTGACCAGATAACACATCCAAAACTTTTCCTGACTCCAGACCAGACGGGAGAGCGCTAAACCCGGTTTCAGGGGAGCTTCTCTATTAGTTATGGCCTGGAGGTGGGGTCAGTCAGTCAGTGCCTGGGACTGAGAAAGACAGAGTCTGAGTGAAGAGAGGAGAGGAGAAGTGAAAGAGAACCTGGGGAGTGGAGCTGTGACCAAGCTCACCCCAGAGTACACCACTAGAGTCCGTGGCTGATGGGTACAACAGTCCCAGCAGCTAAATCTGGAGACGCCTGAAGGCACATCAGCAGACCAGAGCCCGGAGTCGCCATAAAGGAGCGACACCTGCAATAGGCTCAAGCTGCCTGCCATATGGGCAAGTACTTTGGAACATTAACAGATGACTGAGCATAGCTTTAGGCAGCAAGGACCTCAGAAGACAGCGCAGTAAGGAGGCCTCAAAACCCATCTGGCTTAGTGGATCCTATATTGCTTCCAGGCTCCCCGGACCTCCATTGTCATCTGTAACTAGTGCCACGGCCTGCACTTCAAACCGTAAATAAAAGTGTGGAAACTGCACCCTGCTGTGTCCTCAGAGTTATCTACTGCGCCATCCACCCTGCACTACATCCATCATCACCATCTTTAACATTATAATTGCCCTGGGACTAAGCTGTACCTGTGGAGAGCTGTATCAACTTTACTGCTTCACCTTCAGCCCTAGCGGTCTCTTTAAGCAGCGTCAGCCATCCTTGGCCGAGTACCACAGGTGGCATCACGAACCATCTCTTATAAACTTTATTTCCCCTTTAATCATCATTTTTCATTGGATCACGGACCGGGTCACTGCTGCCGTGACACATCCCCTTAAGAACTGTCCCAGTACAGAGTATCCCCACGGCCCTGGCGGGTGATACATTTTGGCATCACGCACGGACTTCGTAGCCCGGCATTGCCGGGTACTGTGCGCCAGAGATTTTGCTGAATTGTGAAAATCGCCGCCATTGTTGTGTCGCACGGCATGCGGGAACAGAGGGGCATGTCATTGTGGGCAGATCCTGGAAGAAGGGCGCGAAGTTAATCACAGGCCACGCTCTGTGGTGAGCGAAAGCAAGAGGCCCCGACGGGGAAAACCTGGAGGAGCCCCATTGATCCTGTCTGTGGAGCAGCCGCTTGCAACGGTAACAACACGCCGGGCCTGGCTTAGGTTCACTGCGGGGGGAAGAAAATGACCAATCCGGGTGGAGACCCAATGGCGGCCGCAGTCCCTGTGATGCAGCCATATCCAGTGGTGGCCGCAGCCCCCATGGTGCAGCCAGATCCAGCGGCAGCCGCAGCTACAGCCTCCATAATGCCGCTATCAGTGCCGTACATACTGGGAGCGGCCTGGTTACCGCAGTACTCAGGGGAGTCACACACCCTGAGTGATATCAAGGAGAGACTATGTAGTTTGTTTAAAGTGTACCCCCTGTCTGAGAGTCAAAAAGTCAGCATCTTCACTTGCCATTTAACCAGTGCGGCCCAGAGGGAAGTTATTCTGTCTCCGACATTTGGTTCATAATCCCTGATTATCTGCTTGTTAATGTTTACAGTGTTTTCTGGCTCCATCTAGTGACCATAGTCATAACCGCAGTGTTATTGTGTGTTTTACTTTCACTTTGCTATTTTCCTCCATTTGCAGTGCATTCTGGTAAAGGTGCAATGCACCCTGGTAGCCTTTTGCAAAGGATTATGGTTAGTTCAGCCCCATTTTCCCTCCAGTCCACCATTTTCCTTCTGCCTGCATTCAGGAAGCATCTGATTTCTCTTTTTCCCTTGTGACAGCATCGCTGGTATGTATTTATGCTTCCTGTATCTAATTCCTGTCTCATATTAGCCTGCTTAGTTAGTTCCCCCTGGTTAGCTATTAGTGCAGATGATGTACTATGTATATTTGAATCTCTGATGAACCCAGTACTGATTGTATGCATATATATTTTTGTTTGTAGTTTCACCACGCCAATATACCACCACATTCAATAAAGCACAGATTCAACCTACAGTCTCCTTATTGGACCCCAGTATAGCGGTTTAGCTGCCTGTATAAGCTACATGAATTCTTCATTTAGTGAGGACAGAACAGTGAAACAGCGGCTATCCAGCTAGTGGAAATACAGAAAAAAGAGTCTTCCATCCTGCAGGGGATAGTGAAACAGCGGCTATCCAGCTAGTGGGAGCTCAGAGAAAGAAGAGTCTTCCATCCTGCAGGGGCCAGTAAAACAGCAGCCATCCAGCTAGTTGAATTCAGGGAAAAGACATCCCTTCATCCAGCTTGCAGGAACTAGTGAAACTGCAGCCATCCACCTAGTGAGATTTAAGTCACTGGCTACATAGAGACTAATACAGCTACAGTAATCTCTGCACAGCCAAGCATTCCTCCAAGACACCATGTCCCACAAATCACACATGGCCAAAATCTGTTTCATCTGTCTCCTCAAAGACTATATCCATCAGCGGCGCGGTCGCCATTGCATGCACAAATGCGGAAGCCACCAAAATGCAAGCAAGCTATACTGAAGAAGAGATGCAACTTAAATTAGAGAAAGCACACTTAGAAGACCAAGAGAGAAGGTCACGCACAGAGATAGAGGATCAAGAGAGAAGGTTACTGTAATGTCCGTCTGTTGTGAGTCTGAGCTGCAAGTAAGACAGCACCCCGAGAAACCCGGAGACCATTTACCCCCATACAGGGATCTGGAATTACAGCGGAGCCCAAGGGGTAACTGCCTATGAGAGCAGCGGACCGGAGCAGGACGGTCGCTAGGAAAGGACTAATAAACGGAACCGAAAACGTAGTCAGGGGTCAAAGTCAAAACCAGGCGAGCAGCAGAGGTACAAAATCGGCAGGCAGTAGAAGGGTAAAAAAAATCCAAGCTAAGATCAGAGTCAAAATAGCAATTAAACAAAAGATCACTGGGGAAACCAAGACTATATCTGGCGGCCTGCAGGACAGGCTCCAAAGTATTTGAAGGACACAGCTACCTCTCATAGGCTCACAGCTTGACCTAATCTGGACCGCCCCCAGAACCAGGCCAGATGGCAATGCACGACTGGCACCAACCACTTTACCTCTGACAGAAGAGTGCAGCCTGCGCCCACCAGACGCCTGCGCAGGGACCCCTTCTCTGTCACCAACATCACGGCGATGCCCAACGACAGAGGCATGCATCAAAGGAGTGGGACCATATGAGGATATAGCCCTCCTATCACCGACATCACGAAGGAGACCGGCGCCTCCCAGCGGCCGAGGCAGGAGTACCAGCCATCGAGTCAAACGGCGACGTGACAGTTACGCTTAGAAAGAGATGACCAAGAGAAAAGGTTATGCTTAGAAAGAGATCAGCAAGAAAGAAAGATGCAGTTAGAGAAGGCACGCATGGATGCCACCTTAGAGAGCCTAGCAGCAAAAAGAGAAGCTGCCGCAGCACTAGCCGAAGCAGAGTCACTAGAAGCCGCGCAAAACCCTGAGCTGCATAGCCGAAGCAGTACGTCAAGTCTGAAGTTGCCACTGCAAGATTCGCAACAATGCACATCTCAGTATATTAATGAACTTCCTGATCCAAACTATAACCAAGAACACGACACATTCAGTGAAGCGAGTGAGAGTCATCATGAGGCTCAGCCCCAAGAAAACGTGGAGCAAACCAATTCTGCTAATGACTACCTTGCACCTCACCAGGTAACCAACGTGAATCGCCATGCTGACACACCGCACGTCAGACCGAAGCAATATGACACCGGCTGGCACCACCCTGAGGATACTAACAGGTATGAATACACCTCACATCACTATCAGGGTGACCCATCACCAGTATACTCTGCTGACAACCAGTTCACAACAGAATTTGTTTGTGAACTGGTTGCCAAGGGACTCATGAAATTCACTGACCACGCTGAAGGTTATAGAGCTTGGAAAGCTTCCTTCCAAAATTTCACTAGAGACTTGGAGCTACAAAACAGGGAAGAGATAGACCTGTTAGTCAAATACCTAGGAGAAGAGACAGTCAAACACACAGTAAGGATCAGAGACAATATAAAGCACCCTCAAATTGGCCTCAAAGAGATCAAGAGGCTGGATGAGTGTTACGGCTCAGCAGAGGTAATAGAGAGAGCCTTGTTCAAAAGAATCGATGACTTTCCTAAAATATCTAACAAAAGTCTCCAGAAACTTAGAGAACTAGGTGACCTGCTAAATGAAGTCCTAGTTGCCAAATGTGAAGGTGACCTACAAGGACTTGCATTCCTCGATACAGCCAAAGGTGTTAACCCTATAGTCTAAAAGTTGCCCTAGCAATCTACAGGAGAGGTGGCTCACACATGGTTCCACGTACAAATACAAACACAGTGTTCCATTCCTTCCCTTCTCCGTTTTTGTCGACTTTATTCACAAATAAGCGACAATCAGAAATGATCCCAGCTTTGATTTTGCAATGTCATATGCCACACCGTCACCAGCTGCAAACCCACGCAGAACATCTGTGGCAGTGCACAAATCTTATGTTTCTTCTCCAAGTTCCAATTACAGGCCTGCTGGCCGCTCTCAATCAGAGACAAAGGTACAGGACCCTGACAAGCAGTGCCCACTCCATCAGAAGCCTCATCCTCTCCTGAAATGCAGAGCATTCAGGGGAAATCTATGCCAGATCGCAGAAGCTTCTTGAAAGAGAATGGTATCTGCTACAAGTGGTGCTCATCCACAACTCACCTCGCCAAGGATTGAAAGGTCAGTGTAAAATGCACAGAATGTGGCACCACAGATCATAACACTGCTCTACACCCTGGCCCAGCTCCATGGCGTGCACAAAACACACCAGTTGACAGTGAGCATGGCGGGGAGGAAAGGAGCACTGATGCAGCTACGCCAGAGATCATTTCACAATGTACTGAAGTCTGTAAAGGGACAATAGACAGTAGGTCCTGTTCAAAAATATGCCTCGTGAGAGTGTACCCAAAGGGTTATAGAGACAAAGCTGTAAGACTGTATGCTATTTTGGATGATCAAAGTAATCGATCCTTGGCTAGATCAACATTCTTTGACCTATTCAACATCAAAGGGCCAAGCACCCCATACTCATTAAAGACATGTGCAGGTACTGTGACAACAGCAGGTAGAAAAGCCACTGACTACCAAATTGAGTCCTTAGATGGATAATTCTGCCTACCACTACCTACAATCATCGAGTGTAATCAAATCCCAGACAACAGATCTGAAATACCTACACCAGATGTGGCAATCCATCATGCTCACTTGAAACGCATAGCACACCTTATACCGAAACTCGACCATCAGGACCAGATAATACTGCTGTTGGGAAGGGATATCCTACAGGTTCATAAAGTGAGAAGTCATATCAATGGACTCCACAATGCTCCCTATGCCCAAAAGCTAGACCTAGGATGGGTCATAATAGGAAACTTATGCTTGGGACATATGCACGCCCCATCTTCAGTGACAAGTATGCTAACAAATACATTGGAGAAAGGACGCCCATCTCTGTTTCAACCCTGCAACAACGAGTTCCATGTTCCACACAGCATCCAACTACCCAATCATTTAATAGACTTTACTCATGATAGCAGTATGGTGTCAGGAAGCTATGATGATCGGTTGGGTGCACAGTCTTCCAGAGAACTAACCAAGACAACCAAGTAGCAATGTCGGTAGAGGACAAGTTGTTCTTAGAGGTAATGGACAAGGGACTTGTAAAAGATGAGACCAACAGCTGGGTTGCACCTCTTCCCTTCAGAACCCACAGACCACGTCTACCGAACAACAGAAATCAAGCATTAAAACGTTTCTCCTCTCTCAAACATAATCTGCAAAAGAAAACAGAGATGAAAGATCACTTTTTCTCCTTCATGTCAAAGATTTTTGAAAGCTGCCATGCAGAACTAGCTCCCACTCTCTGAAGAATGCTGGTTCCTACCCATGTTTGGAGTATACCACCCTAAGAAACCAGGCCAGATTAGAGCAGTGTTTGACTCCAGTGCTAAGTTTGATGATGTCTCCCTGAATGATGTTTTACTGACAGGACCAGATCTCAATAACAAACTGCTGGGGGTACATATGCGCTTCCTTATGTTCCATTGTTTCCTTGTGTGAGAGAGAGACAGGAACTTTCTAAGATTCTTCTGGTACAGAGACAATGATCCTACTAAAGAGGTCACAGAGTATTGCATGAGAGTGCACATCTTTGGCAATAGTCCTTCTCCTGCAGTCGCCATTTATGGACTCAAAAGGTGAGCTCAAGAAGGGGAAACGGAATACGGATCAGATGTCAGACAAGTCATAGAAAGAGACTTTTATGTTGATGACTGTCTGAAAGCCATGCCTTCAAATGAAACTGCCATCAGTCTTCTCAGGAGAGCCCAAGAGATGCTTGCTTGCTCTAACCTCAGGCTTCACAAAGTAGCCTCAAAGAGCCAAGAACTCATGAAAGCATTAACTTTACAAGACTTGTGTAATGGTCTCAGAGATCTGGACCTAGGGTCAGACCCCACACCAATGCAACGCAGCCTCGGGCTTCTCTGGAATCTACAGTCAGACATTTTCACCTTTCAGGTCAGCCAGGAAGAAAAGCCTTTCACAAGCAGAGGTGTCCTGTCTACCATCAACAGCCTGTACGATCCCTTGGGTTTTGCAGCTTCTGTTACTATACAAGGGAAAGCCTTACTAAGAGACTTAACTAGGGAAACATCTGACTGGGATGCACCTCTACCACCTGATAAGAGAATCCAGTGGGAAGTATGGAAGAACTCTATAGCAGCCCTCTCCAACCTGAATGTTCCAAGACTATACACCCCTGTGCCGTCTACAGAAATACAAAGCCAAAGACTGTATGTATTTACAGATGCTTCTGTCAAAGCAATTGCTGCTGTTGCTTATCTTAAAACTGTAGACTCAAGATGTCAGAGCCACATCGGATTCGTTATGGGGAAGGCCAAACTTGCTCAACAACCAGAGCACACTATACCAAGGTTAGAGCTTTATGCTGCAGTCTTAGCCGTCGAGTTAGCAGAGTTCATCGCATCCGAGATGGATATCGACCTGCAGCAGAGATAAAAATGAGATTCTTTGGGTGTAAACAAAGGGTACAGGACAGTATATGGGACTATGCTCTTAAACTTCAGGAAGCGCTATGGGCTGTAAAGCAGGTTGATCCTGACAGCGTGCAAGATGAAGATAGGTTGTTAATGGAGTAGTTTATAGAAGGACTCCTGTCTTAAAATCAAAGGACACAGCTGCACATAATGGCCCTAAAAAATTCTGAATTGGACTTTGCACACTTTAAGGATAGGGCCATCCGGGTGCTGCGTGAACCAAATCTTAGCTGCACAGTACTCCCAGGTGCACAGCCATTATATACCAACAGGGGGCAGCATCCTTTCCCCGGACCCCCGTTGAGGCCGACACACCAACCCAATATAATGACTCTTCTGCAGACCTACGTTTCCAGGTCCAGGAGCTGACTAAAAATGTGCCTGCACTAAAACTGTGCAGTCCATGCAAGAGGCCCCAAAGAAGAAGATTCACCTGGCCTCCTGTCCGGATGACGTCCTGTGGCGATGGCAGAGGAGAATCCCACCGACCAGAGGTAGAGACAGCGATCGTTATGATGAGGACAGACAGCCCATCTGTCGCCACTACAACAAGGCGGGGCACATCGCAAGATTCTGTAATTTAAATGAGCAACCCCTGGGGGTCAGAGGGCCAACCCCCAGGAGTAAGACGTCCAGGCCCACAAAACTGGTGAGACAAGTACGTGGGAGGACAGCCGGTCCTGCCCGTCGTGATTGATGGCTTCCCGATGAACGCCTTACTGGACACTGGCTCCCAGGTGACAACGATGCCATATGTCCTCTTTAAACAGTACTGGGCTGATTCAGACATAATTCACAGCCCAGACGAACACCTTGCCATTTTTGCCAGTAATGGTCAGCCCTTGCCTCAGGTGGGGTATAAAGAGGTGACTGTTATGATTGGGTCACAGAGGAGGAAAGCAAAACTAAGCTAAGCCACAGAAAACCAGAGAGATTGGTAACTAAGCGGATTGCAGACTCCTGATCCTATCCACGCAACTAGCAGTAGCCGTGGAGCGTACCTACGATGATCCTAGACGCCTCGACACAGCCGGAGAACTAAATAAGCCTAAAGCAAGAAAGGGAAATCTAAGCTGCCCCAGAGCAGACCCCAAAGGAATAGATAGGCCCCAAACATATATTGTCGGTGAGACAAGATTAAAACACAAACGCAGGTAGGAAAATAGACTGAGCAAACGATGGGGCGGACACTAACTAGACAGGACAGGAAAGACTCTGTCTGCAATCACGCAAAAAACCCTGCAAAAAATGCCCAACACGTCTGATAGAAAAATAATGAAGTCACTAGACTTCGCCCACTATATCAGCACTCTGGTATATTCTAAAAGCAGAGCAAAAAGAGGCCAATCTAATAAGGGACAAAAAACAAACTGGCACAAGCAGTAACATAAGGATGGAAATTCAGCACAGCCCCAGCCAGAGCTGGCTGACCACACAAAACTGAAATAGACAAAACCAGCTCAAATGTGAGCAATAGCAAAAGAACACTTAGCTGAGCATGCAGGGACTGAGCTGGAAACTAAGACCTCAGGAGGCAGGAAAAAATCACCAGCAGGGATAGAGGGAGTCAGCTGTCTTAAATCCAGTCAGAAACTCCAGATCTCCAGTCATCCTCCTCATTATCAGGTGGCAGGCCTCTGTTAATGAGATCAGCTCCATTACCTCCAGTAACCACCAGAGGGAGCCCGGAAAGAGAACTTGCGAACCCTCTGTCAATATAACCAGCTCCACTACCTTCACTAGTAACCAGAGGTAGGCCAGAAAGCGAATTCACAACAGTACCCCCCCTTTGAGGAGGGGTCACCGAACCCTCATCCATGCCACTAGGCCGATCAGGATGGGCCCGGTGAAAAGCACGAACCAATCTATCTACATGAATGTCAGAAGCAGAGACCCAAGAATTATCCTCCTGGCCATAACCCTTCCATTTGACCAAGTACTGGAGTCTCCGTCTAGCCAAACGAGAATCCAATATTTTCTCTACCTCATATTCCACATTGCCTTTAATCAATACAGGGTCAGGTGGCGCCGCCATAGGAACTACTGGCTCCACAAACCTCTTCAACAGAGATTTATGAAACACGTTATGGATCTTAAACGTAACTGGAAGAGCCAATCAAAAAGAAACAGGATTAAGAATCTCCAAAATCTTATAAGGTCCAATGACTCTTGGCTTGAACTTTGGAGACGCAACCTTCATAGGAATATTCTTTGACGTCAACCAAACCATATCACTCACTTTAAACCGGGGACCAATGGTCCTATGACGGTTTTTCCTGAGAGAGGGACAACTTATCCACCACTTTGTTCCAAATCTGCTGCATTCTCTCTACCACAGTGTCCTCACTTGGGCAGGTCGAAGACTCCACTTGCCTTGAAGAAAATCGAGGATGAAACCCAAAGTTACAGAAAAAGGGCAACATCAAAGTGGCAAAACTAGCTCTATTGTTTAGCGCGAATTCAGCCAAGGGCAAAAATGAGACCCAGTCATCTTGATCAGCAGATACGAAACATCTCAAATAGGACTCCAAAGTCTGGTTTGTTCTCTCAGTCTGGCCATTGGTCTGAGGATGAAATGCAGAGGAGAAAGATAACTGAATTCCCAGTTTCCAACAAAAAGGTCTCCAAAATCTGGAAACAAATTGGACTCCTCTGTCCGACACAATGTTCTCAGGAATCCCATGCAACCGAACCACCTGTTGTAAAAACAAGGGCACCAACTCTGAGGAAGATGGCAACTTTGGAAGTGGTACAAGATGGATCATCTTAGAAAATCTATTACAAATCACCCAGATAACAGTCATTCTCTGAAAGACAGAAAGATCAGAAATAAAATCCATTGAGATATGGGTCCATGGCCTCTTGGGCACCGGCAGGGGCATCAACAACCCACTAGAACGAGAACAGGGTTTAGACCAAGAACAAGTCCCACAGGACTGCACAAAATTCCTGACATCACGAGATAAGGCAGGCCACCAAAAAGACCGACACACCAAATCTCTGGTACCAAAAATACCTGGATGACAAGCCAATGCAGAGCAATGAATTTCAGACATTACTCTCTTCCTCCACTGGTCAGGAGCATACAATTTTCCCATAGGGCAACGTTCAGGTTTGTCCTCCTGAAATTCCTCCAGGGCACGTCTCAAATCGGGTGAGATGGCGGAAAGAACTACCCCCTCATTTAGAATGGTAGTAGACTCGGTCACAATAAGAGAATCCGCAAAGAAACTCCTAGAAAGGGCGTCCACCTTAACATTCTTAGTGCCCGGAAGAAAGGAGACCACAAAATTAAAACGCATAAAAAACAAGGCCCACCTAGCCTGTCTAGGATTCAAGCATTTGGCTGATTCAAGATAAATTAAATTCTTGTGGTCGGTGAGGACCACAACTTGATGTCTAGCTCCCTCCAACCAATGTCTCCTATTATGATTGAGTCACCGAGGAGGAAAAAACAAAACACAAGCTCAGCCCAGAAAATCAGAGAGGTTGGAAACTAGTGGATTGCAGACCCCTAATCCTATCAAACAACTAGCAGTAGCCGTGGAGTGTTCCTACGGTGATCCTAGACACCTCGTCACAGCCGGAGATCTAAATAAGCCTAAAGAGAGAAAAGGGAAAAACTGGCTGCCCCAGAGCAGACCCCAAAGCAATAGGCAGCCCCCAACATATAATGATGACGGTGAAGCAAGATGAAAACACTAACACAGATAGAAAGATAGGTTGAGCAAACGATGGGGCCCAAGCTAACTAAAAAGGACAGGACAGAAAAGCTGCTGTCTGCAATCCGAGAAAACCCTGCTAAAAATATTACCAACACAAATGATAAGCAAAAAGGACCCTGAAGTCACTAGACTTCAAACCCTATATCAGCACTCAGAATATTCTGGAAGCAGAGCAAAAGAGAACACTGATCAAGGAAAAAGAATCCAGCACACCTCCCGGCCGGGGATGGCTGAACTCAAAAAACAAGGTAAACAAAACCAAAACTATTAAGCTCAATAGCAGAGCAAAAACTTATCTTTGGGAAGCAGGAATCAGACTGGTCTCCAAGAATCCAGCAGAGAAATCACCAGCGACTCAGAAGGGCGTCGGCTGCCTTATATCCAGTCTGAAGTTCCCGTTACCCAGTCACAATTCACCTGATCAGGTGTTTGGTCTCTTTCATCCAAATCAGCCCCACTACCTTCCTTCACCAGAAGAGGGAGATCCTTGGACACAAAAGATGAATGAACAGATGAGCTCACAACAGTCTCCACTCTTCAAATGTCCATTTCATGGCTAACAATTCCCGATTCCCCACATCATAGTTACGTTCAGATGGGGAGAATTTTCGAGAAAAGAAGGCACAGGGATTCATTTTAGAAGTCACCGGATCTTTTTGGGACAAAACGGCTCCAGCACCAATCTCAGAAGCATCTACCTCCACCTGAAATGGGAGTGAGACATCAGGTTGCCGTAGAACCGGAGCAGAAGTGAATCTCCGCTTAAGCTCCTGAAATGCCAAGACTGCCTCTGGAGACCAATTCACCACATCAGCGCCCTTTTTGGTCAGATCAGTCAGTGGTTTGACAATACCAGAAAAATTACTTATAAATTTACGATAGAAATTAGCAAAACCCAAAAACTTCTGGAAAGCCTTCAAAGAAGTGGGCTGAACCCAATCATAAATGGCCTGTACCTTGTTCGGGTCCATTTCAATAGCCAATGGGGACAAAATAAATCCCAAAACTGAAATCCTCTGTACACCAAAGAGGCACTTCGATCCCTTAACATACAGGGAATTTTCCCTCAAAATCCGGAACACAGTCCGGACATGTTCCACATGAGAATCCCAATCACTGGAAAAGATCAAAATATCATCAAGATAAATGATCAAAAACTTATCCACCAAGTCCCAGAAAATATCGTTCATAAAAGATTGGAAGACAGAAGGGGCATTAGTGAGCCCAAAAGGCATTACCAGGTACTCAAAATGTCCCTTCGGAGTATTAAGCGCCATCTTTCATTCATCCCCGTGCTTAATGCGAATAAGGTTATACGCCCCCCTGAGGTCAAGCTTGGTAAACCAGCAGGCACTTTTAACTCTGGAAAATAAATCAGAAATCAGGGGTAACAGATACTGATATTTAACAGTGATTTTGTTAAGGGAACGATAGTCAATACAAGGCCTTAATGAACCATCTTTCTTGGCCACAAAAAAACCCAGCACCTAAAGGTGAAGAGGGTGATCTAATATGACCCTTCTCCAACGACTCCTTGATATAAGATCGCATAGCATCATGTTCAGGTACCGATAGGTTGAAAAGCCGACCCTTGGGAAATTTACACCCGGGCATTAACTGAATTGCACAGTCATAACTCCTATGAGTAGGCAAAGACGCAGACTTACTCTCACTAAATACATAAGAAAAATCAGCCAAATAATCAGGAATATCATGAACTGGGGAGAGGTGGAGAAAACAGGAGTGTCACTAAGAACACACTGACAACCCCAACTCACCACAGACACAGATTTCCAATCCAAAACAGGATTATGAGATTGCAACCAGAGAAAACCCAGAACAATAGTATCATACAAATTGTGCAACACCAAAAATTTACAATTTTCTTGGTGGTCCGGGGCGACCCGCATTATTACCTGGGTCCAAAACTGGGGTTTATTCTCCGCCAAAGGAGTAGCATCAATACCCCTCAAAGGGATAGGAGTCTGCAGGGGTATCATGGGAAAACCACAACGTTTAGCAAAGTCTAAATCCATCAGATTCAAAGCTGCTCCTGAATCTACAAAAGCCTTAGTGGAAAATGTGGACAAGGAGCAGATCAGAGTAATTTCCAAAAGGAACTTAGGTTGTACACTGCCCACAGCAAATGTGTGCGCAAAACGTTTTTCTCGTTTAGGGCAGACAGAAATAGTATGAGAGGCGTCTCCACAGAAAAAACACAGCTTATTACGCCTTCTAAACTCCTGATGTTGCGCCCTAGTCAAAATCCTATCACATTGCATGGGTTCAGACGTTCAACAGGCTGCAACGCCTCTCGTGTAGTTTTACGTTCACGTAAACGCCGATCAACTTGAATGGCTAATGACATAGAATCATCAAGACCAAAGGGAACAGGAAATCCCACCATAACATCTTTTATGGTTTCTGCCAAACCCTTCCGAAAGAGAGCTGCTAAGGCACCATCATTCCATGGAGTAAGGACCGCCCACTTTCAGAAATTTTGACAGTATAACTCTGCAGAATCCTGACCCTGGTTCAATGCCAATAGGGTTTTCTCAGCTTGATCAATAGCATTAGGTTCATCATACAACAACCCCAAGGCTTGAAAAAATGCGTCCACATTAGTCAGAATAGGATCTCCAGGTGTCAGAGAAAAAGCCCAATCCTGGGGATCACCGCGCAGCAAGGAGATTACAATTTTAACCTGCTACACAGAGCTCCCCGATGAGTTAGGCTTCAAAGCAAGAAATAGTTTACATTTATTCTTAAAATTCAAAAATTTAGACCGATCCCCAGAAAACACATCAGGAGTAGGGATTTTTGGCTCAACAGCAGATGATTGACCGTAGTAGCCGTGGAGCGTACCTACGATGATCCTAGATGCCTCGACACAGTCGGAGAACTAAATAAGCCTAAAGCAAGAAAGGGGAAATCTAAGCTGCCCCAGAGCAGACCTCAAATAATAGATAGGCCCCAAACATATATTGTCGGTGAGACAAGATGAAAACACAAACGCAGGTAGGAAAATAGACTGAGCAAACGATGGGGCCCACACTAACTAGACAGGACAGGAAAGGAAAGGAAAGACTCTGTCTGCAATCACGCAAAAAACCCTGCAAAAAATGCCCAACACGCCTGATAGAAAAATACTGAAGTCACTAGACTTCGCCCACTATATCAGCACTCTGGTATATTCTGAAAGCAGAGCAAAAAGAGGCCAATCTAATAAGGGACAAAAAACAAACTGGCACAAGCAGTAACATAAGGATGGAAATTCAGCACAGCCCCAGCCGGAGCTGGCTGACCACACAAAACTGAAATAGACAAAACCAGATCAAATATGAACAATAGCAAAAGAACACTTAGCTGAGCATGCAGGGACTGAGATGGAAACTAAGACCTCAGGAGGCAGGAAAAAATCATCAGCAGGGATAGAGGGAGTCAGCTGTCTTAAATCCAGTCAGAAACTCCAGATCTCCAGTCATCCTCCTCATTATCAGGTGGCAGGCCTCTGTTAATGAGATCAACTCCATTACCTCAGTAACCGCCAGAGGGAGCCCGGAAAGAGAACTCGCGACCCCTCTGTCAATATAACCAGCTCCACTACCTTCACGAGTAACCAGAGGTAGGCCAGAAAGCGAATTCACAACAGGTGACCATTAAGATTAGCCAAGTAGAATTGCAGTCGCAAGGTTTGATTATATTTGATATCGACGAACGAGAATGCCATCCTATGATTACTTTAGGTACCAATGTAATAGAAAATTGTCTTGGAGAAATTATTGTTTTGTTGCAACAGGTAGCCGGGACCACCAGTTCCAGTCAGCAGCGAGCCTTGCAAAAGGAGATCAGAGCACTGATGCAGAGACAACAGGTAGAGCTGTCTGGTGGAGAAGTCAACAGTGTCAGAGTGAGTGATCTATTCCCCATTGCAGTACCCCCAAGGAGTGAAATGTTAATTTGGTGTCGGGCAGCAATAGGCCTCAGGGGTAAAGATTACCAGGCCCTGGTAGAACCAGTGTACTCTGATAGTAGGCCTACTGTCCTGAAAGCCAGGGGGTAGTCGATATCCGCAAGGGGAGGGTACCAATAAGCATATTGAATTGTTTGGAGAGAGAGGTCCAATTACCCCGGTACGCCACCCTTGCTAAGCTGATCCCTGTCGGCAAAAATGCAATAAAGGCAGCAGAGCCCTTGCTTCCTTCTGACCAGGTTGAGGACAATGGCTCTGAGGGGCAGCTGAAGGATTGGTGATGGCAGGCGGCAGCTACACATAGGCACTGACTCCACCCCTTCACTCCAAAAGCATAGGGCTTACCGGGTGGCTCGAGAGTATGAGCGGGTATTCAGCAAACATCCTCTAGACTTTGGGCAGGTAAAAAGGGTCCAACACCATATCCCCACCGGAGATCATCCCCCCCATTAAAGAGAGGTACTGGCCTGTACCCAAAGCACACTATCAACGTGCAAGGATATGTAACAGGAGATGAAGGAGGCTGGGGTAATCAGAGATAGTTGTAGCCCCTGGGCAGCTCCATTAGTCCTCGTTAAAAAGAAAGATGGTACCATGAGAATGTGTGTTGACTATAGGCGGATTAACAAGATTGCACATAAGGACACCTACCCGCTACTTAGAATTGAGGAGTCATTGGCGGCATTGAGAACCACTAACTATTTCTCAACTTTAGATCTCATTAGTGAGTTTTGGCAGAAGCAGACAGAGAGAAGACAGCGTTTACAACATCAATGGGCCTCTATGATTTTAACTATATGACATTCAGGCTCAGCAGTGCACCGGGGACGTTTCAATGGTTAATGGAATGCTGCCTAGGACATAAAAACTTTTTAACCGTTCTAATATACCTGGATGACATAATCGTCTTTTCCAAAACCTATGAAGACCACGTGAAGCACCTGGCCGAGGTGTTCGAAGCCCTGTCCAACTTTGGCTTGAAAGTAAAGCCGTCCAAATGCCACCTTTTGAAACCCAAGGCGCAGTACCTAGGCCATGTGGTAAGTGTGGAAGGCATGGCACCAGACCCTGACAAAGTTACCATTATCCAGGAATGGCAAAGACCCAGCAACATACATGAAGTATGGCAGTTCCTTGGGTTGATGGGATACTACTAGAGATTCATCAATGGCTTCACCATAGCGCACCTCTGCAAGACCTGCTAGTGGGCCAATCCAAGAAGGCCAAGAACAAGAGTCCTCCGTTCTAGTGGAACCACAGGATAGAAGAATCCTTCACTCGGTTGAAATTGACTGTCACGGGAGATGAAGTCCTGGCCTATCCTGACTATGACCAATACTTTACACGGACGCCAGCAACATGGGATTAGGAGCCGTGCTGTCACAAATGCAGAAAGGCAGAGAGAGAGTGATTGCCTATGCCAGCAGGAAGCTTTGTCCCACGGAAAGGAATCCCGACAACCTTAGTTCCTTTATGCTGGAGTTCCTCGCCATAGTCTGGGTGGTAACGGAACGCTTCACGCACTAGCTGGCTTCATTGAAGTTTACCATCTACACGGACAATAATCCGCTAACCCACCTTAAAACGGCTAAGCTGGGTGTGCTGGAGCAGCAATGGATGGCCCGGCTGTCCAATTACGTGTTTACCATCAAGTACCGAGCGGGTCATAAGAACGCTAATGCTGATGCGCTGTCCAGGATGCCCAATTCACCAGATGGGGGAGAAGATCCAGAAGAACTCGAAGAAATTGAGTTACCAGTAGAGTTGAGCGATACCAGCCGATACTTGAAAATATCGGATCAGAATGGATCGGCCGATCTTAAAAAAAAGTATCGGTATCGCCGATTCCGATACCGGGAACCAATGCAAGTCAATGGGGCCAAAATATCGGAATTAAAAAAAACCCTTTTTTTCCTTGTAGGTTAATTCTACATGAAGAAAAACAACTAAGAATAATGTAGAGTGTATTGTGGGAGGTGGAGGAGACATTAAAGCCATAGAGGTTTAGCCCAATCAAATGGAATAGCAGGAATTAAACTTTTTTTTTAAAGACATTAGGAGTTACAAAGATATTGACTATGTTAGCCTCATTTATATTTTGCCAGACATGTATGTCTTCTTCTTCTTTCTTCTTTCTTCTTCTTCTTCTTCCTTTTTTTACCTTCTTCTTCTTCTTCTTATTCCTTTTTTTACATTCTTCTTCTTCTTCTTCCTTTTTTTACATTCTTCTACTTCCTTTTTTTACATTCTTCTTCTTATTCCTTTTTTTACATTCTTCTTCTTCTTCCTTTTTTTAAATTCTTCTACTTCCTTTTTTTACATTCTTCTTCTTCTTCCTTTTCTTACATTCTTCATATTCTTCTTATTCAACAATTATTATTCTACATATTCAACTTCTTCATCTTCTTCCTATTCTTCTTCATCATATTCTTGTTTGTGTCAGGCATTCCTGTAGTTGTTATCTAGAAAAGTTAGAAGTTTACACCTTCCGTTCTGCCTGTCACAAAAGATTTACAACAGGATTTGTCCGCGTTCAGTTTGGCCTGCAGCAGCAGGCCTTTTCCAGGGGCACCACGAGGAGGAACGGACTCACCCCCATACACTGCTTAGTCTTCTTCTGCTTATAAATAAGATAATATCATTTGCTCAGAGTATTAGTCTTATGCTTAATGTTCTTCTGCTTTGTTTTTTTATGCTTCTTTGTCTTCTCTCTCTTGTTGTTCTGCATCTTGGTGGTTGTCTTCCTGTTCTTTGTCCTCTTGAACCAGCTGACGGTACTGGCACCCGTAGGGGCAGCAGAAGGAACAAGAGCCAATGGCACTACCGAGGACCAGCTGACGGTGCTGGAACCCGGTTACTAAGCAGGAGGTACCTGTGCTACAAAGCACTACCAAGGACCAGCAGACGTTGCCGGAACTCGGATACCGAGATGGAGGCACCTAGGCCAAAGGCTCTGATGAGAACCAGCTGACGGTGCTGGAACCCAGAGGGGTAGCATAAGCTGCAAGAGCAAATGGAAATAGCGAGGACCAGCTGACAGTGCTGGCACCCGGAGGGGCAGCAGAAGGAATAAGAGCCAATGGCACAACCGAGGACCAGCTGACGGTGCTGGAACCCGGTTACTAAGCAGGAGGTACCTGTGCTACAAAGCACTACCAAGGACCAGCAGACGTTGCCGGAACTCGGATACCGAGATGGAGGCACCTAGGCCAAAGGCTCTGACGAGAACCAGCTGACGGTGCTGGAACCCGGAGGGGTAGCATAAGCTGCAAGAGCAAATGGAAATAGCGAGGACCAGCTGACAGTGCTGGCACCCGGAGGGGCAGCAGAAGGAATAAGAGCCAATGGCACAACCGAGGACCAGCTGACGGTGCTGGAACCCGGTTACTAAGCAGGATGTACCTGTGCTACAAAGCACTACCAAGGACCAGCAGACGTTGCCGGAACTCGGATACCGAGATGGAGGCACCTAGGCCAAAGGCTCTGACGAGAACCAGCTGACGGTGCTGGAACCCGGAGGGGTAGCATAAGCTGCAAGAGCAAATGGAAATAGCGAGGACCAGCTGACAGTGCTGGCACCCGGAGGGGCAGCAGAAGGAATAAGAGCCAATGGCACAACCGAGGACCAGCTGACGGTGCTGGAACACGGTTACTAAGCAGGAGGTACCTGTGCTACAAAGCACTACCAAGGACCAGCAGACGTTGCCGGAACTCGGATACCGAGATGGAGGCACCTAGGCCAAAGGCTCTGACGAGAACCAGCTGACGGTGCTGGAACCCGGAGGGGCAGCTGAAGTTACCCCTGAAAAGCAAAGTTGGCATGCCGCAAGCTGGCCACAGTTACCGAATCACACAGTCCTACAGGGGGTGCTTGTCCTACTGGCACTACGGAACAAGCCTTTCTTACCAGAACCCGCAGTCCACATAGGAAGCACCTAAACTGCTGGCACCCTAGCCTCGGCTAACCCAACCGCAACACGACATGGCAACTTGGGGTGGCAAACTGACATTGACACTTCCCGGAAACAGCAGGCAGGGCTGGAACCAAGCTGGGCAGGAGGGAGTACCCGTGCCAAAGTCAGTTATGAGCAGCAACTGGCGATGTTGGAGCCCAGGGACAAGCACTTAGCAGGCTGAGGCCTGATGTGCTGTCAATTGGGAGGCAGCAGGACAGATTGCCATCAAAACAGCAGGGGAACAGCTGACATTACTGAACCCCACAAACACAGGAGCTAGTGTTTTACTCTGTGAAGACGGCACTTCCAAGCAACAACTGGCTGTGTTGAAGCCCAGGGACAAGCACGGAGCAGGCTGAGGCTGCATTGAAGAAATTTTAAGATCGGTTGTAGACTTCTACTAATTTTAACCAAGCTCCACTTAGGCCTGTGGCTTCACTGATATTCGTATTTCCCCTGTCCTCCAACCCCGCCAGTTACAGCTCCGAAGTGGCGTCTGCACAATCCACACTTGTTCCTGTGTTACAGGTGTTCAGTCCGGTCAGTTAATCCCCTGATGTGTGTCCGGCAATGTCGCCTGCTCTGTCCACATTCACTGACCGGACTGAACACCTGTAACACAGGAACAAGTGTGGATTGTGCAGACGCCACTTCGGAGCTGTAACTGGCGGGGTTGGAGGACAGGGGAAATACGAAAATCAGTGAAGCCACAGGCCTAAGTGGAGCACGGCTAAAAATCAGTAGTAGTAGGACTGTGTAGGCAGCAGGAGACTTTGCCATCCACACAGCAGGGGATCAGCTAGCGTTACTGAACCCCACTGAGACACGGCAGCAAGTGTCTCTTTCCGTGTGGACGGCACTTCCGAGCTACAACTGGCTGTGTTGAAGCCCAGGAAATAGGAGGGTGTAGGCAGAGGCCTACTGTCTTTGGAATGCGGAGACAGCAGGAGAGACTGCCATCTCCACAGCAGGGGAACAGCTGGCAGTGCTGTACCCCACTAACACTTGAACGAATGTGTTTGGCTCTGTGGAGACGACACTTCTGAACATCAACTGACGCTGTTGGAGCCCAGGATTAGGCGAGGAGCAGGCTGGGGCCTGTTGCTTTTGGCAGGTGAAGGCAGCAGGAGACTTGCCATCTCCACAGCAGGGGAACAGCTGGCAGTGCTGAACCCCACTAACACTTGAACGAATGTGTTTGGCTCTGTGGAGACGACACTTCTGAACACCAACTGACGCTGTTGGAGCCCAGGATTAGGCGAGGAGCAGGCTGGGGCCTGTTGCTTTTGGCAGGTGAAGGCAGCAGGAGACTTGCCATCTCCACAGCAGGGGAACAGCTGGCAGTGCTGAACCCCACTCACACTTGAACGAATGTGTTTGGCTCTGTGGAGACGACACTTCTGAACACCAACTGACGCTGTTGGAGCCCAGGATTAGGCGTGGAGCAGGCTGGGGCCTGTTGTTTTAGGCAGGTGAAGGCAGCAGGAGACTTGCCATCTCCACAGCAGGGGAACAGCTGGTAGTGCTGAACCCCACTAACACTTGAGCGAATGTGTTTGGCTCTGTGGAGACGACACTTCTGAACACCAACTGACGCTGTTGGAGCCCAGGATCAGGCGTGGAGCAGGCTGGGGCCTACTGGATTTTGGCTGGTGTAGGCAGCAGGAGACTTGCCATCTCCACAGCAGGGGAACAGCTGGCAGTGCTGAACCCCACTAACACTTGAACGAATGTGTTTGGCTCTGTGGAGACGACACTTCTGAACACCAACTGACGCTGTTGGAGCCCAGGATTAGGCGAGGAGCAGGCTGGGGCCTGTTGCTTTTGGCAGGTGAAGGCAGCAGGAGACTTGCCATCTCCACAGCAGGGGAACAGCTGGCAGTGCTGAACCCCACTAACACTTGAACGAATGTGTTTGGCTCTGTGGAGACGACACTTCTGAACACCAACTGACACTGTTGGAGCCCAGGATTACGCATGCCGCATGCAGAGGCCAATGGGCAGCGGTTTTTATGGAGGTTGTTGACTACTACTGATTCTAACCATGCTCCACTTAGGCCTCTGGCTCCACTGTCTCTACTATTTACCCTGGCCTCCAACCCCGCCAGCTACATCTCTGAAGTGGCGTCAGCACAATCTACACTTGTTCCTGTGTTACTGGTGCTCAGTCCCGTCAGTTGATCCCCTGATGTTTGTCCGGCAAGTTCGCCAGCTCTGTCCTCATTCCCACTACTGGTTATGGGAATGTGGACAGAGCAGGAGACCTTGCCGGACACACATCAGGGGATAAACTGATGGGACTGAGCCACAGGAACACAGGAACAAGTGTAGATTGTGCTGACGCCACTTCAGAGATGTAGATGGCGGGGTTGGAGGCCAGGGGAAATAGTAGAGACAGTGGAGCCAGAGACCTAAGTTGGGCACGGTTAAAAATCAGTAGTGGTTTGAATGTTGATGGAGCTGGTGACTTTGCCGTCCACACAGCAGGGGATCAGCTGGCGTTACTGAACCCCACTAACACAGGAGCTAGTGTGTTTCTCTGTGCAGACGACACATCTGAGCGACAACTGGCTGTGTTGAAGCACAGGGATTATAGTTCAGGTGGTAGAAAAATGAACACACCAGCAGACCTGGATACAGTTGACAACCACTAATTTAGTCTGTAAGAGGAATGGCAAAGTCTTTGGAGATCCAGGCCTTGTTCATTTTCAGAAAAGTCAGCCGGTCAACATTATCGGAAGATAGTCGCGTGCGACGGTCTGTTAGTACACCACCTGCGGCACTAAAGACACGTTCCGATAATACACTGGCAGCAGGGCAAGCCAGCACCTCCAATGCATACTGGCTAAGCTCTGGCCATGTATCCAGCTTAGAGACCCAAAACTTGAAGGGGGAAGAGCCATCTGGGAGTACAGTGACAGGGCAAGACATGTAGTCTGACACCATCTGACGGAAGCGTTGCCTCCTGCTGACTCGAGGCGTCGCTGATGGTGTAGACAATTGTGGTGGACACACAAAACTTTGCCACATTTGGGCCATAGTGGTCTTGCCTTGTGCTGCGGCGCTGCCTCTGCTCCCTCTTTGTGCAGAGTTTCCTCCACTGCCTCGACGCACAGAGCTGCTTTGTAAAGCAGTAGCAACAATGCTGTCGGGTGGAATGGAAAACATTATGGACTGCACCAGTGACTCTTCGTACTCCCGCAGTTTACGCTCCCGGTTCAACGTTGGTATGAGCCTTTGTACGCTGTCCCGGTAGCGAGGATCTAGGAGGGTGTACACCCAATAATCAGCCGAGACGAGAATGTGGGCGATGCGGCGGTCGTTTCTCAGGCACTGCAGCATGAAATCAACCATGTGCTGCAGACTCCCAACTGCCAAAGAACCGCTGTCCCCTGTTTGAGGCGTGACCTCGGCCTGCTTTGCATCACCCCACCCTCGCTGTACATACTGAGTAGAGGTTTGTGTACCTCCCTCCTCTGGAGAGATGTCTTCCTCCTCCATCGACTCCTTCTCATCCTCCTCACAAAGTGTCCCCTGCCTAGGCCTTTGTGAGGAAACACGTAGCGCAGACTGTCCAGAAGCAGATGGCATTTGGGACTCCTCATCCTCCACCTCTTCCGAAACCTCATCCCTTAGTGCTTGCAGTGTTTGTTGAAGCAGGCAGATAAGGGGGACAGTCATGCTGACTAGTGCGTCATCTGCACTCGCCATCCGCGTGGATTCATCGAAGGCACGCAAAACGAGGCAGATATCCTTCATAGAGGCCCACTCAATGGTGCTGAAATGTGAACGGCGCACAGTGCGACTTGTTTGCGCCTGATGCAGCTGGTACTCCATGACTGCTGCGTGCTGCTCACACAACCGCTCCAACATACAGTGGGGCAAAAAAGTATTTAGTCAGTCAGCAATAGTGCAAGTTCCACCACTTAAAAAGATGAGAGCCGTCTGTAATTTACATCATAGGTAGACCTCAACTATGGGAGACAAACTGAGAAAAAAAAATCCAGAAAATCACATTGTCTGATTTTTTTTTCATTTTATTTGCATATTATGGTGGAAAATAAGTATTTGGTCAGAAACAAGCAATCAAGATTTCTGGCTCTCGCAGACCTGTAACTTCTTCTTTAAGAGTCTCCTCTTTCCTCCACTCATTACCTGTAGTAATGGCACCTGTTTAAACTTGTTATCAGTATAAAAAGACACCTGTGCACACCCTCAAACAGTCTGACTCCAAACTCCACTATGGTGAAGACCAAAGAGCTGTCAAAGGACACCAGAAACAAAATTGTAGCCCTGCACCAGGCTGGGAAGACTGAATCTGCAATAGCCAACCAGCTTGGAGTGAAGAAATCAACTGTGGGAGCAATAATTAGAAAATGGAAGACATACAAGACCACTGATAATCTCCCTCGATCTGGTGCTCCACGCAAAATCCCAACCAGTGGGGTCAGAATGATCACAAGAACGGTGAGCAAAAATCCCAGAACCACGCGGGGGGACCTAGTGAATGAACTGCAGAGAGCTGGGACCAATGTAACAAGGCCTACCATAAGTAACACACTACGCCACCATGGACTCAGATCCTGCAGTGCCAGACGTGTCCCACTGCTTAAGCCTGTACATGTCCGGGCCCGTCTGAAGTTTGCTAGAGAGCATTTGGATGATCCAGAGGAGTTTTGGGAGAATGTCCTATGGTCTGATGAAACCAAACTGGAACTGTTTGGTAGAAACACAACTTGTCGTGTTTGGAGGAAAAAGAATACTGAGTTGCATCCATCAAACACCATACCTACTGTAAAGCAAGGTGGTGGAAACATCATGCTTTGGGGCTGTTTCTCTGCAAAGGGGCCAGGACGACTGATCCGGGTACATGAAAGAATGAATGGGGCCATGTATCGTGAGATTTTGAGTGCAAACCTCCTTCCATCAGCAAGGGCATTGATGATGAAACGTGGCTGGGTCTTTCAACATGACAATGATCCAAAGCACACCGCCAGGGCAATGAAGGAGTGGCTTCGTAAGAAGCATTTCAAGGTCCTGGAGTGGCCTAGCCAGTCTCCAGATCTCAACCCTATAGAAAACCTTTGGAGGGAGTTGAAAGTCCGTGTTGCCAAGCGAAAAGCCAAAAACATCACTGCTCTAGAGGAGATCTGCATGGAGGAATGGGCCAACATACCAACAACAGTGTGTGGCAACCTTGTGAAGACTTACAGAAAACGTTTGACCTCTGTCATTGCCAACAAAGGATATATCACAAAGTATTGAGATGAAATTTTGTTTCTGACCAAATACTTATTTTCCACCATAATATGCAAATAAAATGAAAAAAAAACAGACAATGTGATTTTCTGGATTTTTTTTTCTCAGTTTGTCTCCCATAGTTGAGGTCTACCTATGATGTAAATTACAGACGCCTCTCATCTTTTTAAGTGGTGGAACTTGCACTATTGCTGACTGACTAAATACTTTTTTGCCCCACTGTATGTAACGTTGAATTCCACCGGGTGGGTAGGTCACATATGATGCGATGTTCCGGAAGGCCAAATCATCGCTGCAGAGCAGCGAGGCGCGATCTTGCCGTGCTGGAACGCCGCAAGTGAGCGCACTCTATGCGGACCTTGTGCAACAGTGCATCAAGATCCGGATAGTCCCTCAGAAAGCTCTGCACGACCAAGTTAAGCACATGTGCCAGACATGGGATGTGTGTGAGGGTGCCTAGGTCTTGGCCACCAGATTTCGGCCATTGTCACACACTACCAAGCCCGGCTAGAGATTCGCTGGCCCAAACCACACATCGCTCTCCTGCTTGATAGCATTCCAGAGCTCCTGCGCTGTGTGGCTTCGATTCCCCAAAGAAATTAATTTGAGTACAGCCTGTTGACGTTTGGCCACGGCTGTGCTCATATCGGTCGTAACAGGCTCCTGCTCTGCTGTTTCTGAGGAACTTGAGTAGGAGGAGGAGTCTATGTGTACAGACTGGAGTCCTGCAATCCGTGGCGTTGGAAGAACACGTACAGCGCCACTCTCCAGATCTGTACCCGGCTCCACAACATTGACCCAGTGGGCAGTGAGGGAAAGGTATCGTCCCTGTCCATGGTTACTGGTCCACGCATCGGTGGTCAGGTGGACCTTGCTACTAACGGCGTTTAGTAGCGCATGTTTTATTTTGCCCTCAACATGTTTCTGCAGGGCAGGGACGGCTCGCCTGCTGAAAAAAAAGCGGCTGGGCACGTTGTATTGGGGGACTGCCAATGCCATTAAGTCCCGGAATGTGTCAGTGTCCACCAGCCTGAATGACAGCATTTCAACTGCCAGAAGTTTGGCAATGCCAGCATTCAGAGACTGTGCTCGGGGATGGTTTGCCGAGTAAGGGCGCCTTTTATCCCATGCCTGTGCTACCGATGGCTGTGATGGATGGGAACGTGCTGCTATGGGTGGAATCTGACAGGGTCTCCGGACAACAGTGGCAGAGGTTCTTCCTTGGCGATCCTGTGAGGAAGCCGAACCAGCAGTGTGTGAGCTGGAGGAAGAGGCCCCAACACGAACTGAAGAGGTGGTAGGTGGTGCTGTACGTTGGCCTACGTCTTCAGGGTGTCTCTGCAACTCCAACTCGTGCTTGGTGCGCACATGTTTCCACATATTTGTGGTATTGAGGATGCTGACATTTCTCCCTCTTTTGACTATCTGATGACACAGCTTGCATTTGACAAAGCAAATGTCATCTGCAACTGTGTCAAAAAAGGACCACGCACTGCAAGTCTTGGGAGCGCCCGTTTTGCCTTTGGAATGAGGAATGCTCCTAACGGGTGCCGAAGTGGAGGGTACAGGCAACCAAGTCTTCCCCCTCCCTCTGCCTCCTGTTTTGGCCGGTAGGGGAATCTCTTCCTCCGAGCTGCTCCCACCACCTTCCTGTTCCTCACGCCATGATGGGTCAAGGACCTCATCATCTTCCCTCCCCTCTTCAAACAGCTGCTTCTCCGGGGTTGTCTCGCCAGCACCGTACGCACCAGAAAGTGGCAACTGAGTCTCGTCATCATCTGATGCGTACTGAGGTGTGCTGACCATAGGCACTGGCCCACTCGCCTCTTCAGATTCAGAGGGACAAAGAAGTTGCGCATCACTGCATACTCCCTCTTCTTCACATTCAGGAATGCTGCTTGGCTGGCCCCCTCTTTCCAAGCCAACAGATTCCGAGAACAGAAGTAGAGACTGTGATGGCTCCTGTCCATGTCTCTCTGACTGCCTGGGCACTTTGGCAGGTGGTGAAAAGACAGATGGTTGCTCTTCGGTGCTCTGGTCCTGAGAGGCTGTGGAAGTAATTGAAGTCGATGCGTTAGCTGCCATCCATCCGACAACGGCTTCAATTTGTTCCTCCCGCAGCAGTGGGGTACGTTGAGGTCCTACAAAGCTGCGCATAAAGGACTGTTGCCTGCTAAAACTGGGGGATGCTGATCCACTGGTGCCCGCAGCAGGCCCAGAATCCCCACGTCCTCTACCTGCAGAATCCCCACGCCCTCTCCCTGCAGAATCCCCACGTTCTCTCCCTGCTGAAACTCCACGCCCACGCCCACGCGCCTTACTCCCTGCCTTCTTCATCTTGCCAGACTGCTTAAGATAGGCAGAAAAGTACAACGGGGGGCCTTAGTGTGCTTATTCCTGAACAGCTGGTTACAGGTACAAGAAACACTAATTTTATGAAGTGTGTGTGTGTGGACTACACTTTAATAGGAGCTGATGTGGCCTACACAAGTTCCAAATGTAGTGTTTGGTGAACTTTTTTTGTGGTTTCTTTGTTGGAAACAAACTCAAAGTATGTGAACAAAGAATTGAAACTGATAGTATCACCAACTTTTTGGAGCTATTACAATGCAGGCAGGTAACCTACAATGCAAAAGATGAGGCTCCAAAAAAATTGGGTAATACTAATCTGGCTGCGCCGGCAGGGCACAAGCCAGAAAAAAAGGCTCCTCTATCTACTCCTATATAGTGTTTGCAACCAACCAATGTTGATGGATACGGATGGATGCACACTAATAGGAGAAGAAAAAATGAGCTGCACTCAAAGACAAATATGTGTGAGGCAGTGACGCACGTTGAGCGTCCTACAACCAGACATAGCTGCAGGACACTCTACTCAGCGTGAGCTGCACTCACACACAGTCAGAGACCTCTCAGACAGCCGTCAACAGTGCAGCTAAGTGGGCACTGGCACTGACAGGCTGCAGAAAGGCTCCGCTGTGTACTCCTATATAGTGTTTGCAACCACCGTAGATGGAGACGGATGGATGCACACTAATAGAAGAAAAAATGAGCTGCACTCAAATAAAAATATGTGTGAGGCACTGACGCACGCTGAGCGTCCTACAGCCAGACGTAGCTGCAGGACACACTACTCAGCGTGAGCTGCACTCACACACAGTCAGAGACCTCTCAGACAGCCGTGAACAGTGCAGCAAAGTGGACACTAGCACTGAAAGGCTGCAGAAAGGCTCCGCTGTCTACTACTAGTGTTTGCAACCAACGTATATGGATACGGATGGAAGCACACTAGATTGAAATTATGTAAAAAATGCAGCTCAAAAAATAAAAGATGTATGAGGCAGCAGTGATCACACTGGGTGGCCTACAGCCTGATGTGGCTGCAGGACCCACTCCACAGCGTGAGCTGCACTCACACAGCCCTTGCAGACAGCTGTGAACACTGCTGCTAGGGCAAAGAAGGCTACAGTGGTGGTTTATGTAGCCTGGGTAAAGCACTAGATGTTTGGTGGAATCGCTATTTCTAACTGTCCCTCACAGTCTTCTACAGCAGCCTGTCCCTAACTGAATTCACAGCAGAGTGAACCAGAAATGGCGGCTGCGGTGGCTTTTATAGTGCATCATGACATCATTTCGGCAGCCAATCACAGCCATGCCAATAGTTAACATGCCTACATGCCTAACAGGATGTGCCCACACTTCGGAGGATTCCCATTGGCTTAATCAAAGCAAGCAGGCTCATAGCATGATGGGAACTTCCGATTCCGATTCCGGTATCCGATATGACAAAAGTATCGGAAGTCAGTATCGGAATTCCGATACCGCTAATATCGGCCGATACCCGATACTTGCGGTATCGGAATGCTCAACACTAGTTACCAGCCATCCACTGTCCAGTTGCGGCCCAGCGCTTCCAAGGAACAAGCGCTACATCATGCAAGAGGCCACATTAAACCCACTGCCCCACTATGAGTGGGCAGAGATGCAGGATGGCGACCCAGCAATCCGCCTAGTAAAGGAGTTGCTGACACAAGCTGACTCACACCCTGGTCCAGATGCTCCACAGGAAGCACAGCAGTTATGGAAGGGTAAGCTGTGTTGGAGGAACACCAACTCGCGCACACACAAACTGGTCTGGCAGGTGGTAGTCCCGAAGCGGGATGCACCTATGGTCTTGGAAGCATACCACAATGGAGCAGGACATTTTGGGTGGAAGAAGTTGGAGGTCCTACTTTGTGAAATATTCTACTGGGTTGGCATGAGAAGAGCCATTGAGAAGTGGTGCTGAGAATGTGGCCCATGCAACCTGCGTAGGAAAGATCCCCAACAGCCAGCGAGACCCATTACAGCCCATAGTCACCCAACAGCTTCTTAAACTGGTAGCTTTGGATCATGTGAAGTTGACTATGCATAGAACTGGCTACACCTATGCTCTGACCAACGTTGACCATTACTCAAGGTTCTTGGTAGTCGTGCCTGTCAAAGACCAAACAGCAAAGACGGCAGCCAAAGCGTTTCAAGAATACTTTTGTCGACCGCATGGTTACCCTATACAAGTGCTCACCAACCATTTGAGGCAGAAGTGTTCCAGGAGCTCTGTAACCTGTATGGCTGCAAGTAAATCAGGACGACACTGTACCATCCATAGACAAATGGCATGTGTGAGAAGATGAACCAGGTGGTAATTGACCTATTTAAGACCTTGCCCCTGGAAAAGCGAAACCTACGGCCAGAGAAGTTGCCGGATCTGGTAGATATATACAACCATATCACAGTAAACTCCATCAACTGCACCCCAGCCTACCTGATGAAGGCAAGACCTTGCAAGTTACCCATTGACTTGGACATGGGAGTTTTAACACCTGAGACGACATCACCAGATGCAGACTGGGATACAGAGCAGCAGCAACAATACCGCAAAGTGCAAGAATGTGTAGAGAAAAGTTTGTCCCAGGCAAGACAGAGGCAGGAAAGAAATTACAATCGGCGCACTCCTGCAGTTCCCTTGTCACCTGGAGAACATGTACTCAAAAGGAAGAGACAAGTGCACAAACCAGATGACCATTGGGAGGCTGAGCCATACACCATTTTACCTTCACACTTTGATAACACCAAGGTGTGCCTCATCAGTAAGGATGGAGGAGAAACCTCAGCGGCAGTGTCAAGAGATCATCTAAAACCATGCCCTGACCAACTAAAGGAAGGAATTGAAGACCCAGACATTCTTCAGCCCATGGAAGAGGTGCAGAAAAAGATCAGCACAGTACTCGGAGAGTTCCCTCCAGATTGGACTAGAGTGAACCAGGCCAGTGGCGAATCTGTCATGCCCACGGTGAGCATCAGTAGTCGTAGAAAATCAGGTATACCTGTGCTACGTAGAGTCACTCGTAGCGTAGCTGAAAAAGAGTGCACTACACCAGTGGTAGCAAGCACAGTGCATCCAGTTAGGTCACCAGCAATACCAGTGCTACGAAAGTCTACCCGTAGTACCCAAGGTCAAACCCCCATAAAGTTCTGCATGTAAATAAAGTGCGTAAGAAAGATATGTAAATATGTAATGTAATACGTAACCGTTAAGCATACGAGCCTAGAGAGACTTACTGTATGAACTTTTAAAAATTTGCGAAATAACCTGTTGAAGGACAATTGAGCCACAGGACTATGTGTGACCAGGAACTTACTTGTATATAATTAATAACATGTCTCAGGAATGAACAATGGACAATGACGCTTGAACTAATCATCACCAGGACTATTTTTGGGCTTTAGGTTTTTGTAATTTTTATTTTTGAAATTTTGTAAATGATTATTATTGTTCACTTGTTATAATGTTTTGTTTCCTCAGTCCGGGAGTACTGAAATTCACTAGGGGGGAATGTGGCACTCCAGGTGTCCGGTTGCCACAGTGGCATTGCCTCCCTCACAGGGGGTAATGATATGCCTGGAAGCAAGGAGGGGTTCCTTGACCAGATAACACTTACATCTAACACTTTTCCTGACTCCAGACTAGAAGGGGGAGCTCTAAATCTGGTTTCAGAGGAGCTTCTCTATTAGTTCTGGCCTGGAGGCGGGGTCAATCAGTCAGTGTCGGGGACTGAGAGAGACAGAGTCTGAGTGAAGAGAAGAGAGAGGAGAAGTGAAAGAGAACCTGCGGAGTGGAGCAGTGACCAAGCTCACCCCAGTGTACAGCACTAGAAGCCGAACGCTTGAGTCCGTGGCTGACGGGTACAACAGTCCCAGCAGATAAATCCGGAGGACAGGGGATTGCGAGTCTCCTGCCCAGCAACACTCAAAGGCACAGAAGCAGACCAGAGCCCGGAGTCACCATAAAGGAGCAACACCTGCAATAGGCTCAAGCTGCCTGCCATACAGGTAAGTACTTCAGAACATTAAGAACAGAGGACTGAGCATAGCTTTAGGCAGCAAGGACCTCAGAGGACAGCGCAGTAAGGAGGCCTCAAAACCCATCTGGCTTAGTGGATCCCAAGTTGCTTCCAGGCTCCCTGGACCTCCATTGTCATCTGTAACTAGTGCTCCGGCCTGCACTTCAAACCGTGAGTAAAAGTGTGGAGACTGTACCCTGCTGTATCCTCAAGAGTTATTTACTGCGCCATCCACACTGCACTACATCCATCATCACCATCTTTAACAATATAATTGCCCTGGAACTAAGCTGTACCTGTGGAGAGCTGTGTCATCTCTGCTGCTTCACCATCAGCCATAGCAGTCTCTTGAAGCAGTGTTGGCCATCCTTGGCCGAGTGCCATAGGTGGCATCATGAACCATCTCTTATAAACCTTATTTCCCCTTTAATCATCACTTTTCATTGGACGCCAAGGGTCACGGACTGGGTCACTGCTGCTGTGACACATCCCCTTAAGATCCGGCCCGGTGCTGAGTATCCCCACAGCCCTGGCAGACGCTCCAGTAGGCGTCCCACCCATCTCTAACCTACCTACCATGAAAGCCAGGCCCATATATATCATGCTGGAGAAAACACATGGTTTTCACATAACGCAAGAAAGCAACCTTCGACAAAGTGAAAAAGTGGAAACATAAAGTAAATAATCCATACAGTAATGTAGGTTTACCCATTCAGGTTATTGCCCAGCTCTTTAGTCCTTAGCAAAGACAAACACACTGGAGGTCTGCACACCTCCACACAGACACTGAATGAGACAGATGGTCTTCTTTTAATCTGCAGTACTACCCCTGGGGTAATGATATATTAGCAGACAGTCCCACCCATCTCTCTAACTGCTTGCAACCCGGCACTGACATGCCCTATTAACTTTCTCAGCACTATACATGCTGGAGCCTGCTTTTACAGATCTGCATCACTGAGGTTACCAACCTCTATGATAGATATCTCCCCTCGGGGACCTATTTGATGGCCATCTTATAATATTTTTATTACTCGTAGCAAATGTAATAGAGTCAATATTAAATTATAATTTTGTGCGATTATTTCTAATATACCTACATGGATATGACATGTAATAAGTAATTTTGTTGTTTGATGTAATACAAATGTCAATTCTTGCATGAAAAACTGTAGCATTGGTTCCTGGATTTGAAGAGAAATTATATACAGTATAAAAATTAAGATGCTGTCTTACCGGTAAATCTCTGAGAACAGGAGCCTGGAAATAAACAGCTGCCCATCTTGTCTAGATCTGTACGCACAACTGTAGGAAGTCCGCTCAATGGAGCGCCTTATGGCCTCTGCCCTGGAGAATTTGTGCAGATCTGAGACCCTTGGGATGCCTAAGGTGACACAACTGTCTTCCAAGAAGCCTGATAGAGTCACAACCATATTACCTACCTCTTTGATCCCTTTTTCTCAACCCTGCCCTCGCTTCTTATCCCTTTCCTTTTGTTATGTACCTCCATTCTCCCCTCTTTTCATCTTTTCTTTTCACCGTCTTATTAAACATTGAACTGTAAATATTACTGAGAGTTCAGAACACTGGACAATAACCTGAACTTTGTATTTGAGTTTGTATTATTCTTGTAACGTTTCAGCAAACATGAAAGATGACATTTTTATTTAAATACATCCAAGGAAATCAACTGCAAGTTCTTCTGTAATAGCAAAGGTGCTTTCACATTTCCAGACAAATATGAATTTTATCATTAACCCTTGTACTCTGAGGGAAGAGACTCGCTGCATATTCACCTCATTAAAACCTCATTATCAACTTCATATGACTATTAAAATATTGTATTTGGTGACATGGATACAATGAATGACAAGGGCCATAGTGGTAAATAAATTGATATAATTATGTTATAATGCCAGATTGCTCATAGATAAATTCACCCCTTAGGTCAAATAAATATACAGCATATTGGTCACAGTAATATTCTGTGCAATCTATTAAAATAAATTGAAGCAACCATGTATTACGTATGCCAGCCAAGTCCATGAGAAAACTATTCATTTCTTCTCCTCTGTCTTTTGGAGTGTTAGGGCAAGTGAATAGATTGTTTAAAGGGAACCTGTCATCACAATTTAGTATGTTAAAATAAAGGCATTGGCCATAATGGCACTGTTATACTGATTTAATAGATACCTGTAGGGAAGAAATCTGAATCCTAGTTCTTGCTTAATCAACATTAGACTTTTGGTGCAATAGCCTTTTCATATATTGAGGCGGGACTCTGGCATGAGATATGGGTAGTGGAGCGCCCAAGGGGCCGTGGGGTACTCGGTACCGGGCGGCTTCTTAAAGGGGCAGCGTCACAGCGTCAGTGACCTGGTCCATGGCCCTGGGCGTCCAATAAAAGGGGATATTTTACAAAAGAAAAATAAAGTGTTTGTAAAGTGTTCGTGCTGCCATCTGTGGTGTCTAATCAGAGGTGACCATTGCTGCAGGGCAGATCCTCTGGGACTAAAGGTGATGCTGCAGAGTTGGTATAACTCTCCACAGGCAGAGCTTTGTCCCAGGGCAGCTGTGGTAGTGAAGATGATATGTTTGAAGATGATAGATGTAGCAGAGATGGATAGGTGATGCAGGAATAATTAGAGGACACAACAGAGTGAAGTTTCCTTTACCTTTTACTGAGCTGTGTAGGTACAGTCTAGGGCTCAGGTTACAGATGGTTCTGGAGACAATCAGCCTGAAAGCAATATGGGAATCTCTTTATTCAGGTGGGTTGTGAGGCCTCTTCTCTAGCGCTATTCTCTGATGTACTTGCTGCTGTGAACTCTATTCAAGTTCCTCTCTGTGTCTGCTACTTAGGTAGAACTCCACTCACATGACAGGCAGCTGTAGCCTACTTCAGGGATCGCTCCTGTATGGCATCTCCGGCTCACACGTGCTGCTATGTCGTCGAGTCTCAGTTGGGGACAGAGGATTTGCAGCCTCCTATCCTCTGGATTCTGCTGTGGGACCTTTAGCACCCACACAGCCTCGGACTCCGGCGTCCGGTCTCTAGCGCTCAAGCCAGGGGGTGAGCTCCTCTATAGCTAGAGTCCCCCAGCTCTTTTCCACATGTCCTTCCTTCACCCTGTTCAGGCTCTAACTACTTACTAACTTCCTCCTCCTGACCAGAGAGAGCAGCTCCCCTGAAATCAGGTTTAGAGCTCCCTCTGCTGGCCTGGAGCAGGAACTGTGCTGTACGCTGGAACTACCCAATAAAGAGATCCCTTCCTTGCTTCCAGGCATGACACCACTCCGCCCTGGAGGGAAGGTCACTGTGACAACCGAACTCCTGGGGTGCCACAGTAGGGTTTTTGGTTTTGCTGTGGCCCCTCTGTGTTTGTAGAAGCCTCCATTTTTAAAGTTCATGCTAATGGCACTATTTGCACACATGGAGCCAGTGGCAGCGCAAGCGGAGATCAACAACCTATGGTCTTTCGCAAAATGATGTCGTTGGCAGGGCATGCGCAGATTGAGGCCTCGGCTCATCATTGAACTTGAACTTTAAAAAAGGAGGCTCATACAAACACACAGGGGCCGTGGCAGAGCCGAAAACTCTACCCACAGTCTCGCCCTACAGCCCCGCCACAATACACGATATGGATATTGCACCAAAATTTCTAACGTGACTTGAGCAAGAACCAGGATGCAGATTTCTTTCCTACAGATATCTTTTAAATCTGTATAACAGTGTCATTATGGCCATACCTGTATTTTAACATACTAAATCGTGATGACAGGTTCCTGGGCCCTGTATTGTTCAACATCTTTATCAACGATTTAGATGAAGGAATTGAGGGTAAACTGATTAAATTTGCTGATGACACAAAGCTAGGAGGGATAGCTAATACTAGAGAAGAGAGAGAGAGGATTCAAAAAGATTTAAATAAACTGGAGAAGTGGGCAGCAACTAACAGAATGGTTTTTAACAGGGAGAAATGCAAAGTACTACATCTGGGCAATAAAAATGAAAAAAGCATATATAGAATGGGAGGAATAGGGCTAAGTGACAGCACATGTGAAAAAGACTTGGGTATACTAATAGATCACAGACTGAATATGAGTCAACAGTGTGATGCAGCAGCAAAAAAGGCAAATGCAATTCTAGGATGTATTAACAGAAGCATACAGTCTAGATCACGTGAAGTAATTATTTCCCTCTACTCCTCTTTGGTCAGACCTCATCTGGAATATTGTGTCCAATTTTGGGCACCACATTTTAAAAAAGACATCAACAAACTGGAGCAAGTTCAGAAAAGAGCGACCAGAATGGTGACCGGTCTGCAAACCCTGTCTTATGAGGAAAGGTTGCAGGATTTGGGAATGTTTAGTTTGCAAAAGAGAAGACTGAGAGGAGACTTAATAGCTGTCTACAAATATCTAAAGGGCTGTCACATTGTAGAAGGATCAACTTTATTCTCATTTGCACAAGGAAAGACTAGAAGCAATGGGATGAAGCTGAATGGGAGGAGACACAGATTAGATATTAGAAAAAACTTTTTGACAGTTAGAGTGATCAATGAGTGGAACAGGCTGCCACGAGAAGTGGTGAGTTCTCCTTCAATGGAAGTCTTCAAACAGAGGCTGGACAGACATCTAACTGGGATGATTTAGCAAATCCTGCTTTGAGCAGGGGGTTGGACCAGATGGCCCAGGAGGTCCCTTCCAACTCTACGATTCTATGATTTCTATGATTTCCCTTTAACATATCAAATATTATAACATTTTGTGACATTGAGTTCCATAGTTTTACTCTTATAATTGAGACTCTTGATGAGGCAAATCATCGCCATTTATTTTTACAAGAGGCGCTTCTCAAATGACAAATAAGGGGGCGCTGCTAAAATACATCTTTACATATTCAAGATGAATGGTGTCATAGACACCACTTACACGCCACTCTGACTCTTCAGCAAACAAGTGTCATTGTCACAGCTACAGTGGGGGAAAATAGAAGAAATGGAGATGGCTGTAATTTTTATCATAGGTACTCTTCAACTGTGAGAGACAGAATTTAAAAATAAAAAACAGAAAATCACATTTTATGATTTTTACATAATTAATATTCATTTTATTGCATGAAATAAGTATTTGATCACCTACCAACCAGAAAGAATTCCAACTTTCACAGACCTGTTAGTTTTTCTTTAAGAAGCCCTCCTGCACTCATTCCCTGTATTAATTGCACCTGTTGAACTCATTACCTGTGTAAAAGGAAAGAGATTTGTTGTATGCAGTGGAGAGCCGGAGGCAGAGAAGGGGATAGCCAGGATTTACTGTACAGGAAGTTAAACAGGGAATACTCCAAGCAAGGAGACAAGATTAGCAAAATCAACTACGATTATTAAGCACAACCACCATGCACAATAGAAAGATATGCAAAAAACGGGGTAACTTATTGCTTGCAGTCCTTGCAGGGGAAAGGCTGGAAAATCTCCTGACGGCGTCGCAACTAGTGAACAAAGTCTCTGGCTCTGTTACGGAGAAGCACTGTCTTCCAACGATGCTGATGGATCCGATCCTGGCTGGCTTGAGTACACTGGGTTGTAGAAACAGCCCATTCTGTGGATCACTCAGTGATGGCGCCGAACATGAGCCGTGTGTCCGCTCACAGACCTTCTGTCGCTTTCCCGCCAAGTCTCTCACTCTTTATACTCCCCGCGCACACTGCTGTCCAACGTGAAGGTCCTACCCTCCCAGAAGAACCCTCCCCCGGCAACAGTAGTCGCAGCCCCGATAGTTCCGGGCTTAAAGGTCATCAGACACTGCTAACTCTGCCTCGGCTCATCCTCTTACACCTGTATAAAAGTCACCTGTCCACACACTATGTTGACATATCAATAAGAAATGCTTTGGAGGTGGTAGTAGCCCCTTTATCTCTTGGGTCCCTATGCAGCTTGCAGAAGTTGCACCAATGATATGTTCACAACTAGTTGGACACCCACTGAAGGGACTGCACCACTTTGTTAGCATTATGTCCCTTTTGTGCCCTTTTAGCACTGCAGATCTATAACTTAACCTTAGGCCGGGGTCACACTTGCGTGTGTAATGCGAGAAACTCACGCGAGTCTCTCACATCAATACCCAGCACTGCCGCCGGCACATGTGACTAGAGTGTGCGGCTGCATAGAATTACATGCAGCCGCACACTCCGATCCCGAGTGCCGGCAGAAGTGTAGGGTATTGATGCGAGAGACTTGCACAAGTTTCTCGCATTACACACGCAAGTGTGACCCCGGCCTTATAAAGATAAAAGGAGAACAGCTCCAGTACCCTGAACAGTTGGGGGCCAGGAATAGTGAATCAGTAGTGTGATCAGAGCTGCAGCTGTAAGGGGGTGAACAGGAAGAGCCGAGGGAGAGTTGCCTCCTCTGCTCCATGCCCGGAACCATTGAGCAGGGTAGCAGGTTCCCCGGGGGACATAAAAGCAGTCTGTTCAGCAGCCAGGAACAGGAAGGGAGGAGAGCTGAGAGTGGGAAAAAGGTGCGGGCTTTTCTCAGAGCAGCGCAGACATCAGACAGGGGTGGACGCTGACACAGACCGGGGGAGAGATAGATGTCCGGTACAACCGCCAGAGTCAGAGAGACCACGGACAAAGACTGCAGACCATGAGTACGTGAAGCCGGGTACTGCAGTGTCAGGAAGATTGCGCACTCACCCCTGTGATAAGACGCGTCCCAGCATAGAGACTGTGTTCTGTGACAAGACGCTTCCCTGCAAAGAGATTGCATTCTGTGCTGAGACTTTTCCCTGTAAAGAGACTGCGCCCAGTGACAGAGCTGTGATCTGCTTGGAGAGACTGAACCACGTACGAAATCCCGGTGACCCTTTGTCATGATCCATGCTGAATCAGGACTGATATAAAGCACAGGTAACCTTTTTTTTTCCTAAGCTGTGCTTAAGGTGTTTTTGCCCCCGGTGGTCATTAGGATTATTGCACTGTGGTGTCCCTTGTTCTAAGTTTTCCCCCCGGTGGTAGTGAGCGTCATTGCACTCTAGTTTCTTTAGTTAAGTGCACATGATTATAATGCAGGTGTGATTGCTGGCTCTGCTATAACAGAGTGACAGGTGTTGCAATCAGTTTTGGTGATAGTGTTCATTTCAACCATCCTTGTTGGAGGAAGGATCGAGAGAGGTCCTGGCAGCTCAGTCAGAGCCCTGGGTGAAAGGAGTCACAGGGGATTTTCTGGTAGCTCTGACATAGCTTGGTGGCAGCGATTCAGGAGGAGAGCTGCATGCTGGTGGTGGACTCTGTTGCCAGGAGCAAGTGCAACAGAGTAAAGCTAAGTTGTGTTTCCCCGTTTGTGTTTTCTCCTTAGTGTGTATTAGTACAGAGGTGGGGCCAGTGCCTGCGCCACCCAGCTTCCTAGCAAGGGATAGGTGTAGGGTGTGCTAGGGCGACAGGTTCGTGATCGGCGCCCGGTGCGGAACCGACATAGGGAACGTTAGGAGCGGTAGGGACACTGACTCAGGGGAGTGCAGGAGGTCTCCACATCCCCTTTCCCTATCGCAGGGCCCACCGTTGTAACTGATTCCCTACCCCTTGTCTTGTTTTAGTTACCGTCCTGCGAGCCGTGTCACACAGGTCAGTATCACGTGCCACGTCCTGTTGTTTTAGTTACCGGCATGCGAGCCGCGTCACACAGGACGGGTCCACGTGACATTATCACCAACCGCAACTTTTTTTCTGCTGAGCCATGGACCCAGTTCAGCCCTTTGCCCAATTGCTGCAGACCCTTACTAATGAGATTAGGGGGCTGTGCGGAGGGTTGGTGCGGCAGCTGTGGCTGTTGGTGGGCTTTGAGGGCTTGGTCCAGGAACAGGCTCAGCCAGAACCCAAGATATCCCTCCCTGACAGGTTTTCTGGAGGGAGAGATCAATTCTTGGTATTTCAGCAAGCCTGCAAATTATATTTCAGGCTGCGCCCTCGTTCATCAGGGAGTGAAGAGCAACGTGTGGGAATCATTATGTCCCTTCTTAAAGGGGATCCCCAATCCTGGGCCTTCTCCCTACCGGACAATTCTCCATCTTTAGAGTCCGTGGACGAGTTTTTTGCGGCTTTAGCGCTTGTGTATGGGGATCCTGATGGCGTCGCCCTGGCGGAATCTCGAATCCATAGGTGTAAACAGGGAGCCCGGGTCACTGAGGAGTACTGCTCAGAGTTTAGGAGATGGGCCACTAATACTCAGTGGAATGACCCTGAACTTAGGAGTCAATTTATGCAGGGTTTGTCTCCAAAGTTGCAGGATACTCTGGTGCAGTACGTCGCTCCCAGGTCGCTGGAGGCCGCCATGTCCCTTGCCATACGGGTGGATAGACGCCTTAGTGAAAGACATATACAAAAAGTGCCCCCTGATGTCCTCGCTAGGGAGGAGGACCCACCAGTGCGGACGGAGGAACCCAGACAGCCCGGTGCTGTTAATACAAAAAAGGGGGTGTCTGCGGCTCGTCGTGGTGGGGGGGTATGCTTTTCCTGTGGGAAGCCTGGCCATTTTATGAAAGCCTGCCCAGTTCATGCCAAGTCTCCTGACGAACCTATGCACGTAGGAGGAGCTAGTTTGTGTACAGAGCTGCCTACAGTTCGGGGAGTGGTGTCAGCATGTTTGTACTGTGGGCAGACTGGTCATGTCCTGAAGACTTGCCCATTGCGCGCCAAATTATCTGTGCCATCTGAGAAGCCGCATTCCCCTGGTCGCTTGGAAGGAGGCGACCAGGGAGTATACATTTCCTCCATTTTGCCCTCCCAAAGTACCATGTCAGCAGTGGTCTTGGCTGGTGGGGTACCGGAGGTGATACCGGTGTTTGTGGACAGCGGAGCAGGAGTCAGTCTGGTGGATGCTCGCTTTGTCCAGACTCATGGTCTGAGGTGTAGGACGCTAGCTCAGCCTATAAGCGTCCGGGCCATAAACTCTGTTCCACTGAGCCAGGGGAGCTTGACCAAGATCGAAGAGAATATCCAGCTGCGTATAGGACATCATGAGTCCTTGTCATGCTACGTCTTGGAGGGAATGCCAGTACCTATTGTTTTAGGCCTCCCTTGGCTGAAGAGACACAACCCGGTAATAGATTGGCGGGTGAGGGAAGTGGTCAGCTGGGGGCATTCGTGTGAGGGCTGCTGCCTAGGAACTACTGTCTCTGCCGTCTCTCTTCAATGGACCCCTTCCTCTCCGGTGAGGGCAGCAGATGTGCTGCAGGAGAGTAGGGGCAAGTCTCAACCCTCGCCATTGGCCAACCATGAGAGGGGCAGACCTCGTGGTGGAAGGGGTTGGAGGGTGGTGTACCCCTTGGTGAGATGCGGGGGTGTGAGTGTGGTGACACAGGGGGACGCCTCTGTTGTCAATCCCAGAAAGAGTTCTCCAAGTGGTGACAAACGAACGAGTGGCAATAAACGTTCAGGTCCGGACCTGTGTGTGAACGGGCGTGTATGGGTGGCCACCAAAAAACATCCAGTGGAAGTGTGTTGTGGAGTGTTACCAGCTCATACCAAACATACACAACCCGTTCCCCAGGTCAGCGCTTCGGAGATGTGTGTTGCCTCCAGAACATACGTTGCCAATACCAGCGGGCTCGTTTCTCATCAACCTGACATGCAGGTAGTTGCTGGGGTGAACTCTGGATCTGGGTGTCCCCGCTGTAGGTGGTTCCCTGATGGGGAACCTTTTTTTTTTCCTAAGCTGTGCTTAAGGTGTTTTTGCCCCCGGTGGTCATTAGGATTATTGAACTGTGGTGTCGCTTGTTCTAAGTTTTCCCCCCGGTGGTGATGAGCGTCATTGCACTCTAGTTTCTTTAGTTTAGTGCACATGATTATAATGCAGGTGTGATTGCTGGCTCTGCTATAACAGAGTCACAGGTGTTGCAAACAGTTTTGGTGATAGTGTTCATTTCAACCATCCTTGGTGGAGGAAGGATCAAGAGAGAGGTCCTGGCAGCTCAGTCAGAGCCCTGGGTGAAAGGAGTCATAGGGGATTTTCTCGTAGCTCTGACAGAGCTTAGTGGCAGCGATTCAGGAGGAGAGCTGCATGCTGGTGGTGGACTCTGTTGCCAGGAGCAAGTGCAACAGAGTAAGGCTAAGTTGTGTTTCCCCGTTTGTGTTTTCTCTTTTGTGTGTATTAGTACAGCGGTGAGGCCAGTGCCTGCACCACCCAGCTCCCTAGCAAGGGATAGGTGTAGGGTGCGCTAGGGCGACAGGTTCGTGATCGGCGCCCGGTGCGGAACCGGCATAGGGAACGTTAGGAGCGGTAGGGACACTGACTCAGGGGAGTGCAGGAGGTCTCCACATCCCCTTTCCCTATCGCAGGGCCCACCGTTGTAACTGTTTCCCTACCCCTTGTCTTGTTGTTTTAGTTACCGTCCTGCGAGCCGTGTCACACAGGACAGTATCACGTGCCGCGTCCTGTTGTTTTAGTTACCGGCCTGCGAGCCGCGTCACACAGGACGGGTCCACGTGACACCCTTGTGTTAATGCAGAGCCCCTGATTCCGGTGGAAAAGCACCGCTTTGGAGTAGGACAGAAGGAACTTGAGCAATAGGGATATCGTTTGTCTCATGCCCCTCTGGCTCCCGTATTAACCTCTCATACCTCGTCTGGACATTATTAAAGGCACAGGATACAGAGAATTCAGACTACAAGCGCTGCTGGTGATTCAGCGCCTACGTTGGAGAAGAGTGACCCCTTCAATCAGGGCCGGCGTCAGCACCTGGCGCACCCGGGCAAGTACCGGGGCCCTGGCGAGATGGGAGGGCCCACTCACGCTGTCTGGGATACCCGCCGGCCGCCGCCACGCCCCTCATGTACTGACCCCATCCTGCCCCCTCCGCGAGGGACCCACGCAGTGACGCAGCCCCTTACAGCCAGCAATGATCATCGCTTCCTTCGGCTGTAATCTTGTGTGCGGTGCCAGCACAGGACCTGTGATGAGGTCACAGGAGGGGAGGAGTCGGGTCACATGATTAGGGTGGCTGCAGGACTCTGCTGTGTGCTGGTCGCTTTTCATTATGGTGCTGGTCTGGATGGATGAGGTAACGTTTATGTGTGGGACAGTGGGATCAGGGAGGGGTTTACAAGGTGGATGTAGCAGAGCCGTGTGTGTACTTGTGTGGGGTCAGGAGGGGTTTAACAAGGTGGATGTAGCAGAGCCGTGTGTGTTCTTGTGTGGGGTCAGGAGGGGTTTACAAGTTGTACGGAGCAGAGCCGTGTGTGTACTTGTGTGGGGTCAGGAGGGGTTTTACAAGGTGGATGTAGCAGAGCCGTGTGTGTACTTGTGTGGGGTCAGGGAGGGGTTTAACAAGGTGGATGTAGTAGAGCCGTGTGTGTACTTGTGTGGGGTCAGGAGGGGTTTAACAAGGTGGATGTAGCAGAGCCGTGTGTGTACTTGTGTGGGGTCAGGAGGGGTTTAACAAGGTGGATGTAGCAGAGCCGTGTGTGTACTTGTGTGGGGTCAGGAGGGGTTTTACAAGGTGGATGTAGCAGAGCCGTGTGTACTTGTGTGGGGTCAGGGAGGGGTTTAACAAGGTGGATGTAGCAGAGCCGTGTGTGTACTTGTGTGGGGTCATGGAGGGGTTTAACAAGGTGGATGTAGCAGAGCTGTGTGTGTACTTGTGTGGGATCAGGAGGGGTTTAACATGGTGGATGTAGCAGAACCGTGTGTGTACTTGTGTGGGGTCAGGAGGGGTTTTACAAGGTGGATGTAGCAGAGCCGTGTGTGTACTTGTGTGGGGTCAGGGAGGGGTTTAACAAGGTGGATGTAGCAGAGCCGTGTGTGTACTTTGTGTGGGTTCAGGAGGGGTTTAACAAGGTGGATGTAGCAGAGCCGTGTGTGTACTTGTTTGGGGTCAGGAGGGGTTTAACAAGGTGGATGTAGCAGAGCCGTGTGTGTACTTGTGTGGGGTCAGGAGGGGTTTACAAGTTGGATGTAGCAGAGCCGTGTGTGTACTTGTGTGGGGTCAGGAGGGGTTTTACAAGGTGGATGTAGCAGAGCCATGTGTGTACTTGTGTGGGGTCAGGGAGGAGTTTAACAAGGTGGATGTAGCAGAGCCGTGTGTGTACTTGTGTGGGGTCAGGAGGGGTTTTACAAGGTGGATGTAGCAGAGCCGTGTGTGTACTTGTGTGGGGTCAGGGAGGGGTTTAACAAGGTGGATGTAGCAGAGCCGTGTGTGTACTTGTGTGGGGTCAGGAGGGGTTTACAAGGTGGATGTAGCAGACCCGTGTGTGTACTTGTGTGGGGTCAGGGAGGGGTTTTACAAGGTGGATGTAGCAGAGCCGTGTGTGTACTTGTGTGGGGTCAGGGAGGGGTTTAACAAGGTGGATGTAGCAGAGCCATGTGTGTTCTTGTGTGGGGTCAGGAGGGGTTTACAAGTTGTACGGAGCAGAGCCATGTGTGTACTTGTGTGGGGTCAGGGAGGGGTTTAACAAGGTGGATGTAGCAGAGCCGTGTGTGTACTTGTGTGGGGTCAGGGAGGGGTTTAACAAGGTGGATGTAGCAGAGCCGTGTGAGTACTTTGTGTGGGGTCAGGAGGGGTTTAACAAGGTGGATGTAGCAGAGCCGTGTGTGTACTTGTGTGGGGTCAGGAGGGGTTTACAAGGTGGATGTTGCAGAGCAGTGTGTGTACTTGTGTGGGGTCAGGAGGGGTTTTACAAGGTGGATGTAGCAGAGCCGTGTGTGTACTTGTGTGGGGTCAGGGAGGGGTTTAACAAGGTGGATGTAGCAGAGCCGTGTGTGTACTTGTGTGGGGTCAGGGAGGGGTTTTACAAGGTGGATGTAGCAGAGCCGTGTGTGTACTTGTGTGGGGTCAGGGAGGGGTTTAACAAGGTGGATGTAGAAGAGCCGTTTGTGTACTTGTGTGGGGTCAGGAGGGGTTTACAAGGTGGATGTAGCAGAGCCGTGTGTGTTCTTGGGTGGGGTCAGGAGTGGTTTTACAAGGTGGATGTAGCAGAGCCGTGTGTGTACTTGTGTGGGGTCAGGGAGGGGTTTTACAAGGTGGATGAAGCAGAGCCGTGTGTGTACTTGTGTGGGGTAAGGAGGGGTTTACAAGTTGTACGGAGCAGAGCCGTGTGTGTACGAGGTGTACGGAGCAGAGCCGTGTGTGTACGAGGTGTACGGAGCGGAGCCGTGTGTGTACGAGGTGTACGGAGTGAAGCCGTGTGTGTACGAGGTGTATGGAGCAGAGCCGTGTGTGTACGAGATGTACGGAACGGAGCCCTGTGTGTACGGAGCTAAGCCGTGTGTTTATGGAGCGGAGCAGAGCCGGGGATGTACGGAGTGAAGCTGCGTGTGTACAAGGTGTACGGAGCGGAGCCGTGTGTGTACGAGGCATACAAAGCGGAGCCGTGCGTGTACGAGGTGTATGGTGGGGAGCATTTATACCTCCCGAGTCCCAACTGTCCCGGATCCAGTGAGACAGTCCCGATTTTGAGAGAGAGACTGCCCCGGCTGGGAGCTTACTTTCCCTGCGGGACACAGGAGTACACAGCAGAGCCCCAAGGAGCAATTTAAAACTTGCACGTAACGTTCTACCGGAAGTGACGTGCTGGAAGCTGACCAGAAATTAGGTCATTTCAGTAGGAGATTGTGACGGAACCATGGAGGCACTTCAGGGAATGCTTCAGATCCATCACCGTGTCCTCCTCTGACAGCGGACAGCGAGATCGCCTTGGAATCGGGGATGTCGGCCGTGTGAGCGGATCATGATATGTCCTGCACCAGGAGGCTCAGGTAGGCACTACAATGGGAGCTGGGCTGCTATAGTATCTTTATAGAATTTTTCTTTCTCTGTTTCTTTCTCTCTCTGTTCTTTCTCTCTAATCTTTTTTTTCTCTCTCTCTGTTCTTTCGCTCTCTGTTCTCTTTCTTTCTTTCTGTCTCTGTTCTTTCTCTCTGTCTGTTCTCTCTTTCCTCTCTTTCTTTCTCTCTCTCTGTTCTTTCTTTCCCCTCTTCCTCTCTGTTCTTTCCCCTCTTTCTTTTTCTCTCTACCTCTCTGTTCTTTCTTTCCCCTCCTTCTTTTTCTCTCTCTCCCTGTTCTTTTTTTCTGTCAACTCTTTTTCTCTCTCCGTTCTTTCTTTCCCCTTTTTTCTCTCCCTCTCTGTTCTTTATTCCCCTCTTTCTTTCTTTCTTTCTTTCTTTCTTTCTCTCTCTGTTCTTTTTTTCTGTCCACTCTTTCTTTCTCTTTGTTCTTTTTCTTTCTTTCTTCTTTCTCTCTGTTCTTTCTTTCCCCTCTTTCTTTCTCTATCTGTTCTTTCTTTCTTTACCCTCTTTCTTTCACTTTCTCTCTGTTCTTTTCTTTCTCTCTCTGTTCTTCCTTTCTTTCTCTCTGTTCTTTATTTTCTTTCTTTCTTTCTTTCTCTGTTCGTTCTTTCTATGTTCTTTCTTTCTTTCTCTCTCTGTATCTTTCTCTGTTCTTCCTTCCATTCTCTCTTTCTTTCTCTGTTCTTTATTTCCCCTCTCTTCTTTCTTTCATGTGTACACTACTAATCAGTAGCCTCCATCACATGAACGCGTTTTGCCACAGAGCGAGTGTCCGTGTGGATCACATGCGTGTCCGTGTGATCCACACAGAGAGAAGTCCGTTTTTGGCTGTCACCACGGATGTCACACGGCATGAGTCGTGGTATGTGTTAAGGGGGGGCCAACTGAGACTTTTTCGCCCGGGGCCCTCAAAAACCTGGAGCCGGCCCTGCCTTCAATCAAGACCCCTGCAGACTGATAAGTTTCCCCATAGGAAAATTACCTTTATTACTGTTCAATACTGTTACGCTTTTTGGCTGCTTGCTTAACTTGTTTTCATATTATATTCATATCTACACTGTTAACTCTGCCAGTGTATACCATACCACCACTCACCATACTATGTCTGCAGCCTTCCCCCATACATGCCCAAATCTCATACCTACCTCCTTGCCTGCACATGTCACTTTCTTGCTCCCAAAATTTGTGTCCTCAAATCATACCCCATTACACGAAATCTCACCCAGCCACATTACACTAAAAACCCATCACAGTAAATCTCCCAACACAGTAAATACACCCACACAAAGTGAATACCTCTCTCACACACAGTAAGTACCCACACACACAGTGAATACCCCTCTCACACACATACAGTAAATACCCACACACACACAGTAAATACCCCACTCCACACACAGTAATTACCCCCTTCCACACACATACAGTAATTACCCCCCCAGCAAATACTCCCCTACACACTATATACACTCCCCCAGTAAACACCACACAGTAAATACTTCCCCACCTTTCTTCGGTGTATTCAGCTCCACTAAGGTGGAGCACTTTCCATACATCTGCGCCTCTGCAGCGCCAGTGAGTGATGTCAGCAGCGTGATCACATGACATGATCACACTGCTGGCGTCGCTCTGATCCGGCGGTCAGAGCTTCAATTGCACTCGCATCTGTTAGACGTGAATACGATTGAAGACTGGGAGCCGGCGAGCTGCAGTTTCTCTGTTTTGGCTGTCAGCTTGACAGCCGGATCAGAGAACTGCCGACTCTCGGTCCAGGGGGCAACAGAATGCAGACGCAAGGGGAGTCACTTCAGACCGCCGCATTAGGAGGCCCAACTGCGCCCCCCTGCCGGCTGAATCCGGGGCACATGCCCCGCCTGCTCCCCCCTAGATACGCCTCTGCTGACAAGTCAAATGGGGAAAATTGATCTCCTGCTTCTACATAGAGCTTAGAAGGATTCAGCTAGTCAGTGTTTTAATCATAGACTTAATGGAAAAGAGAAGAATTAGCTGAGTAGAAAGGCAAAACGAATAATTGTAAGTACACTGTGCCATTTGATTGCCATATATTAAGAGGATAGAAATTTGCTTCTTTAATACAAAGGTAGCCTGAATGCTGCGAATCATGAGACTTTTGAAAATATGTAAGCAAAACTGGGGAGAAACATGATTTTTGGGTAGAAGTATGCAAATTGCCCTAGTAGAATTCTAGTGCCACCTATCGAAAGTAGCAATCATAAAAGTCAAAATTGACCCTTTACAAGGAGAAACATTACCCCTTAGGCCTCTTTCAAACTTCAGTCTTTTGACGTCAGTTCCAAACCGTCAAAGTGTGAAAAAACGGATCCGTTGCAGATTTGCAGAAAACGGATGCACCGAATCTGTTTTTTGGACTGATCCGCCGCAGCCACAAGTGTATGAAATTTAAAGGAACAGAACTCTGGAAGAGAGAGAGAGAGTTAAATGACATGAATGGAAGCTCTTCCGGGCATGCTGAGTATAAAAAAGCGGAATCAGTTGGCGGATTCCATCATATGACGGTTTGCAACGGATCCGTCGCCCTTAAGCGTCCATTATAGCACATGGCGGACGGGTCTGTCGCGATCCGCCGCTTCAACGCAGACAAAAAAAGTTTCAATGTCCGTCCACTCCAGACAGCGAACACCAAAATTATGACGGATTCGTCAAAAAAACGGATGCAACGGACGACCATCGCAATCCGTCACTATTGTAAGTCTATGGGAAAAAAATGGATTCCGCAAAAAAAAAGGGCAGATCCGTTTTTTTCTAAAAACGTCGGATTTCAAACTGACGTCAAAAGACTGAAATGTGAAAGAGGCCTTAGATCCTGTGTAGAAGTAGTGTCACAGGATAGCACTTGGTATCTACAGACTACGCTACAAAATATAGGGAAACAATAAACACAACTATATCTTCATTAATAATCGAAACTGGTTTGGACTGAGACGTACATAAACGTCAGGACAGTGAGTCAGTTTTTTATATTTTGAATATCTGGTCTAAATGTCACAAATCTATCAAATTTAGAAAAGGACAAAGCCCATCTAGTTTCTTTGGACATAAGTGTCGGATGTACAGTACAGACCAAAAGTTTGGACACACCTTCTCATTCAAGAGTTTTCTTTATTTTCATGACTATGGAAATTGTAGATTCACTCTGAAGGCATCAAACCTATGAATTAACACATGTGGAATTATATAATTAACATCATCAAGATAATGCCAAGAGTGTGCAAAGCAGTAATCAAAGCAAAAGGTGGCTACTTTGAAGAACCTGGAATATATGTTGTTTCACAATTTTTTGTTAATTATATAATTCCACATGTGATAATTCATAGTTTTGATGCCTTCAGAGTGAATCTACAATTTTCATAGTCATGAAAACAAAGACAACTCTTTGAATGAGAACGTGTGTCCAAACTTTTGGTCTGTACTGTATGACTCACGCAGTGCTTTGGGATTGTGGGTGCTAACCAGGTCCCTAGAATTTTTGACAACCTAAGTCCATCCCTGTCACCCCGATTACTCCTGAAGGTGGAGACGCTGGGTTCTCGTGCCTTACTATGCTCCTATATCAACCCTTATCTGTCCCCTCCTCCACCCAAGGAGGTGGGAAGCTGAAATGTACAGGATAACACTAACCTGACAAACAAGAGAAGACAGACAGGAATAAATGAAAATAACAATCATGCAAAATAAACTCACCAAACAACAGAGAGGAACACAGGGGGCAAAAGGAAGGATTCATAGTGACCCTCAGGTGTGTTCAATGGCATTTTCCACACATCTCCTTGTCTCAAACAGATCAGGTTAAACGAACCTCTGAGATCAAATGTGGTGAACCAACGGGCTCCCACCAGCTGCTTGTCGATATAAATCGATAAGTCTGCAGCCACTCTGTGTGACTGTAGACTTATGAATACCACCACTATGGTTACTTTGTTACTATGTTACTATGTTACCAGCGCACACACTGTATGTTGCGTGAATTTGACAGTTTCTGAGCTGGTACAGGCTGGTACTTATGTGCTATACATATTCCTGGCCAAAGCCTGTTTAATGGGCATAGTCTTGCTCCATACACTTGCTTCACTAGTCGGGGGCAAGCCTCGCTCCATATAAAGCCCTGGCCGGGTGTGTGTATAAGGCACACACAGCGAGATACGGCCGAGTCTCGCAGGTTAAAACCAAGCTCTGGCGCCGGCACTCCGGAGAGGAGCGTGCGGCTGCATAGAAATAAATGGAGCCGCACGCTCTGCTCCCGTGTGCTGACAGCAGTGCCGGGTATTACCATGCGAGACTCGGCCGTATTCCTCGCATGTGTGATCCCGGCCTAACGCATACGTACCCGTCGGTCCCAGCTCAGAAACCCAAATCCTTGCAGCGCACAGTGCGCTGGGGGGATTCATAAATATGTAATCACAGAGTGACTGCAGACTTTTCAATTTAGACCAGACAACCCCTTTAAGTTCCCAAAAGCCAATACATGATCTGAGGACAGCATCTTTTTTTTTAACAAAGAAAGAACCTGCCCGCACTGGCGACATGGATGGCATGATGAACCATTTTTGCAGACTGTTTGCTATATAATTGTTACGGTTCGCTATTGCAAAAGAGGAAAGCAAAAGGTTACCCGAGAGTGGACCCTCTGGGTCACGGTTCCAGAGCCCCCGAGGGCGAGCGCCCAGGTGAGGACCACCCCCTATACAGGGAGTGTTAGGGACAGACCCCCAGGGGATAGAACCGCGACAGCCGGAACCAAAGGGACGACTGGGGCAATAGACTAGAAGGAGGCACCGACGTATCCGTACAGGAAGACACCAGAGAACACAGAGACTTAAGCTGAGCACAGGACCGGAGAGCCAGGGGCGTCCGGAACGGGAGGCTGCAAAAGAGAGGAAGCACAAAGATACACTAGGCAGGAGGGTAAACAACAACAAGGAAGGTAACAGGGTTGGACGAGAGGCGGCAGGAGCAGGACAGAGACGGAGGGAGAAGCACGGCGGCACGAACAGGCAGAGACAGCGCAGGCAGAATGCCCCAGAGACACAGAGCGCAGTGCTGACAGAGACAAGGGTGAAGGGGCCTGGAAACACAGAGAACGCCGCACGAGACAACGCTACCGCATTTGATAGACAGGCGTCTTACCTGTACAATGGGGCAGTCGTAGGGACGGTGCGGCGGAAGAGTCTCAGCCTCTTTCTTGTCAAAAACATCCAAAAAGTCATAGTACGCCACCGGTAATCCACAGGGAACAAGGGAAGGGCGAGGGGTACCTACGGGACGCACCGACAGCAGACACCGAGCCCGACAAGACTCCCCCCAGCACAAAACGTTGCCACTATGCCAATCTAAGGTAGGCTCGTGAAGCCGCAGCCAGGGAAGACCAAGCAGGATTGGATGGGAAATACCTGATAAAACATAAAACGTAATTCTCTCCTTGTGCAGGGCCCCTACTTGCAACTCTACCTCATTAGTGACAAGAGTAACTGTCTCTAGCAGGGGTCGACCATCTACGGAGGCGAGAACTTGGGGATTCTGCAAAGCCCTCACGGGAATAGAAAGTTTGTTAACCTCCTCTAGCCTAATAAAATTCCCGGCGGCACCCGAGTCCACATAGGCCACTAGAGAAGCCCGCTTCCCACCAACATACAAGAGGACAGACAAAGTGAGGCGAAGAGAGGTATCACATACACCTAGGGAGGCCTCTCTTACCTGGCCTAGGCGGAGGAGTTTTCCGGACGATCTGGACAAGTTCGGAGGAGATGGGAACTGCTACCGCAGTAGTAACACTGACCGTGGAGACTCCTCTCCCTACGACGCTGATCAGAGAGCTTCAGGCGGTCCACCTGCATGGGTTCGGGTGCCGAAGGTGAAGGGAGGCTCCTAGGTCGGGGACTGGGTGGTCTACGAATAGAAGAAAATGGACGAGAGACCCTTCTCTCCCTGGCCCATTCTTGAAACCGGAGTTCAATCCGAGTGGCTAAAAAGATCAAATCCTCCAGAGCAGTTGGAGTGTCACGACCAGCGAGCTCATCCTTTATGCGACTCGAGAGGCCTCGCCAGAAGGCGCCCACCAAGGCCTCGTTATTCCAACCTAAGTCGGAAGACAGTGTCCTAAACTGTATGGCGTACTGGACCACAGTCAGAGAACCTTGGCACAGGTTGAACAAAGCCTCAGTGGTGGAGGCTTAAAGACCCGGCTCGTCAAAAACCAGACGAAAAGTGTCAAGAAAACGGATAACTGGGTAACTATCGGGTCATCACGCTCCCTGAGGGGATTGACCCAAGCCAAAGCGTCCCCCTCCAGATGAGAAATGATGAAGGCCACCTTGGCTCGGTCTGTAGGATACTGCTGGGGCAGCAGTTCAAAATGTAGGCGGCACTGATTTATAAAACTCCGACACAATTTGGCGTCCCCGCTATAACGGGGTGGTTTGGCCAACCATGGAGGAGGATGGGAAGCCGCAGCAGGGGGAGCAGAGGCGGTCGAGTGCAAGGAAAGCAACCGACCGTCCACCGAAGCCATGTAGCTGAGGATATGGGACTGGGTGTCACGCTGCTGAGCCAATTCCTGTTGTAGACCAGCCAACTGGGCGGCGTTACCAGGGTCAGAGGACTGGAGAGCGGAAAGATGCGAGTCCATGGTTTTCATAAAGGACATCATGCGCGTCTGGTTCTCCCGAAGGAAAACTAACTCTTTTTGGGCAGCCGTGGCTCCAGCGGGGTCCATGGCCTGTCTATCTGTTACGGTTCGCTATTGCAAAAGAGGAAAGCAAAAGGTTACCCGAGAGTGGACCTTCTGGGTCACGGTTCCAGAGCCCCCGAGGGCGAGCACCCAGGTGAGGACCACCCCCTATACAGGGAGTGTTAGGGACAGACCCCCAGGGGATAGAACCGCGACAGCCGGAACCAAAGAGACGACTGGGGCAATAGACTAGAAGGAGGCACCGACGTATCCGTACAGGAGGACACCAGCGAACACAGAGACTTAAGCTGAGCACAGGACCGGAGAGCCAGGGGCGTCCGGGATGGGAGGCTGCAAAAGAGAGGAAGCACAAAGATACACTAGGCAGGAGGGTAGACAACAACAAGGAAGGTAACAGGGTTGGACGAGAGGCGGCAGGAGTAGGACAGAGACGGAGGGAGAAGCACGGCGGCACGAACAGGCAGAGACAGCGCAGGCAGAATGCCCCAGAGACACAGAGCGCAGTGCTGACAGAGACAAGGGTGAAGGGGCCTGGAAACACAGAGAACGCCGCACGAGACAGCGTTACCGCATTTGATAGACAGGCGTCTTACCTGTACAGACACCGGACATATGTAGAGGTGGGCGCTGCCATGTTGGAGGCGGGGCCAGAGCGTCACTCTACCCAGGAGGCTGCGCGTCGGGAGTCACACAGTGCGCAGGTGCCCGACGAGAAAGGAGCCGGAGGCCGGGCGCGGGGACGCGCCGAGAAGCAGGAGCGTGCTGAGGGGTGCGCGCAGCGCGTTAAGTGGGGGCTGGAGCCGTTACAATAATCTTTTATGTCCTGATGTTTTGGTACAAAAAGACTGTATATTTTACCCTTGGGGAGATGGAAATTTTGGTTCCATATCAATGGGACAATCATAATATGTGTGTGTGGGTAATTTTTCAGATTTGGACACAGAAAATACATCAGAAAAAGTTTTAAATATTTTAAGTAAACTCCTGGGTATGGCTTAAAGCCCCCGTCACACATAGCGATCTCACTAGTGAGATCGCTGCTGAGTCACAAGTTTTGTGACGCAACAGCGATCTCACCAGCGAGATCGCTGTGTGTGACACTTACCAGCGACCGGCCCCCCTGCCGGGAATCGCTGATCGTCCTGGAATGGCCAGGACATTTTTTTTGATTGCTGGTCTCCCGCTGGCCAGCACGCATCGCTGCGTGTGACAGGCGGGAGACCAGCGAACAGCGAGCTGCCACTGGTATCTAAGGTAAACATCAGGTTTCTAAGCGGCGCGCAGAGCTTAGAAAGCCGATGTGTACCTTAGTTACCAGCGGCGCTGGTGCAAAGAGCTGGTAACCAAGGTACACATCGGGTTTCTAAGTGCCACACGATGCTTAGAAACCCGATGTGTACCTTGGTTACCAGCTCCTTGCACCAGCGCGCTGGTAACTAAGGTACACAGTGGGTAACTAAGCGACGTGCGTCGCTTGTTACCCACGTGTCGCTGGTGCTGATCGCTGGTGAAGCTGTCTGTTTGGCAGCTCACCAGCGATCATGTAGCGCCACACCAGCGATCCTGACAAGGTCATATCATTGTCGGGATCGCTGGTGCGTCGCTATATGTGACGGGGCCCTTAGGCAGATTCACAGATAAGAACATACATTTGTTCTTACCCTCAGAGAACCAGCAAACAATATCACCCTGGCATGCCCAAGAGCACGGCCGCAGACAGGTTACTAAAGACAAAAGAACAACATAGATTACAAATAAAAGGCACCAACAAGCAGAGACACCTCCTTAGTGACGTAACTCACCACACCCTGTGTGAAAGGTGCATTATCAATAGCGGTGACCTTCTTAGAAAAATTTTAGCAAGGGTAAACCAAGATACTTGTTGCTTACCTGCAATCAATAAAGGCCTCAGCCACAATCTTTTTTCTAGATAAGATAAAGAAATAGTTATCAAAAAAATTTCAGAATGAAAGAGAAAATGCTATGGTTTTTTTGGTGCCAAAAATTGTCAAATCATTGTACGATCTTCAAAATGTGCAAATTTGTAATCGCATATTCTATAAAAGGCACTGAGAACGTAGCTCCCAATCGTCCCAGATTCAGGACGGTCCTGTTTGAGGAGACAGACCCGCTAGGTCAGAACTGTATAGACTCACTTCTCTCTTCGTCCAATGTCTTCTCTTTGGGTAGCCCCACTCTTCTGCGGCAGAGCCAGCATCTCTCTGCTATGCAGATAGATCACCCCCAGGGCAAGCGGGATACCTTACTCGATACCGGGCCGGTGTCTAAAAGGGGATGAGTGGCGGTGGCAGTGACCCGGTCCGTGGCCCTGGGTGTCCATGTAAAATAGGTGGAATGAATAAAGTTTATGTATGGATAAGTTTGTGACGCCACCTGTGGTATCTGGTCAGAAGGTGACCAGCGCTGCAGTGCAGATCCTCTGGGACAGATGGTGTGGTGCAGTAGAGGTGTAATAGCTCTCCACAGGCAGAGCTGTAGTCCCAGGGCAGATGAGAATAGATGTTGAGGTAGATGGTGTAGTGTTCAGGCACAGAGATGTAGCAGTGCTGAGAAGGTGACACAGGTTGAAGGCAGAGACACAGCTGAATGCAGTTCCAAAGCTTTACTCACGTTTCTGGCATACACAGGTGCCCACTTCAGTGCCGTGTCCTCCAGGTGAGGGGCTCAGCCAACTCCCAGGCAGAGTACACCCTTCCAGCACTCCGTTCCGTGTGCCTTTTCTGAATGTCTCCTTACTAGCGCTAATCTGAAATACTTGTAGTTATGAATTACACTCATGTTCCTATTTCTTCCTGTTACTTATAACTCCACTCGCATGACAGGCAGCTGTAGCCTACTTCAGGAACTCCTTACAATCATGTCCCGGCTCGTACACGTTGCTGTTGTGTCGTCGAGTCTTAGGTGGGAATAAAGTGGTCACAACTTCTATTCCTCCGGTTCCTGCTGTAGGATCATTAGTATCATCACACACAGCCTCGGATACCGGTGCCCGGCCTTTGGCGCATCAAACTTAGGGAAGGGCTCTACTCTACTCTAGCCCTAGTCCCCAGCTCTCCTCCTCACGTTCCGTCCTTTTCTATCTTTCTTCTGAAGAGCTGAACTTTCTCTTTCTCTCTTTCCCTGCCAGCAGCTCCAGCTTACAGGAGGCTGCTGCATAAACATTCTCTCACTCCTTCCCCCAGTGGGGAACTGCTCTAACTTCCTGTCAGCTTTCCCCTCTCTAATGCAACCTAAGCTCCACCCACCTCCCAGCACCCTTCCTGAACCAAGCTGGGGCCATAGAGGGTGCTCTGCTGTTCTAAGATTTCCATGCTGGGTGCAGGTGCTGGAGTCTGGTCAGGTGTCCCCATCTTACCTGCGAAGTGGGATACTACACCTCAGGAGGAGGTGCAGTACCTCTGTGGTGACTGTACCCTCAGGGGTGCCATATAGACACATTGTTTAAATATACAATTCTCTTCTTTTTTTGAGATTGGCTCCCTCTGATAATCAAACCCACAACATGTACCTTTGCAGGCAGCAGCTAAAGTGATGAGCCACAGCCACCAGTGACATCACTGTAGTCAGGATGTTGTAAACTTGAAGCTGCAGTCCAGGCTCCAAACCTACAGGCAGATTATACCGGTACATAGAAATACATCTGAATATAGCAGTGTATTTCTATGTCCTTGTGTTCTAGAGGCAAAATAAGTGTCAGATTTTTTTTTCTTATAATAATGTCATGTTTAATGCGCTTTTTAAAAAAAATTATAAACATGACAAATCAGCATCAGCAAATAACGCAGACAAGTTTGGTGTTCCTGTAGTCGTAACAAACTGCCCATCACAGTGTTCAGATTATCATTTATGGTGATCCGAGGATAGTGTAAAAAAATGGCGATTAATCTTTATTTCTCCATTAAACCCATACATTAAAAATGTAATGCTGAGGCCGTGTTCAAATATAGCGTAAACTCTGTGTTTTCTGTACTGCTTTTTATCTAAACGTTTTCTGCAGGTGTCCTCACCACAAGATGCAACTACAATCTTCTCTGATTATTGCATGTTTGTTTTTCCATTTATGCATATTTAGATTGTGAGCCCCATCGGGGACAGTGCCAATAATGTGTGTAAAGCGCTGTGGAATTAATGGCGCTATACAAATGAGTAAAATAAATATATTTTCCTCCTTATTTGATGTGTTTTTATCATGCAAATGGGAAGCAGAATTTATAATGCTTTTTTAATACTACAGTAAAGCTTTGATTCTAATTAACCCCTTCCCAACATGCATCGTACTAGTACTGCTCTGCGGGAATTGCGTTCCCACAAAACAGCAATACTTGTACAGCGCACCGATTGTGTGGCCTCACACTGAGCGTCGTGGTGATCAGGTGCGGATGTCAGCTGTATGTGACAGCTGACACTCCTCAGCAATGCCCACGATCAGTGCTATCACCGATCGCGGGCATTTAACCTCTCTGATGCCATTGTCAGTAGTGACAGTGACATAAAGGGGCATCGTGTAGGGAGTGGGCTCCCTGCGCACTTCCATCGGGTTAAAGCGATGTGATCACATTGGCCTGATGGTCTCCATGGAGACCTCCGGCACTAGGTGGCCGCGGGGTCCTTCGGGGTCCTGCAGGGAAGGTGGCTTGTGAACACCTGCTGAAAGCAGGCGCCGGCATGCCTCCTTCCCTGCCTGTCACATCCTGATCTGATACTCTGCAGTGCAGATTGTCAGATCAGCGATCTGATATATCATAGTAATGTCCCATCCTGGGACAATATAAAAAGGTAAAAAATATATATTACAATGTGTAAAAATATTTTTTAAAAATCCCTAAACAAAGGAAATAAAAGAAATAAATATGTTCCCAATAAATACATTTATTTATGTAAATAAAAAAAATAAAAGTACACATATTTAGTATCGCCATGTCTGTAACGACCCGCTCTATAAAACTGTCCCACTAATTAACCCCTTCAGTGAGCACAGTAAAAAAAATTAATCAAAAACGGATGTAGCTAAAAATGGTACCGCTGAAAACGTCATCTTGTCCCACAAAAAACAAGCCACCATACAGCTCCATCAGCAGAAAAATATATAAGTTATAGCGCTCAGAATAAAGCGATGCAAAAATAATTTTTTCTATTAAATTTTATTGTATAAAAGCGTCAAAATATAAAAAAATTATAAATGAGGTATCTTTGTAATCGTACTGACCCAAAGAATAAAGCTGTTTTACCAATTTTACCACACACAGAACGGTATAAAAAAAACAAACAAAAAGCAATTCCTGTATTGCTCATTTTTGTTCATTCTGTCTCCCAAAAATCAGAATAGAAAGCGATCAAAATGTCTTGTGCCCAAAAATGGTACCAATAAAAACGTCACCTCGTGACACAAAAACAAGCCCTCCCATGACTCTGTTGGCAGAAATTTGAAAAAATTATAGCTCTCAAAATATGGTGATGCAAAAACTAGTTTTCCAAATAAAAAGTGTATTTTAGTGTGTGACAGCAGCCAAACATAAAAACCCGATATAAATCTGGTATCGCTGTAATCGCACGGACCCGAAGAATAAAGTCGCCTAATCACTTATACCGCACAAGGAATGGCGTAAAAAATAAATAAAACCAATTCTTCACCTACTTTTTCATTCTGCCTCCCAAAGATCGCAGTAAGGCTCAGTGCACATTTATCCTGCGCTCTGTGCTGAGCGCTTACACCGGGGTTTCCGTGTAAATCTCTGAAATAAGTGATTCCGACAGAAACCCCTGTGGAAAATTCCCTATAATGAGGTAGATGGAGGCATTGTGGACACTGTCTGACCTGTGACCCGGCGGTGTCCGTCTTTTCAGGGTTGCAAAGTTTTGTGCACTTCTGAAATGGACTCCGCTGAACAGCGGCCAGACGGAACCTAGAGAAAATCTGTTGCCTCACTATAGTGAATGGATCCCTCGGTGATTTCATCTGTCACGTCACTTGGAGATTTAGATGGAAACCCCAAAGTAAGTGCTCAGTGTAGAGCACTGGACAAATTTGATCCCAAACATTATGTAAAATGTTCGCAATAAAAACTTCAACTCAATCCGCAAGTCCCCACTCAGGTCTGTCATCTGTTAATGGAACTATAGGGGCTTCCACGTTACTGGTAGCACAAGGGCTCTGGAAAAGCGAAATGGCTCTTTGCTCCCCAAAAGAAATTCAGTAAATTATTAGCTCCCAAATTCAAATACCCGCTTCCTTCTGAGCCCCAGTGTGCCTAAACCACAATTAGCACCCACATGTTTGGCATTTCTGTAGTGATGACAGCCCACCTAATTTAGGCTGTGTGCACACGCTGTGGATTCTGCTGTGGATCCGCAGCGGTTTTGGTCCAGCGGATACAGTACCATTAAAATCAATGCAAAATTGCTGCGGTTTCAAAACTGCAGCATGTCAGTTCTTTGTGCGGATTGCGCTGTAGTTTGGCACCTGCTCCATGGCAGGTGTCAAACCACAGGGAAAACCCGCAGGCTAAACCGCAGAAAATCTGCAAATAAACCACAGGTCTTTTGACCTGCGGATTTACCTGCGGTTTTAGACAAATCCACGCGGATAAATCTGCAGGACAATCCGCAGCGTGTGCACACAGCCTTACCGGTGCATGTCTCCAGAAGCACGGGCTGGGCATAATGTACTGGTGACTGCAGTGAACTGGTCACTACAATGGGAGCATAAACCTGTGAAGTGGATGAATAATACACTAAATGAAGAAAAAAATATATAAATCTAAAATGGAAAGGACCGATAATATTATGGATAAAATATACCTTTATTTGGAGAAATTGGTAAAAAAATGGCGTTATACAAAAGTTCAGTTGTTTTTTTTTTTTATTTTTTTTACAGGAGAACAAGGGATTCAGTTGGATTGGCAGCATAATAAATTTATTGACACCTCTTCCATTATTAACCCGGCTTAATGTCACCTTTCAATAGCAAGGTGACATTAACCCCTTATTAACCCATGAGCCACCACTAAAGGCAATTGGAATAGAGAGGCTAAGTGCCAGAAAAGGCGCATCTTATAGATGCGCCTTTTCTGGGGTGGCTGAAGGCAGATATATTTAGCTGGGGGGGGGGCAATAACCATGGTCCCTTCCTAGGCTATTAATATCTGTCCTCAGTCACTGGCTTTCCTTCTCTGGTGGAGAAAATTGCACAGGACACAATGCAAATTTTTTCCGCAATTATAGCCTTAAATTTAACCCTTAGCGTTCCAAATTTTTCCTAACACAAACTAATAAATTTATTAAACACTGACATACTGTATAGATCATTTTGATATGACATGGTTTACTGTATGTAAACCATGTGTCATTTCATGTCGGGTTCTGTAATGATTTTACAGAAGCCGGCAATTGATTTAGTGGCTATTATGCTAGGTAGAAATATAAATATATATACAGTCATGGCCAAAAGTATTGACACCACTGCAATTCTGTCAGATAATACTCCGTTTCTTCCTGAAAATTATTGCAAACACAAATTCTTTGGTATTATTATCTTCATTTAATTTGTCTTAAATGAAAAAACACAAAAAGAATTGTCCTAAAGCCAAATTGGATATAATTCCACACCAAACTTAAAAAAGAGGGTGGACAAAAGTATTGGCACTGTTCGAAAAATCATGTGATGCTTCTCTAATTTGTGTAATTAACAGCACCTGTAACTTACCTGTGGCACCTAACAGGTGTTGGCAATAACTAAATCACACTTGCAGCCAGTTGACATGGATTAAAGTTGACTCAACCTCTGTCCTGTGTCCTTGTGTGTACCACATTGAGCATGGAGAAAAGAAAGAAGACCAAAGAACTGTCTGAGGACTTGAGAAACCAAATTGTGAGGAAGCATGAGCAATCTCAAGGCTAAAAGTCCATCTCCAAAGACCTGAATGTTCCTGTGTCTACTGTGCGCAGTGTCATCAAGAAGTTTAAAGCCCATGGCACTGTGGCTAACCTCCCTAGATGTGGCCGGAAAAGAAAAATTGACAAGAGATTTCAACGCAAGATTGTGCGGATGTTGGATAAAGAACCTCGACTAACATCCAAACAAGTTCAAGCTGCCCTGCAGTCCGAGGGTACAACGGTGTCAACCCGTACTATCCGTCGGCATCGGAATGAAAAGGGACTGTATGGTAGGAGACCCAGGAAGACTCCACTTCTTACCCCGAGACATAAAAAAGCCAGGCTGGAGTTTGCCAAAACTTACCTGAAAAAGCCTAAAACATTTTGGAAGAATGTTCTCTGGTCAGATGAGACAAAAGTAGAGCTTTTAGGGCAAAAGTATCAACATAGAGTTTACAGGAGAAAAAAGAGGCATTCAAAGAAAAGTACACGGTCCCTACAGTCAAACATGGCGGAGGTTCCCTGATGTTTTGGGGTTGCTTTGCTGCCTCTGGCACTGGACTGCTTGACCGTGTGCATGGCATTATGAAGTCAGAAGACTACCAACAAATTTTGCAGCATAATTTAGAGCCCAGTGTGAGAAAGCTGGGTCTACCTCAGAGGTCATGGGTCTTCCAGCAGGACAATAACCCAAAACACACTTCAAAAAGCACTAGAAAATGGTTTGAGAGGAAGCACTGGAGACTTCTAAGGTGGCCAGTAATGAGTCCAGACCTGAATCCCATAGAACACCTGTGGAGAGATCTAAAAATGGCAGTTTGGAGAAGGCACCCTTCAAATATCAGGGACCTGGAGTAGTTTGCCAAAGAAGAATGGTCTAAAATTCCAGCAGAGCATTGTAAGAAACTCATTGATGGTTACTGGAAGCGGTTGGTCGCAGTTATTTTGGCTAAAGGTTGTGCAATCAAGTATTAGGCTGAGGGTGCCAATACTTTTGTCCGGCCCATTTTTGGAGTTTTGTGTGAAATGATCAATGTTTTGCTTTTTGCTTCATTCTATTTTGTGTTTTTTCATTTAAGACAAATTAAATGAAGATAATAATACCAAAGAATTTGTGTTTGCAATCATTTTCAGGAAGAAACTGAATATTATCTGACAGAATTGCAGGGGTGTCAATACTTTTGGCCATGACTGTATATATGTGTCAATGACATGCATATACAGTGTATATATATATATGTATTCTATGTGTATATATCTATTCTTTATTAAACACGTCAGTGTGACTTTACAGTATAGCGCACTGAATTGCCGGATTTGATAAAAGACACCGGTGCGTATTTCTCGCAAGTCACACATGTCGTCCATGTGAAATCAGTTTTTTTCTCGCCCCCATAGACTTGCATTGGCGTTTCACAGGCGTAATACGGTGCAAATCGCAGCATGCTACAATTTTCTCAGCACGTATAATACGGCCGAGAAAAAATCGGCTTATGGGAGCTGCCCCATAGATTAATACTGGGACGAGTGCAATGCGGTTTTTATGCGCATAGCACTCGTCCGTATTTCTCGCTAGTGTGACTCTGGCCTTACACTTATGAAAATGCACAATATGGAGCTAAAAAAGATTTATTTGGGAAATATGTAATTTTCCATTGAAACGTTACAGAGTTATTACCTCATAAAGGGTCAGAATTGTAAAAATTGGCCTGGTCAGGAAGATGAAAACAGGCTTCAGGGTGAAGGGGTTTCCACTATTAGGACAAGCCCTTCTCAAACTGAAAATTTGCCCCTGTTAAAATAAAAATACTTATACTCACCTCCAATGCTGGCGCCATTCCAGCGTTGTGGGCGCTCACGTTCTTGGGGCTACCGGGAGGGTATGTCACCTGAGCCCTGCACCCAGTCAGTGCATGCTAGTGTCACTATCTGCGTCTTCAGAATAATAAGCAATGAAGAGGACGTCAGAGCTGCAGCCGGCCTCTCACTTCCTCCTGATTTCATATTTGTCTTTAGTCGGGGACAATGACGCCATCAGTGATTGGGCGCAGGGCTCACGTCACGTGACATCCTCCCGGTAGCCCCAGGAACGCGAGAGCCCACACTGCTGGAACAGGCCGGCACGGGAGGTGAATATAGATGTTTTTATTTTATCAGGGGCAAATATTCAGATTAAGAAGTAGTTGTCCTAATAGTGGAAGCCTTCTTTAAAAATGCAATATCATTTTTTTTTTACATGTGTTTTTTTCAGGCTCCACATAGAAATCATGAAATCACAGCCCTCCGTGCGTCTGAGGGTAACGGGTGCACTTTTTTTTCTCTAGAGGCTTCTATGTGGAGCCTAAAAAAATGCAAAAAACTGCAGGGTTTTTTATAATGAAATTGTACATGGGTGTGACTAGTGGCGTGGTCACACTGTGCCGCCACACTCTACACGCGGGACGCGTCCTGTGGTTTATGCCTCTTTCTGGGAGGTGTGACTGAGAAGGGCTGCAGTTCAAAAGCCTCCGTGCTGTGCACATGACGCTTTATTGCATTTTTGCTGGTGGTGTTTGCGTTAATGATGCGATTCCCGCGTTCACCTTCATATTGAACATAATATCACATGAACGGCGGAATGGGGGAGCGCACTGTGAGGGTGTGTGCACGCTGCGGATTCTGCTGCGGTGTACCGTACCATTATTCCCTATGGGAATAAAAAACTGCAGTGCAGATGGTGCGGATTTTTCCGCGCGGTTTTGAAACCGCAGAAAGAATTGACATGTCAATTCTTTCTGCGGATCCCGCAGCGGTTTCCTATCTCCACCATTGTGGAGATGGTGAAACTGCAGGATAATCCGCGCGGCCAAATCCGCACCCCATTCCGCAGCGTGTGCACGTAGCCTCAAAAACCGCAGTGCAGACGGTGCGGAATTTTCCGCGCGGATTATCTGCGGTTTTCAATCCGCAGAAAGAATTGACATGTCAATTCTTTCTGCGGATTCTCCTGCGGTTTGCCATCTCCTCCATTGAGGAGATGAAAAACCGCAGGGCAAAACCGCAGAGCAATCCGCAGGTAAAACTGCAGGTATTTTGACCTGCGGTTTCACCTGCAGATTTTACAAAATCCGCGCGGATGAATCCGCACCTAATCCGCAGCGTGTGCACACAGCCTGAGACAGGTGATGCTCTGCAGCCTGCATAGACGAGATTATTCCCACGAATACGGTAACTGTGCACGACATTACGGTAGTAGTCACTCGCCAGAGCTTAAGCAAAGCACGTCGGGAAGAACATTCAGCCAATCATGGGCGCCGTAGTGATTACTGCTTCGCTAAGCATGTCGGGAAGTGTAGTCTGGTCAGTTTCGAAGCTGTTTGCTGGCGGGCTGTGCGGCGGCAGGCGGTGATGTATTCAGTATAGGGTTTATCGCAGCCTCACCATTCCCGGTAACTGGGCCCCACGGAAATGATTCACGAACTTCTCCTGGCCCTGAGCGGCTATCCTGGGAGCATCTTCACCTGGAACAAGAGGACGGGCCTGCAGGTTATGTATAAATGAGCATGGTGTCATTGTCACCTGTGTATATAGATGAGGCCACTGTCATTGTCACCTGTGTATAGGGGAGACCGCTATCACTTGTGTATATAGAGGAGGCCGCTGTCACTTGTGTATGTAGAGGAGGCCGCTGTCACCTGTGTATATAGTGGAGGCCGCTGTCACCTGTGTATATAGTGGAGGCCGCTGTCACCTGTGTATATAGTGGAGGCCGCTGTCACCTGTGTATATAGTGGAGGCCGCTGTCACCTGTGTATATAGATGAGGCCACTGTCATTGTCACCTGCGTATAGGGGAGACCGCTATCACTTGTGTATGTAGAGGAAGCCGCTGTCACCTGTGTATATAGTGGAGGCCGCTGTCACCTGTGTATATAGTGGAGGCCGCTGTCACCTGTGTATATAGTGGAGGCCGCTGTCACCTGTGTATATAGAGGAGGCCGCTGTCACCTGTGTATATAGTGGAGGCCGCTGTCACCTGTGTATATAGATGAGGCCACTGTCACCTGTGTATATAGTGGAGGCCGCTGTCACCTGTGTATATAGATGAGGCCACTGTCATTGTCACCTGTGTATAGGGGAGACCGCTATCACTTGTGAATGTAGAGGAGGCCGCTGTCACCTGTGTATATAGTGGAGGCCGCTGTCACCTGTGTATATAGTGGAGGCCGCTGTCACCTGTGTATATAGAGGAGGCCGCTGTCACCTGTGTATATAGTGGAGGCCGCTGTCACCTGTGTATATAGTGGAGGCCGCTGTCACCTGTGTATATAGTGGAGGCCGCTGTCACCTGTGTATATAGTGGAGGCCGCTGTCACCTGTGTATATAGTGGAGGCCGCTGTCACCTGTGTATATAGTGGAGGCCGCTGTCACCTGTGTATATAGTGGAGGCCGCTGTCACCTGTGTATATAGTGGAGGCCGCTGTCACCTGTGTATATAGTGGAGGCCGCTGTCACCTGTGTATATAGTGGAGGCCGCTGTCACCTGTGTATATAGTGGAGGCCGCTGTCACCTGTGTATATAGTGGAGGCCGCTGTCACCTGTGTATATAGTGGAGGCCGCTGTCACTTGTGTATATAGTGGAGGCCGCTGTCACTTGTGTATATAGTGGAGGCCGCTGTCACCTGTGTATATAGAGGAGGCCGCTGTCACCTGTGTATATAGAGGAGGCCGCTGTCACCTGTGTATATAGAGGAGGCCGCTGTCACCTGTGTATATAGTGGAGGCCGCTGTCACCTGTGTATATAGTGGAGGCCACTGTCATTGTCACCTGCGTATAGGGGAGACCGCTGTCACCTGTGTATATAGAGGAGGCCGCTTTCACCTGTGTATATAGTGGAGGCCGCTGTCATCTGTGTATATAGGGGAGGCCGCTGTCACTTGTGAATATAGAGGAGGCCGCTGTCACCTGTGTATATAGAGGAGGCCACCGTCATTGTCACCTGTGTGTAGAGGAGGGCGCTGTCACTTGTGAATATAGAGGAGGCCGTTGTCACCTGTGTATATAGTGGAGGCCGCTGTCACCTGTGTATATAGAGGAGGCTGCTGTCATTGCCACCTGTGTGTAGAGGAGGCCGCTGTCACTTGTCATTTGTGTATATTGAGAAGGCCGCTGACATTGTCACCGGTATGTAGAAGAGGCCACCATCACCTGCGTATATTGGTGAGGCCGTTGTCATTGTCACCTGTGTATATAGTGGAGGCCGCTGTCACTTGTGTATATACAGGAGGTCGTTGTCATTGTCACCTGTGTATATAGAGGAGGCCGCTGTCACTTGTGTATATACAGGAGGTCGTTGTCATTGTCACCTGTGAATAGATGAGGCCGCTGTCACCTGTGTATAAAGATGAGGCCACCGTCATTGTCACCTGTGTGTATAGGAGGCCGTTGTTGTCACTTGTGTATATATAGGAGGCCGTTGTCATTGTCACCTGTGTGTATATTTAGGAGGCCGTTGTCACTTGTGTTTATAGAGGAGGCCATTGTCACTTGTGTTTATAGAGGAGGCCATTGTCACTTGTGTTTATAGAGGAGGCCGTTGTCACTTGTGTATATAGAGGAGGCCGTTGTCATTGTCACCTGTGTATAGAGGAGGCCGCTGTCACTTGTGTGTATAGAGGAGGCCGTTGTCATTGTCACTTGTGTGTATATAGAGGAGGCCTTTGTCACTTGTGTGTATATAGAGGAGGCCGCTGTCACCTGTGTATAGAGGAGGCCGCTGTCACTTGTGTGTATATAGAGGAGGCCGTTGTCATTGTCACCTGTGTGCAGAGGAGGCCGTTGTCACTTGTGTATATAGAGGAGGCCGCTGTCATTGTCACCTGTGTGTAGAGGAGGCCATTGTCACTTGAGTATATACAGGAGGCCGTTGCCGTTGTCACTTGTGTATATAGAGGAGGCCGCTGTCATTGCCACCTGTGTGTAGAGGAGGGCGCTGTCACTTGTCATTTGTGTATATTGAGAAGGCAGCTGACATTGTCACCGGTGTGTAGAGGAGGCCACCATCACCTGCGTATATTGGTGAGGCCGTTGTCATTGTCACCTGTGTATATAGTGGAGGCCGCTGTCACTTGTGTATATACTGGAGGCCGTTGTCATTGTCACCTGTGTATATAGAGGAGGCCGCTGTCACTTGTGTATATACAGGAGGCCGTTGTCATTGTCACCTGTGAATAGATGAGGCCGCTGTCACCTGTGTATAAAGATGAGGCCACCGTCATTGTCACCTGTGTGTATAGGAGGCCGTTGTTGTCACTTGTGTATATATAGGAGCCCGTTGTCATTGTCACCTGTGTGTATATTTAGGAGGCCGTTGTTATTGTCACCTGTATACAGAGGAGGCCGCTGTCACTTGTGTGTATATAGAGGAGGCCGTTGTCACTTGTGTATATAGAGGAGGCCGTTGTCATTGTCACCTGTGTGTAGAGGAGGCCGTTGTCACTTGTGTATATAGAGGAGGCCGCTGTCATTGTCACCTGTGTGTAGAGGAGGCCGTTGTCACTTGTGTATATAGAGGAGGCCGCTGCCACGTGTATGGATGATGCCATCACCCGTGTACATAGGGGAGGCTATTGTTGTCAGCCAATGTTAATGAATCCTTCATTAGTGATTCCGCGTCTCTCTTCTGTATGACGTACTCCCAGGCTGTATGGACTGTGACATATAACGTGTGCGTTATTACATTGTGCATTGTTCGATCAGGAGATTGGTCAGGCTCTTTATACCCGTGGCAAACAACTGATATACAGGAGATGTAGTATTACATGGCTGCCTGGCGAAAGACCGCTATTGTAGTACATGAATGGCTGTGGTGTGCCAGAGTCTGCTCTACTGATGGACGGTTTGAGCAGAGCAGTGCCTCTGGTCTCCGTATTTACTAGTTGGACCTGTATCTTCTTGGGTGCCACAGAGCATTTGCTTGTAAATTGTAATAATGCCTTCATTGCCTGTAGCCTTTGCTCCAGTGGTTTTTCTTTTTTCCTATTTAAATCTCATATTAAGCTGTAGACCAGGGGTCCTCAAACTTTTTAAACAGGGGGCCAGATCACGGTCCCTCGGACCATTGGTGGGCCGGAATATAGTTTAAAAAAAATTAGGACCAAATTCATATGCACACTGCACATATCTTATTTGGAAATAATAGAACAAATACAATATTAAAAATGAAGTAGTAAAGTGAAATCATCGAACTTGCCGTTTTTTTTTTTTTTTTTTTTGGTTCTTCGAATATCCTACACTTCGAGTCAGTTTTTTCTCTTTCTTGATATCATTGTTTCCTAGGGATTCAAAATTGCTATTCGTAAAATACCAACATATATACAGCGCTACAAAAACAATATACCAGCAATAAAATTGCCCATACAGACTGCACTGCCCATCAATTCAGCCTGATCAGTGCCCATTAACGCAGCCTGATCAGTGTCCATCAATGCAGCTTCACCAGTGCCCATATTGGTGGAACTCCACTTTTACCTCAGGCTCAGACTAATGTAGTGCAAGAATCCCCAATAGGCAGCATTGGTCTCTAAAAGGCAGGCAAATGTCCCCAATAGGCAGGTAAATGTGCCCAATAGGCAGCACAGGTCCCCAATAGGCAGGTAAATGTGCCCAATAGGCAGGTAAATGTCCCCAATAGGCAGCACAGGTCCCCAAAAGGTAGCACAGGTCCCTAATAGGCAGGTAAATGTCCGCAATAGGCAGCACAGGTCCCTAATACGCAGGTAAATGTCCCCAGTAGGTAGCACAGGTCCCAAATAGTCAGGAAAATGTCTCCAATACGTAGCACAGGTCCCCAAAAGGTAGCACAGGTCCCCAGTAGGCAGGTAAATGCCCCCATTTTGCAGCACAGGTCCCCAATAGGACCCGGCGTTAAAAAGAAAAAAAAAACAGTACTCACCTATGTCCCCCGCTGCTCTGAAGAGGCGCCCGCTCATCTCCGTCTTCTTCAGGCACAGGCGGCGTGACGTCATCAGGAGGGCTGCGCAACGCCTTTCCTCAGCGCCTCGTCCCGCCCGCGATTACAGGGCCCGCCGGCCCTGTAATCAGTGCAGTTTAATGTCGGCCTGGCCAGGGGCCGGATAAAAGTCCTTCGCGGGCCACATGCGGCCTGCAGGCCGTAGTTTGAGGACCCCTGCTGTAGACTATGGCACATTCTCTAGAATAACGCAATTACATTTATATATTTTTTTTTCTACAGGTATCCCAAGATCTGCCATTTCTTCATCCTGGTGAAACTAGTGTGCTGAACCGTCTGTGCAAGTTAGGGACAGACTACATTCGCTTCACAGAGTTCATTGAGCAGTACACCGGCCATGTTCAGCAGCAGGTAATCACTTCATCTTCTAAATGGCCTTTTTTTTTAAACTGTAATGGTAAATTTTTATTAAAGTTTTGACAAAAATAGTTCAGGACAAACATATACAATACAAAAAATAAGAAACAAGAAGAGCCACGATGACTTTCTGACCAGGATACAACAAAGACAAAAAACAATTCTCTTAAATGTAACCTTAAAAATACGAACATAAAGACAGGACACACACCACAAGGTAAATGTGCCCAATAGGTAGCACAGGTCCCCAATAGGCAGGAAAACGTCCCCAATAGGCAGGTAAATGTCCCCAATAGGCAGCACAGGTCCCCAAAAGGTAGCACAGGTCCCTAGCCGCTGATCTCCCGACGGTTGCCGCGGGTCATCTCTGGGCGCACGGGCGTCAGCGGTGACGCAGGGGGGAGATGACCGGCTAGCGGTACCCAGGGTCCAGAGGAGAGGAGACTCCTCCGGACCCTGGGTACCATAAACGTGTAAAAAATAGAAAAGAGTGATATACTCACCATCCGACAGCCTCCGGACTTTTTCTCTCCTCTCCACGCTCCCGGCATCTTCCGTTCCCAGTAAGGCTTTGCGCCAAAGACCGCTGATGACATCGCTCTCTCGCGAGAGTGACGTCAGCAGCGATCTTTGGCGCAAAGCATTACTGGGAACGGAAGATGCATGGAGATGAGTGACACAGTCTTGGGGCCGTTGGATGGTGAGTATATCACTTTTTTTATTTTAATCTCCCACTGGCCATATTCTAGATTACCCGATGCTTTAGAATCGGCCAGCAGCTAGTTTTAATATAAACAATTTTTTTTTTTTTTTGACAGAATTCATTCGGCTGCTCCTGTCCTGTGTCACATCAATAAACACTAGTGACCCAGTGCCTCTGGCAGCCATGCATGCCCAAGCCATCACACTGCCTCCGCCGTGTTTTACAGATGATGTGGTATGCTTTGGAACATGAGCTGTACCGCGCCTTCGCCATACTTTTCTCTTTCCATCATTCTGGTGGAGATTGATCTTGGTTTCATCTGTCCAAAGAATGTTCTTCTGGAACTGTGCTGGCTTTTTTAGATGTTTTTTTAGCAAAGTCCAGTCTAGCCTTTTGATTCTTAATGCTTATGAGTGGCTTGCACCGTGCAGTGAACCCTCTGTATTTACTTTCATGCAATGTAGTACAAAAACTTGGCACTCAAAAGAAAAATTGATTTGACAGTTCCTTTATTGTAAAAGGCATCCAGTTAAATATACTTCTTTTACTTCTTTAAACGTTTTCGGTCATACAATTGACCTTCATCAGAAACAGAATTTTTTCACAGTTGGTATTAACTGAGAGGAACTGTAATGGAAAATTCCATATATTATTATTAAAGAACCGCTGTCATAAGTAGGCACTATTCAGTACCATTCATGTAGGAAATCACCAGACCCACGGGTTTGACACCTTGGGTTATACAGGGACCGGTAGATCCAATAATTGGTGTGGGTGTCCAGAAATTTGTACTGTAATATATTCAGGAAACTATCCTGTATTGTTTGTGACAGGCGTGTATGTTCACAACTGGGTGCTGTGATTCTCCAAATGGTATGTCCTGCCCAGGGAGGCAAGTGTGTCACAGGGAGAGTGAACGCGCTGTTCAGGAGAAGCACTGAAGGTGCAGAGGAATAGCGCTTAGTCTGTGGCTGGACGCATGTGCTGCTGGTATGAGAGACGCCTTTTACAATAAAGGAACTGTCAAATCAATTTTTCTTTTGAGTGCCAAGTTTTTGTACTACATTGTTAGTTGGCTGGATACCCGACTTGTGCACCTCCCTCCACACTGAGTGCCGTGTTTTTTCTATTTTACTTTCATGCAGTCTTCTCTTTATGGTAGATTTGGTTATTGATACGCCTACCTCCTGGAGAGTGTTGTTCACTTGGTTGGCTGTTGTGAAGGGGTTTCTCTTCACCATGGAGACTATTCTGCGATCATCCACCACTGATGTCTTCCGTGGGCGCCCAGGTCTTTTTGCATTGATGAGTTCACCAGTGCTTTCTTTCTTTCTCAGGATGTACCAAACTGTAGATTTTGCCACTCCTAATGTTGTAGCAATTTCTCGGATGGTTTTTTTCTGTTTTTGCAGCATTAGGATGGCTTGTTTCACCTGCATGGAGAGCTCCTTTGACCGCATGTTTCCTTCACAGCAAAACCTTCCAAATGCAAGCACCACACCTCAAATCAACTCCAGACCTTTTATCTGCTTAATTGAGAATGACATAACGAAGGGATTGCCCACTCCTGTCCATGAAATAGCCTTGGAGTCAATTGTCCAATTACTTTTGGTCCCTTTAAAAACAGGGTGGCACATGTTAAGGAGCTGAAACTCCTAAACCCTTCATCCAATTTTAATGTGGATACCCTCAAATGAAAGCTGAAAGTCTGAACTTCAACTGCATCGGAATTGTTTTGTTTAAAATTCATTGTGGTAATGTCTAGAACCAAAATTAGAAAAATGTTGTTTCTGTCCAAATATATATGAACCTAACTGTGCCGACCTGACACTGTGTGTAGGTTACTGAGCACAATCCTGCGGACAGGTTCCCTTTAATGTTGTTGTCCAGTCACCACATATTCATGGATGGTCCATTGGATAGGTCATCAATATCAGATTCATGGAGATCCCACATCCGTAATAACAAGCGCTCTGTATGAGCAGGAACGCCGCTCACTGCTGCAGCACGTGCTGCTCATCCACAGCATTTGTTATTACCGGTTTCCTTATGCACACAGCAATCTGTTTTACTGATGAAGGTCATTGTATGACCGAAACGTCGTCTTTCTTTTGGATTGTCTGCGCGTAACAAAATTATTTTCTTACAACAGTTATAGTTGAAACCAGACGTTTACATACACTATATAAAAAGACACATATGCATGTTTTTCTCAGTATCTGACATGAAATCAGAATAAACCTTTCCTGTTTTAGGTCAGATAGGATTACCATAACTATTAATATTTGCCAAATGCCAGAATGAGAGAGAGAACGTTTTCAGGCTATGTGCATACGTAGCGGAACTCTCACGGAAGTTACCACAAGAATTCTGGAATTCCATTCCGCGGGAAGATCGCATTTCAAATTCCCGCGATTTTCCCGTGGAAAAACTAGCGTTTTGCAAGTGTAATTAGCTTGCAGAATGCTATCGTTTTCCAAGCGATCTGTTGCATCGCTTGGAGAACTGATTGACAGGTTGGTCACACTCATCAAACATAGTGTTTGACGAGTGCGACCAACTTTTTACTATTGAGGCTGCCTATGCAGCATCAGTAGTAAAAAGATCTAATGTTAAAAATAATTAAAAAAAAATAAAAAATGATGTTATATTCACCTTCTGGCATCCCGCGCAGCCTTCCCGGGCCCCAGCAACGCTTCCGTTCCCAGTAATGCCTTGTGAGACCTTTGATGACGTCGCAGTCTCGTGATGATGTAGCGGTCTCACGAGGAATAGGGACCGCTACGTTATCGCTAGACTGTGACATCATCAAAGGTCTCGCAAAGCATTACTGGGAACGGAAGCATCGCTGAGGCCTGGGAAAGCTGCGCGGGACGCCGGAAGGTGAATATAACACCATTTTTTATTTTTTATTCTATTTTTGACAGGGATATGGTACGCACAGCCCAGAGGACAGTCTCCTCTCCTCCGGACCGTGGGTACAATCCGCAAATGTTCTGCTTACTTTTCGCATGGTGGGCACAGACACCTGCGGGAAGTAAGCGGAACAATGCAATCATATTTGTGCGGGATCGCCGCGATTCCGCAAAATAATGAGCATGCTGCGTATTTTTCCGTGATGCGATACCGCCGCGGGAAAATCCGCAGCATTAGCACAGCATTGCGGAATCCCAAAGAATTGCATGGAATGCTGTTTTTTTGCGTTTTCGTGGCAAAATCGCAACTGCCTTTTCAGCTTTACCCTTAAATTTTCAGTAGGATTGAGATCAGGGCTTTGTGATGGTCACTCCAAAACATTGACTTTTGCTGCGTGCACAGTTTTTCTATGAGCATGAATTGCTCTGTTGATGTGTTCTGTCTGCAGGCTGGCCATAGCTAGTACTACAGTGTATGTGCACATTACATCTTTTTCAGGTGGATGCACCTGTCAAGCTTTTCAAGAGGAAGCCACTTAAAGGGGTTATCCACTACTAGTTCGACCCCCTTCTTGATCAAAATGTTTGGCCCCCATAAAATAATAAAACCTATACTCTCCTCCCATGCCGGCGCTGTCCCGCAGTGTCGGCATTTGCTCTCCCTGGGACTCTCGTTCGGTGTTGTGACACTTGATGCCGGCGTCCACTCAGCGCTGATTGGGTGCCGGCGTCACGTGTCACAACCCCGCACAAGAGAGCCCCGGGGAGAGCGAGTGCTGACACCACGGGAATGGCACGGTAGGGGAGTATAGGTTTTATTATTTCATCGGGGCCAAGTGAGGGGTATGAGAAGAAGTTGTCCAAGTAGTGGAAAACTTCTTTAAGGAAATCTCAGGATCTTTTTGGTCATTTTATAGCGCTTTTCTGATGTTTTTTAAACTCTTTTTTTTTTTTTTTTTTTTTCTTTTTTAGACCACTTTTTCCAGCACTTTTGAGGCATCTTTTGCTATTAGAGCTTTATAAACTTTTTTTTAAAATTCCAGTCAACAAAGAGTCCATTAGGGTTTTTTTATGCAAAAATGTTGGCAAGATGGTTGTAAGGATGCCCTGCTCTTCTGTTGAACCTTCCCATTCACTTCTATTATAAAGTATAGAGCATCTTCAGAGCATAAGCCGCCTGAAGAATGGTCGAGTCTCTTCTTTAACTGCTTTCTGTCTTTGGAACCCTGAAGCTGTTAAAGGACTCTCCAAAGCCTGAACATAGAAACTGTAAGTTGTTTTTTTATGTCCATTATTTTGAGGGTTTGGTTAACATTTCATGCAGGTTTCGGAGTGGAGGCCTGCTGAAAAAAGACATTGTGTGTGTAGTGACCCAGCCCAGAGTGTGTCTGTCCCTTTAAGTAATACTGAATTGTGAGTAGCTTCTGTACACTACTGCTCACTCTCTAACTGGCCCTCTACATTATTTGTGAGCTGTAATTCTCCATTTCTAGTCACCTTCATTTTTGCTGCAATGCATTTCTCATTTGCTGCGTTCTGTCGCCATCTAATGGTGAAAGTGTACAATGACTGAATTATTGTTTTGTAAGGATCTGATATGTGAATTTGGTCTCCTATTGGCCAGCTCCTAGTCACATGGTCAATAGGAGGAGCTGTTTTTCCAGGCAAGTCTAGAATGTTCTTTAGTCTGAGGGATGCCTTCAGGGAGAGCAGAACACACAAGAAGGAGGTTTTTACCTCCAGATCTCCTGCAGTCGTAAAAGCCTAAGTTCCCTCTAATATGTAAAGACATCATTCTATTTCTGACAGGATTCACCACATGTAAAGTATTGCTGACAAGATTCACCACATCTAATGAATTGCTGACAGGATTCACCACATCTAAAGTATTTATGACAGGATTCACCACAATTTCTACATTCACCAGTACTTGTGCACGTGCCGTGACACACTGTGGAGCTAACCCCAAGTACAGATCTGTAACCTCTAATTGCTGCGTCTACCTCCCTCTGTAAAATACCATAAGACACTGTCCAGTGCTCTTAAAGCTCCAGACCCCAATCCCATCTCAGCATCTAAGTGTGAACTGTAATTGTCGTGGACTACCCATGAGAGACTGTTCCTTATTTGTTCCAAGTTATAATTCCCGTTCCTGCTGAAGTAAAAGCAACTGTTCTCCCCGAGAACCGGTGTGTGTCATAATTCCTTCGGCTGCGGACACCGTGTGGGGGTGGATAGCAGGGAACGTTCGGCCTAGTCATTACATGTGCACATACCCTAAAGAGGCCAGAGAAACCTGACAAGTGGCATGCATCTAAAGCTGGATTCATACTTCAGTTAAAAACTGATTGGGCACGGTTCGCAATACCCAGCATAGACCACCGGGTCTCCTGATCTGAGCGGAATCCTCTATGCCTGCGAGGTAGCTTGCTCGGGTCAGGAGACCAGGCTGTCGGGCTGGGTTAGCAATCCAAACCGGATCCATATTTTACAGACGTGTAAAACCGGCCTCAAATTTTGATTGCAGTTGGATTATCCGATGGGGCATGTGTCATAGGTTTGCCACCTATGTACTGGAAATCTTGAACTAACTGGCACAGTACCCGCTATCTGGAGTTGTATTCAGGAGTTGAAAATGATCAGAGCCGCTAATTTCAGGAACCTATTTTTAAGCTCCTGACAAGTATTATTATTGAGAACGAAGAATGACGTGTAGATAGTGACAATGTTTTGCTTTGTTTTTTTTCTTCCTGACATTTAAAATTGCCTAAAAGGAGAACAATGCAATCTATATATAAATCATTAAAAACTTTGACAGTCGCACAGTGCAGTTATCTACCTAAAGGCGATACCTACAAAAAGTGTATAATGTTACAGCCCCGAGCAGGTGGGCATCATTACTAATTTATGACATAGGCCCTCAACAGTTGGCTTTCCTTGTGAACTACACTCACTGGCCACTTTATTAGGTACACCTGTCCAACTGTGTGTTAAGACTTAATTTCTAATCAGCCAATCACATGGCGGCAACTCAGTGCATTTAGGCATGTAGACATGGTCAAGACAATCTCCTGCAGTTCAAACCGAGCATCAGTATGGGGAAGAAAGGTGATTTGAGTGCCTTTGAACGTGGCATGATTGTTGGTGCCAGAAGGGCTGGTCTGAGTATTTCAGAAACTGCTGATCTACTGGGATTTTCACGCACAACCATCTCTAGGGTTTACAGAGAATGGTCCGAAAAAGAAAAAAAATCCAGTGAGCGGCAGTTCTGTGGCTGGAAATGCCTTGTTGATGCCAGAGGTCAGAGGAGAATGGGCAGACTGGTTCGAGCTGATAGAAAGGCAACAGTGACTCAAATTGCCACCCGTTACAACCAAGGTAGGCAGAAGAGCATCTCTGAACGCACAGTGCGTCAAACTTTGAGGCAGATGGGCTACAGCAGCAGAAGACCACACTGGGTACCACTCCTCTCAGCTAAGAACAGGCATCTGATGGCTACTTTCAGCAGGATAATGCGCCATGTCATAAAGCTCGAATCATCTCAGATTGGTTTCTTGAACATGACAATGAGTTCACTGTACTCAAATGGCCTCCTCAGTCACCAGATCTCAATCCAATAGAGCATCTTTGGGATGTGGTGGAACGGGAGATTCGCATCAGGGATGTGCAGCCGACAAATCTGCGCCAACTGTGTGATGTCATCATGTCAATATGGTCCAAAATCTCTGAGGAATGCTTCCAGCACCTTGTTGAATCTCTGCCACGAAGAATTGAGGCAGTTCTGAAGGCAAAAGGGGGTCCAACCCGTTACTAGCATGGTGTACCTAATAAAGTGGCCAGTGAGTGTATATGAACATTTGGTGACAACTGGTACGGCTCCCCCATCAGTATATGGTAAGATATTCCAATCGCGGGAAATAACATCAATATGTTGTGCTGAACACTATACAGGACGAATGATGTATATAATAGAAGGGGGGGGAATCCTCTGCAGATGTGGGATCCAGAGGAGAAGAGCGGCCCACATTGTTCAGAGCGGTCTAACCTTAACCTGGATACTATGGTGTAAGGTGACGATCTTTTTCCCTATAATTATGTAGGAGTGAGTTTTTGCATATTTTTTCAAATTTGTGCATACTTTGTTCCATTGTTTTCTACGGTGTAGATACTGTTTGACAGGTTTTACTTTTTGCATATTTAAACAAGCCGGAGCAGCGTAGCTGGCAATCAGGTGTTAACTAGTGATGAGCGAATGTGTTTGGATAATGTGTTATCTGAGCATGCTCTGGTGCTAACCAAGTGTCTTCGCAACACATGCAGGGATAGCGTAACATACTGCGTGTATGCATATGTGATAAATGCATTAATATTAAAATGTGTTCTTCTCTTCAAGGATCACCACCCTTCCCAGCCCGGGCAGACTGGTTTGCATGGCATTTACTTGAGGGCTTTTTGCAGAGGATTGGAATCCATTCTTCAGCCTTACAGACAGTCTTTATTAGACTTGGAGCAAGAGGTAGTAGTAATGATATGATTGTATGTGTCTGCAGATCTCCATAAACCTACACAAATACGTACCCTCTGAGGGAACTCACTGGGGGCATGATGTATATTGACACAGCAGGTTGGCTCAGTGGTCAGGACACTTATCTTCCTACAGTAACCTAGGTTTCAGTTTATATGATTTCCTCCAGGCATTCTGCTTTCCACCACATCCCTAAAACAACACCAGTGTTATGTGTGCATATGTGATAAAAACCACAGAAAGAGGAAAAAATCCTCCATATTTGAGAGAAAAACAGAAACTGTCAGATATGCTTACCTGTCGTAAACAGGCCTCAATACAACTGCACTATCAGGGTGCAGCGGACCCAAGTAAAATGGCAGCTGCACAGGTGCATAAATACCAAATGAAGCAGCCAGGCTACAATCAGGGATTGGCCGTGTGACACACCAGTGCAGATAAATAATCCGCATGTGGCAGTGTTCACACAGGGAATGCAGGGCTTCTGGCTCACAGCCTCTTAGTAACACCATATAGGGGGGCTGCACAGTGCCAACTAGAATGCATCCCGTGTCAGAGGCCAAAGATTACAGAACCATTTGGACCCAACTGCACCCTGAAAAATTATAAAGTGCACAAAAACATATCAATATGTGTAAGGTATTGGTTGATGTTCTGGCCATAATACATAAGCTGGCAAACCATGTCAAGGTTCCTTACACTTGCCGGTCCTACTCTAACATGAAAACCACAGAGAGAGGAAAAAATCCTCCAATATCAAGGAGCACATCAAAAAAGTAACTTTTTGGAGGTCTATGAACTTAAAAAGCAGATTTCTAGTGATTGGACCCCAATCTCTCGTTCTGTGAACTCTTGATGACACATTGATTAGACCACTGTCCCCCAACTCCAGTCCTCATGAGCCACCAACAGATTATGTTATCAGGATTTCCTTACTGTTGTGGCAGGGTGGAATAACATGCTGCAAGGGGTAAACTCAAATTCTGCCAAGGGATGGTGGATTAGAATTACCGAGTAGTAGTATTATCAAATATTTGTTACTCTTGCGGCTGTGAATCAGATGGGTTGTCTTTTGTCTTCTCCAGCACTTGGCTATCTTCGCTAGCCCTATTGACAGTGAGTAGTGGTGGTCATGTATGCATACTACCACTCTAGTCCCACCCCTATGGAGGTTGGTAGGGGTCTCAGTGCTCAGATCACCAGCAATAATACATTTATTACCATTGAATAGATATGTATTTAGTGTTGAGGGTGCAAAACTTCTTGGGCCAAGGGCCACAATAACAGTAATTCCCCTTTACAATAAAGGGGTATTATCATCTGAGACTTCTAGATGCTGGTTCCCTCTCTAGGGCTCCCACATGTCATGTGTGTGTCTGGGGGTCACCTCCTTCCTCATCTGCCGTCCACGATACAAGACACCATGAATGTGGCTTTCCAAAACACTGTTAATGTGAGTTGCTGAAACACAATCCTATAAATGAAAATGAAGATATCCATATTGTATGTGCCCACCTATCTACCTCATCTACTCCTTTCTAACATGCGACACAGACATCACGTCCTCCACTCTGCCAATTTATGGGGTCTCAGAGATGCCCCATTAGTACTTGCTCAGCTCTACGTCAATCAATCGTATGCTCTATTACTTTTTCCTCTGACATGGGAGATACACATGAGAAGTCACCAGACATGGACCAACATGTCTGTGACCGGATGGGTGGGGGCTGCATGCGATTTGATGAGAGAGCCCACTATAAGAGGACACCCTTCCAGCTGTTGCTGTATGTCAGTATTAGGGTCACAGTGCAACATGCTTCTACTGTTTTATTCCCTCTGAAGCATATCTAGGTGGCACAGTTCTTGCTGTGAGTGTGTAATAACTCGGACAGGAGTGCAGTTATTGCAGAGATCGTTGTCCTGTGTATATATGACGTGTGGGTAGTATCGATGCTCTGCATGCTGTCAGCGTGATATACAGAATGGACCTACTCACAGAGGCTCTGCCCATGTCCACTTGTCATTCATTTGTAAGTGATCCAATATAAGAAAAAACCCTATGACTGTTACAGACGGGGCAAAAACAGATGTATAGTGGAATGTATTTGTGATGATGTATTCTAAACTTCCCACTCATTGAGGGTCTGACTGCAGGGTCCGCCAGCGATCCCGTTGACCAGAGCTCTGAAGACCCCTGTGTGAACAAAGCGTTGGGTGACCATGCTCACCGCAGGCACAATTCTTTCTTATGGGAGTGCTGAAGACGATCTGAGTGCAGCACTCGGCAAACTACAGCAGTTCCCTAGAGAATGAATGCAGTGGAGGATGGACCACTGCTCCATTAACAAGGCTCCTCGGAGGATAAGGAATATCATTCAAACTTGTGATTACCCCTTTATGTGTGTAAAATAAACACATCCATTCGCTGTCTGTTTTATCGGGGGCCGGACAAATAAGTTATGTAGATTTGTTTTTTATTACAGTTGCAAAGGAGGCAAATGTAAGACAATTTCTGACAAATGAATGGGTCTTGTACTGGAACATTTTGTTTCTAGTCTTTATGATCACAAAATGGATAAATTAAAAATAACTAAAGCATATGTGAATAGAGCCTTAGAAATACGTGAGTGCTGTTGTGCAGTAAATCACTTTGTGGTTGTGAAAGGTTTCTGGGGGGATCGGGGCTCTGTTTCTTTCTTCCATCCAGCTGTGTGTGCGCGCTCTCACAACTGGAGAGAAGTCCATTGTGGTGGCCATTGCCACTGCCTCCATGCTCGAAAACGCAACAACGTTTTTAAAGATTTTTTTTTTTTCTTGCTTAAAAGAAAGACTTCCAGTCTGGAAAATACTGTAATTACGGTATTTATGTACCTTCTTTACGCTGTATTCTTTTTCTGTTGTCTTACTCCTGTAGGGGCAAACTTCCAAAGACATTAATCTTCTTGTCTTCTCTCTTTTTTTTCTTCTACAGTTCTTGGCTGATCCTCATCTTTCAATATCCCACATTAACTACTCCCTTGATCAGGTGAGTTCATGTAACAGGCACATTAACCAGAGCAAGCTTTATAATCTGTTTAATATTACATACCAAGCACCACGTGTCTTACAGTTGTGAAGGGTGAATTATGCAAACAGAAAAAAATCTATAAATCCTTTTTTTGGAGATATATACTGGATATACACATTCAGTATACATGATAGTAAAATGCTTCACATCACGGAAGTCTTGTACGTATAGGATGAGTGTAGAGCCTCATGGGTAAATATACATCTAACGGTATGTGCACACGTTTAGGAAAATTCTTCTGGAAATCCTGAAGTGTTGGAAGGAAAAATGGCACACATTTCTGTCATTTTATTTTTAGGTGTTATTGTTGATTTTTTATATTATTTTTTATATTATTATTATTATACTCGCTACCCCCCCCCATTCATTAGCATGGGCAAACTCAGTTGCAGGAATTTACATGCTGTAGATATAAATCTGCAGGAAAAATAATGATCTAGGAAAAAATAATCGTGTGCTTGAAACTTCAATCGCTTTCCAGTTGCTAGGAAATTTTTCAGGTTTTGTGACAACTGCGCAGAAAAAAGAGCAATAAAAGTGCATCGTTTGCAAACACCCTAACACAAAAGAACTGCTAGACAGCTAAAAATATAAATCTATTGGGAAATGTAATACAAAACAGGGTTAAAAAAAAGGTCACGCAGTAAGGGAGGCATCACACACGAGACGTGTGCCATAATGTGCTTCGAGGAAGGTGCCAAACCATCGGCTGGAGACTTTAATGGATATATCGCTGCTATTCAGCCAGTCACCCTTGTCTGCTAGATATAACATGCATGTTTACATCTCTGTGGGCAGCATGGTGGCTCAGTGGTTAGCACTGTTGCTTTGCTGCCCTGGGAGCCTGAGTTCAATATACTACCAAGAACAACATCTACAAAGAGTTTGTATGTTCTCCCCGTGTTTCTGTGGGTTTCCTTTAGGTTCTCCGGTTTCCTCCCACATTACAAGACATACAATAAGGAATTTAGATTGTGAGCCCAAACGGAGACAGTGATGCTAATGTATGTAAAGTGCTGCGGAATATGACCGCGCTATATAAGCAAAGGCTAATAATAACAAATAACGCTCATCTACTCTGGCACATTCTATGTGTTCATACTTTATATGCCATTTCCATCTGCTACCTTTTTAAGCTGATCTGTGTTACGTATTGTGTTCATTTTACAGCAATATTAGTAGTCTTTGGTTACTTGGCTTTTCTTAAGCCTAATATTAACATTTCATTCTTACTCTGTCGCCTTATTGGGGGACACAGAACCGTGGGTGTTATGCTGCTGTCCACTAGGAGGCGACACTATGCATAATCTGAAAAAGATTAACTTTGGCTCCTCCTCTGCAGTATACACCCCTGGACGGCGTCAGCCTTTTCCAGTTTTTGCTTAGTGTCGCAAGGAGGCACACCTAAGATTTTTTTCTCTCTTCCGTTTTTTTCCTTAATTTTTTTCAACGGACTACAGATGAAGAAAAGCAGGTCTCCAGTGAGACCCCCGGCATGGCTCCCTCCTCGTTCCCCTATTAAGGGGTACCCGGTTGAGGTCGAGATGGCTCTTCCCCATGTCGCTCCTTCCCCAGTCCCTCGGGTACTGGTTCGAAGTCGAGAACCCCCCCCTCCTTCCCCAGTTTCCTTGGGCTCTGGGTTGAGGTCGAGGGTAGGACGAAGCCCCCTGACGGTGACAGCAGCACCCTCCCTAATCCCCCTCTGGGGGCATTAGGTCGAGACACCGCAGGTAGGGCCTGTACCATGCACCATTCGGCCACAGGAAGGGCGCGCTTTTACATAGCTCCGCGCGCCCTTTTCAGCTCTCCGCCCCCTTCCCCCTCCACCTCCACCTCAGAATCCGGTCGCCATCTTGCTGCACCTGAAGAAACTGAAGGCAGCACAGCAGTCTCTGGGGGGCACAAGAGGATTTATCAGCGCTGGACCTAGGGGGAGCACCGGTGGGGTAAGATCACAGCTGGGTTCTTTGTACTCAGCTGTGAGTTCCTGTAACCTATAACGCTCCCCTACTCCTCCTTTCCTCTGCGTAGATACACCTGTAGGGCCTCTGCGAATAGTTACTATGTCGGGCTCAAAAAAGGACCAGGCAAGACTGCTTTTACGCAGTCTGCACAGCCTACAAGGCCACTCTCCCCAGCGGCAGCACGTACCCGCACTGCTGGGACTGTACCCAAAGAACAGCAACGCTTCTGCGGCCGCTACTGCGCCAGAATGGGCGACTCAGATGTCGCAGTCTATAACAAAGTCTATAGATAACCTGACCTCCCCACTACTGCAGGCTCTGCAGGGTCATGTCTCGACTATGAACGTTACCCAGCAAAGGGACGTCCGGTATCAGGAACAGGCCGCTTACGACAGTTCGAGACGTAAGCGGACCCACAGGTCGCGTTCATCTGCGTCCTCACATAGCACTAGGTCGTCCCCCTCCAGGGAGAGACAGTGGCTACAGGTCACCGAGACCGTCCCCTGATAGAGAGAGACAATGTGGATCTCCACAACGATCCCAGACCACACAAGACTCAGAGGGCATATGTGACTCCAACTCAGATAACGAAACAAGGAACGCTCTGCTCCCTTGTCCCCCTAGCAATGCTGCGCTAGTTGAGGATATAATCTCTTCCATCCTTCGGGTGCTAGACTTTTCTGATCCAACCCCTGAAGTACCAGAACACAAGATTTCCTTTGAAAGTGTTCAGAAACCATCTGAGGTCTTTCTTGATCACCCGGAATTTAAAAAAAAAAAAAAAATACTTTCTAAGCATTTTTCGCAGCCTGAGAAAACGCCAGTCGCAAATACTTGAAAGCAAAGTACCCCTTCCCACAAAAGGACACTAAGGATTGGACAGATCCGCCTAAAGTGGATCCTCCAGTCTCTAGGCTGACAGCACAAACGCTTCTCTCGCTGCCTGACAGCTCAACCCTCAAGGACGCAGCAGACAGACAGGTAGAACGCATGGCTCGTTCAATCTTCGAGGCGGCAGGTGCCTCTTTAGCTCCTGCATTTGCTTCAGTTTGGGCAGCCAAGGCCATTATGGCCTGGGCTGATCTATTACAACAGGGCCTCCAAGCTTCAAATCCTCAGCTGGCGGACCAGGCGGTGCAAATTGCAGTAGTGACAGATTACATGGTCCATGCAGCGTTGGATTCTGCAAGAGGGGTAGCGGAAATAGCATCAAATGCCATCACAATCCGGCATATTCTCTGGCTAAGACAATGGAAGGCGGATGCGGCCTTAAAAAAGTCCCTAACAAATCTCCCGTACTTCAGGGGCCGTCCTTTCGGTGAAAAGCTGGATACAATGATATCTAATGATACCGGGGGTAAAAGTACTTCCCTCCCTCAGCTGAAACCAAAACGCACGTTTAAAAGACGTAATCAATCTCATTTCCGTTCCTTTCGGAATTCTTCAGGCTAGTCATAACAGTTCCCCTCTCAGGGACAACACACGGGCGGCACAGAGGCCGGACAGAAACTGGCAGTCAAAGGAAAGCCAGGCAAAATCCAAGGGAGGGAAAGCTCAGACTTTTCATTCATCATTACTCATCCCCTCCGGAAAACACCCCACTTGTAGGCGGACGACTGCTAATCTTTCAGCAGGTCTGGCTGCCTATTACAGAAGACAGGTGGGTCAAGGAAATGGTGTCTTCAGGATACAAAATCGAGTTTACTACCAGCCCACCGCACAGGTTTTTTCTCTCTGTCCCTCCAAAAACCTCCACTCAAAGCTCGAGCCTTCCATCAAGCGGTTTCATCCCTCCTGCAAGCAGGAGTCATAATACCGGTTCCAGCAGACGAGCGCTTACGAGGGTTCTACTCCAACCTGTTCGTGGTGCCCAAAAAGGGAGGCAGCGTCCGACCCATACTAGACCTCAAGCAACTGAATAAGTATGTTCGAGTTCGTCACCTTCGCATGGAATCCCTCCGGTCAATCGTTGCGTCCATGGAGGAAGGAGAATATCTCGCCTCCATAGACATACAGGACGCATACCTGCATATACCGATTGCTTCGCCCATCAGAGATTTCTCAAACTCGCAATCAACCAAGACCATTACCAGCTTGTGGCCCTCCCGTTTGGTCTCGCCACGGCTCCCAGAACATTTACAAAGGACATGGCAGCTACCATGGACGTTCTGCACTCCAGAGGCATAGTAGTCGTTCCATACCTGGATGACCTCTTCATCAAGGCCCCCACCTTCAAGGACTGCGAGGTCAAAGTCTCAATCACGATCGACACTCTGAGTCGCCTGGGATGGTTAGTCAATTTACAGAAGTCCTCGACTACCCCAAGTCAGTCTCTGACCTTCCTGGGGATGCTATTTGACATCTCCAGGGGTCTGGTGATCCTCCCCAGGGACAAGGCACTGGCCCTCCGTTTGGGAGTTCACACTCTCCTCCGCGGTTTTCCCCGATCTCTCCGGTATGCCATGAGCGGACTGGGCAGGATGGCAGCGGCAATGGAGGCGGTACCATTTGACCAGATTCACCTCTGACCCCATCCTCATGTCCTGGGACAGGAATCTGTTCTCCCTCAAGAGAGCGTTCCGGTTATCAGCGAAAACCAGGAGGTTCCTGCACTGGTGGTTCCAGCCAACCTCGCTTGCAATGGGAAAATCCTTTTCTCTCCGGTCACTGAAAGGTTTTGACCACCGGCGCAAGCCTTACGGGTTGGAGCGCGGTACACCTACATCACAGAGCGCAAGGCAAGTGGTCACCAATGGAAGTGACCATGCCCATCAACATCCTGGAAATTCGGGCCATCTTCCTGGCATTGAAAGCCTTCCATCACTTGCTAGCAGACTCTCATATCAGAGTGCAGTCGGACAATGCCACGGCGGTGGCATACATGAACCATCAAGGCGGCATCCGCAGCATCCAGGCGATGAACGAAGTAATACGTATCCTACACTGGGCGGAGGATGCGAGGTCGGTACTCTCTGCGGTCCACATTCCGGGTGTGGACAACTGGGAAGCCGACTATCTCAGCCGTCAAGGAATGGACTCGGGGGAGTGGTCTCTCCATCCCGAAGTTTTCCATCAGATCTGCCATCGTTGGGGGACCCCGGACGTGGTTCTGATGGCATCCCATCTCAATGCCAAAGTTCCCAATTTCATCGCCAGGACGCGCGATCCACAGTCGCTCGGAGCAGATGCCCTGGTTCAGGACTGGACCCAGTTCCAGCTTCTGTACATTTTTCCACCCCTTCCCCTGATTTCCAGAGTCCTGAGGAAGATCAAACAAGAGGGTGTTCCCCACCATCCTATTCGCTCCAGACTGGCCCAGGCGTACATGGTACGCCGACGTAGTGCAACTCACAGCAGACGCTCCTTGGCGTCTCCCCACACGTCCCGAACTTCTGTCACAAGGCCTGTTCTTCCACCAGAAATCAGGGGCTCTCAATTTGACGGTGTGGCCATTGAGACCTGGTTTTTGACCCAAGCAGGTTTTTTCATCGGACGTTGTTAAAACCATGATCAGGGCTCGAAAGCCAACTTCAGCCAAAACTTACTATCGTACCTGGAAGGCTTTCTTCACATGGTGCGAATTTCGTGGGCACATCCCACTCCCCTATTCTCTTCCAAAGGTCCTCGGTTTCCTTCAGTCAGGCCTGGACGCCAGGCTATCCCTGGGCTCGCTTAAGAGCCAGGTGTCAGCGCTTTCAGTGCTCTTTCAGAGGCATTTTGCTAACAAGCCGCAAGTGAAGACTTTTCTCCAAGGGGTTTCTCGATTGGTTCCCCCCTACAAACATCCGTCGGAGACGTGGGACCTCAACCTGGTCTTGACAGCACTACAGTCACCTCCTTTTGAACCCCTAAAGGAGGTCTCACTCCGCTTTCTATCACAGGAAGTGGTTTTTCCTGGTGGCAATCACCTCGCTACGCAGGGTGTCCGAACTTTCAGCTCTTTCCTGCAGACAACCCTTCCTGGTTTTTCATCAGGACAAGGTGGTTCTCCGTACAGTGCCATCCTTCCTTCCGAAGGTTGTGTCCACCTTCCACCTCAATGAGAAAATCTCATTGCCCGGTTCCCGTTCATAGAGTGGAGAAGGCTCTGCATACGCTAGACTTTGTCAGGGCATTGCGTATTTACGTGTCTAGGACTGCTCCCTTCCGGAAGTCTAATTCACTTTTCCTTCTTCCAGAAGGCGTTCGCAAGGGCCTACCGGCTTTCAATGCCACCCTTGCTAGGTGGATCAAGTCCACCATTCAAGAAGCTTACCGCCTTAACAATTCTGCTCTTCCGGCCGGTATCACGGCTCACTCTACGCGGGCGGTAGGGGCCTCTTGGGCCATTCAGCATCAAGCCTCGGCACATCAAGTGTGTAAGGCAGCCACTTGGACTAGCCTGCACACTTTTATAAAACACTACAGAGTGCATACCCAGTCCTCAGCGTATGCGAGCCTGGGTAGACGGGTCCTGCAGGCGGCAGTACCCCAAATTTAGGGAACTGTCAGTACAATATTCGTCCACTGCTTCCCACCCAGGGACTGCTTTGGGATGTCCCACGGTTCTGTGTCCCCCAATAAGGCGACAGAGTAAAGGAGATTTTTGTGTACTCACCGTAAAATCTCTTTCTCTTAGCCTTTAATTGGGGGACACAGCTCCCACCCTGTTGCCCTTGCGGGCCGTTGTTACGTTTTGGGTTCTCATATTGTTTGAGCTGGGTTCTCATATTGTTTGAACTCATTTATGGTAGCCTTCTTACAGGCATGGTTATGTTTCTGGTATATTCCTCCTAATGCTTTTGCACAAAACTGGAGAAGGCTGACGCCGTCCAGGGGTGTATACTGCAGAGGAGGAGCCAAAGTTAATCTTTTTCAGATTATGCATAGTGTCGCCTCCTAGTGGACAGCAGCATAACACCCACGGTTCTGTGTCCCCCAATTAAAGGCTAAGAGAGATTTTACAGTGAGTACACAAAAATCTCCTTTTTCCGATTAATCATTGTCGATAGTAATCTCAATTTCCTTGTGTTTTTTTTCTGTCTAGACAAGCTAGAATACCAAGACACATGCGTGCCAAATAATGACTATAAATTAGGCAGCCTTACAACTATCATACATCACCTTTCCACCATTAAATAACACACTGATATTATACCTGATCTAAATTGTGTTGGTGATGATTATGAATATAGGCAATAACGACGAGCACCGGCAGCTGGACAGCCAAGTCCTCTCTCTTAGACATACAGTAATATAGACGTGTCCGCTTCACCTTATAATCCATAGCGGAGTAAAACCTTTTGGTAGGACTTCCTGGCTCAAGTTGATTATGACCTATAAGGAACGACTATGGCACTCATAGACCGATGGGTCCATCAGCAGAAGACACCAGAAGGGAGAGGAGTTGGGAATATGGGTATCAGACCCAGCAGCTCTCCATAGCACGGTATATGAGAAGAGCAGGCATGGACCCAGCTTGGCTCGACAAAAAAGTAACACTGCTAGGGGACAAAGACGAGGAGACAACTGCAGGAAGGACGAGTACAGACAGTCGCCACACTTACGGCCCTAGGGCTGACCAGTTCGCTCACACTACGCCACAGCCACCTCGTATCAACGACAGCTATGTGCATATTTCTTCACTGTGGGTCCCAATAATAGGATACATTAATTTCTCCAATTTTTCAAATTAATCTGATTAGTCATCCAGACTATGGGTGGAACCATTTTCTGATGATCATTTGTTATGTAAGGCTTCCATGTTTTCTGTTTTTCAGTTTCATCTCCTTTTTCCATCAGTAATGATTGTGGTGGAACAGATAAAGAGCCAGAAGGTAGTGTAATAATATTCTATCCATAGAGATGGCCGCTTCTTCTCTTTCTGCAGGTAGAAATGGGGGAAAGTATGATATGCAGCCTGGATACTTGTCCTTTGTGTGTAGGACCTCTTCTGCACTGTACAATGTTAGTCACTGAGGGACACGTCAGGAAGATCTTTCCTCTAATTTGTCAGGGAAATAGAGCACAATCTGGAATGTCATGTCTGTGTAACCTTTCCTTAAGGACAGTAGTCATGCTAAATGAACAATACAAACTGCAAGAAATTCACTGCAAAAATATTATAGAGTATATATCAGTAGCACCCAAAACCCAGCCCCTGAGCAATTCAGGGGAAAATATGAAGTTACAAATCAGATTTGCACTTGAGTTCAGTGGAGGTGACATTACTCTCCATATGGCAGCTGCGGACAGAATGTTATCTCTCTTCTCTAAGACTTCGTGAACATCATTGTATGTGGATGTCTGTAGGAGGAAAACCTCTATGGTCGTCTTCAGTCATGAGCCATTCTATGTCTACTAACCTATAATCAACCACTTCTAAAAATGTGATGTACTGTACATAGAAAGTTGTTATAGTGAGTGTCATCAGGGCTGTATAGGGGCAGGAGGGTTTGCTTTCCATCTTTTTCCTGGGCACCAACACACTTGGAATCCTCTTTTTAAAGTCCTAATTTTGCCATTGTGGTTTTCTCTAAATTCCTAATTTCCGTGAACTGGGCAGTATACTGTAATACTTGTTTTACTCTAGTATGACATATGGTGGTCTTCACTTGCATTGTAGTGTTAATTCTAAGCACTGGCCATGTAAACTGCGGCTGCAGAAAGTAATTCTTTGTTTTTATGGGGGTCATGGAAATGCAGAATGTATCCAGGCTGGGCTTCTTTACAGGGCTCCATACTGATATTCTCGTTTTAGCTGTGAACATATGAGATGAGAATAACCCTTTAAATCTTCCCATAGTAATTTTAGCCAGGCTTTATTAGGCTTCTTAATGGTAAACCTGCCCACCTATTAGTTGAGATGGTAGCAGGGATTGCTCCTACTATCCAGATAAAGCATTGAGACACCATGTATTGTTGGAAGATGAAATTGTGACCATCTTGCCACTTTTAGTAGGCTGAGAGCTTCTAGACATGCAAACACGACACTTTCTGGTGATGAAGTGTACAGAGCAAGGATCCATGCTGCCCAATACAATTGCAATGAGTGGTGCGATATAATAGCTAGGCAACACTAATGTAACATCTACATTCTGCCATAACTACAGATGATCCCTTTCTTTCACCAGATTCATGGCTGCCAACTTTTGGAAACGGTTTACAAGCACAGCTGTGGGGGGCTTCCTCCAGTCCGCAGTGCGCTAGAAAAGTAAGGAACCTATTCACATGCTATAAATATATTACTAAATATTTTCCTGCTATATAGTTTCTGCCACATGAATATGCTGCCATTTGTAAGGGCGACATATTATAAAGGTAGGTTTACTCTCTCTTAGGCTGTGTGCACACGATGCAGATTTGCAGCGGATTTTACCGCGCAGAAACGTTGCATATCCGCATTGTGATGTACAGTAGCCTTAAAATCAATGTAAAAAAATAACGCTGTGCAGACGCTGCAGATTTTTCCGCGGTACAAAATCCGCAGCATGTTACTTTTGTGCGGTTTTCCATCTCCCGCGATGGAAAACCGCATGAAAAATGGAAGAAATCCGCAGGAAAAATGCAGGTCATTTAACCTGCGGATTTCTTCCATTCTGCACGGAAAAATCCGCAAGGCCAAAAAGTACGTCTGCACTCAGCCTTAGCCTATATGGCATAAAAAAAGTGTAAAGAAGCAAAGTCCAGCTCACCAGTAATGTCTGGTCCAGTCCTGTCCAGAGCACAGATAGTCTCTGCCAAAACACTTGAAAATATAGCAAGGGGAAGAGATCCAGCCTCCACTGACATAAAGATCTCCTGTATCCACACACGGCTCGGAACAATAAAAAATACAACAATTTCTGGTGCGGCAAGATTCTTGGCAAATGCGTGCAAGCAAAGAACACACTGGATTCCTAGTCATAGTCCACTATATTCAGAATGTAAGAGACCACCTCTCCCTCCCCACTATGATGGAAGGATTGCCAACTGGTATACACAATAACCAGCCATCACGTGTGTAGAGGGGTGAATACAGCAGACTGGTATGTGTCCTCTGTATTCCTTATTTGCTACTATTAGCCAAATATCACAGTATTGTTTTGTGCCTTTGGGGTTAATAGGGGAGCACATATTTTCCTCTACCATGATTACCTAAACTTCTTATCTAATGGGAATTTGACAGAAATTTCTGGCATATACAGTAGCACTAATATTAAAGGCAATCTGTCATGTCCAGAAAAGCTATTTACCGAGCCTACAGATACAGTGGTAATCGAGCAGGTAAATAACATTAAACTCCTACTTTCCAGTCTAAAAAGAGGGGTGGTCGGAAGTCTAAATTAATTTCTCCATCGCCTCATTGGGAGACACAGGACCATGCGTGTTATGCTGCTGCCAATAGGTGGCTGACACTAAGTAGATACAAAAAAGATTAGCTCCTCCTCTGCAGTATACACCCACACCCTGGCTCCAGCCGAGCCAGTTCAAGATTAGTGTCACAAGGAGGCACATGTTCTCTGATCTTCAGACCACATCTACAGTTTAAGCTATTTTTTATTTTTAATTTTTATTTTTAACCTTTTTTCAAAGGATTACAGAAGGCGACGGATCCCGTAAGTGAACCTCTCTCCCCAAACCTTCAACAGGCGGGAACGTGGAGTGTCGCCTCCACATACCCCCTCCTGCATCGTCTTTGATCGGTATGCCTGAGATATTCTTTAGGGGCGATGGGTCCCTTCAGGTCATCGCTCTCTCCACACCAACAACAGATGGGACCGCGGAGTGTGGCATTCACGTACCCCCTTTTGCATCCAGGTTGATTCCTTTTTACATGCCGGACCACCAGCCCTGTTACATTCTTGGGGAGTTAACCCCTTGGATGTCCAGAGGCACTTATGGCGTCCGTGCGGCTCCCACTGCATCGCCTCTGATGAACAGCAGCGATGCAAGGAAGGCGGACGGTTCAGCTCCCCCCTCTGACCAAGGAGTGGCAGATGGATGTCCCCTGCACTGTCCATTCCAAAACAGTTGACCTGGAAACAGTGAGCCTGGGTCCTGTGCGTTATCTACATTTGCGTCGGCACCATGCCGGGACGCACACCGCTGGTAAGATGGGCTGCGTGTGCGTCCGAGTCACAGCGGAAGACTTCCGCAACACTTGTGCTACCTTCCGTGGCATCCACTCCGGGTACGTCTCTGGCCGGCTGCAAAAATCTAGTCCCCAGCTTGGGCCGATGCGGACGCTATTCTAAAGCTCCACCCACGTCATGATGCCGCACCGGTAGTTCTGCCCTTTGGTGCACACGAATTTGTGCTTCTCGCTTTCTGCGAGACTTCTAAAGGCGCATGTCACGTCCCTCTGCATTTCACTGCGGCCATCTTTATTTCACCGGTTGGCTCCAGAGGTCTTCCAACAAACTTTACACGTGGAGAGAGGCTCTTCAGAGGGGCCCAGCGAATCGGAGAACTGCTTTCACTAAGCACAGAACCTGGGTAAGCTCTGAGCACGGGCCTGGGCACCTGGCTGCGCATATACACTCATTGGCCCTTATCTGCAGTATTTACTGGGGTGTATAAGTCACTGCACTACCTATTGGAGTCTTTTGGCAGAATCAGGACCATACCAGGGTACATCATGTCACTCTCGAAGACATCCAGGAAGGCTAGCGAGGCACATACAGTGTTATTTACCTCATGTACCTCCTGCCAGACTTCGTTACCTCGGGGACAGAGTACGCCACTCTGCAAAGCCTGTGACCCCCGAATGCGCTCAGGAGCCCTCCGCCGCTCCCGAACCCAGTGTACCAAGTCCACCTGAGTGGGCTTCATCACTGTCGCAGTTCATAGCGCCTCTAGCAAAAGCAATAGAGTCCCTACAAGATCCTCATCTACCAGTCGGGAACTTCATCTGCCTTACTTGGAAAATTCCTCTACCTCACAGGAACGCTCAGTCAGCAGGGACCACTCTCAGACAAGAACACAGGTTTCTAGGAAACGAGGCCATAGCACTCCGTCACCCGGGCCTTCTCACGCCTCAACATCCATGACCTCCGTTCCCCATTCCCCCTCGTCCGGGGCTGGCAGTGGACAGGACTCTGACTCTGATTTTGAGATGCCCTTTCTAGATTCACCGGATTATCAGCGACGGTGGACAGTCTCATTGAGGCCGTCAACCAGACTTTAAAGGTGGATGAGGACTCTACTTCTGTCACGGATAGTGCGGTGTCCTTTAAAAGGATCAGACGTCCTCATCAGGTTTTCTCCAACCATCCCGAGTTTCAGGACATAGTTCGGCGGCATAGGGAGCGACCGGACAAAAGCTTCATAGGTCAGAAGCCTCTTGAGCTGAGATACCCTTTTTCATCGTATCTGTGGAAGGAATGGGCCGAATCCCTTCCAGTGGATCCGCCTGTCTCCTGCCTGGCCACCAAAATCCTTCTGTCCTTACCAGATGGGTCCTCTATTACAATACAATACACTTTATTGATCCCGAGGGAAATTATGGTATTACAGCAGCGTTACAAACAGCATTACAACATTACAAACAGCATTACATAAAGTAATTCCTAAACACAGATCTTGCATATGACTAACCACGTTGCGTAACAAACAAATTTGTGTAAATGCAGGTACTATAAATCTTAAATCTCTGATCATTGTTATTAGTGCACCAGCCATAGGTCATTGTCGTCTTTCACACTTAAGGACCCCACATAACGTCAAATAGAGAACCTTGCCCGTTCGGTTTTTGAAGCCTTGGGCTCGGCACTCTCTCCCTCATTTGCCGCGGCGTGGGTAGCTAAAGCTATGGTCTCTTGGGCAGATACCCTGATCAGGACCATTCAGGATAGTGACCTTTCTCCGGAAGCAACAGAACTGGCCAATCGGATTTCCTTGGCCGGGGAATATTTGTTACACGCATCCTTAGATTCGGCTAACTGTGCCGCGCTCGCAGCCTCAAACGCCATTATTATCCTATGGGCACTATCACTGCCCTACCAGAGCGGTCATTTATTTGTAGAGAAGCTGGATCAGCTTATCTCGGACGCCACAGGAGAAAAGAGTAAATTCCTTCCCCAGCAGAAAATTAAACCACCCTTTCGTCGTCAACAACAGGCTTGCTTCCGGCCCTTTCGTAGCAACCCTGGTTGGTCCAATGCGACCACCTCTTCCGGATCGGGGCGTTCACCTCGTGAGGTCAGTGGTCCTCGGGTCTCGCATAAGACAAACCCGTCATGGATGGGCCGACCCAAGCAATCTACATCTAAGTGATCTAGGCCCCATAGATTCTCCGCCCAATGACTTGCGGCATTATCCTGTCGACAACAGCAGAGTAGGCGGTCGTCTAATCCTGTTTCATCATATCTGTCTCTACGTCGTCCACGACGAGTGGGTCAAAGACCTGGTGTCTTCCGGACACAAGATAGAATTTTCTTCCCGCCCTCCGGCACGGTTCTTCCCCTCTCGCCCTCTGAAACAGGGACACAGGCCCTGCTTTTCTACCAAGCCATCGATTCGCTACACCAAGATGGGTTCATCGTTCCGGTCCCAGTAAACAAGAGTTGGCTGGCTGTTCTGTTGTTTCCCCACCCAGGGACTGTTTTGGACGTCCCTAGGTCCTGTGTCCCCCACTGAGGCGAATCCTTTTCTCTGAACCACTCATTGGGGGACACAGCACCCATCCTGTTGGCTTGAGTATGTTCTTCGGTTTGACTGTTTTTGTACTTTTTGTATGATGTTCATGTTTTCTTACTGCTTTGTTACTGAACTGATTCAGCTGGAGCCAGGGTGTGAGTGAATACTGCAGAGGAGGAGCTAATCTTTTTTGTATCTACTTAGTATCAGCCTCCTAGTGGCAGCAGCATAACACCCATGGTCCTATGGTCCCCCAATGAGTGGCTCAGAGAAAAGGATTTTAGGGTGAGCACACAAAAATCCCTGTTTTCATCCTAAATCCCGGTCTATTTAATACCATAATCTACACTACTTTCTAATATACTTAAATTAAAAATGTTTTATCCTTCCATAACTACACTATCTAATTGCCGTAGCCTCTGCCGACTCCCTGAAACAAAGCGCCAACAGTGACTCTCATTACAGTGGCTGGGCTGGTCCCTGTGTGATTTGCACAATGACAGCGTGCTCTCTGTTGCCAGCTCAGATCAGCAGTAACAAGCCAGCAACAGTGGTATCAGAATACCCGGCATACAGAGGCCAGCGCCTTCACCCACCATAAGAGACACTACACGTAAGGTATTCTTCCAGCGTTCTGTTGCTGGCTTTTTACTGCTGATCTGGCAACACAGTGTGCGCTGTCATTGTGCACATCGCGCAGAGACTCGCCCAGCCTCTTAAACGAGCATCACTGTTGAATTTTTGTTCGAGTATACCAGCATGCACTGGGAATCCCAAACGAATCGTCATCAGAAAGGAAGTGGGGAAAAAATAAAGAAAACCAGTTAGGTAGTGTAGTTGCAGTAGGATAGGGAATTATTAAGATAATAGTTTAGATTATAGCATTAAATAGATGGCGATTTAGGATGAAAATTAATTTGGACTTCGGACTACCCCTTTAATGGAGCTGCAACTACGGGGAGAAGCTTAGGTTATATTCTGTCAGCAGCTGCTCGCTTCCAGTCATGAAGGTTATCCCTGTATCTGTATTTTTAATTATTTAGCTTCATCAGCCTCTATCAGAATATTGCTGGCTGCAGATTGTATTACCTTAAAATCTGTCAGTGAGCTTGTTGTGATGGCAGTTTGGGAGCCTTTATCTTCCTCTGAAGCCATCTATATAATTTAGGCTAATTGTTTTAAGCATTCATATCGGTGCATTTAACCCCTTTGCATTTGAGTGATAACACCCCAGGAATCGCTATGTACAATTATTTATTTTGCAGCTAGTCTATTTCACAGGGAACTATTGTAACATATTCCTGCCTATTAGCTGCAGTCTTCTGCTTTACTTGTCCATTTTATGTTTACAATTGTATATTTCCCTCATGCCCTTTTTCAGGATCTTGGCCGTGTGTCATGGGGTCATGTACAAGCAGCTTTCAGCTTGGATGCTTCATGGACTACTCTTGGACCAGTATGAGGAGTTTTTTGTCAGACAAGGACCATCTTCTGGCAATGCTTCTACTCAGTCAGAAGACGATGATGATGACTTGGGAATTGGGGGCCTCACTGGGAAACAACTACGAGAGTTGCAAGATTTGGTAAGAAAAGACACTAGGTGTTATAATGGGGTTGTCAAATCAATCTCTCACAGCCAATATTATGGTTGAAAGAAGGGACCTGTCAGCCCCAAATTCTTCTTTGATGTTGACATCTCATGTGTAACCTCTTGGTAGGGAGGAAAAATAAGTCCGCAATATCCAATCATTGAAGGTCCAACATGCATCACCTCAACCAATTCTGCATCAATCAACTGTCAGCAGGTCCCCCTCCCACTGGAAGGTACACAGTGAACAGAGCTGGAACAGCACGGCTCTGTACACTGTGCAATGGCTGTTCTCGGCTATGGCGGCTCATCACCTTTTTAGATTAATAGGAGCAGAGCTGCAGTACCCAAGAAGACAATTATATAGTGTATGGAGCTGTACTGTGCCGGCTTCATTCATTGCCTACATCTGGATTCTGCAGGACCTAGTAACAGCTGATTGTGGGGGTGCAGTGTTTTGGACCCTCTTAAGGGTAGTTCACTAGTATCTAAGTTGTGGACAACCCCTTTTGGCATTGTATAGTTTTCATTAATGTCAGAGGACTCTCCATGTGAAACAATTTAATTTTTGCTTTTTCCTCTGTGGGGGCTCTGAAGGAGGATTCGCCTCTACTACGAATCCTCTTGTTGTAGTGACTAATTCCAGACATGTTTTTGTATAGTATTAGATCATCTATCTTCTGTTGCCTAAACATTTGATTTTACAGATGGAGAATTTTCTCTTTGTAAATGGTTCTGCTATCAGACTAAAGTCTCACATGCAGATTAGTCTACTGTAAGCCAAACCCACCGGTATCAACGGGTTTGGTCACAGTCTAATGTGTATGAGGGCCCCAGACAATTCATTGCCTTGGAAAGGTAAGGATCAGGCATGTCTGATATTGAGCTACCAATTCTCTAAGAGATGAGCCACTGCCAGTAATGTCCGGCAGTCTCTCGATCATGGAAAACAAAGGAGCGCTCCTGTGTATCGGAGAGTTGGGTGGGTTGGCAGCCAGACAAATGACTGGCCGAACCATTGTTAGACCAGTGACGATCAGATGTATGTTACAGGCTTAATGGAGGACATGCAACCTTCTGATTAGGGAGAATAATATCTGTCACTATCTGTAATCTAATAGAGGCTTATTGAAGAGGAGAACATGTTGGCTCCATCACTCAAGCAGTTTTCTCTTCGGGTTGAAATGTTGCCATCTTACATCCCTGTAAGAGTTGCTGAAAAGATTTTATTTGTCGGAGAATCGGTCCAGATGTTCGAAAATCAGAATGTAAATATGACTAGAACGGGTAAGAAGCAGCACACAGCCCCAATCGTCTGATATGTGATGCATACAGAATTCTCACTTGCTACTGAAAGATTCCATTCCATGTCATTGCATTGTGTATGATACACCTGCTCTGCTATACGCTGTAATAGTAGGACATTATTCCCACACTTCTCATAAGCCCACACCCCGGCACCTCAGTCTCAGGTGCCATACTTGGGTGCACTCAGCTTCACTTTTTGCCCTGGTTGCTCTGTACCACTGTGGAGAACTCCTGTCTATCCATCAAAACCGTATTCATCAACCAACAGGTTGAGAATTGGTTAAAGGGTTATGTCAAGTATGTGCAGGAGAACAGGGGAAATCATTATGCCCTTCTATCCTGGGTAGTAAACCGGTGCACCATTTTTGGATAGGGGGCAGTATACTATTATATAGTACTATTTAGTAATGGTGTAGTGCTGTACATTGTTATTGGCTTCTCATGTGATTTGTTTCTTGAGCAGGTTCTATATTGAAGAATCAGGAGGATATATTTGCTGCGGAGTTGCATAGGTTGAAGCAGCAACCTTTGTTTAACCTGGTAGATTTTGAGTCAGTCCTCGATAGGATCAGAAGCACTGTAGCCGAGGTAAGAAGTCTTTGTTTTGACTGTGCAATGACAAAAAGTCTTCAGGATGTAAAGAAATGTCAAGTGTTTTGCTCAATTTTTATGAGATAGAAAATCAATAGTACAGTTCTTTTTTTTAGAAAAACATACTGCTTAATGGCAAATTTACACAGGTAAATGTCGAACCAGTAACAACTGAATCGGGCCAAAATAATGCAGCTGGTCCAGAAACCACCCACTAATGATAATAGCACATGAACTACATAATAAATGTAGTCATGACTAAACCTGTGGGAAGTGTGGCGTGGAACAGATCCACAGCATTGAGATGGGCCGGGAAACCGATATTCCATCCACGGCTAACAATGTATGTGCTATACACTCTCAGACAGAAGTTATGTCGCTTATCCATGTTATGTAAATAAAATCTTATAACCTGACGTTAAAGTCATCCATTGGTTGTATAAATTATTCTTTTGAAAGCTGAAACCCTCCAAAATGTGGTTTAGGTTAAGAAAATAAATTGCCATCAATGCAGAAATATTGATCATTTAATAGACACAGAATGGTCAGATTTTAGCAAGACAAAAGTTTTGTCGCCCACAGAAAGTAATGTGATATTCAAACACATAATTATCTGACAATACAAATATATGTTGCATAACATTGGTGAATGAAGTTGTGGTGCTATTAGTCATATTTAATATTTTGTGTGACTTCCATGAGCTTGAAGGACTGCATCCATGTGGATCAACAATGATTCATACAATTTATTAATGAAGTCATCAGGAATAGCAAAGAATGCAGTCTTACATGCCTCCCAGAGTTCATCTAGATTCTTTGGTTTTGTCTTCCAAGCTTCCTCTTTCATCTTACCCCAAACATGCTCAATTATGTTCATGTGTGGTGACTGGGCTGGCCAGTGCTTCAGCACCTTGATCTTTTTTGCCTGGAGGAACTTTGTTGTAGAGATGGATGTATGAGATGGAGCACCATCATGCTGCAGAATTTGACCCCTTTTATGATTTGGAATATAAGAGGTAACTAATATTTCTTGATATTTTAGGCTATTGATATTGCCTTCCACCTTGCAAATGTTTCGCACACCCCCATACTGAATGTAACCCCAGACCATGATCTTTCCACCACCAAATTTAACTGTTTTCTGGGTGTATTTTGGATCCATACGGGCTCCAGTAGGCTTCCTGCAGTATTTGCGGTGGCTGTGGTATAATTCTACTGAAGATTCATCAGAGAAATCCACCTTCTGCCACTTTTCCAGCATCTGTTTAGCAGACTGTGGGACTTTGCAAATGCCACACAGTTTTTTATTTGCCTTTTGTTTAGTGCTGGCTTCTGGGCACTGATTCGACCATGGAGGCCATTTCGAGACAGAATTCTGCAAACTGTTCTAGTTGACACAGGGACTTGAGGTGACCAGGCCTGTTGGAGCTCTGCTGCAGTGGAAGAGGGGCTTGCTTTGAATTTTCTAACCAACAAACGTTCCTCCTGAGCAGTTGACCTGTGGGGTCTGCCGGACCTGGGCTTGTCAAACATATCTCCAGTCTCGTTGAATCTTTTTTTTAATTCTGTGCACTTGACGCTGAGACACATTAAAGGTGCCAGCCACCTCTGCAGTGGATCTGGTCTTCAGCCTCTTGATAATCCAGGCTTTGGTTGCAGGGTGGATTTTTGGCATGTTGTCAGAGCTCAAGTTACAGCTCAAGTGAAGGTCTGGGGTGCTGGGTTTCTTTTTATACATACCCACTAATTAACCAATCATTTACTGAGCACAGGTGAGGATATAAACTAGGATTGGTGCATTATATGACCAGGCGATAAAACTTTTGTCTTGCCAAAATCTGACCATTCTGTGTCCATTAAATGATCAATATTTCTGCATTGATGGCAATTTATTTTCTTAACCTAAACCACATTTCGGAGGGTTTCAGCTTTCAAAAGAATAATTTATACAACCAATGGATGAATTTAACGTCCGGTTATAAGCTTTTATTTGCATAATATGGATAAGCGACATAACTTCTGTCAGGGAGTGTGTAAATTATGCAGCCTTCTTATTCTGAGAAGCAGATCATTTACTACGCAGGGAACCAAGGATTCTCCACTCGCGACGCGTGTTTTGCAACAAATGCTTTATATGAATTTAGTAGTGTGTGATAATATATGAAATATACCATAGGTCAAGAAGATTGATGTATCTTTTATCAATTGGGCAGGATCTTGTGTACACACAGAGATATACCTCAGTGTATGAAAGTTATCCCAGGCAACAGAGACATAATGGCTCAAAGTCACCCACCTTTCTTGACCTCTTCAACAGGAAGAGTAAGCGACATGTGAATGGCTATCAGACTAAAATCCGCTGCTCTTTCTGTAGAGTGGGTACATTGCACTGCTGCTGCAGAACTTCATAGTAAACGCCTCTGCTCATCTGTCTACTATGTGTACATTGAACAGCTGGTACTTTATATCGTAACGTGACTTTTAGAGAAGCCTAATAGGTTTTCTGTCTCAGTATTGTCCTTGACGTTGGTTGTATTCTTTTCTTTTCAGCACTTGTGGAAACTAATGGTGGAGGAGTCTGATTTGATAGGGCAGTTAAAGGTAAGGGATGAAGATAAATGAAGGAAATTTATTAAAGGCTCAATGCTACTTTTTTAAATAAAAAAAATACAGCTTTTCACCCCTCCGTATAGGGTTTACTGGAATGTATAAGGCCAACTATTGTCTGACAGATTTACTATAATTTACTAGAATTATTGATCACATCTACGCCTCGTTATAGCAGGCATAGTTTTCATATTCTGGTGCTCGGAACAACTTGCTCTACCATGAGGTAATGCATATAAATCGCATACTCACTGTTAGTTCGCTGCTGATTAACCATTTAGAAGCCGTTGTCTGTTTCTGACAGCATCATTTAAAGGAAGCAATTGCATAGCTCAATTATTCTGGCTTTGGCAGCGCACGGAATACTATAGTTTTGCATTATACAGTTAAAGCAAAACGATCTGATGTTTAAGTTCCTTAGAGACATGAAAAAAGTAATCCCATTTACTCTTTGTTTATTGTCAGTGAAATTAGTTATTTTATTTATTTCCTCTTTCAGATTATAAAAGATTTCTACCTGCTAGGAAGAGGTGAATTGTTTCAGGCCTTTATAGATATCGCCCAACACATGCTGAAAACGCCACCAACTGCTGTCACAGAACATGGTGAGTGTTATACAAGCTGGTATGGACGGCCACATAGGGGTGACCATGCATATCATTTTTATGCAGCTGTATAAACGTGGATGCTTATTAGATGACGCAGATCAAGTAATGTGTATTTCTGTAATCTAGCAATGTGTACTGGTCAAAAGTTTGGAAACATCAGTTCATGCAATGGTTTCCTTGAGGAAGCCTAGTCATGTTGAAGATAGCAGCGTGGAAAAGGTACTCTACCATCTTTGAAATAGTGTCTGTATCCTCCGTTCTCTGGCCTTCTCTATATCCATATCTCGCATACAAACCTATACATACACGATTCATCAGCATACTGCAATTAATGAATACATGAACTCCGCTATTGTTGAAAACTGTGAAATGTAAGGTACTTGGTTAACAAATTTTGATCAAAGAGCACAGAAGTCATCCAACAACCTCAATGTTGGTACCTATCACAAATGTCATCTCAATGTGCCAAACCAGGCATCATCTAAACCGGGAAGTGAAAGTTTATGTAAATGTTTGTAAATTGGAAACATACTGTATTTGTGCACTTGTACATTAATTTAATACTAAAGGTGTGTAAGCCTTATTTTTCTCCTTTTCCTTTTTTTTAAATAAAATATATCATATATATTTTGATATACTACAATTGCGCCAGTGCAATACTGCAGTTTTTTTCTATTTTAACCTTTTATTCAGTTAAGACCTTGTGGCAGTACCAGTACTGGTAACCTAGGCTTTGATATCAATCTTATTGTTAACTGTCTCCTTGTCTTTAAATATTTACTATGTGTTTAGACCATATAATAATATTATTATTATTATTATTATTATTATTCATTTATATAGCGCCATTTATTCCATGGCGCTTTACATGTGAAAAAGGGAAATTTTGACAAGTATAATAAACATGTGTAAGACAAGGGACACACAAGTACATAAGGAGAGGGGACCCTGCCTGCGAGGGCTCACAGTCTACAGGGATGGGTGAGGATACGCTAGGAGAGGGTAGAGCAGGTCGTGCGCTGGTTCAGTAGACCGAGGATCATTGCAGGCTGTAGGCTTGTCGGAACAGGTGGTTCTTCAGGTTCTTCTTGAAGGTTTCCGTTGATGGTATTTATTATATTTGTTTTTTTGCCTTGGTTTTAAGTATTTACAATATAATATTGTGTCCTGCCAGTCATTAATTGTTCTCCAGTAACAACGTTTTATTTGTCTTGTGTGATATGTTTTTATAGCTACCGGTAGTTTTGTCCAATAAAGTAATAATTTTTAATGGCATACTTGTTTATATCTGTTATTGTAACTTTACTGAATACTTTTTTGGTTTTCGTATTTATGGTAGTATTTTATGGTATTTATAATTAGTGCACATTGTGGTATAGCATTGTAAAATAGGTCACATTGTTCAAACTAACAAATTAAAACCCCTTAATGACAGCCAATACGTCTTTTAACTGATGTGAGATATAAGAGAATAGCATCCCCATACAGGTGACAATCCAGCAGCTGTCGGCTGTACAATGTAGCTGACAACTTGCTGCATCAGCCACGGTCAGTATTGACACCGTCCATATGTGTTTAACCCCTTAGATGCTGCTGTCAATAGTGACTACATCAAATAAATGGTTAACAGAGGGTGGGGGACTTCGACTTTATCCCAATTGGTGCCCTCAGATCATTATTGTGTGATCCTGATGTTTGCCATGACAATTCACGACCAAATAGCGGCCTCTGACGGCTGTTGTAACCTGTTCAGAAGTTAGCAACATTTAGGTGGTAAAAATACACATTTTCTCCTTCGTCTCATTGGGGGACACAGAGACTGTGGGTGTGTGCTACTGCCGTCTGGAGGCTGACACTAAGTATACAAAAAACAAGTTAGCTCCTCCTCTGCCGCATACACCCTCGCCCCGATAGCGGGCGGAAACCAGTTTTTGCTTAGTGTCTGATGGAGGCACACGCAGTCTGGGTCTCTCCAGACTATTTTTTTTTTTTTTTATAATATTTTCTCGCTATGAAGAGGAGACAGGGGCGACGGACCCTATTGAAAGGGTCCGATCTCCCCAAAACATCAACGCGCGAGCACGCGTGAGTATCGCCTCCGCGTATCCTTTCCCGCACCGAGGGACATATCTGGGACTTTTCCCCAAACATCTATTTTTCTTTTTTATTTTTTAAGAAGATAAGACAGGTGCAACGCATCCTATTGAAAGGATCCAATTTCCCCAAACCAGCAACGGGCGACCACGTGCGAGGGTCCCTCCACGTTTCCTCTCCCGTGACGTGGGACATTATGCCAGACTTAGCCCTGTCCACCCCTAGGTAGTGAAACCATGGGCTTGCACAGAGGCACAAGACTAGTCTGTGCGCCCCCACTGCTCCACCAACGCATGACGGCGGTGCTACATGGCGGCGGACGGTCCCTCTCCTCGCCCAGACAAGGCGGACAGAGCAGGGGTGCCTGCACCGTCCGAAGATGGATTACCTCATGGCCTCAAGGAGGTATGGTTGGGCTGGGAGGGCCCCTGGGCAGCGAGAGGCTCCAGGCTAGCACCGGCTTAGGAAGGGCGACGAACACTTTAATACAATCTGTATGCCCCAGCAGCTCAGGTGCTGGAGCTGCAGAGTTACATAGGGCGGTGATCAGCAGCAGCTCCCTCCTTCCTCTCTCCTCTCCGCTTCCTACCTTCCATACCTGTAGCCAGTGGGCGCAAGGAGATTCCCCAGCTGGGGAAGGAGGGCGCCTCAGGGGGGTACCGGGGGAGCGCCAGAATAGCGCGCCCCTGCTCGGGCGGGCGGGCAGTGTTAAATTTAGCCCGCGGCTTCGGCCTAGGCCGGGGGGAAGGCCCGCCCCCCGACGTGATGTCAGATCCGGCGCCGCCCCCATGTCCAGGGCGGGCGCTGGATAAAATTGAGGCCCCGGCTTCGGAACAGGGTAGGCCGTGGTCAGCAGAGCATCGCAGCCTACCCAGAGAGGAAGCAAGAGCAGGATCAGGAGCGCGGGGAGACAGCAGGAGCCGGGTAAGTGCGACCCCGCCCCGGAGCCACACTAGGGCAAGTTATCCTCCTTCTCCTCATTCCCCCTTATGCCTTTAAAAAAAAAAAAAAAAAAAAAAAAAAAGGGAAAAAGAGAGAGAAAGTTGGACTTTTCTGCAGTATGTCTGGGAAAGGGAAAAAGCACACGTCCTTTTATACCGCATGCGTTTCCTGTGGGGCTGTGTAAACGCGAGCGCAGACTATTAAGTTATGTGAAGCCTGTAGTTCCGAACGCGCCCAGGAGCCCTCTCCTCCAACAGAGCCCAGGGGTTCGGATCCCCCGGAATGGGCGTTATCACTTTCTCGGTCTATGGTTTCGCTTACGAAGGCGATTGAGACCCTTCAGGCCCCGGATAGGGGTAGAGACGACAGCTCGCCTGTTTGGGAAGGTTCATCCACCTCACAAGAGTCGCCGGCCTACAGGGGCCGCACTCTCTCTAAACAGACGTACAGGGAGAGATCCCTCATGGCGTCTCCGGGCCCCTCCGGTGCTTTGGCATCCGTGAGTGCGGCGTCTCGCTCACCGTCACCATTGTCTGGGAGCGAGCAGAGTTCGGATGAGGACATGCAGGAATCCTTGGACCTGGATACCCCGGGGTGTCGGGAGATGGTAGACAGTCTCATTGAGGCTGTCAATCAGACTCTAGGTATTGAGGAGGATGTCTCCCTAACCGCAGGGCATAAAATATCTTTTAAAAAGGCCAGGCGACCTCATAGGGTGTTTAGCACTCATCCAGAATTCGAGGACATGGTGCAACGACACAGGGAACGTCCAGACAAGCGCTTTTCGGGACAAAAGACGCTAGAGACGAGATACCCGTTTGCACCAGAGCTCTGTAAGAGATGGGCGGAATCTCCGATTGTGGATCCCCCAGTGTCACGCCTGGCCTCAAGATCATTGTTGTCAGTGCCTAGTGGTTCTTCCATTAAGGACCCCACGGATCGGCTCATGGAAGGTTTAGCCTGCTCGGTGTATGAGGCATCGGGATCAGCACTTTTGCCTTCATTTGCGGCAACATGGGTGGCCAAGGCCATGATGTCATGGTCAGAGTCTTTGAATAGAGTCCTGCAAGATAGAGATTTGCCGATAGAGGTGTCTGAGATAGTCACCCGCCATCGCGATCTGATTTGCTATCTAATTAATGCATCCTTGGATGCAGCTAATTGCGCAGCACTAGCGGCGGCAAACGCTATCGCCATTAGGAGAGCCTTGTGGCTAAGGCTATGGCGGGCTGATTCAATTTCTAAGAAGTCGTTAACGTCCCTCCCATATCAGAGTAACCGACTTTTTGGAGAGAAATTGGACAAACTCATTTCGGATGCCACAGGGGGAAAGAGCAGCTTTCTCCCACAGCAGAAGAGTGGACCGCCCTTTCGTCAACCGCAGACGCGCTTTCAAGCATTTCGCGCCCCCGGATGGGCAACAGCGGCCAGTTCTACCACCCCAGCTCGCTACAACCAAGACAGAGAGCGCCAGGTCACGTATAAAGCCAACTCGCTGGGGAGGATGTGGGACCGTCCACCCAGGTCAAGGGGGGCCAGATCCCAGAGGGCCTCAGCAAAATGACTCGAGGCTTCAGGTACCCGAAGACAGCAGAGTAGGCGGTCGTCTGCTCAGGTTCCGCCACGTCTGGGTCAAGGTGGCACACGACGCATGGGTGGCGGAACTAGTGTCATCCGGGTACAAAATAGAGTTTATCGGACATCCGCCAAGGCGATTTTTTTTTTTTTTTTTCTTTCCCGGCTTCCCAAATCGGAGTCCCGGGCAGAGGTGTTGCTAGGAGCCATCAGGATTCTTCAGTGCAACGGGGTCATTGTCCCGGTACCAGAGGGCGAAAAGGCTCAAGGATTTTATTCCAACCTGTTCGCGGTCCCCAAGAAGGACGGAACAGTAAGACCGGTTCTGGACCTAAAGCTCCTAAACAGGTCCATCAGAGTCAGGCACTTTCGGATGGAATCCCTCCGGTCAGTGATATCGGCCATGGAGCAGGGAGAATATTTGGCCTCAATCGATGTTCAGGATGCCTACCTGCACATCCCTATTTTTCCCCCGCATCAAAAGTTCCTTCGGTTTGCAATCAATGGCCGGCATTTTCAATTTGTGGCTCTGCCGTTCGGGTTAGCCACAGCTCCCAGGGTATTCACGAAGGTAATGGCGGTCGTTATGGCCATTCTTCATTCTCGGGGCATAGTGGTTTTGCCGTACTTAGACGACCTCTTAGTAAAGGGGCCTTCCTTTCAAGCATGCGAGGAGAATGTCAGCATCACGCTGGATACCCTATCTCGCCTAGGATGGTTGGTCAATGGAAAAAAGTCATCTCTTATCCCAGCTCAGAGGATTCCATTCCTAGGGATGATTTTCGACACTTCCCGAGGGTTGGTAATTCTCCCTCAGGACAAGGCTCGGGCACTCCGGCAGGGAGTTCGGAGTCTTCAGCAACCAGGCCCTCACACGATTCGATTTGGGATGCGGGTTCTAGGGAGGATGGTAGCGGCAATAGAAGCAATTCCGTTTGCTCAATTTCATTTTCGGCCCCTGCAGCACGCTCTCTTGGCAGCGTGGGACAGGAGTCCGTTCTCCCTAGATCATCAGTGCAGGTTGTCCTTTCAGGTCCGACGAGCACTTCAATGGTGGACGCGCAACTCCTCTCTCCTTCAGGGGAAACCATTTCCTCCAGATCAATGGTTGGTGATCACAACCGACGCGAGTCTTCTCGGTTGGGGAGCAGTTTTTCGACATCACACGGCACAGGGGCAGTGGTCACCCCAGGAGGCTCATCTTCCGATCAACTTGTTGGAGATTCGAGCAGTGCGGTTGGCGTTTCAGCATTTTCAGCACTGGCTAGCAGGTCGCCCAGTCCGGGTCCAGTCAGACAACGCCACGGCAGTGGCGTACGTGAATCACCAGGGAGGCGCGCGCAGCAAGGCAGCCATGCGCGAGATAGAGCATGTACTCGGTGGGCCAAGAGGCACCACTCGGTAATCTCAGCAGTTCACATACCAGGCGTGGAAAATTGGGCAGCAGATTTCCTGAGTCGGCAGGGTGTCGTGGCTGGGGAATGGTCCCTGCATCCCGAGGTCTTCCAGCAGATTTGCCAACGGTGGGGGACTCCAGACGTGGATCTGATGGCCTCCAGGGAGAACGCCAAGGTGGGCATGTTTGTCGCCCGGTCCCAGGACCCGCGAGCAATCGCAGTGGATGCGTTGGTCCTTCCATGGAGCCAGTTTCGGCTCCCATACCTGTTCCCCCCCTCTGCCTCTTCTCCCGAGGGTCATCAGAAAGATCAGGATGGAGAGGGTCCCGGCAATTCTGCTGGCTCCAGACTGGCCCCGTCGAGCTTGGTACGCGGTTCTAGTACAGCTCCTCGCAGACGTGCCATGGCGTCTACCGGAACGGCCAGACTTATTGTCCCAGGGGCCGATCTACCACCCGAACTTAGGGGCCCTGTGTTTGACGGCATGGCCGTTGAATCCTGGATTCTGACCCAGGCGGGGTTTGGGCGTGAAGTGGTTGCTACAATGGTTAGCGCCCGGAAGCCTGCCTCGGCGAGGGTTTATCATAACACTTGGAAGGTTTTCTTTCTCTGGTGTCGAGAGCACGGGGTTGCACCTTTGTCCTTCTTGGTTCCCAACATCCTGGCTTTTCTGCAGTCAGGCCTAGACGCAGGTTTGGCCCCGAGTTCCCTGAGGAGACAGATATCGGCTTTGTCGGTTCTTTTTCAGCAAAAGATCGCTACCAATATGCAGGTCAAGACATTCATTCAGGGGGTCTCTCATTTGGTGCCCCCCTTTAGAGCGCCCACAGACGCCTGGGACCTTAATCTGGTTCTGGGTGTCCTGCAGGAAGGAAGCTCCTTTTGAGCCGTTGCAGGAAGTCGCATTATCATACCTTTCCAGGAAGGTCGTGTTTTTGGTAGCCATAACTTCCATTAGGCGGATCTCGGAATTGGCAGCCCTATCCTGTAGAGCTCAGTTTCTGACTTTTTTTAAGGATAAGGTGGTCCTTAGACCACCGCCGCCGTTTCTGCCGAAGGTTGTGTCCTCTTTCCATATTAATGAGGACATTGTTTTGCCTTCTTTTTGTCCAGAGTGGAGAAGGCGCTCCACACGCTGGACCTAGTAAGGGCCCTCAGGAGGTACGTGTCAAAGACAGCACCTTTTCGCCAGACAGACTCGTTGTTTGTGATCCCCGAAGGGCGCAGGAAGGGGCTCGCAGCCTCACGGTCGACCATAGCCAGATGGATTCGCCTAACTATTCAAGAGGCTTACCGTATCAGAGGCACACCGATTCCAACTGGAATAGGGGCGCACTCGACGCGGGCAGTGGGCGCCTCTTGGGCGCTTCGGCACCAGGCTTCGGCAGAGCAGGTATGCAAGGCGGCAACCTGGTCAAGCTTGCACACGTTCTCAAAGCATTACAATGTGCATACTCAGGCTTCGTCAGATGCAAGCCTGGGTAGGAAAATTCTCCAGGCAGCAGTGGCACACCTTTAAGCAGGTGGGCATGCGGTTTGGATCGGTGAGTTGCTCCCACCCAGGGACTGCTTTAGGACGTCCCACAGTCTGTGTCCCCCAATGAGACGAAGGAGAAACATGGATTTTTGTGAGTACTCACCGTAAAATCCTTTTCTCCGAGACGCTCATTGGGGGACACAGCACCCACCCTAATAGCCGGTTGGCTTTTGTTTATTTTGGTTAGTGTAATTCTTTATTGTAGGGTGGTCCCTTTTTTTCAGACGTATGATTTTCTGCGGTAAGGCTAAATTCGCTTTCGGCTTCTCCTACTGCTTTTGCACTAAACTGGTTTCCGCCCGCTATCGGGGCGAGGGTGTATGCGGCGGAGGAGGAGCTAACTTGTTTTTGTATACTTAGTGTCAGCCTCCAGATGGCAGTAGCACACACCCACAGTCTCTGTGTCCCCCAATGAGCGTCTCGAAGAAAAGGATTTTACGGTGAGTACTCACAAAAATCCATGTTTCATTTCTGTCATGCCACTTGAATTAATTCCTGAAAGTCACCTGAAGGGTTAATAAACTACCTGACTGCGGTTTTCAATATGTCAGGGGGTGCTATTTTTAAAATGGTATCATTTTGGGGGGGTTTCCCAATAAATGGGGCTCCCAAAAATCACTTCAAACATGGATAGGTCTCTAAAAAATTTTTTTGTAAATTTCCTTGAAAAAAATGAAAAATTACAGCTACATTTTTAAACCTCCTAAAATGCTAACAAAAAAAGAACATTTTCCAAATGGTGCTGATGAAAAGCAGGCATGTGGGAAATGTTAATGTTTTTGTGTAGTATGACTGTCTGGATTAAAGAAATAATCTTTCAAAGTTTGAAAATTGCTAATTTTTTACCATTTTTTTTCTCAAATTTCTGATATTTTTTTTTATAAATGAACACAAAACATATCAACCTAAAGTTACCATTATCATAAAATATAATGTGTCACGAAAAAACAGACTCAAAATCATTGGGATTTGTTGAAGCATTCCAGAGCTATTACCACATAAATTGACACTGGTCAGATTTCAAAAATGTGGCTCCATCACTAAGGGGTTAAAGCTGCACTTTGTAACACTATAGTATCCAAACATGGAATATATGAAGTTGGAATTGCATTAAGGCTCTAGAAAATAAATTAAAATGAAGATTCTTAGCACATAAATTGGTCAATTCATGTGAGCCCAACAGCAAGGCAACCTTCTTTGCTGGGAACCTAACCTAATATGTTTCTTTATTTGGGCTAATAACCTACAATTATATGACTAGGTAGGATTGAACTGTTGCTGCTTTGCTTTTACTCTGTAGTCCGTTAATCTGAACAATCTCAGTTGCGTTGAGGACTGGTGATCATGGAGGCTATGTCATCTAACTCTGCACTCCATCCCTCTCCTTCATGGTCACATAGCTCTTACATAGCTTTGACATGGTCCCGCTAAGTTCAAACCATATGGATTGACATGCCATCACAGAATGCTGTTGTCATGCTGGGTTAAGTGTGGTCTGAATTTGGAATAAATCTCAAATAGTGTCCACAACCAAGCACCATCACAGTGAGCAAATACATGTAGAAACTATCTGCTCACCTTTTTCGTGACTTGCAAAGACTTGGCAGTTGGTACCAAGAATCTCAAATTTTTGACAGATTTAATATGCAGTCCTTCTGTTCCAAACAAGTCTCTTCTTTTTGCGGTCCTCAATAGTTGCTTCTTTACAGCAATTCGACTATAGAGATCTTCTCCTAGTCTCCTCTAGTCAGTTAATCTTAAGGTGTGTGTCTTACCGAGTTTTCACCTTAAGAGGGGCAAGCCCCCTACGTACGTAGCGCTCATCATCTTTAACATAGAGAAAGTAAGCATCAATATATATTACCAGATATTGCAGCATTACTCCTCCATCGGGGGACTCGACTGGTGAGGAGGAAATATCCAGCAGCACATCATCACAGAAGTTATGCGTCCATAAAATCTCCTGGAATGTCCCTGCTCACCAGTGAGAACCCACTTTGTTATATGCTGTTTACGATCAGATATCAGTTCAGTCATGCGCAGTACACTTTTTGTAAGTAATACTCATATAACATGTTTACGTTTGACGCCTGCATGATTAATTCTTGAGTTCGTAATCAGCTCATGTCATACAGGCACTGTATAGTTGTCTCCCACCGAAACCTCCATACTCTTATCAGGTCATGTAGCGGTCAACCCTTTCAGCTATCTGCTTGGCGCCTGCGTGGTTAATTCTTGAGCTTGTAATCAGCTTATGTCACGCAGGCGCTGTATAATTGTTTTTTTTTTCACCGAAACCCCCATGCTTTTATCAGGTCATGTAGCGGTCAACCACTTCAGCCATCTTAAACTGTGCTGAATTAAATGCAAAAAGGAATAATAAGACCCGTGATCACCTAATCTGGAATCTGGGCGCCTATCTTCTTCATGCACACACCATACATATCACATAGGTATCACAATCGGTCCTTGATCACGGGAATTATTTTCCACTTCTATAGGTCACCATCAGCACTTTTGGTTTCCAACAGAAGACTTTGTATGCCATGTAGCAATTCCATATGGATAGAAGCATTACTACAATGACAAGCACCAACACAGGGTGAATGATCCAATTTAACATCTTTTGAGTTGAAGGGGAATGACCCATGAAAATATCATACCAATGATGAGAAGTGGCATCAGCAATTACAGAACCTATTTTAACAATTTTTCCCGCTACTATAGTCGTACTAATTATATGCTGTTGTATAGTCCTATTTAGTATTTTAATCATTTCAGAACCTTCTTTAGATTTTTCTATGATATCCCGAAGTTTGGTCATATTCAGCTCCCAGTTGTTTATCTGCAGCACGGCAGGTTGCCATTGTATGGTTTCCCGCACCACTCGATCAGGAGTAAGAAGAAAAGTTTGATTTTCCCACTCTAAAGCTGAAACATTTTGCAGACATCCAACATAAGGAACTTTCATACCTGGGACCACAGGAACATGAAAACTCCAGGGATCGTATTATTAAACACGGTCCTCCATACCCACTCATTTCCTGTCATAAGCCAGGTCTGCATTGTTGCCTTTTGTTGCATTTGATAAATGGCTTGCATGGTACACATGGTCCAATTAAAAACGGCACTAATATTTGATCCTTTTTTCAAAGCAAAAGAATTCGTAGCATTTTGCATTTTTAACAAAAATGTATCTCTTTGTAGGGCCTGTTTCCAAGGGTACCATATTGTAGGCATCCACTTCCCCTGTACAGTTAAAACATCTTGTATATCTCTACCTGCATTACTCATATGATTTAGCTAATGTTTCTATATCAAAGGAATTCAAAGTTCCAGTAACCACTCCCACCCCTCCTAATAGTGTGTGTCATACCACGCTCTTCTTTGTCTAATAGGACAAAGAATGTTAGGCGGAAAAGTTACTATAGCAGTCACTACAGTTTTTTGTGATTGGATTCCAGTCGTTAAACAAGATGAGGGGATCTTCTTCATATGTTCCGAATCGCTTTTAAAGACGGTGCTTTGATATACCCTCAACCATCTACTCCAAGCCGAAGCCCGCAAATTTGGAGTCCCACAACATAGTCCAGAACCATTATACTCACCCATGACATTATCACACCGTGGCAATGTCTTCCCCACCAGGAATTCCACCTTTCTATCCGTAGCATTAGCACAAATTATTATTATCATAGTGTGGTTTAAAGGAAATATAAAAATTGTCTTATTCTCCCCTTTGTCTGTATAATTTATCCAGATAGAAACATTAAGCCTCCCATAACCAATATCTTTCTCTATTTTTTCTTCCCAACAAATTATTTCCTCTTCCGATTCAATAATCACTTGTCCTGTTCCGTTAGTCACGATAGTATCAGGCCAATAATAGTACGCCGCCTCTCGTTGATTCGGATCTTCCAATGGTGGTCCATACATCCAACTCTGATCTGTTTAATTCAAAGTTAAGTTTACTCGGAAGACTGGTTGTGAGAAGTTATAATTTACTCCCCACGTGCCACAGCTTTCTTTGGGTATTTCTTTGGGTAATGTTCTATTGTACGCATTCCAGTCCCCTGGTTTAGGATGAGGCCACACTTGTTCTGTGGTAAGTTGCGTTCCAGGTGTCCATCCTTCAACCTTGGCGATCTTTGCCTACAGCTATTACTTCAGCTGCTGAGAGCGGTCCCTGAGGACTCTGTACCCAAATTTTGGCTCCTACATTGGTCACATCTGATGATCCAAATCCTTTGTCTCCCCTTAGGGATAATTCCAAAGGAGCCTGTCCTTCTATTGCGTGACCCAAATTGACAGGGATTACTAACATTTGAGCCATTTTCTGTCCTTTAGGGATGACCAACGGCTCCTGTCCTACATTAAGCATGATTACTTCAATTTCCCCTTGATAATCAGCATCAATTGCTCCTCCCACCACTACTGCCCCTTTCACAGCAAAGCTAGAGCGGGTTGCCAACTGGCCATAGTGTCCTTTTGGCATCTGACACCCCAATCCCTTCGGTATAGGAACAGTCTTACCTGGCGGCACAATAGTCACCTCTATTGCGCTGAGATCCAATCCCGCAGACAGGGGAGTTGCTCTTTCAGGAATTTTAGCCTCTTGATTCATCTTCCACCAAGTGATTGTATGTACAATATGAGTTTCGTGTATGGTAAGATTGGGTGTCAGCATTCTCATCAATGGTGTCATGGAATCAGTTATAGGCCTATTGTTGATAATTTGTAAAGCCTCACTCAAATTTGTCTCTCCACTGGCCATATTCTCCTTCCTTTTTGTGTATCTTTTTCAGAGTGGACTTCAAGAGTCCATTCATCCTTTCCACCAACCCTGCAGCTTGGGGATAGTAGGGCATATGATATACCCATTGGACATTATGCTCATTAGCATAATCCTTTATCTGTTGACCAGTGAAGTGTGACCCATTGTCAGTCTGTATCTGCAGTGGAACACCATAGTATTGTGTGATAATCTCTAATGTACATAATGTGCTCCATTGTGTGGCTGCTTTGCAAAGGGAATCCTATCATAAGTCCTGAGTAGGTATCTACTGCTGTGCAGACATATTTACATCCCCTACTCTCAGTGAGTGGACCAATGAAATCCATCTGCCAAATTTGAGCTGGTAATTGTCCTCGAGCTATGTGTCCCATTACTGTGTGTGGAACTTCCCTTTTTTGTGAATGCTGGCATACTGGACACTGTGCAATGACTTGTTTTATTATGTCCATAGTTAGTGGAACACCTCTTTCTTGGGCCCACCTGTAAGTGGCTCTTTCTCCAAGGTGTCCACTCTTGTTGTGCGCCCAAACGGCTGTACCTTGCAGCCATTTTTCTTTTTCTTGATCAACTTCAGAAGTCTGTCTAATGGCGGCGGCTTTATCTGCTTCAGAATTGAACAAACGGTCAAGTGAGTCAGCAGGCATATGTGCATCAACATGAAAAACAGTAGTAGGGGTGACTTGAACCATTTCTTCTATAAATTCCCACACCTCCTTACCATGGATTAGCCAACCATATTTCTTCCATCCCATCATCCAAGTTGCAAGACCATTAGCCACAGACCATGAGTCTGTGAAAAGGTGACACTATTTCCCTTGTTCAAAACTCAATGCCAGAAAGATAGCATATAATTCTGCATATTGGCTACTTTTACCGTGACCTTCCATAACCAAATGTTTTTCCAGTTTCGGGTTATAAGCCACACTCTTCCATTGTCGCTTTCCATTGACATATCGAGCTGACCCATCAGTGAACCAAGCATGTTGCTGTTGTTGTTCTGTTAAATCTTCATAAGATGTTCCCCATTTTACAGGGGACTCTTCCAGGACAGTTGGTTTCACAGGGGATTTGATTTCTTCCCCTATTTCAGCTATTTTCTCATGGAGGGAGGCGATCCCGCCTTTTCCTTTCTTTGCTCTTTCAGAAATGTACCATTTCCATTTTATGATACTTTGTTCCTGTGCATGTCCTACCCTATTGGTTTTAGGGTTAGACAATACCCATTGCATTATAGGTATTGCTGGTCTTAATAAGACTTCGTGTCCTAAAGTTAGCTGTTCTGTTTCTACCAATGCCCAATAACAAGCTAGCAATTGTTGTTCAAATGGAGTATACTTTTCTCCAGCATCAGGGAGTTTTCGATTCCAAAATCCTAAGGGGACTCTTTTTTTCCCCCTTGTTTTTGCCATAATGACCAATTTGCATACATATTTTGTACTGATACATGCAATTCTACACTCCCCGCTGTCATTGGCCATAAATCTACAGCTTGCTGTATGGCCTCTTTTACCATTTCAAAGGCTGTTTGTTGTTCTTCCCCCCCCCCCAATGAAATTCATATTTCTTCCTCGTAACTTTATACAAAGGGGACAGCATCTGTCCTAAATGAGGTATATGCTGTCTCCAAAATCCAAATAGCCCAATATAAGATTGAGTCTCTTGCTTAGACTTGGGAGTAGGGAAATTAATAATCTTCTGTTTAGCTTTTGGTAAAATTTCCCTATGTCCTTTATTCCATTGGATTCCAAGAAATTTTACAACTTGAGCCGGTCCTTGGACCTTTGCTTCATTTATTTCCCATCCTTTGCTCCTCACATGCACCAAAAGTTTTTCCAATTGTGATTTCACTGCCTGCTCCTCATTTCCTTGTATCATATCATCAATATAATGTGAAATTTGCATATCTGAGGGCAAGGAGAACTGATCTAGATGTTCTGCCACCGTCCGGTGACAAATAGTAGGGCTATGAAGCCATCCTTGAGGCAATCTGGTCATGGTATACTGTCGACCTAACCAGGTAAAAGCAAATTGATCCTGCGCCTTTTCCTCTATTGGAATTGTAAAGAAGGCATTAGCCAAACCAATCACTGCATACCAAGTTCCATTATGACTCTGTATATTTTCTATTATAGTGATAGTATCTGGCACTGCAGCTGTTAATGGAGGGGTACATTTGTTCAATTCCCTGTAATCCACTGTCATACGCCAGGAGCCATCACTCTTTTTAACTGGCCAGACTGGATTATTCCATGCAGTAGTAGTGGTACGCATGACTCCTGCGTCCACCAGATTTTTAATTGTTTCAGTAATCTCTTTGTGTCCCCCTGGTATTCGATACTGTTTCATTGCCACCATTTTGGTAGCAGGAGGGATATGTACAGGGGGCATTTTTACTTTTCCTACCGTTACAGGTCTCATTTGTATTTATGCCCTTTTTACTCCAAAGGAGAATTTTCCAGCCGATAAATTTAAAGTCATTCCTTTTAAAACATCAATTCCCAATATATATTCCGGAATGGGTACTACTAAAACACGGTAATTTCTTATCGGTAGGTTTCCTATTTTCAAAGCAACTCGTGTTTGTACTCCGGTGATTACCTGTCCCCCTAGTCCGGCAATTTTAATTTTTGGACCTTTGAATTTCATGGGATTGCCATATATTAGGGTAGCCTCCGCCCCAGTATCAATCAAAGCAGGGACCCTCTGCACATTGCCCCCTTTCCAATGGATACTTAAATTTACGTATGGACGCTGATCAGCTTTTATCCATACGGGGGCTTGACTGGCTACCTATGGGATCTCTTCGTCTGAGTCCACATTCTTCCCGGTAGCTGCCTCATAGGCATTCCTACCCCATCCATCACTCACTCGAGTGGCTACTGCTGCAGCTAATTCTTCCCACGGATAAACATTTTTAAAGTCCTCCCAAGCCACTTTCTCAGGTGCTGTGGGGGTCTTACCCTGATCTTCAGCTTTACCTATTCTAGTAGTGCCTTTTTCAGCATCAACTTTCTTTGCCGACAGCACCTTTTTGTTTATACAACCTCCATAATTCACCTGTCTGTTTTCCATCTATAGATTCTTTGCTCACTCCAGCCTTTAAGAGTGCCTGAAACATCTCTCTCCTGGACACTCTATCCGTTTGATTTGTAGTATTTCCATCTTTTTTCCATTCAGGGTTATATGGTTTACTGTTATCTGGATGTTTTTGAGAGGAATTCTGAGAGGAGGCTAAACGATCCGTCGCCTTCCAATCACCCATATCCTGCAATTCTCTCATACGTGTAATTACTTGGCTCACTGGGTTCCCTGTCATAGCCACAGTTAACGTCAATATAATGGCTTTGTAAGCGGGAGGAGCAGTTTTCACTAACCTACTTCTCATACTAGCAGTCATTGGAAATTCCAAGTAATCATCATCTATATTGAGTACAGCCACTACACTTCGCATCGCTTCCTCCTTCAGTCTGTCAATTCCATCTCGCAAAGTATACCATGGTTTATCATTAGCTGGGATATCAGCTTCAGTAGGATATTTATCCATAATTGCTCGGGCCAAAATGATCACTAAATTCTGCATATTATCTTGTGCATTTTCTCTAAAATAATTCTTGAAATATCTTTGGATCACTGGATCCCGGGACAATGTGACAAATTTAGAAATATCCTGTGGATCTACATTTATTCCTATTCCTCCATAATCATGCATCCTGACCAACCAGGAGAGTTCTGATTCTCCCAACCGCTGTTTAAATTGCGTTAAAATGCTGTCTATTTCATTTTGGGTATAATCTTCCACAGAAACTCTAGTACGGGTATGGGGAACTGTCCGTTCCACCATAATAGGCTGCCCGTTCTCATCTACTTGGAGCTGGCCACCTGCATCACGGACCTGCTCTCGAATAATTTCATTTTCTGTCCGTTCCATCCATCTCTGAATTGGGTTGGCTTTTACCTTAGATCCTTTTGGGGGATCTAGAACGGGATCGGGTGGATCCTTCCAATCATCTGATGAGGAGGTATCCCATACATCTCCGTCCCACTTATCTGGGTCCCAATTTACAGATGCAGTGGCTATACTTTTACATACTTTTTCTTTATTGATTTTTCCTTTTCTCTTGCAATATTTATTTTGAGCAACTTTGATAGCAGCTTTCTCTGCCACACTCTGATAATGTTCCAACTTATCTTTGAGCAGACGGGTATTGCAATCCAGCACCACTTTCTGCCCTCCTAACTCTATAACTTTTTGTTCCAACTGGGAACATTTCTTCTGCATCTGTATATTCCGCTCATGCATCGCGCGATATGCACTGAGCAGAATCCAGGTTCGTCGCCCAAGCGACACTACATCACCCGCCTTGGCGGGGACACCCCTGAGTACATTAACAACATCAGTGGGTTCACTACTTTTAAGCTTACTAGACCACTGTTCCGCTAGTCCAGAACTGCTCAATTCATGTGCCAATATATTATACGGTGCCTCAGTCCAACCGGGCACATCCACAACATCCTCCAGCTTTTCCTTTCGTTTCTTAAACATTTTAGAGAGAAAAAAAAAAAAATCCTGCCGACTACGCCAATTTATGTCTTAGGCCTCTTTCACACTTGCTTTTTTTTGCAGCGCGTTTTTCCCGCAAAAAAACGCATTGAAAAACGCATACAAAAGCATACAACTGCTGCGTTTTTTTCAAGCATTTTTATGAGCATGCATGAAAAAAACGCAGCGTTTTTAAGCGTTTGTATGCGTTTTTAGTGCGTTTTTACCGCGTTTGTGTTTTTTTCCAACATTAGGTGGCCACTCACACTAACCCAAACCATGACTTTACTAACCCTAACCCTAACCCTTAACCAAACCATACTTAACCTTAACCCTAACCCTAACCCTGACCCTAACCCTTAACCAAACCATACTTAACCTTAACCCTAACCCTGACCCTAACCCTTAACCAAACCATACTTAACCCTAACCCTTAACCAAACCATACTTAACCTTAACCAAACCATACTTAACCTTAACCCTAACCCTAACCCTGACCCTAACCCTTAACCAAACCATACTTAACCTTAACCCTAACCCTGACCCTAACCCTTAACCAAACCATACTTAACCCTAACCCTAAACCCCTTAACTAACCCTAACTTTACCCAAACCCCTAAATTTCATTGTCTAAACTAATGGTAAAAAAAAAAACGCATGTGCAAAAAAACGCATACATAAGCATGCCAATGCGCACATATGCTCACCATAGACTTATAATGGGTGTCTTGCTGTAAAAAAACGCATTGCGCGCGCATGCGTTTTTTTGAGGCAAAACGGACGCACAAAAAATGCAACAAGTTGCATTTTGTGCGCCCGAGCGCATACCGCAAAAAAACGCATGCGCGGTAAAACGCGTACAAACGCATGTGTATGCGCACATAAGCGCATCCCATGCAAAGTATAGGAAAAAAAAACGCATGCGCTATTTAGCGCTAAATTACCGCGAAAAAAACGCAAATGTGAAACCAGCCTTACCGAGTTTTCACCTTAAGAGGGTACTAATATCCTAATTAGGCAAGAAGACTACTAGGTCTTTATATCGGTAAAACAATTTATAGTTTATTAATATAATAGTCCAATATATATGTATTATAGGCACATAAATTATAACAGCACTAGTCTAACATCACATCATCATCATCATCTATAACATAGAGAAAGTAAGCATCAATATATATTACCAGATATTGCAGCATTACTCCTCCATCGGGGGACTCGACTGGTGAGGAGGAAATATCCAGCAGCACATCACAGAAGTTATGCGTCCATAAAATCTCCTGGAATGTCCCTGCTCACCAGTGAGAACCCCCTTTGTTATATGCTGTTTACGATCAGATATCAGTTCAGTCATGCGCAGTACACTTTTTGTAAGTAATACTCATATAACATGTTTACGTTTGACGCCTGCATGATTAATTCTTGAGTTCGTAATCAGCTCATGTCATACAGGCACTGTATAGTTGTCTCCCACCGAAACCTTCATACTCTTATCAGGTCATGTAGCGGTCAACCCTTTCAGCTATCTGCTTGGCGCCTGCGTGGTTAATTCTTGAGCTTGTAATCAGCTCATGTCACGCAGGCGCTGTATAATTGTTTTTTTTTCACCGAAACCCCCATGCTTTTATCAGGTCATGTAGCGGTCAACCACTTCAGCCATCTTAAACTGTGCTGAATTAAATGCAAAAAGGAATAATAAGACCCGTGATCACCTAATCTGGACACCTATCTTCTTCATGCACACACCATACATATCACATAGGTATCACAGTGTGGCAGCTACAATATGTCTGTGCATCATTTATGAGAGATGTTATCTGAGATCCTGTGAATTTGCGGTTTCTGAGACTTGTCACGCTGATGAACTTATCCTTTGCAGCAGAGGTAATTCTTGGTCTTCTTTCCTGCGGTGGTCCCCATGATAGACCGTTTCTTCATTGCGATTGAGAGCACTTTGTGATACCTTCAAGGTTCTCGCAATTTTCCAGATTAACTGACCTTCATGTCTTAAAGTAATGATGGATTGTCATTTCTCTTTACTTAAGTGGTTCTAGCCACATTCTGGCTTGGTACACCGTTCCATACAGTGCTGAGCCCATATTCCACAACTGTTCTAACCCTGCTTCTGCAAAACCCACCTGATGGTCACAAACCGGTACTGAAGGTCAGTGATTTCACAAAAGAGCTCAAGGAGGCATACTTTAGTTTGAAACCATTCCAGGTGGCTACATGCTGTAGCTGCTTGTGAGAATGTTAAGGGTGTGTAAGCTGTCATCAGAGTAAAAGGGATACAGTCTTCAGTCTGAATCTGCAATACGTACACTCCAATAATAACAAGGAAAACCCTTGCATAGACTGGTGCATCCACAATTTTGACTGATATTGCTTTTGTATGTGTGTATATGTAATATAATATATCATTAACATAACATGTCTATTGATCCTGGAATTATCATAATTCCATGATTTTTCCTTCTTGGTGAGTGTTGAGGTGTAGATGCACGCCTCAACATTGAAATTGCAACTCCAAGAAGGAAAATCTTTGCATTATGGAAATCATAGGACCAATGATATGTTAATGATATGCAAATGATGAAAAAACAGACAACATTTTCAAAACATCTTGTTTTATTTAGTATGAAGTATGAGCGCCACATGCAGAAATACACACATGCCTTGGCATGTTCTCAACGAGGCTAAGAATGGTTGTCTGAGGAATGTTCTGCCACACTGGGTTGTTATTGTACTTGGAATTAACACAGCAGGGATCTGCCTACTGTGCATTATGCCACCCCACACCATAATTCCAAAAGTAGGACCAATGTCACGTTCTCTTGTGAAGGTGTTCCTCACTCCACCACTGTCAAATGCTATCAAGGTGCATAGTAAGACTGCAAAGGAGGCTGGAACGAAGGACTATCCTTTTCAGGATTTTGTCTTTGATGCAATAGTATCTGGCGATTTTGTCAGGTGACCACAAGGGCAATGCCATGAAGAGGCCTTCATGAGGTCCTGCTCTTAGGATTATGAAGTGTGGTGACATAATGTACGGTAACTGGACCCCTCTATTGTTAATTCCAGGTACACGAACAGGTGAGCATTACATTGATTTGGTCATAGAACTAGTCATAAGGCCATTTCTACAATGTGTCCCTGAAGCATATTGTTCATGCTACTGTGAGTAGCCTCTGTGGCCATTAATGTGCTACCATGCCGTGCTGCATCTCCGGACTTGTCTCCTATGAAGCACATCTGTAATGTCAGTTATTAGCAATTGCATTGGGAGCTGCCAGCAGCGAATCGTGATGATTTGCTGTCCAAGTGCATTCAGCGTGGCAATTCATTCCTCAGACAAGCATTGTTGATAGTGGCTGAGGCATGTAAGTGCGTGTAATTCTTCATGTGGTTCTCAAAATCGATACTGAATAATTTCAGATGTCTTGAAAATTTGGTTTCCATTTATTCATTATTTGCATATCATTAATACAGCTATCAATCCTGTGATTTCCATAACTTTTTCTTCTTGTAATGTTAATGTTGCGGAGTACAAATAAACACCAGCCTACTTGTGTTATTGCTTTTAAGGCAATGAATCCCATAATAAAACATAACTTTGCATTCTTTCTTTGTATACCTTGGAATTATTTCATGTCATTTCATGTATGAGTGTATTTAATACACTGTACAGTGTAATATATATATTATATACACACACTCTCATTTACACTAGCCTTTTTGTTCTTCAGATGTCAATGTAGCTTTCCAGCTCTCTGCACATAAGGTCTTACTTGATGATGACAACCTTCTTCCTCTGCTCAATTTAACCATTGACTACCATGGGAAGGAGCAGAAAGGTACGCTACTCACTATCTTTTTTTTTTTCCCTGGCTTTAATTGTTTAATATATATTTTTTTTAATAACCAATGGTTATTTATCATTGTTGGTTAAAACTGTCTAAAAGGATTGTATTCCTATTAAAGGGGTGGTCCGGGTCTTAGTTTTTTTGACACATTGTAGAAAAAAAAGGCAGGTACTTTTTAACAGAGGCAACTATCTGCTTCTTGTATCCAGTGCTGGAACAGAATGGTCATTGACTGCTCCTGCCGGCGATTCAGCTACTCCCTATCAACAGAGCAGATGTTTTTCTTCTGGGCTACTCTGTCGAAGGGGCGTGACTGCCAGCGTCATGCTGTTTGGGGAGCCAGCTGCCAATCTACATGACATTGGCAATCTTGTCGTGTCAACTGAGTACAGCAGAAAAGAAGCTGCCGCTCTGTTGGGGTGACTTCAGCAGAAGTAGCTGAATCGCCACCAGGAGCTCTCAGTGACCACTTTGTACCAGTGAAGAACACCGCCGAGCATAACAGTAATGTAGTTATTAACTATCAACCTGTTAGTGCTTAGGCACTTTATATATAATAAAAAGGTACCGAATATCCCCTTCAAATGTGTTCTCCGGTAATAGAAAAAAAAACTAAAGGAAATGTCATGATAGATTCCTAAATAATTTTAATTAGCAAATCACAAACTTTTTATCTAGGGCAAAAATCTTTGAAGAATTAATGACTTCCACCTTGTTTTACTGACAGAAATCTTTCCTAGAATTTTAGGACTGTGCCTGTGAGCATTTTCAGTAGCTCCACTGCCATGACCTGTAAACTGCCATACCATGTATTTTCTTAGATGTGTGCAGCAGTGTAAACATCTTACCTCAGCACCCTAGTTTTCCAGTATTAGATCAGATAGGTGGACAGCAGTGTGAGCAGCATCTTCTTACCTCAGTACTTCCGTGTCTCCAGTATTAAATCAGATAGGTGGATAGCAGTCTGAGCGGCCTCTTTTTACCTCAGCAATCCGGTGTCTGCAGTATTAGATCAGCTAGATGGGTGGATAGCAATGTGAGCAGTCTCTTCTTACCTCAGCAATCTGGTGTCTCCAGTATTCGATCAGATAGATGGACTGCAATGTAGGCAACATCTTCTTACCTCAGCACCCCAGTGTCTCCAGTATTAGATCAGATAGGTGTGAGCAGACTCTTCTTACCTCAGCACTCCGGTGTCTCCAGTATTAGACCATATAGGTGGATAGCACTAACAGCAATATGAGCGGCCTCCTCTTACCTTATCACCCGTTTTCTTCAGTATTACATCAAATAGACAGGTGGACAGCAGTGTAAACATCTTCTTACCTCAGCACCTCTGTCTCCAGCATTAGGTCAGATAGGTGGATAGCAGTGTGAGCAGCCTCTTCCTACCTCAGTGTGTCCAGTATTAGATCAAATAGGTGGACAGCAGTGTGAGTGACCTCTTCTTACCTCGGTACCTGTTGTGAATTCACTTTCTGGCCTACCTCTGGTTACTGGTGAAGGTAGTGGAGATGGTTATATTGACAGAGGGGTTGCGAGTTCTCTTTCCAGGCTCCCTCTGGTGGTTACATGAGGTAATGGAGCTGATCTAATTAACAAAGGCCTGCCACCTGATAATGAGGAGTACGACTGGACATTGGGAGTTTCTGACTGGATTTAAGACAGCCGACTCCCTCTATCCCTGTTGGTGATTTTTTTTTTCCCTGCCTTCTGAGGTCTTAGTTTCCAGGTCAGCCCCTGCATGCTCAAGCTAAGTGTTCTTTTGCTATTGTTCACATTTGATTTGGTTTTGTCTATTTCAGTTTTGTGTGGTCAGCCAGCCCCGGCTGGGGCTGTGCTGAATTTCCATCCTTATGTTACTGTTTGTGCCAGTTTGTTTTTATCCCTTATTAGATTGGCGTCTCTTCGCTCTGTTTTCAGAATATACCAGAGTGCTGATATAGTGGGCGAAGTCTAGCGACTTTAGTATTTTTTCTATCAGACGTGTTGGGTATATTTTGCAAAGTTTTTTGCATGATTGCAGACAGTGTCTTTCCTTTCCTGTCCTGTCTAGTTAGTTTGGGCCCGATCGTTTGCTCAGCCTATTTTTCTACCTGCGTTTTGTGTTTTCATCTTGTCTCACCGACAATATATGTTTGGGGGCTATCTATTCCTTTGGGGGGTCTGCTCGGGGGCAGTTTAGATTTCCCCTTTCTTGCTTTAGGCTTGTTTAGTTCTCTGGCTGTGTCGAGGCGTCTAGAATCATCGTAGGCACGCTCCAAGGCTACTGCTAGTTGTGTGGATAGGATTAGGGGTCTGCAATCTGCTAAGTTACCAACCTCTCTGGTTTTCTATGGCTTAACTTGGTCTTGCTTTCCTCCTCGGTGAACCAATCATAACAGGTACCCCCGTGTCTCCAGTTTTAGATCAGATAGATTGGTTGACAGCAATGTAAACAACATCTTATTACTTCAGCACCCCGATGTCTCCAGTATTGGGTCAGATAGATGGGTGGATAGCAATGTGAGCAGCATCTTCTTACCTCAGCACTCTGGTGTCTCCAGTATTAAAACAGATAGATAGGTAGACAGCAGTGTGAGCGGCGTCTTCTTACCTCTCCACCTCGGTGTCTCCAGTATTAGATTATATAGATGGGTGGATAGCAATGTGAGCAGCCTCTTCTTACCACAGCACTCCGGTGTCTCCAGTATTAGATCATATAGGTGGACTGCAGTGTGAGCAAACTCTGCTTGCCTCGGCACCCTTATTTCTCCAGTTTTAGATCATATAGGTGGACAGCAGTGTGAGCAACCTTTTCTTACCTCAGCAATCCTGGTAATTGTGAGTATTAGATGAGAAAGAAAGGATTGACCGCATCATTGAGCAACATCTTTTCAACTTAGCAGCTCTGGAGTCTTCAGCATTGGATCTGACTTGCTAATTAAAAGCATTTAGGAATTTATTTATAATATTTCCTTTTAGTTATTTTTTTCTATTTTCAGAGAACCATTTAAAAACATTGACTACAGGCACAGTAGAAGCACGATAAACCATATTGATGTAAAAGTCTTTTCAGAGGGTGTGTCTTATGAGATACAGGTGATTAAATACATCCTTTTTTAACGATTTAACTATCACATTTATCCCATTTTTGTGTATTCACAGACTTGACTCAGCCAAGGGATGGTCCGTCACGTGAAACATCTCCAAGGGAGGCTCCTACTTCTGGTTGGGCAGCTCTCGGACTGTCCTATAAAGTTCAGTGGCCATTGCACATTCTCTTCACTCCAGCTATCTTAGAAAAGTGAGTTTAGTCCAGAAGTTAAACTCCACATTACTTAGCTTGGAAATTTATAATTGCAATTTTCAAATGTTTTTAATGAGAAAAGAAAAAGCGCATACAGATTTATGAATGTAATCCAAAAACATCCGAACGGAAGTCTCCACAGAAACCAATACAATCGAGGCCATAAAATGTAACCCAACCCAATAAAGGGATAGAGACAGGGGTGGGATTCAGCCGGTTCTCCCCGGTTCGGTGGAACCGGTTGTTAAAAAAGCGCCAGTTCCCCGAACCGGGGAGATCCAGAGCCGCGATCCGGTACTTTGATGTTGCAGGAGCCAGAGCAGAGGAGGACTCTTGCTCTGCTTCCTAGCCCTGCCCGCCGGATACCGCGCACTGATACATGCTCTGTCTGACTACTGGGACTGAGCACAGCACACCCCGGCGGCCCCCGCGCACTGATTCCTGCGGCAGTGCAGTGCGGCTATTGGCGGGTAACTGTAGCTGGAGGAGTCACCGCGCGCCGCTGCCCAATGTGAGCTGAGTTACTTCAGACGTGTCGCAGCCTGTCACTGTGCACTGTACTCCAACGCCAGGTCAGTATGTCACTGTGCTGCCTATTGGGGACCTGTGCTGCCTATTGGGGACCTGTGCCTGCCTATTGGGGACCTGTGCCTGCCTATTGGGGACCTGTGCCTGCCTATTGGGGACCTGTGCCTGCCTATTGGGGACCTGTGCCTGCCTATTGGGGACCTGTGCTGCCTATTGGGGACCTGTGCTGCCTATTGGGGACCTGTGCCTGCCTATAGGGAACAATGCTGCCTGTTGGGGACCTGTGCCTGCCTATTGGGAACAATGCTGCCTATAGGGAACAATGCTGCCCATTGGGGACCTGTGCCTGCCTATAGGGAACATTGCTGCCTATTGTGGATCTGTGCTGTCTATTGGGGACCTGTGCTGCCTATTGGGGACATTTACCTGCCTATAGTATGGGATGTGACATCACCGCACAGTATACAGTATTATAGGATAAAATAAGATGATACAGGATAAAGGTGTGTGTAAATGGGTGTGACTTAAAATGGGTGTGGCTTAATAATGGGTGTGGTTTTCCTACACACACACAGAACCTGTTGTTAAAAATTTGAATCCCACCCCTGGATAGAGACTCCAAATTCGATATGATTCCTACACAAAACTTGATGTGCTCATTGTAAATTCAAAAACTATATAACTGCGCTAACAAAATCACAACCACTTCACATTTATTTAAAGAGGACCTTTTCATCACTTTTAACATTTTAAACTGGCTATATCCTTAGTTTGGGGATGAAGAGCTGATTAACACATTTTTCCCATTTTGTAATAGATCTCATCATTCCTGAGATAGGTGCTTATAAAGTTTTTATCTACATTGTTCCTTCAGCCACATGGGCAGTAAAAGACCCTTCTCCGCATCATAACATAAAGCTAAATAGTATAAGTGATAAAAGTATGTAGAATAAACAGTATTGAAACCACAGTGGGGATAAAATAATATGACGATGACTAGACCAAATCAGCGGGAATATAGGTGTCAACAAGATTTAAACATTCATCTCAGAACAGGGATTTATAACTGTAGGTGAGAGCCAGTAACCAACCACTCATGCGTTTCGCTTGAAAGGCTTCATCCAGCGGTCTTTTTACTCTTACTGTATGTTGCCTTATTTATTATGAGTATTTTACACTATTTACTGTATCAATAAAATTCATCGAGCAAAGGTAGACCTGGACACAGGGAGACCTTCTCGTAGACCCTCTGGGATGATGAACAGAGAATCTGAGCCGCGAAAAGGTTCAGTCTTGAACAGAAAAGCACGGAGGGCTCTCAGAAGGTCCAGTCTGTTCAAGACCGCTCTCAGAGAGAGTGAGACGAACAAAAAAGATGTAAGTACGATTTCCGTAAAAGAGGAAAACCAGTTTAGGAAGAAAGGATGGAATTGGACCTTGGACCCTCTTGTCCTGGTGAAAACCAAGGTAGGGAGAGTGTCAGGAAACGCTGCTAGCTCTGGAACCCGACTGATTGAGGAGACAGGGACCAAGTGAACGACCTTCCTGGAGACTAACACGAAAGGTCCAAATAGAGATTCTTGTAGGACCTTAAGCACTAGATCAATATCCCAGGGGGGGTCAGTAGTTGGAAAAAGGGGTGAGCGACTCCTTGATGAATATCTTAAGCTGTCGGCAAACAGCCAGATTCCCTTTAGAAGGAATAGAAAAGGCAAAAACTTGTCTACTAATAGAAGAAAGCGACAGTCCGGAATTCAGATCCAGCTGCAGAAAGGACAAAAAGGATGTGAAGTGAACAAAACCATCGGAGCCACCCGATGAATTTCACACCAGCGAGAAAAAAGAAAAAAACAAAAAAAACTAAAAGGTAGATACGGGGCTGAGAGCAGCCCATGTCCACCTCCTACTGACACTAAGCTAAAACTGAATAGCCTCCTGCCGGTTGGTGAGTATATACTGCTGGGGAGGAGCTAACTTTTTTGCATAGTGTCAACCTCCTAGTGGCAGCAGCACACACCCATGGTTTCCTGTGTCCCCCAATGAAGCAAGAGAGAAATACATGCAGCTGCACGCTCCGCTCCCAAGTGTCGGCGGCAGTGCCGAGTATTAAGATGCGAGACTTCCGAGTTTCTAGCACGTGTGATCCTGGCCTTATAGAGGACAGTGTTGTAAACTTCTCATGATAGTACACTATGACCTAAGATAATTTGACATCATATATTACCTAATATAAAAAAAAATTCCTCTGTGACTACAAATTTCCAGATGAACGTCCGATTCTCCTTTAAGTTCTGACCTTTTCGAAGAGACTTTCCAATGATTTCTGGTTTTCGACCTTTTCTTCCTAGGTACAATGTCGTCTTCAAGTACTTACTTAGCGTCCGGCACGTGCAGTCAGAGCTGCAGCACTGTTGGGCTCTACAGATGCAGAGGAAACATTTGGAATCTAATAAGACTGATGCCATTAAGTGGCGACTTCGGAATCACATGGCATTTCTGGTGGACAATCTTCAGTATTACTTGCAGGTGAGAAAGTAGGTAAATAATAGAAAACGTTAATGTGTAGTAGTGACGTGTTTTTTTTACTAATGCTTTTGGAAGTCACATTGCAGCCCATAATAAGCTGCAGGTAGGTAAATCTCCACATATTATGTTTCCCGTTAATGCAGGTAGATGTTTTAGAATCCCAGTTCTCACAGCTCTTGGAACAGATTAACTCTACACGGGATTTTGAGAGCATTCGCCTGGCTCACGATCACTTCCTCAGCAATCTCCTGGCCCAGTCCTTCATTTTATTAAAGCCGGTAGGTATAGCATGCACTTTTACAGCTAATAAAATCTTTTATTGCTCACAGAATTTATTGAAAATATGAATTTTGCAGGTTTTCCATTGTCTAAATGAAATCTTAGATTTATGTCACAGCTTCTGCTCTCTAGTCAGCCAAAACCTGGGTCCTTTAGACGAACGTGGCACTGGGCAGCTGGACATCCTAGTTAAGGTAAGAGATGTGTATTTTATTATAAAGTCCTTCGTATGCACAGTCTTCTGAAAACATCTTTGCTTTTTATTATAGGGTTTTAGCTGCCAATCCTCACTACTATTCAAGATCCTTTCGAGTGTCCGCAACCATCAGATCAATCCTGACCTGGCACAGCTGCTTTTGCGATTAGATTATAATAAATATTATACACAAGCTGGGGGCACATTGGGCAGGTAAGAAAATATGACTCTTAGAAAAGACTAACTGACTTCCAGACCTGATATCCTGTATGAGAGGTGACCTCAGGTTTCGCTTAAAATGTCTCTTCAGGCACACAATTTAACAAGGGGCATGGAAAGATCCATCTGCACATGATGTGCAAAAATAGAGAAAAAGATTCTCAATCTCTGCTAATGTTGTTTTCCAGGACGTCCCTCCTGAAAGCACCACCAGGAGGTTGTCCTTCTTATCCTTGATAGGGACAGGAACACAGAAGAGGTTAAATAGCTCCTCTCCACTAACACCCTTCAGTGTTTTTCCTGTCCCTATCAGGGACAGACGCAGAGGTGCGTGGAGTACCTGTTAGGTCGGCGTGCAAGCGTTGGGACCCGGTGGAGCAGGAGCTCCCGGGAGAAGCGGTGCCCTCTCCAGAGGGTTCTCGGCGGAGGAGGCAGAACCGATCCCCTCCACAGCAGCGCTGATATCGCTGGAGGTCCCTCAGCGTGGGGTCGAGCTGGCTGCTCCCCATCTGGCCGCATCCCCCTCAGAAGACTCTGCGCCGCAGCAGCTGCTGCTCCAGGCCTCATGCCCTGGATTTCCGGCGCACCGCGTCAGAGGGGCGCGCCAGTGAAGACTTCCAGGGGCGGCGCCTAGCGTGACACGGTCCCGGGCAACAAGGATCCCACCGAGGCCGGCGTCGTAAGGATTCCGGCGCCCCTTGCATGGAGGGGCAACGGGAAAGGCGGTGATTCAGACAGATCGGCGCAGCAGGGCAGCCACGTCATAAGCAGCAGCTGGGCTCGGAAGGAGGACAAATCAAATGTCTTGAAGCCAGGTAAGGCGACTACTTAAAGACACACTGACGGACAGCACAGAGACTCGGTAAAGATGGAAAGTGGTAGCCATCCAGCTGTCCAATCCCTAGAGCCAGCTCCGGACCATGTGAGTAAAAGGGGGTTAGTAGGGTCCCTTACAGGTCTCCATACACAGACAGACAGGACCTTCTTTCCTATATATATTTTGCAGGCCATGGAAGCACCTAAGCAATCCACCTCGGTCACCATGAAGAAACCTAATAAATGCCCCTATGCTCAGCCAGGTTCCTGTCAGGACATACAAAAAAAAAAAACTATGTGAGGACTGCATATCGGGACTCCTCAAACAGGAGCAGTCCTCTCTCCTGGACCATATAAAATCTATGATCCGAGAAGAGGTGGTGCAGTCCACAGTCACAGCGCTTGTATCTTCACAGTCCCCGCGTCCTAAGAGACCCAGATGGGAACTGGAACAGAGTTCAGAGGAAGGAGAGGTGTCAGACTACTCCGATCCGCACTCCGGCGAATGTTCCTCGGCAGCTCGTCCAGAAGAAAGGAAGAGATACCTTTTTTTCCTTGGAAGACACTGACACACTCCTACAGGCGGTCAGAAATACAATGAATGTAGAAGATTCTACAGAACCACGAACAACCCAAGATAAGATGTTCAGAGGGCTAAGAGCCCACAGAAATAGCGTTTCCTGTTAATAAACATATAACTGCCATGATGTTGGAGGAGTGGCAAGAATCGGGGAAGAAACTGATAGTCCCAAAGGACTTCAGGTACCTACTTCCTTTTGATCCAGAAGAGACAAAAGTGTGGGAGACAGTTCCGAAGATCGACATACCCGTAGCCAGGGTGTCGAAGAAAACTGCTATCCCCTTCGAGGATTCATCCGGTCTGAAAGATCAGATGGATAAGCGATCAGAGGACCTCCTCAAGAAAGCCTGGGAAGCATCGGCAGCCGTTATGAAGGCTAACATAGCAGCCACCTCGGTAGCCAGATCAACGAGCTTATGGGTGAATGAGCTAGTAGACCTAAAATCACAATCTCTCCTGAGAATAGCTACTGACTTCATGGCGGACGCCTCAGTGGAATCAGTCCGCTTTGCCGCAAGAAATAATGTCCTGTCTAACGCAGCGCGACGAGCGCTGTGACTGAGATCTTGGACAGGAGACACAGTCAAAAAACAAACTATGCTCAATTCCATTCTCAGGACTCCACGTCTTCGGGCCCGTATTGGACGAACTACTCGAAAAGGCTTCCGTCAAGATGAAGGGCTTTCCAGAGGAAAAGCCTAAAAGAATGCCTTTTTTTTTTTTTTGGAAGACCCGCTCCCATCCCAGGCAGGACTATAAGGGGAAGGGAAAGTCTGGCAGATGGAGCTACCCAAAAGGGGGAAGAGGGAGACGTTCCCCTCAAGAGCAGAGAGCAAGACCTAACAGAGAATGACACCAGGAAGATAGGAGGGAGACTCCGCTACTTCCAAAACAACTGGCAGGACATTACCCAAAACCAGTGGATTCGGAATACGGTCGCAGAAGGTTACAAAATAGAGTTCACCGAGCGACCGCCCTGGAGATACTGCGTAACCCTAACCCAGTCTCAGGTGACCCACCAAAGACTGTTAGAGGACGTAGGAGACCTAATAGAGATAGGGGTCATAACTCTGGTTCCCCATGCTCAGAGATTTCAGGGTCACTAAACATTATTCTCCATAAAAAAACGAGGAGGAGAATACCGAACCATAATAAATCTCAAACCACTAAATCGGTGGGTGACCTACAAGAGATTCAAGATGGAATCTCTGAAAGCAGACATACCATTAATAAAGGACTGGATCATGAGCACCCTAGATTTAAAGAGTGCCTACTACCACGTGCCCATCCACATATCGCACCAGAAATTCCTCAGGTTCGCGATAAAAGATCACGGGAGGATACAACACTACCAGTTCCATTGCTTACCATTCGGACTCGCCTCTGCACCCCGGGTCTTCACAAAACTTATAGCAGAGATCATGGCCCATCTAAGGGAAAGAAATACCCTCATCATACCATACTTAGTTGACCTGCTGCTAGTGGCAGACTCTCCACAACAGATGGAGCAGGACCTTACATCCACCGTATCAATCCTACAGAGCCTAGGATGGGTAATAAACTGGAAGAAGTAAAGTCTAAAGCCAAAAAGAGAGAAAGTGTTTCTCGGAGTCATACTAAACTCGGGAAAAGAATGTTCCTTCCTTCCCCTGCACAAACAGCAGGCAATCAGACAAGAGGTCCAGAGATGCAAGTACGTCTCCATAAGGAAGGCCATGACAGTCCTGGGTCTCATGACTTCATGCATATCCAGTGTACAGTGGAGCCAATTTCATCCAAGGATCTTGCAAAAAGAAGTCTTGGCGACGTGGGACGGAAGAGAAGCATCACTGGACACAAACATGACTCTCCAAGGAAGGAAAGCAGTCCCTATCCTGGTGGACGAACACACACAACCTCGGAAAAGGAAGACCCTGGAGACTGTTGCCATGTACAAACATCACTACCGACGCCAGTCTCAGAGGTTGGGGGGCTGATATGGAAGGTCGATACCTCCAAGGGACATGGGGCCCATCAATAAGCAACCGGTCCTCGAATTACAGAGAACTCAGAGCGGACTGGGAGGCACTAAAGATGTGCCAAGAAGAACTGAGGGGTCAGAAGGTCAAGATCTCGGACAACTCAACTACAGTTGCCTTCCTTCAACATCAAGGAGTCCCCAGCCACCGTCACCTACAGGACCTAGCACATAAAATCTTTTACTGGGCAGAACAGAAGATATCAATTATGGCAGTCCACCGGAAGGGATCCAGAAATCAGGTAGCAGACTTCCTGAGCAGAGAGAAGGTCAAACCTTCAGAATGGTCACTAAGCGAGGAAGTCTTCAGACAGCTATCCCAACACTGGGGGACACCAGAGATCGATTTATTCGCCACAAAGAAAAATTCAAAAGCAAAGAAATTCTTTTCTCTCAACCCGGCTGACAACCCAACAGAAGTAGACTCTTTGGCTCAGGAATGGAACATGGAGCTCGCTTACGCCTTCCCGCCACTCCCTCTTATACCAAGGGTCTTAAGAAAGATCCAGGAAAGCAGAGCATCAGTAAAGCCCAAAAGAAGCTAGTTCTCCCTACTAAAATGGATGGCACGGGAAGATCCGATACTACTACCAGCGAGACGGGACCTTTTAACTCAAGGACCCCTAGTACATCAGAGACCAGAAATGCTACAGCTATCGGCCTGGATCCTGAGGCGGAGATCCTAAAATCAAAGGGACTCTGATCCAGTAATATCTACTATGCAGAATAGTAGGAAGCCAGTAACCTCAGTCATATAACGGAAAATCTGGAAAACATTCTGTTCTCAATGTAAAGTGCCAGTATCAGTCACCCAGGGTCCAAATATTCCTCATATTCTCGACTTTCTCCAGGTGGGCTTTGACAGAGGACTACACTGTGTTCCAAATTATTATGCAAATTATATTTTTCTCTGATTTTCCTAAATAGTCGGTACAAATGACAGTCAGTCTAATAAAAGTCATCACCGGTTAGAGTATACATCAAATTTTGTTGAAGAAACCTCCCAATAATAACAGTATAATCTCCAAAATGAATAAAAACTCAAATTGCACTGTTCCAAATTATTAGGCACAGTAGAATTTCTAAACATTTGATATGTTTTAAAGAACTGAAAATGCTAATTTGTGGAATTTGCAGTATTATAAGGTCACATTCACTGAACAAAGGATATTTTGGAGTTAAATAGCTTAACAGGCCAAGTTACACGTTAACATAGGAACCCTTCTTTGATGTCACCTTCACAATTCTTGCATCCATTGAAATTGTGAGTTTTTGGAGAGTTTCTGCTTGTATTTCTTTGCATGAAGTCAGAATAGCCTCCCAGAGTTGCTGTTTTGATGTGAACTGCTTCCCACCCTCATAGATCTTTTGCTTTATGATACTCCAAAGGTTCTCTATAGGGTTGAGGTCAGGGGAAGATGGTGGCCACACCATGAGTTTATCTCCTTTTTATGCCCATAGCAGCCAATGACTCAGAGCTATTATTTGCAGAATGAGATGGTGCATTGTCATGCATGAAGATGATTTTGCTCCTGAAGGCACGTTTCAGCTTTTTATACCATGGAAGACAGCTGTCAGTCAGAAACTCTATATACTTTGCAGAGGTCATTTTCACACCTTCAGGGCCCTACCAGCTGTTTCCCCATGATTACGGCCCAAAACATGACTCCTCCACCTCCTTGCTGATGTCGCAGCCTTGTTGGGACATAGTGGCCATCCACCAACCATCCACTACTCCATCCATCTGGACCATCCAGGGTTGCTCGACACATCAGTAAACAAGACTGTTTGAAAATTAGTCTTCATGTATGTCTGGGCCCACTTCAACCATTTCTGCTTGTGAACACTGTTTAGGGGTGGCCGAATAGTAGATTTATGCACCACAGCAAGCCTTTGAAGGATCCTACACCTTGAGGTTCGAGGGACTCCAGAGGCACCAGCAGCTTTAAATATCTGTTTGCTGGTTTGTAATGGCTTTTTAGCAGCCACTCTCTTAATCCAATGAACTTGCCTGGCAGAAACCTTCCTCATTCTGCCTTTATCAGCACAAACATGTCTGTGCTCAGAATCAACCGCAAATCTCTTAACAGTACAATGATCACGTTTAAGTTTTTGGGAAATATCTAATGTTTTCATCTCTTGACCAAGGCATTGCACTATTTGATGCTTTTCAGCAGCAGAGAGATCCTTTTTATTTCCTAAATTCTTTGAAACCTGTGCCCTGCTTAATAATGTGGAACATCATTCTTAAGTAGCTTTCCTTTAATTGAGCTCACCTGGTAAACTAATTATCACAGGCATTTGAGATTGATTTCAGTGATCCAAAGAGCCCTGATACACAATACCATCTATGAGTTTATTTGATAAACAAAAAATTACATCTTTATGACACTTAAATCCAATTTGCATAATAATTTGGAACACAGTGTAAAGCCTAGTACACTGAAAGTACAAGTGTCAGCCTTAAGGGCATGTCACACTAAGAGATATCGCTAGCAATATCGCTATAACTTGTGACGTTATAGCGATATTGCTAGCGATATCGCTGTGTGTGATACTTACCTACAACCCGCTCCCCCGCTGGTTATCGCTGATCGCGCGAGAACATCCTGGACTGTTTCTCGTCGTCAGCTTCCTGTGGTGCTTCCTGCTGACGACGAGCGACGCGTGGAGCCAGGCGGGAGGACGCAGGATCGCCTGGTGTGACAGGTAAGTAGCGACCCCCGTCCCCAGCGATGTCGCTAGTGAGATCTGCCTGTGTGGCAGCTCACTAGCGACCACTTAGCGATGCACCAGCGATCCTGACCGCGTCATATCGCTAAGTGTGACAGTACCTTTAGGTTCATACTTTGACTTTCCCCTAGCCAATCATCCCTGGGTAATGAGGTTCATAAAAGCTGTGCTACGCAAGAATCCATATGAACCACTAGAGCAGGCCCTCTTAAGATCAGTGATATTCAAAACCCTCTTCCTAGTAGCAATAACTACTGCTAGATGCATAGGGGAAATTCAAGCCCTGTCTATAGAGATAGAGCATCCATATTTAAAGATCCAGGAAGACTGCATCGTCTTAAAATTAAATCCGACCTTTCTTCCCAAGGTGGTTACAGATTTCCACCGGAGTCAAGAAATAGTACTACCTGCTTTGTGCCAGAATTACAACAACGAGAAAGTGGTTGATATCTTTTAATGGCTAACTGAAAAGATGGTAACACATTGCAAGCTTTCGAGACTACTCTGGTCTCTTCATCAGGCTAGACTAATACAACATCTGAAGAATCGCATATTTAAACACAAAACAGCACAGAAATAACGGCAATAGATAAGACAAGTGATGTGAAGCAGAATTGTCATTATGTCAATTGTTATTCTGCTTCACATCACTTGTCTTATCTATTGCGTTATTTCTGTGCGGTTTTGTGTTTAAATATGCGATTCTTCAGATGTTGTATTAGTCCAGCCTGATGAAGAGACCTGAGTAGTCTTGAAAGCTTGCAATTTGTTACCTTTTAATGGCTAACTGAAAAGATGGTATCAACCACTGAGGACTCTCAATTCTAAATATTCTTCTATCTACTGGCTAACACGGTACAAAGATATATATCTTTCCTGTAACAACGAGAAACAACGCGCTCTCCACCTCTTGTACGTTAAAAGACTGGAGAGTAGACTCTAACCTCTTTATCCAAATGGCAGGCAAAAACAGAGGGAAGAAGGCATCGAAAGCTACCCTGGCTAGATGGTTCAAGTCAAGTATCAGTGCAGCATATGTGTCGGCGGCTGAGACTCCGCCAGAAAACCTTAGGGCCCATTCTCTAAGAGCCATTTCCGCCTCATGGGCAGAGAGCACGGGAGCATCCATGGACCGGATATGCAAGGCCGCAACCTGGTCTAAATTTAATACCTCTTGTAAACATTATAAATTAAATGTTACAGCAAATCATCAAACAGCCTTTGGGAGGAAAGACCTCCAGGCTGTAATCCCGCCCTAGTTGGAGTAATTTGGTAATTCTCCTGGTGGTGCTGTCAGGAGGGACGTCCTGGAAAGTAGGAATTAGTCCTACCTGTAATGGTATTCCAAGGACTCCATCATTACAGCACCCCTTATCAGACTGGAAATCCAAGGGAGGGTATATATGTGATATAACATGTGTAGAAGGAAGTTCAATAAATTTGTGTTGCGTCCATCCTGGTGTGGTACTTAGAAAATCACTGAAGGGTGTTACTGGGGAGGAGCTATTTAACCTCTTCTGTGTTCCTGTCCCTATCAAGGATAAGAAGGACAACCTCCTGGTGGTGCTGTCATGATGGATTCCTGGAAATACCATTACCGGTAGGACTAATTCCTACTTTTTAACCCCTTTCCAACAAAAAAAAAAAGTATATTTAAAAGTTCGCCCCATTCAAAATAAAATAAAAAAAAAATTAAACCTACACATTTGGTATCGCCGCGTTCAGAATCGCCCGATCAATAAAAAAAAATTAACCTGATCGCTAAACGGCGTAGTAAGAAAAAAGTCAAAACGCCAGAAATGTTTTTTTGGTTGCCACGACATTGCATTAAAATGCAATAACGGGCAATCAAAAGATCGTATCTGCACCAAAATGGTATCATTAAAAACGTCAGCTCGGCACGCAAAAAATAAGCCCTCGCCCAAGCCGAGACCACGGAAAATGCAGATGCTACGAGTATCAGAAAGTGGCGCAATTTTAATTTTTTTTTTTTTAAGCAAAGTTTGGATTTTTTTTTTCACCACCTACATAAAGAATCTAGACATGTTTGGTGTCTATGAACGCGTAATGACCTGGATAATCATAATGGTAGGCCAGTTTTAGCATTTAGTGATCCTAGCAAAAAAGCCAAAGAAAAAAACGTGTGAGATTGTACTTTTTTTTGCAATTTCACCACACTTGGAATTTTCCTGTTTTCCAGTACATAATATGTTAAAACCAATGGTGTCGTTCAAAAGTACAACTTGGCCTGCAAAAAACAAGCCCTGACATGGCCATATTGATGGAAAAATAAAAAACTTATGACTCTGGGAAGAAGGGGAGCAAAACCGAAAATACCTCCGGTCACAAAGGGGTTAAAATACCTTTCTAGCATGATTTTTTTTAATTTTATTTCCATGCTGGAGTGGTGCCACTAATATATGTTCCTCGATCCAAATATTATACTTTCCAGATGCCGTCTTCAGCTCCAGTCCCGCACCACAATTTTGTGTCCGCAACTTCTGACTGAGCGGAAGTTAGCGGTGTTGATTACAAGCTCTCAATGTAAGTCTAGGAGAGCCTCGTTCTGGCCTTTTTTCAGCTCTCCTAGACTTACACTGATTTGTTACTTCCGGATTGACAGCAAACACTGGAACAATTTGGCAGGTCACAAACTGTTTAAGAGTGAATACGAAAAAATATGAATATTGCGGCTAGTAAGTATAAGACTAGGTTCAGGGAACCTAAAGGGAACCTGTCACTAGAAATAATGCTATTAATCTGCAGGTTAATAGTGTTATGATGCTGTCCGGTGCCTGCGCGCAGCAGAATGTAGCGGGGAGAAAAGTTGGGAGTGGTGCTTTAAACAAGGGAAAGCCACCACCACTCTACATGTTCATCCAGACTTATCAAAAAAATCACTGCAGTAGTGAATGTCATCCGCTCAATGCCGACTTTTATTTCCCATTTACTTGCATTGGGGTCGGGTTTCGGACGAAACTCCAACTTTTTTTGCCCTAGTCGGACCAGTTTCATCTGAAACAAATTTTGTTTCATGAAACCCGATCCGACCAAAGTCGCTCAACTCGATTTAATTAATTTACAATATTTTTTTTTTTTTTTTTTTAAGTTTCTAGGGTGGTCAACCCATTTTAGGGAGGACCTGTCTGCAGGTTTTTAGACCCTAAACTAGCGTCATTATGTTAAGTCCCTATAATGTTGACTACATCCATACCTGTGTTCTGTAAATCTGTCTCTCCAATTTATACAAATCCATCTGCAATTTTTATGCAAATGAGCCACAAGTGCAGAGGTCTTGTAATTGTGTCCTCTCTCTCCCTCTCAGTAGCTGATCACTTTTCTTTGTGACCTGCTCCTCCCTAAGATCTTGTGCAAGTGCCATCATTCTCTCAGGGGTAGGACATGTGCAGATAGTTCATCTCCCACAATTTCCTTGGGATGCTAATTCACATGCGCCACCCCCGGGAATTGATTGCATTGGCACTGCAACTTAAGGCCCCGTTACATTTAGCGATGCACCAGCGATCCCGACAACGATACGACCCGGTCAGGATCGCCGGTGCATTGCTAAATGATCGCTAGTGAGCTGCCAAACAGGCAGATCTCACCAGCAATGCGTCGGCGGTCGTCACTTACCTGCCACACGCAGCGAGGGTGACTTCTTCCGCCCGCGTCCATGGAGTCGCTCGTCGGCGAAGCCGATGGCGAGAAATGGACCAGGCCGATCTCGCACGATCAGCGATATCCAGCGGGGGGGGCTGGTCAGAGGTAAATGTCACATGTAGCGATATCGCTATTACGTCAAAAAATCGGTGACGCTTTAGCGATATCGCTAGCCATCTCGCTATGTGTGAAGGGGGCTTTAGTGAGGGAAACAGGTCACAGAGAAGAGTGATCTGTCAGTCACTGACCGATGGCAACCAGCGGGTGGGGAAAGAGGCCAGAAAGTCTAGAGCTAAGCCCCCAGCACTAGTATCTCATTTGCATTAAGATTGGGCATTATCTGTTACAGGGACTTTCCATAGATGACGTTAGTTTGGGGTCTGAAAACCTGACGACAGATTCCCTTTAAAGAGAACCTTCCATCATGTTTATCTCTATGACTTGCTGTGATTTCAAGGTCAAGCTATTTTTTAAGGCATGTTCACATCACGTTTCGACCACACCGTGTGATATAATCAAAGTCTATGGTTCCATTGAGGCACACCTAAATCCTGTGTTCATAAGTTCTGTAGAACCCTCAATGGAATAATGAACATGTGGCTAAAACATGATATGAGAACATCCCAAGTGTGGCCTGGGTCAGTGTTAGACACTGGCACAACAGAGTTATTTATAACCAGACTCACTGGAATTCTGCTTGATTTCATCATCTAGTGCCACTGCTCGCCAGCACAAAGCTGCGGAGTATTAGCAGGAAAAGGCACTGAAAGCAGGCAGTATTACTATATTTTCCACCAGTGATGTTAGTGGTGTAGTGATTTCGTCTCCCAGAAAATGACATTTTTGCTGGCAACTGAATGATACCTGGTCAACCTCCTAAATCTTTTATTAGAAAGGGTCGGTGACAGCTATATACAGGTGCTTCTCACTAAATTAGAATATCATCAACATGTTAATTTATTTCAGTTCTTCAATACAAAAAGAAAAACTCATTCATATATTATATAGAGTCATTACAGAGTGATTAATTGCAAGTGTTTTTTCTGTTAATGTTGATGATTATGGCTTACAGCCAATGAAAAACCCAAAGTCATTATCTCAGTAAATGAGAATAATTAACAGGAAGTGTTTAAAAAGGTCCATGGCACCTGTCCACACGGGCAAAACTATAAAATACTTGATTTAAAAACAACAGTATCACTGTGCCTGATTAGCCAGCAAACTCGTCTGACCTTAACCACTTAGAGAATCATAGAGGAAGATGAGACATCAGACCTAACAAAGCAGACGAGCTGAAGGCTGCTATCAAAGCAACCTGGGCTTCCATAACACCTCAGCAATGCCACAGGCTGATTGCCTCCAAGCCACACCGCATTGATGCAAAAGGAGCCTCGACCAAGCATTGAGTGCATTTACTGAACATACATTTCAGTAGGCTAAGACATTTTGGATTTTAAAATCGTTTTTCAAGCTGGTGTTATAAAGTATTCTAATTTACTGAGATAATGACTTTTGGGTTTTCATTAGCTGTAAGCCATAATCATCAACATTAACAGAAATAAACATGTGAAATACATCACTGTTTGTAATGAATGAATATATATGTATATATATATATGTGTATGTATATATATATATATATATATATATATATATATATATATATATATATATACACACACACACACAGTGGGGAAAAAAAGTATTTAGTCAGTCAGCAATAGTGCAAGTTCCACCACTTAAAAAGATGAGAGGCGTCTGTAATTTACATCATAGGTAGACCTCAACTATGGGAGACAAACTGAGAAAAAAAAATCCAGAAAATCATTGTCTGTTTTTTTTTTCATTTTATTTGCATATTATGGTGGAAAATAAGTATTTGGTCAGAAACAAGCAATCAAGATTTCTGGCTCTCACAGACCTGTAACTTCTTCTTTAAGAGTCTCCTCTTTCCTCCACTCATTACCTGTAGTAATGGCACCTGTTTAAACTTATCAGTATAAAAAGACACCTGTGCACACCCTCAAACAGTCTGACTCCAAACTCCACTATGGTGAAGACCAAAGAGCTGTCAAAGGACACCAGAAACAAAATTGTAGCCCTGCACCAGGCTGGGAAGACTGAATCTGCAATAGCCAACCAGCTTGGAGGGAAGAAATCAACTGTGGGAGCAATAATTAGAAAATGGAAGACATACAAGACCACTGATAATCTCCCTCGATCTGGTGCTCCACGCAAAATCCCACCCCGTGGGGTCAGAATGATCACAAGAACGGTGAGCAAAAATCCCAGAACCACGCGGGGGGACCTAGTGAATGAACTGCAGAGAGCTGGGACCAATGTAACAAGGCCTACCATAAGTAACACACTACGCCACCATGGACTCAGATCCTGCAGTGCCAGACGTGCCCCACTGCTTAAGCCTGTACATGTCCGGGCCCGTCTGAAGTTTGCTAGAGAGCATTTGGATGATCCAGAGGAGTTTTGAGAGAATGTCCTGTGGTCTGATGAAACCAAACTGGAACTGTTTGGTAGAAACACAACTTGTCGTGTTTGGAGGAAAAAGAATACTGAGTTGCATCCATCAAACACCATACCTACTGTAAAGCATGGTGGTGGAAACATCATGCTTTGGGGCTGTTTCTCTGCAAAGGGGCCAGGACGACTGATCCGGGTACATGAAAGAATGAATGGGGCCATGTATTGTGAGATTTTGAGTGCAAACCTCCTTCCATCAGCAAGGGCATTGAATATGAAACGTGGCTGGGTCTTTCAACATGACAATGATCCAAAGCACACTGCCAGGGCAACGAAGGAGTGGCTTCGTAAAAAGCATTTCAAGGTCCTGGAGTGGCCTAGCCAGTCTCCAGATCTCAACCCTATAGAAAACCTTTGGAGGGAGTTGAAAGTCCGTGTTGCCAAGCGAAAAGCCAAAAACATCACTGCTCTAGAGGAGATCTGCATGGAGGAATGGGCCAACATACCAACAACAGTGTGTGGCAACCTTGTGAAGACTTACAGAAAACGTTTGACCTCTGTCATTGCCAACAAAGGATATATCACAAAGTATTGAGATGAAATTTTGTTTCTGACCAAATACTTATTTTCCACCATAATATGCAAATAAAATGAAAAAAAAAAACAATGTGATTTTCTGGATTTTTTTTTCTCAGTTTGTCTCCCATAGTTGAGGTCTACCTATGATGTAAATTACAGACGCCTCTCATCTTTTTAAGTGGTGGAACTTGCACTATTGCTAACTGACTAAATACTTTTTTCCCCCACTGTATATATATAATATATACCGTATATACTCGAATATAAGCCGAGATTTTCAGCCCAAAAAATTGGGCTGAAAGTCCCCCTCTCGTCTTATATTCGAGTCATATACAAAGGGGGTGAGGGGGGGAGGGGGTGTCAGGTCATACTTACCCGTCCTGACGCTGTGTCTTGAGCCACCAGCTTCTCCCCGTGCTCTCTCTTCCTGCCTTCAGCGGTCACGTGGTGCCGCTCATTAAAACTCATGAATATGCGCATATTCATGATTTTTAATGAGCGGTACCACATGACCGCTGAAGGCAGGAAGAGAGAGCGCGGAGAAGCTGGGGGCTCAAGACACAGCGTCAGGACGGGTAAGTATAGCGATACTCACCTGTCCTGCGTCCATGGCTGCTTGCTGCTGTCTGTCATCGGTCAGCGACTTCAGACAGCAGAGGGCGCGGTGACGTGGTTAGTGCGCGCCGCGCCCCCTGCAGTCTGAACGTCACTGACTGATGACGTGGCAGATAGCGGTGAGCAGCCATGGACGCAGGACACGTGAGTATCTCAGGTGCCAGCAGTGACACCGGCACCTGTCACCCAGCGACGGAGAGGTGAGTATGTCTTTTTTTTTTTATTTTTACATGCAGCAGCAGCATGGGGGCAGTATATGGGGGAACAATCTATGGAGCTTCTTATGGGGGCAGCATAGGAGGGAACAATCTATGGAGCTTCTTATGGGGGCAGCATATGGGGGAATAATCTGGAGCTTCTTCTGAGGACACCATATGGGGGAACAATCTATGGAGCATTTCCCACCCTAGGCTACTCGAGCCAATAAGTTCTCCCAGTTTTTTGTGGCAAAATTGGGGGTGGGGGGTCGGCTTATATTCAGGTCGGCTTATACACGAGTATATACGGTATTTCACTTTTTGTATTGAAGAGCTGAAATAAGTTAACCTTTTGATGATATTCTAATTTTGTGAGACGCACTGGTATGTTACTGTCAGCACTACACAATAAATGGGTAGAGAATGGTAGGAAGCGCCAGTATAGTCCTTTGTCAGCATCTAGTGGTCCACACTTATGAGCACTAATACTGCAGGGAGAAGAGACTACCCTATGGCTATGAATGATTTTTACAGATAGAGGTTGTACAAAAAAAAAATCCTAAAATCTCTTTTACATATTAGACTATGTATGATTATTTAGTAAATAAGAAAAATATGCTGCAGACCTATTAGACAGGTTGTCTGTAAGTGTTATGGCTCTGTGAATGCTGGTTGTATTTTTTTTTTTTTTTTAAACCCAGTCTATTCTCTTCACATTAATATCACTGATTAATATAAACTATTTTCCATCTTGCAGTTTTGGATTATGAACACGATGATGGATCCACTTCTGGTTATTCACGTGTATAAAAAGAAGCTTGTGATGCAGATACCAAACACTCACTGGAAAACCGTCCCAAGTCTGGTCACTAATTGTTACTGTACATTATGTATAATAAATTATATTGTTTCTACTCCTTGTGCTACATACTGCAAACTACTACTAGGTTAAAAAAGACAAGATCATCAAGTATACATTACTCAGATCAATTTTCCATATCATGCATGTCTATTTGGATTTGCATATAGTCTGCACGTGATGACAGTGTCATTACTATTTCTTGGGGTAGGATATTCCATAATGCGACTACTTGTAAAGAATTGCATACAATGAGTTTTTGCTGAAGATATAAAACGTATACTTCTCAGTTTCATTGTACAGTTTTCCAGAAGACCCAGATAAGTTGGCAACATAGGCAAGAAAATGGCAAATGAAGTATAATGTTTATAACTATAAAGAAATGTGCCTATGCCATAGTAATGATATCCATGTTTGCATTAAAGTGAACCTGTCAGCTGATGATGGCCACAGATTGGGCAGCATGTATCAAGCACTAAAACATACTTTAAAAGACACCAAGGACCGAGACCGTGTTGTAGACTAGTTGTACAGGAGGGTCCCCAATAGAATCTCCCCACCCGCTCTCTGGATTGACAGGTCTGTCTCTATACGCATACAGCAGAGACTTGTCAATCAGATCTCTGGTGAGGGGAAATGATGGGGATGTGGAGGCATCCTTCATATCCACTAAGCATAGGTACTTGCCTGGTTCCATGGAGGCTATGACCAAGCACAGAGAACCCATTTAGTGAAACTTTGGCGGTCCAGGTTGGGTTTGAAGGACTCGTCTTTTTTTAGAGACCACAAACTGGTTTGAATAAAAAGCTAGGACTCTTCTTTGAGATGGTACAGGTATGATGAGAGGAGAGGAAATGGCCTGGAAAAAAACAAAAGTCAAGGAGGATGAATGAGGGCGGCAAGATATGAAACACTGTTTCATCCCGATTTTGATATAGAATTTTCACCCCCCAAACTCCCCCCCCCCCACCCCCCCCCCCCGGTCTTTCTGGACCAGGCTTCCTAGATCGTAGAGCCACATGTTCCAGAAGCGGAAAAGATGATTGTCTACATTAAAAGAGATCCCGGGTGGCACTCCATCATGCAGAAAATAAATTGTTGGATTTGGACTTTGCAGGCTGGCTATGGAGGTGCTAGGAATGAGTTGGCTTAAAGGATGTCTTTTCCTGAGTGGTGGATGTTTTCTCCTGGTGGCTAGAGGAATATAGCCGAAAGGAGCAAAAAACTGGTGTGACTTGCAAGCTCAGGTGGAGCGTTTAGGTCTGGTTTGTGGGAGGAATGTACTCTTGCAGCTGATAGCTCCAGAAATGATTTCATCTAGCCTAGCCACAAAAAGGTGAGAGCCTAGGAAGGATAGGCCTACAATGGAGTTCTAGAAAGCTGGGTTTGCGCTCCAAAACTTAAGCCACATAATTCTGCAAATGCCAACAATGATGAGAAGAGTAGCAGGCGGTTTCTAATGAAGATCAGATCATTTTACCTGCTGTTGCAATCTGGTAGGCTAGGTCAGAAAGTTCTAGAGTTGGGGTGCCAGGGTGGATGAAATTGCCTTAGAGACCCAGTGGCAGGGTAGTTCACTTAGATAACCAAAAGACCAGCGGCTCTACCTTAGGCTGGAATCACACTAAACGAGTCTCCCTGCCGAGAGTTGCACAAGTGTCATGCGAGTACAATCCGATTTTTCACACCTAGCATCAGATTTACATCCGAATGCAGTGCGATTGCTCTCCGATTGCAATGCAACTTTAACATGAGCTTTTACATACAGCAGATCTGTCATTTACACATCATTTTCAAAGAAAATATTCATCAAAACACACACACATATATTAGAATAAAAGCCGGCAATTCTTGTGACGTGTATAGTAAAATTAGAGTTACAGGTTAGAATAGAATACATAGATATATAGATGTCAGTGACACACACACACATATATATATATATATATATATATATATATAATACATAGCTACAAGAAAAGTCGTCAATTCATGTGCTGTGTACCGTAAAATCACTGCAGGAGCAGACAAGGTAGATGAGATGGATTACATACAGTAATAATTTTATTTCTATAGCACCAACATATTCCCCAGCACTTTACATTATAGAGGGGACTTGTACCGACATTACAGCAAACCAATAAACACATAGATCAAAACAGATACCAAGAGGAGTGAGGGCCCTGCTCATAAGTTTACAATCTATAAGGAAAAAGGGGAGACACTAAAGGTGGATGGGAACAATTGCTTTTATTGTTTGGACCAGCCATAGTATAAGAATCAGGTGTTCCTGTTGCTGCATGAACCAGTTAACAGTCTAAATATGTGACAGTACAGACACAGAGGGCTATTAAATACATAAAGCATGTGAGAACATAATGCGAGGAACCTGGTTATGGTAAAAGTTTTGATTGGGCCACACAGGGATATTTAGGTTAATGCGTTGAGGCGGTAGGCTAGTCTGAACAAATGCGTTTTTAGGGTACGCTTAAAACTGTGGGGATTAATCGTATTAACCTGGGTAGTGCATACCAAAGAATTGGCGCAGCACGTAAAATGTTTTGTAGGCGGGAGGTTCTGATTGAGAATGTTTGCCCTCCGTTCTGCTAATGACCTGAGGTTCAGGTATGGTGGTAGGCTGAGACGAGGGAGGAGATGTAGGGTGGTGCTGAGCCATGGAGTGCTTTGTGGGTGAGGGTAATAAGTTTATACTGAATTCTGAAGTGGATGGGTAATCAGTGTATGGACTGGCAAAAGGTAGAGGTGTTGTTATAACGATTGGTGAGGAATATGATCCTGGCTGCAGCATTCAGGACAGAATGGAGAGGGGAGAGTTTGGTAAGAGGGAGACCGATTAGTAGAGAGTAACAATAGTAAAGACGAGAATGAATAAGAGAAACAGTAAGCGTTTTTGCAGAGTCAAAAGTAAGAAAGGGTCAAATTCTAGAAATGTCTTTGAGGTGCAGATAACCAGAGCGAGCCAGTGAGCGGATGTGGGGGGTGAATGAAAGCTCTGAATCAAGCATGACCCCAAAACAGCGGGCATGTTGCTTGGGAGTAATGGTGGAACCACACACAGAGATGGCAATGTCAGGCATCGGTAGGTTGGTAGAGGGAGGATACACGAGGAGTTCAGTTTTTGACATGTTCAGTTTCAGAAAGAGGGAGGACATGATGTTAGAGACAGCGGTAAGACAATCACTGGTGTTTTCCAGAAAGGCAGGCGTGATATCGGGAGAAGTATATAATTGGGTGTCATCAGCATAGAGATGGTACTGGAACCCAAATCTACTGATTGTATACTGCCCCTATTGGTCAAGCAAAGAGAAGAGGAGGGGGCCTAAAAGCCGATCCTTGGGGATGCCCAACAGTAAGGAGAATGAGAGGAGGAGCCAGCAAAAGATACAGTAAAGGAGCGGTCAGAGAGATAGGAGGACCAGGAGAGAACGGTGTCCTTGATGCCGATGGAGCGGAGCATATTGAGGAGGAGCTGATGATCCACAGTATCAAAAGCTGCGGAGAGATTCTAGAGAATTAGCATGGAGTAGCGACCATTAGATTTAGCTGTTAGAAGATCATTAGAGACTTTAGTGATGGCAATTTCAGTAGAGAGTGAAAACCGGATTGTAGAGCGTCGAGAAGAGTTATCTGAGAGATGGCGAATAAGCTGGGCGTGGACCAGGCGTTCCAGGTGTTTAGAGATGAAAGGAAGATTAGAAACAGGTCTATAGTTAGCGGCACAGTTTTGGTCGAGGGATGGGTTTTTTTTTTTTTAAGTAATGGCTGTATGATGGCATGCTTAAATGAGGAGGGAAAGATACCGGAAGAGAGAGGTTGAATATTTTTGTTAGGTGAGTGGTGACAGCAGGGGAAAGGGACTGGAGATGTGATGGAATGGGGTCACTGGTGCAAGTAGTAGGGCGAGAAGATACAAGGAGCCTGATTACTTTTTCTCTTACTGGTTCAAAATCAGAGAGTGATCTAGATGCAGTGGGGGAGGGAGAACAGTGCATGGTATGAGGTGATTGGGAGATAATTTCCTGTCGGATATGGTCAATTTTTTCTTTGAAATAATTGGCCAGATCGTCAGTGTGGAGATCCATGGTTGGGGCCTGCGCTCTTGGATTGAGCAGGGAATTAAAAGTGTCAGACGTTTTGGGTTATTGGATAGTGAGGTGATGAGGGTATTGAAATAGGTTTGTTTTGAGTGGTGAAGGGCAGTGTTGTATGTTTTAAGCATAAACTTATAATGGATGAAATCTTCGGGTAGCTTGGATTTTTTCCACAGATGTTCGGCGCACCTGGAGCACCGCTGTAGGAAGCATGTTTGCAGCATGTGCCAGGGTTGTCACCACCTGTGACTAGTTTTTCTATGTATAGAAGGAGCAGTTTCATCCAGGGTACTTTGAAGTGTTTCATTGTAATGCCTCAGTGCAGAATCAGGACATTAGAGGGAGGAGATAGGGGCCAGTGATGACTGTAAGTTCTTCATAAGTTTCTGGGTGTTAATGGCCTGTATGTTTCTAAAAGTGTGGAAAGTGGGGGTGACCTGGGCGGGATGGCAGTTCTTGATAGAGAATGATAGAAGGTTGTGGTCAGAGAGCGGGAGAGGGGAGTTTGTGAAATCATCCACTGTGCAAAGCCGGGAGAAGACCAAGTCGAGGGAGTTTCCGTCTTCATGCGTGGGGGAGTTAGCATGCTGCGAGAGGCCGAAAGAGGAGGTTAGAGACAAAAGGTGAGAAGCAGATGGTGAGAGGGGAAGAACAATGGGGATGTTGAAGTCTCCCATGATGATGGTGGGGATGTCACAGGAGAGATAGTGTGGAAGCCAGGTGGCAAAGTGATCCAGAAATTGATGGGAAGGGCCCAGAGGATGATACACCACCGCCACTCGAATGGAAAATGGGTTGTAGAGTCTGACAGCATGGACCTCGAAAGAAGAGAAGACAAGTGAGGGTACTTGAGGGATAACCTGAAAGGTACATTTGGGTGATAGCAGACCAGCGCCTCCACCTGCTCTGTTGCCCGATCTTGGGGTATGTGAGAAGTGTAGTCCACCATATGAAAGAGCAGCAGCGGTGGTGTCTCACAGCTAGATCCAGGTTTCAGTAAGAGCCAGAAGGTTAAGAGAATCAGAAAGGAAGAAGTCATGGATGACCTACAGATGACTACCCATTCCTGCTCATATATGTGGGGACAAATGACACAGCAAGAAACGACCTGGAAACCATCTGCAGTGACTTTGAAAACTTAGGCAAGAAAGTGAAAGAACTGGGAGTGCAGGTGGTCTTCTCTTCCAGCCTCCCAATGGATGGCCAAGGAACAAGGAGGTGGAATAACATTCTGCAGGTGACAAACTGGCTACGTCGATGGTGCCGTCAGCAAGAATGGAAAGGACACCATTGTAGGCATTTACTACAGGCTGCCTGTGCAAGCTGAAGGTATGGATAAACGCTACACATTAAATGGCCAAGTTCTCCAAAAAATATGACATAGTTGTGGAAAATTTCAACTATCCAGACATTTGTTGGGAATCTCTCAGGCAAAACTAACAGGTCAAGGAAATTCTTATCCTCTCTTGCTGACAACTTTATCTTCCAAAAGGTAGGGGAGAAAACAAGGGGATCTGTTACCTTGGATCTAATCCTTATGAACAGGGAGGAAATGGTTGAGGAGGTAAAAGTGGCTGGGACCCTAGGAGGAAGCGACCATGCTATTTTAGAATTTTGGATAACTAGAGGAGGAAGACCTGTGAAGACTCAGATGTCAAGGTTAGATTTCAGAAAGGCAGATTTTACGGGATTCAGAAAGAAAATTGGGAGAAGTATATAATTGGGTGTCATCAGCATGCTGCGTTCGGCGCACACGGGCGCACCTTCAAAAGTGCGCAGCGCACGGCAAAATCCTGCTAGCGCACGGCCAGTGCACGATCTGCGCACCCTATGCTAAAGATAGGGTGCGCACATCGCAAGCGTCCATGTGCGCTAGTAGGCGGCGATGACCGGATGGGGCGGGCAGGGGGCGGGGCTTAGCGGCGACCGTGCGCAGACCGTCGCAGCGCCATAAAGCGCAAATGTGAAACCGGCCTAAATTAGAGGGAGCCCTCTTGTAAACCAAAGCCTCCACATCCTTCAATACCTGCGTTTCAAACAAATCACATTGCCTGGAGAAATCGGAGGCATAAATGTGGATTTTACACCCTGCATAAACTGATTAACAGATTCAAAAACCCCTGCATCAGTTTTCTGCGGAAGCATTTACGTCACATAAACTGTTTAATAAAGCTGCATCTTCCCTGACGGTTGCAAAATGCACTGGAGTCCGCAAGAAAACCCAATGTAACCTGTGGAAGCGCCTTTGCAGCGCGAAACGATCGTCGTTGCTATCTCCTTTTTGCACCCGTTCTCCCGCTGATATGCTTTTATAATAAAGCCTTGACTACACTACCCGGTGAGTGCCGTTCTTTTCTGCTATTTTTTTGCTATGTGGATTAGCTTATTTTCCATGAATGTGCACCTAAGGGTAAAACAGTTGTATTCCCGGCTGCGTCTTTTATACACGTATGATGGTTTGTATGTGTGGACTATTGTGATGGTGCTCGCCTTCTAGTTTTGAACATCACAAGTTAATTGGCCGTGAACTCGCAGGACCTGTCTGAGGGCACCGCGAGCAGGAGAACTTTCACACGCTCACAGTGCCCTCAGACAGGGAATAGCAGTTCACAGGCAGACACTGAGCACACGTGTCACTGACATCTACTGAATTTTTCGGACTCACTTTTTTTCTCCCCAAATTTGGGGGGAAAATGGAGGTGCGCCTTTTAATGTGGATATACCTTACCGGCTGCGGTGGAGCAGGGTCCCAGGTCGCTGCTGGAGAAAGCAAAAGTGGCACGTTGCCGCAGGCTGGGATGAGGGAGTGTTCCAATGTGCGCAGTTGTGGGTGAAAATGGCTGCGGTGTGAGGGGGTACCACCGGCATTTTGTGAAAGCCCAGAGCCCCACCACACATCCATTACTGTGATGCGGTGGCCTTTGGGAAAATGGCCACCGGGGGTGGCGCATGCTCAGATTGAGAATTCGGCAAGGAGATCTCATCCCGACCTTGGGACCCCGCTTTACCGCAGCCACCACCTCCAGTAAGCAATAAGACGCATGGATTATAAGAGGCACTACCATTTTATTAAAAAAAGTTTTTTTTTCTTATTATATTTCTCCTCAAAATTCAGGGTGCGTCTCATAATCCGCAAAATTCTGTGTATATATTCTGTGTGTGTATATATCTGTTTTATCTATTTAAAGGGGTTGTCCAATACTTGAACAACCCCTTCTCATTCCTCATGTTAGGTTCTGTTAGAATAAAAACACTTATACCCTCCTCCGGTGCCGACACTGTTCCAGCAGCATTGAGACTCGTGTTCCCGAGCCTCACGTAAAGGTTGTGATGTCACATGAGCCCTGCGCCCAATCAGCGCCAGATTCACTATTCTCTCTTTTGGATATATTGAACATCAACAGAAAGCCAGGGCTGCAGCTGCTCTTTGACTTCCTCTTGATGTTCGATTTTTCAGAAGGTGGAGGCAGTTATGCCAATAATGATTGGATGCAGGGCTTATGTGACATAACCTCACGTACGCCCTAGTAAAGAAAGTGCCAACACCACTGGAATGGCACCAGAGGTGAGTATAGGTGTTTTTATTTTAACGGGGCCAAACACGAGGAATGAGAAGGGATTATCCAAGTAGTGGACAACCCCTTTAATATGGATCTATTTGAGATCCTAAAGAGCCGACTATTTTTAGTCAGCGGAGCCAAATGATTAAGATCATTAAAAAAGTCACACCGTCCATCACTAGTAATAAAACCTAAAATCAAACTAAAAATAGGCTAGAAAAAATGAGTTACAATCAAAAATTCCATAGGCGATACATTCCCTTTACATATGGAAAGAAATACAAAATGTAAACACTTGTTTTATTTGGGAAATTGTTCCCCCAAATGTGCTGGTAAATCCAGGTGTTCATGCAGGCAACCTTGGGAGCTCAGCTGAACTGCTGCAACAGCCTGGGCCAGTACCAACACAGTCCCTGGATGTTTAACACTCTAAATGTCAGGGTCAATAGCAACCATAGCACTTAGATACCTTGTGAGAGAGAGGGGGCTCATTAACCCCATTGAAAGTTGTGGTAAACAGAGGTCAAGCAATGGCCTCTGGGTCTGGAAAGTACAGTGGCCTGTTAGGGCTTTTCCATAAGTAGTATCTTAACAGGCCCCCTTGTCAATGTAAGGCTATATTCACACATCTGTGAGGCACATCATATTGTGTCACTAAGTTGTGTGTTGCCTTTTCAATAAAGCAAGTGTTTTATCAGCAGGACAATATCACTATAGGAGTAGGTGATGCAAGCCTCCTGCTAATCCCGCTCTATGTATTTCCGCTCTCATCGCTTATTAGTCGCTTTAAGGCAGTGTAAAGTGTACACAGAAATAAGCTGCCAATCAGTGGTGTAAGAGGGGTTAAACAGGGCTTAACATTCTGAGCACTGCTACATCTGCATCAAAGACAACGGATTGCATCCAAATGACAACGCTGGGTTTAGGGTCTCTCAACCGTACATTCTTGCTCTCAGATTACATTCTATGCAAAAACCTGGTGACGATTCCCTTTAAAAATTTAGGGCTAAAACAGTGTAAATTATTATATTATCTGTTTACTTTTATTTTGCAATAATTACTGTGAAGCACTTTAACTCCTTAACGACCGCCATTTTAATGAATTAAAAGGGTGGCCGCTAAGGGTACTTATTCCCTCATAGCAGCTTTAAAACGGCTATCAGAAATAAGTCTGTAGCACCCCCCAGATTCTGAAAATCTCTGGGGTCTTGGCTTGACCCTGGAGAACATGAGTAGGGCCGGCACGTGATCGCCGTTATTCAGTAAGAAAAAAAAAAAAAAAAAAAGTGTGTCCGCTGTTACAATGATTTCTCTCTCTTCTGACGTGATATACATGTCAGAGGGGAGAGAAATGATGCTCCCGAAACCTCCGCCATCTCCCAGCCCTCTGCGTCATCTTCCTGAAAATGGCGGGCGCAGTGCGCCCGTCGTGATCTGCCGACCGGTACCCGACAACAATTGGATATTTTTCCAATTGGTTCCTTTTGATCACTGTGATAGATACTATTCATAGTGATCAAAAGAAAAATAGTAAATCAAATCCCCCTTTGTCACCCTCTTGGGTACATAAAAATTATAAATATATATATATTTTTTTCATTCTTTGCATATGGAGGTTGGGGTTAAAATTGGGTTTTTTCTATAGTAAAAAAAAAAAAATAAGACGGCTAATGTTGAGTGCAACTGCTCACTACTCGAGTTTACACCAGGTGCTCGGGTATGCATGGAGTATCGCGAATCACCATAAGTTTTTTTTTTTTGGATGTCTTAACAGCCGCAATACATGCAGGGCAGGGACTTGAGCACGTCACTCGAGCACCAGCAATGCTTGGTGCACAGCAGAGCACCCAAAGAAAATGGGAGTAGTGAGCACTTGCGCTCAACACTAATGACAATGTATTCAATATGATGAAATAATGTTAAATTCTGTTTTGTACCTGTCGGATCAACTTTCTCACTATACCCCTGGATAAAATTCTTGAGGGGGTGTGGTTTCCAAAATAGGGCCACTTGTGGGAGGTTTCCACTGTTTAGGCACATCGAGGATCTCCAAACGCGACATGGTGTCAGCTAATTATTCCAGCAAATTTTACATTCAAAAAGTGAAATGGTGCTTCTTCCCTTCCAAGCCCTGTCGTGCGCCCAAACAGTAGATTTCTTCCACAAATAAGGTATCTGCATATTCAGGAGAAATTTCACAACAAATTTTGGGGTCCATTTTCTCCTATTACCTTTGTGAAAATAATCAAGTTTGGGTCTAAATACATTTTCTGTTAACAAAAAATAAATGTTCATTTTTTCCTTTCACATTGCTTCAGTTCTCGTTAAGCAACTGAACGGTTAATAAACTTCTTGAATGTGGTTTTAAGCACCTTCTGTTGTGCAGTTTAGAATGGTGTCACTTTTGGGAACTTTGTCATATAGGCCCCTCAAAGTCACTTCAAATGTGATGTGGGTCCATAAAAAAAAAAAAATGGTTTTGTAAATTTTGTTGGAAAAACGAAAAATCACTGGTCAACTTTTAGACCTTATAGCTTAAAAAAAAATACTTTTCACAAGTTTTGAAACAGACACGTGGGAAATGTTATTTATAAACTATTTTGTGTGACATAACGCTCTAATTTTTACCAAATTTTTTTTTTTTTCGCAAACAAACACGTCAAGTCAAAGAAAATGTACCACTATCACGAAGTAAAGTATGTCACGAAAAAAAACAGTCTCAAAATCAGTGGGATCTGTTGAAGCATTCCAAAGTTCTTACCACAAAGTGGCACTGGTCAGAACTGTAAAATTTGGCTTTGTCATGAAGGTCAAAATTGGCTCGATCAGTAAGGAGATAAAATTCCTGAATGCAGTTTTGAATATCTTGAATTGTGCAGTTTTTAAAGTGGGGTCTTTGTGGGTTTTCTGACAAATAAGCCCCTCAATGTCACTTCAAAAGTGAAGTGGTCCCTAAAAAGATAACGTTTTGTAAATTTCCTTGAAAAAAAAATTATTTAAATTTTTCTAAATTTGCTTTTTATGTATGAAAACACTGGAAATTTTATCAAAGAACATTTACCACTGTCAAATTGTCACAGGGAAGAAAAAAAAAACACTGGGATAGGTAGAAGCATTTCAGAGTTATTACAACAGTGACATGACTGGTTTGAAAACTAGGGCTGTGTCAGAAGGGGCAAAACGGGCAGTGATGCAAAGGTGATAAACCTTAGCTTTCCATGTCCTTTGTTCAACGTATGTACTCACCTGCAAACCTTGTAATACTCCACAAAAGTTTACTTTGAGGCCCTGAAAGCAGAGATTATGGGTGGGTGGTGGACTAGGTGGGCTTAGACAAAGATACCAGTAGTGTCGATTAATGTAATGAGCCTTAGTAAATACTACGGCTCCAACACAAGTTATGCTTTCTATACATGGCAGTTTCCAAGAAATGCTGTGGAATAAAAAGTACATGTCTCTGATACAAAGTTAATCCATTTTTTTTTCCATGCTTAGCATGGTTTGGGAGACCCCACCCCTCTCCTGTGTGAGGTGTACAAAAGAGCTGTCTCAGACCATAAGCCCACACTGTGGAGCAGCCTGTCTGAATCCTGTTCATGTCAAGACACTGTTCAGATGTTCAGGTATTAAATACATTAGATAGGGACTGCTTCGACACGGGTTACCTTGACATTGGTGAGGCAGCTTGGTATACATTTTTTTGCAAAAAAAAAAAAGTATCGACTAAACACCCTGTATTTGTTGTTCAGCACTTGCTGATTACTGCCATATTTTTGGCTGCAGAGAATTTTTGCAGATCTGCCATTCTATGTTCTCTTGTTATATATATCTTAGTTAATGGGTGGTGTGAACATTGTCTGACCGACGTGTTCACATTTGTGCATTTCACATGTGTTTTTAATGTCTCTGATACAGTATATTAGACAGTGAATTAAGTAAGTTAGTTGCTTCCCTTACATCAAACTTATAACCTTTATAAAGACAGGAGAATTCAGCATCGGACCTGTATACTGTCCTACATACGTCTAAAAGTGATACATTAACCCTTTATTGCTTAAGAATACTCGCTATACAGATTTGCAAACAGTAATTTAATAAGTTTCAAATTTACCATTTTCAAATGTACAGTACATAAAATGGGCATGATGAAAACATGTTTAAAACAAGTAAATTCGACATTTATTTGGTCATAAAAGTCCGGCAGTTAAAACTATGTACAAGTAAACACATGCAAACGGTGGGAAAACCGCACAAACATTTAAAACTATCTAAAACACAGTATGCACAATGCAAAGAGCAGCAAAAATAAAGGAGCTGATAAAAAGAGCTATAAGAGTAGTGTGGCCTTCTTAACTCAAAACATAGTCATGTTTGTATTTCGGATGGGCATCATATCCAACTTTCGCTCCATGGATGAGACTCTGAATGACCCACTCAGCAGAAACTACCGGAAGGACCAGAGCTTGGGCACACGTTAGGATGGATTCTGGACATGAGCGATCTGTAACTACTACATCGAAAACACCCAAAGCAACATCTGAAAGAGAGAGAGGGAGAGGTGAAACTTACAGTATCAGTGTGCTATAATAAATACATCCAGTTTGCTGGATCACAGAAAAGTGGTTTTATATTTTTTTTTTTATATATATGTTGAAAAAGGAAAATTGGAATAGATTTAAAAAGGAACCATTTCAATTAAGGTTAGACCCCACAAGAATCTTTGTAAATGAGACTGAGGTAAATACTAAACAAACTGCAACACCAAGAAGAAAAAAATCATGGAATTATGAAAATCAGTGCATCGATAGGCAGGTTAATAGGCAAATATTGATTGAATGGAAATGCAATTTTCAAAACCTTAATTTTTTGTATGAGCGCCACATGCAGAAACATGGGCATGCCTTGGCTTTCTATCACTGAGGTTAATGGTTGTCTGAGGAATGGTCTGCCCCACTGAATGGATAATTATACCTGGACCGAGTACTAGAAGGGTCCAGCTTCTGTATATTGTGCCACTACACACAGTAAGAACAGTGTTAGTTTCCCTCATTAAGGCCTTTTGGTATCCACATGGTCTTCAGATGGAAATTAGAAGCTGAAACCGAGGTCTATCCATTTCAGTGAAGAGTCCTGCTTTTGTCCTGACTGCAATAATAACTGGAAATTGGCCTGGAGACCATGTAGGCAACGCCATGACAGAAGCATAACTAGTGTTTTATCAGCAGCAGATTATAATTAGAGGACTATATCTGGTCTGTCACTCAGGTGAGATGATCTGTGTTACCCCTCCACCACCACATTTTCACCTTGCTCACAATGCACAGTGTACACAGAAAGCTGCTAATCAGTGGTGTGGGTGGCGTAATACACGGATCAGCTTTCCAGCACTATCCCATCCCACAGTGAAAACAAAGATAATAGCAAAACTATGCAAAGCAGTCTAGTAAGTGATAAGTCACTGGAATATGGGTCTCTACGTTGTCAGCACATTCTTGCTATGAGCAGCATAGATTCCTTTTTAAGCTCTTTACTGGCAGCCAAGCAGTGGAGACTTCGATGCATGGTATGGATTATTGTCCTGCATAAAAATCATGGTTTTCTTGAAAGACACAAACTTTTCCTGTCCCATCGCTTAAGGAATCTTCTAAAAACTAGCAGTAGGGTTTGGGAGTTGATTTTGAGTCTCTCAAACCCGAAAAGGGCAATATTAAAGACTAGCTAGTAGGACAACACACAACAGTGCCCCAACTCCACATTACTGGCGTCTGAGTCAACGAAATGGAGGTCTGTGCCCGTTACTGATCCAACCCTGGACCCATCCATCTGGTCAGTCAAGAGTAATTCATCTCATAGTCCATAAAACCTTTGAAAAATCTGTCTTCAGATATTTCTCGGCCCAGTCTTCACGTTTCAACTTCTGTGTCTTGTTCAGTGGTGGTCGGTTTCAGACTCCTTACCGTGGCCATGTCTCTGATCACTGAACACCTTGTCGTTCTGGAATATGACAGCACTGGAACATAATGGATTCCTGGTCGCTTCACATTTCTTCTAAAATCTTTGGCAGGTAATGTGTGTTTTTTATTTATTGTCAACACGTTTTGTGACCCTATTGACTATTTCCAACAAACCTCTTGATGATTCTGTGATCACACCCCAATATCTTAGCAATTTCAAGAGTGTTTCATCCATCTTTAAGACTTGTAACAATTTTTGACCTTTTTCATAGTCAAACCCTTTTTTGGACCATTTTCGAAGATGTGAACATAAATGCCTTTATTTAAAGGTAACCTATCATCTTATCCCTGCTGACCAAACCACGGGCCACATGAATCAGAGCCTGGCAGCACAATTACAGCCTGGTATATTTTTCACAGAAACACTCCAGCATTTTGGAGAAAATATAATTAGAGGATTAAGCTGGGGACTATAACTGTAGACCCAACTAGTCAAGCGCCACCCCCAGCCAGCTTCTCCTTGCACCGCTCGAGTTAATTGACAAGTCAGCCAGGCTCTGATTCATGCGGCCCGTGGTTTCGGCAGCAGGAATCAGTTGACAGGCTCCCTTTAAATAAAGACATATCTTTATTATTCTTCATCCAAATTTCCAGGTAAGGCTAGGTTCACATCTTCATTTCGAGAAACAGAAAACTATAATATGGCTCATCTGGGAAAAAAAAAAGTTACAGCTCTCAGAATATGACAATGCAAAAACAAATCATGTTTTGTAAAATATTGTTTTAAATCTGTAAAAGTATAAAAAAAAAAAAATACATAAATAAATCTGGTATTGTTGTAATTGTACTGCCCCAATGAACAAATCTGTGTCTTATAACTTTTGCAGCACAGTAAACTGCACAAAAAAAACAAAACAAAATGATTGAATTGCTGGTTTTTGCTCATTCTGCATATACATAGTAACATAGTTATTAAGGTTGAAGGGAGACGTTAAGTCCATCTAGTTCAACCCATATCCTATCCTAACTTGCCCTAACATGTTGATCCAGAGGAAGGCAAAAAAAAAAAACCCATGTGGCAAACAGTAAGCTTCACATTGGGGAAAAAATTCCTTCCCGACTCCACATACGGCAATCAGACTAGCTCCCTGGATCAACGCAATATTACGGAAACTAGTGTATCTACCCTTGTAATAATATACTTTTCAATAAAGGCATCCAGTCCCTTATATTTTAGTAGGGAATCACTCATTACAACATCATATGGCAGAGCGTTCCATAGTCTCACTGCTCTTACAGTAAAGAATCCGCATCTGTGAGTATGCTTAAACCTTCTTTCCTCCAGACGTAGAGGATGCCCCCTTGTCCCCGTCACAGGTGTAAGAGTAAAAAGATCATTAGAAAAGTCTTTGTACTGTCCCCACATATATTTATACATTGTAATAAGATCACCCCTAAGGGTATGTGCACACGCTGCGGATTGTAGTGCGGATTTGGCCGCGCAGATTTTGTAAAATCTGCAGGTCCAAAGACCTGTGGTTTTACCTGTGGATTGCTCTGCGGTTTTGCCCTGCGGTTTTTCATCTCCTCAATGGAGGAGATGGCAAACCGCAGTGGAATCCGCAGAAAGAATTGACATGTCAATTCTTTCTGCGGTTTCAAAACCGCGGAAAAATCCGCACCGTCTGCACTGCGGTTTTTTATTCCCATAGGGAATAATGGTACTGTACACCGCAGCAAAAACTGCTGCGAACCCGCAGCGGCCAAAACCACTGCAGAACCGCAGCAGAATCCGCAGCGTGTACACACCCTAAGCCTTCGATTCTCCAAATTAAATAACCCCAAGTGTAATAACCTGTCTTGGTATTGCAGACCCCCTAGTTCCCTAATAACCTTGGTCGCTCTTCTCTGCACCCACTCCAGTTCAGCTATGTCTTTCTTATACACCGGAGACCAGAACTGTACAGAGTATTCTAAGTGTGGTTGCACTAGTGACTTATATAGAGGTAAAATTATGTTCTCCTCATGAGCATCTATGCCTCTTTTAATGCATCCCATTATTTTATTTGCCTTTGCAGCAGCTGCCTGACACTGGCCACTACATGTGAGTTTGTCGTCCACCCATACACCCAGGTCTTTTTCAGTGACAGTTTTTCCCAGTGTTTTACAATTAAGCATATAATTATACATCTTATTCGTTCTACCCAAGTGCATGACCTTACATTTATCCCCATTAAAGCTCATTTGCCATTTATCAGCCCAAGCTTCTAGTTTACATAAATCCTCCTGTAATATAAAATTGTCCTCCTCTGTATTGATTACCCTGCAGAGTTTAGTGTCATCTGCAAATATTGAAATTCTACTCTCTATGCCCCCTACAAGGTTATTAATAAATATGTTAAAAAGAAGCGGGCCCAAAACTGACCCCTGTGGTACACCACTGCTAACCGTGACCCAGTCCGAGTGTGCTCCATTAATAACCACCCTTTGTTTCCTATCCCTGAGCCAGCTCTTAACCCACCTACACATTTTCCCCTATCCCCATTGTTCTCATTTTATGTATCAACCTTTTGTGTGGCACCGTATCAAAAGCTTTTGAAAAGTCCATGTACACCACGTCCACTGTATTCCCTTGGTCCAGTCCGGAACTTACCTCTTCATAAAAGCTTATCAGATTAGTCTGACAGGAACGGTCCCTTGTAAACCCATGTTGATATTGGGTCATGAGGTTATTCTTCTCCAGATACTCCAGTATAGTATCTCTTAGAAAACCCTCCAGGATTTTACCCACAGTTGAGGTTAAACTTACTGACCTATAATTTCCAAGTTCAGTTTTTGTCCCCTTTTTGAATATTGGCACCACATTTGCTATACGCCAGAACAAAAAGTGATCAAGACCCAGCAACTTCAACTCATTGCTCAAAAAGTAGGCTCTCATACAGCACTAGTCGCCAAAAAATTACAGCTCTCAGTAAAAATGTTTGGTTTTTGCCATATTCTATGCGATAGCAGCAAAATAAAAAATATAAATCTGGTATTGCTGTAATCGCACTGACCCGAAGAGTAAAGTCGTCTAATCACTTATAATATGCAGTGAACTGCGCAAAAAACACAACTATTCTTGTACTGCTGGCTATTCGTTCATTTTGCCTCCCAAAAATCGTAATAAGGCTTCGCTTACATTTATACTGTGTGCTCTACTGAGTGCTTCCATCTGGGTTTAACTGTGAATCTCAAAAAACGTGATTCAGACGAAAAACCGATGGCGCCACTCACTATAATGAGACAGATGGAGTCATTTTGGAGTCAGTCTGGTCTTTGTTCTGGGGGATCACTATCATTGTAGGCATCTTTTTAGAGCAGAAGTGTGGTTGACCACTGTTGTGTGAAAGCTTCAAAAGATGGATGCCACCGGTATCGAATGGCAAACAAAGTCCAAGGTGTCTCAGTCTTCCTTACTATAGTGAGTGGTTCCATAGGGTGTTTCATCTAAATCGCAGTTTTGTGGGAACTACATGAAAACCTTGAGATAAGTACTCAGAATAAAACACAAGAAAGTGATCACAGCCTTATACTAAAAGCAATAAAAAAAGTTATGTCCCCCAAAATTGTTACCAATAAAAATCCTAACTTATCCTGCACAAAACAAGCACCCACTCAAGTCTGTCCTTGTAAATATAAGGGGTTCCCCACGTTACTGGTAGAACAAAAGCGACACGGCTCCAACACCCCCTCTAATAAAGTTCCATGAAATCTGGGCTCCCAAATACAAATTTTCCTCCTTCTGAGCCCCACTGTGCCTAAACTGCAGTAAGCAGCCAAATGTTTGGCATTATTGTAGGGGGAGAGCACATTACAGGGTGCACAAGTTGGGCACAATATATGGGGGCGCTACAATATATGGTGGCACAAAATATGGGCACTAAATTGCCATATTTGCAATAAATAAAGAATAAAGCCTGGCTTGGATGTTACAAAATAGTCACTGCACCCATAGATTATTTAATTGAGCAACGCAATTTCTGCAATGGGGTTTTTTTTTTTTTACTATTCTGGCACCTTAGGGGCTTCGCAAAAGTCGCCAACAAACTATTCTAAGGCTCCAAAAGTCAAATAGCGCTCTTCTCAGCCCTGACACGTGGCCAAACAGTAGTTTATGACTACATATAGGACATCAGGGCTGTTCAGGAGAAATTGTGCAGTACATTGTGGGGTTTCACCCATTAACCCTTGTGTACCTGACAACACTGCAACAAATAAAAAAAAAAAATTGTTACTACTAAAATGTTAGATTTCCACAATCCAATGTTATAGAATTCTGTGACGCACCTGTGGGTTTAAAATACTCAATAAACCCCTACATGAAATCCTTAAATCCTTAAGCAGTGAAGTTTCCAATATGGGGTCACCTGGGGGAGGTGGGGGGTGTTCTGCTGTTTTGTCACCTCAGGGGCTCGGCCAATACAGCCCACAATCTATTCAAACAGAATCTGCAATCTAAAAGACACGTAGCGCTCCTTCCCATCTGATCCCTGCCATGTGCTCAAACAGTAGTGTACAACCACATATGGAGGGTATGGCCACGTACAGTAGAAATTGCATAACAAATTATGGGCTCCACCTTCTCCTATTTATTGCCCCTCATGGAATTTATAAATTTGATGCTAAAACCATTAATTTTTTTTCCTCTTGACATCTAAACGTTATGAAGTTTCATGAATCACCTGTATGTTAAAAATGCTTAGTACCCCCCTAGATTATTTCCTTGAAGGGTCTAGTTTCCAAAATGGCATCATTTGTGGGGTTTTCTCCTGTTTGGCAAGGCAGGGGCTCTGCAAATGTGACATGGCATTCACAACCTATTCCAGACAAATGTATACTTCAAAACTCAAATAAATCTCTTTCCTTCCCAAGCCCTGCCATATGCTCAAACAGCAGTTTTTGACCACATATGGTAACCTATGCGGAAGAAATTGTGTAACAAATCTTGGAGTCTGTTTTTTTATATTATCCGTTGTGAAAATTGAAAATGTGAGGCTAAAAACATTTTATCAGAAAGAAAAAAAAAAACAATTTTCATTTTCACATCCACATTTTAAAAAGTTCTATGAAGCACCTACTGGTTTAACAACTCAACACACCCCTACATGAATTCCTTGATGGGTCTAGTTTCCAAAATGGGATTACCGTATATACTCACGTATAAGCCGAGATTTTCAGCCCATTTTTTTTTTGGCTGAAAGTCCTCCTCTTGACTTATACGCGTGTCATATACCGGGGGTCGGCGGGGGAGGGGGAGTGGGGGTGTAAGATCATACTGACCCCCTCTGGCGCGGTCTCTGCAGTCCCCCGGTCTCAGGCACCCACCTTCAGCAGTCACGTGGTACCGCTCATTACAGTCATGAATATGCACATATTCATGACTTTAATGAGCGGTACCATGTGACCACTGAAGGGAGGAGCCTGAGACTGGGAGAAGCAAGGCTGCAGAGACCGCGCCAGGAGGGGGTAAGTATATGCGATATTCACCTGTCCTCGGTCCACCGCTCTGTACTCCGCGTCCTCTAGCTGTGATGTTCAGGTCAGAGGGCGCGGTGACGTAGTTAGTGCGCGTCGCGCCCTCTGCTGCCTGAACGTCACTGGCAGAGGACCCGGAAGACAGCGGCGCAGCGATGGACGGGGACACGTGAATATCGCCTGTGCGGGGGTCCTGATCCAGCGGTGACATTGGCACCTGTCCCCCATAGCGTGCCTTTGTCCCCGCCTGCTCAGGACACAGGCACCTGGCCCCCAGCTTTGAGAGGAGAGTATGTCATTGTTTTTTTATTTGCAGCAGCAGCAGCATATGGGGCATAATCTATGAAGCATCTTATGGGGACATAATGTATGGAGCATCTTATGGGGGCATAATCTATGGAGCATTTTATGGGGCAGCAAAAGGTGGCTACTTTGAAGTTGTTTCACACTTTCTTGTTAATTATATAATTCCACATGTGTTAATTCCTAGGTTTTTTTTAAAATTTGTTTATTAAACCATAAGCAGTTTTACAATACATACATTCAGTGCAAAATGTTAAACCTAGTACAAAATAAATATGTACAATTAGCATGAAGACATGAGGCATAATATGTGCATCAACTGTATGTAAATAAAGCAGACATAATATCAATTGAATCACAATGGTGTTATGTTATTGTACCAGTAATAGAACCTGCCTGGCTTCTAAACTCTACCGACATCTACTAAAACATTAACTATTCTGCAGCCTACTTCTATATAGCAAGCAGTTTATTGTGCGACATCTCCGCTCTGCAAGGTAAAGTGAGAGGAGTTCCATCTCTCCCAAATCTTATTAAATTTACCTGGGCATCCTCTATTCTGATACAGTGTCCTTTCATATGGGATAATTGAATTTACGAGAGTGATCCAGGACCCAAGAGAAGGAGGTGAATTCCCCATCCATTGTAGTGCCAGTATCTTTCGTGCCATGAACAGTGTCTCCCGTAAAAGAATCCCAACATAATGACCCGTCTCCTCATCCCACACTCCAAATAGACATATCAGCGGTTCGAGGGGAACAGGCGTTTGTACCAAGGATGTTAATAACGACGTCACCCCTCTCCAGAATTGCACAACAGGACAGCACCAGATCATATGAATAAAGTCTGCATCCATTGAATGACATCTCAAACATTCCGATGACGGATAGCGGCCCATCTTAAAGAGCCGAATTGGGGTCAAATATGATTTATTAATAATGTACAATTGTATCATCCTGTTGTTGGCAGACGGAGACACCCAGATTGGTGACTCGAGAATTTCTTCCCATTCCTCATCCCATGTATCAGGAATGAGCCTCTCCCATTTCTTCTTAACGGAGTCTATGGCACATTCTGTCCCCACTGACAACATATATGTATATAGAAAGGAGATGAGACCTTGAGGGCCCTGTGACTTGAGGATCCCTATCAAGGGCAGAGACGAAATGGCATCACTCATATCTAAATTTCTCATATGCGATTGAAAAGCTGACCTTAGTTGTAGATAACGGAAAAACTGGGATCTCGGGACACCGCGATTGACTTGTAATTGCTCAAAGGATATTAAAGTACCAAGATCGTATAGATCACCCATCGTAGAGACACCGTACTGAACCCAGAACTCGGCAGACGGATGTTCACGCAGCACCGAGAGGTAGTCATTATTCCACAGGGGCATTTCAGCTATAACATCGCCAAATCCAACCACCCCCTTAATCTGTCTCCATATTGATCGTGCCAGACAGAGCAGAGGCAGCAGTCTCGGGACATTTATTTTCCTCATTTCTAAAATACCTAGTGGGCATCTAGTCCCTGCAGCATGAAGAAGATGACTCTCAGAATTCGGGAGGTGGCCTCCAGGCATCCATGTACTTAAGGCCTTGGCCTGTCCAGCTAGATAAAATAAAAAGAAATTGGGTAATGCTGCCCCCTCTCCCCTCTTGGGCCTCTGTAGAGTGGCCAACTTTAGTTTAGGCCTGGCTTTCCCCCAAATAAAGGATGTGATTTGGGAATTTAAATGAGCAAAAAAGGATTTGGGCACCACCACCGCACTATGTTGAAGAAAGTAGTTAAGCTTGGGGAGGAATATCATTTTAATTAAATTAATACGTCCGGCTACAGACAATGGAAGCTTACCCCAGATCGCAATTTTACCCCTAACCGTCTCCAGCAGTGGTGTATATTGAGTTGTAGATCAAATTTACTGCCCACCCTGTATTCCATCGCCCAGTCTCAATTTATCAAGATGGCTATGCATGACCAGATTAAAATCTCCCATACAGATGACATGTGCGTCTGGGTAACTTAAAGCGAAGCTCAATGCCTTCTGGAGAATTGATATATTAGCCGGAGGGGGATTGTAAATACAAAGGATGACATATTTCCGAGAGTCAATCAGCGCATGAACAAACACGAATCGTCCCTCGGGGTCTCTCCGGGCTTCCCTGACCTCCCACCGAACATCCTTATGAATTAACAGAGAAACTCCCCTTGAGTAGCTGGTGTGAAAAGAATGCATAAACCATTGCACCCACGGCTTCTGCACCCACCGAACTGTATCCCTGGTCAGGTGCGTCTCCACTAGGGCCAATATGTGAGGACGGCAATGTCTGACCTGTGAGAATACCTTAATTTTCTTGCGAGGAGTTTTTATGCCCCTCACATTCCAGGTCATACAAATCAGCTAAGAACCCATTACCATCCATTCAACTATGGTGTATAATGGCGCCTGAGCCAGGTGCAGAGAGTCCACACAGATAGCAGAATTTGACGTCAGCTGCAGCCTCTATCTAAACAACGACAAACATAAAAAAAACTTTTAAAAAAGCAAAAGCAATGCAGGAACCTAGTAACATAGGCGTACAGTCTTACGCCCCCAACAGAAAATGAATACGGGGATACCATCACTGAGCACAGTGTCCGGTATAGCTGGTATCTGGGAACTCGCCGGGAGAGCTCCAATTAGACCTTTGGTTGAAAGGATCCGAAATAACAGTCGCCGCATTAGGACTCGCCCGCCGGGGATCCCCCAAATGACCGCAGCCATTCAGTCGCCTCCGCCGGATCCGTAAAAAATACAGAAGAACCCTAATGGACAACTCGGAGCCGGGCTGGATATATCATAGAATATACAATGTTCCTGTCTCTGAGCCCCTTCTTGACCTCGAAGAACTGCGCCCGCTGTTTCTGCAGCACCACGGAGAAGTCCGGAAAGATGGAAATGACAACATTATTGAATTTAATAGGACTTTTCAGGCGCGCCAGGCGTAAGATGGTGTCTCTGTCCTTGCAGTTGAGCAGGCGTGCCAGGAATGGTCGAGGTGGGGCCCCCGGAGGCAGGGGTCTGGTAGGGACCCTGTGAGCTCTTTCAACGGCGAATAATGAGGAGAATTCGTCCCCTAAGGAGGTCTTAAGCCAGTCCTCCAGAAACTGCTCAGGATGCTGACCCTCCGAGCGCTCAGGCAGCCCAACAATACGTATATTATTCCCGCGCATTCTGTTTTCTAAATCATCCGCCTTTTGCTTCCAGGCATTCATGGAGCCCGCCACCTTCGTTAATTTAGCCTCCATAGGTGTAATGGTATCTTCCACCCTGGACACCCTCGTTTCCACCTCCGTAATGCGCCCCTTCATGGCCTGCATATCCTGATGGAGTCTCCCCACCTCCGTATAAACATCCTCAATTTTCTCTGTCAGGGATGTCCTGGTCAATGAGATAGCCTGCATCAACTGCGCAGACGCTTGTTTAAGGGTCAATTCTTCCTGATCCGTCTCCTCCTCTCCCCCAGAAGGGCGATTTTTGCGCTGAACTTGAGAGGATGTACTCCTACTGTGCCGCGCACTTTCAGCAGGGTCAGGTCTAGCAAACTCCTTTAATTTTTCCGCCGCTCCCGGCCCCTTAAGTCGGCTCATGATTGTCTGCAGTGCGGCTGATAAAACAAATTAAGGTGTGCAATCCAGGTATTGCCCACTACAGATGGGTATCACAGCAGGCTGGCAACAGTTAATTGTGAATCAAACTACAGAGGGACGTTTGAGGGATTACCAGGGCAGCAACTAGGTACAGTCCAGATGATCTTTATGGCCCGGGGAGGGAGGGGGAAGGAGGTCCCACAGAGGCAGCTGCAGTGGGGGAGGGTGCACAAAGCCTCCCTTAATAATGGCGCCAGCCGGCAGTGAGTGGATGGGCAGAGGGATACCGCACATGGGCCCGTTTCCCAGGGCACTCACCTCGCGCTCCCCCGGATTGTCAATCAAATTTCTTCTCTCCCCGGCGGCGGTGCAGCAGTGGGAAGCCGGCGCTGCAGCTCTCAGCAGTTGAGCTGCGCGCCCAAGATGGCCGCCGCCTCGTGGGAGAACCAGCCGCCCGCTCTTATCTCCCCCGTCGCCCGCTCTCAGGATCAGTCTCCCGACCTGCCACAAAGCGCCCAAGTGGTCCCAGCGTCTGAGGGAGGTCCATCCAGCAGCAGGTGAGCCGCCAGAAAAAGGTCTAGGGACCAGGATATGGCAGGATTATGCGGAGCTCTCCTCACCAGCGTCCTCTCCCTCTCACAGCATAGCCACGCCCCCGTGAATTCATAGTTTTGATGCCATCAGAGTCAATCTACAATTTTCATAAATCATGAAAATAAAGAAAGCTCTTTGAATGAGAAGGTGTGTCCAAACTTTTGGTCTGTACTGTACTTGCAGTTTATTGCGCCAATGGATTTCAAGGTTTACAGACCTCTTCAGCTTATTGTGGTTTTGTCCTAATGAAGAGGCTTGTAAACTTTGAAATGTTAGTGCAATCAACCGCAATTAAACTACATCTGTGTCTATGATCGTACTTTGGATACTTGGCAGCGCGGATTTTGAATCACCAGATTCTTCATTCTATTGCATTGTTACAACAAAGTGAAACTGGCCACGTTTAAAAAAAAAATTTGGCCATTGAGGTTAAAATTGGCTCGATCATTAAAAGGTTAAATGCACCTTCTTAACTGCTTGTTTTCCCTCAATCTCCACTGCCCTTTTTGATAAAGCTATGGCTTTATAGAGCCAGAGGACGGTGGAGATAGATAGAAAACAAGGAGGCGATAAGGTGCACTTACATGTTTGGCAAGGCTATGGTGCATGGAGCACGTTTTCTTGGTTTGAACAGTCATTCTGTGCTCACAGACTCCCTATAAAATGGCATTTTAATAAGCAGCATTTACTGTATAGGTAAGTGAATGATAACAGGATTTTTGGGTTGCTTACCGTAAAATCTGTTTCTCGGAGCCTTCATTGGGGGACACAAACCATGGGTGTATGCTGCTGCCACTAGGAGGCTGACACTATACACAGAAAAAGGTTAGCTCCTCCTCCGCAGTATACACCCCACCGACCGGCACTAATTTCCTCAGTTAGTGAGAAAGCAGTAGAAGTAACAAATTAGAGTGAAAACAGAACAGACAACTCAACTGTAACCAACAAACAACAAAAGAACAGGAGTTGCAAAACATGGGAGGGCGCTGGGTCCCCCAATGAAGGCTCAGAGAAACAGATTTTACGGTAAGCAACCCAAAAATCCTGTTTTCTCTATCGCTTCATTGGGAGACACAAAAAAATGGGACGTCCCAAAGCAGTCCCTGGGGAGGGAGAAGCAAACTTCCATTAGGTCTGAGAACTCAACACTGCCGCCTGCAAGATCCTTCTAGCTAGGCTGGTGTCCGTCGAAGCGTAGGTGTGGACCTTGTAAAATTTGGCAAACGTGTGGATAGAAGCCCAGGTTGCAGCTTTGCAAAGCTGCAGCGCGGAGGCTCTGTGGCGCACCGCCCAGGAGGCACCCACTGCCCGGGTAGAGTGAGCTCTAATTCCAGAAAGCACTCGATGCTTTACCAGGTAGGCTTCCAAAATTGCCAATCGGATCCAGCGAGCAATAGTAGCCTTGGAGGCTGGCTGACCTTTCCGCGCACCATCTGGAATGACGAAAAGTGAGTCTGTCTTCCGCAAGGGTGCAGTCCTGGCCAGGTAGACCTTCATCGCCCTGACCAGGTCTAGCTTGTTCAAGGAGCGCTCAAGAGGGTGGATTGGACCCGGACAAAAGGACGGAAGAACAATGTCATCATTTAGGTGGAAAGTGAACACCACCTTAGGAAGGAAGGCGGGGGCTGCAGGACCACTTTATCCTGGTGGAGCACCAAGAAAGGAGGACGACAAGACAGCCGCCAATTCAGACACGTGCCGGATAGAGGTGATGGCCACTAGAAAGGCTACCTTCCAGGAGAGAAGCAAAAGGGAAACTTCCCTGAGAGGCTCAAGGGGTGAACCTTGTAGACCCTCCAGAACCAGATTGAGATCCCATGGCTCAACAGGAGCGCTGTACGGAGGTGCCGCATGAGCCACTCCCTGAAGAAAAGTCTTGACCTGCGGTCGGGAGGCCAACGTCTTCTGGAAAAGGATGGAAAGCGCCGAGACTTGACCCTTTAAGGAGCTGAGGGCAATGCCCGCATCTAAGCCTGCCTGGAGGAATGCCAAGATAGAAGGGATAGAAAAGGACATGGGCGGAATGTCATTGGCCTCACACCAAGTGAAATAGGCCTTCCACGTGCGATAATAAATTTTGGAAGACGATGGCTTTCTAGCCCGGATCATGGTGTGGATAACCCGATCCGAAAACCCTGACAGTTTCAGAACCACGGTCTCAACAGCCACGCCGTTAAATTAGGCGGCAGAGAATTGGGGTGGGAGATTGGACCCCGAGACAGCAGATCTGCTCTGTCTGGAAGCTTCCAGGGGCGTCCGCGAACCAAGACCTTCTGGGCCAATCCGGAGCGATGAGGATGACTGGTACCCCTTCTGCCTTGATTTTCTTCAACAGCTTGGACAGAAGATGAAGGGGAGGAAACAGATAGGGGAGCTTGAACTGAGACCAGGGAATGGTCAGAGCATCGGCACCCACTGCGAGAGGATCTCGGGCCCTGGATACGAACTGTGGGACCTTTCTGTTCAGGCGAGACGCCAGCAGATCTATGTCCGGAGTCCCCCAACGACGGCAAAGTTGATGAAAGACGTCCGGATGTAAGGACCACTCTCCCACCACGAGACCCTCGCGGCTGAGAAAATCGGCGGCCCAGTTGTCCACACCGGGAATGTGCACGGCGGAAATCGCTGGGACTGATGCCTCTGCCCAGTGGAGAATCTTGGACACTTCCGCTAGAGCCGAGGAGCTCCGTGTCCCCCCTTGGTGGTTGACATATGCCACCGCTGTGGCATTGTCTGTCTGAATCCGGATCTGCAGACCCCTGAGAAGCCTTTCCCAGTGAATGAGAGACAGAAGAATCGCCCGTATCTCAAGGATGTTGATCGGCAGAGTTGTCTCTTGAGTTGACCGGCCCTGAACAGTCTGATTGCGAAACACTGCACCCCAGCCGAGAAGACTGGCGTCCGTTGTCACAATCTGCCAGTGAATCGGAAGGAATGACCGGCCCAGAGAAATGAGAGGTGACTTCAGCCACCAATTGAGGGACTGTTTGACCCGGGACGAAAGGCGAATTGGACGATCCAGGCAAAGAACAGACCTGTTCCACCGACACAGGATGGCCTGTTGAAGCGGTCTCGAATGAAACTGAGCAAAGGGAATTGCTTCGGCCGTCGCCACCATCTTTCCCAAGACTCTCATGGCAGACTGGAACGATGGAAGCTGTGAGCTCTGCAGCGCTCGTACATCTCGCTGCAGAGAGATCCTCTTCTCTTCTGGGAGAAAGACCCTTGATCGACGGGTGTCGAACAATAAGCCTAGAAACACAAGACGTTGAGTCGGAACAAGGCAGGACTTCCTTTTGTTTACGAGCCACCCGAATCTGGACAGGGTGTCGAGAACGATGGTAAGACTTTGGTGAGCCTGGGGAAAGGACGGAGCTTTGATTAGAATGTCGTCGAGGTAAGGAAAGAGGACGAGACCTCTGATCCTCAACAGGGCCATCATCTTTGTAAACACTCTGGGCGCTGTGGCGAGACCGAACAGCAGGGCGCCAAACTGGTAGTGGTCCTGATGAATAGCGAAACGCAGGAATTTCTGATGCCCGGGAAAAATAGGGACATGCAGATAGGCATCCTGAATGTCTATTGAGCACATGAATTCCTGCGCCTCCATGGAAGCGATTACTGAACGAAGGGACTCCATCCTGAAATGTCGCAGGCGGACCCTTTTGTTCAGTAGTTTGAGGTCCAGAATAGGCCGAACTGCGCCGCCTTTTTTCGGCACTACAAACAAGTTTGAGTAAAACCCTGTGAATCGTTCTGTTTCGTGAACAGGCACAATCACCCCGAAGCGGAGGAGGGAGGCGATGGATGCAAAGAAACCCGGAACTATTGCGGGGTCTTTTGGAGGTCAGGACTCGAAGAAGCGATCCCGGGGCCGAGATACGAACTCTATCTTGTATCCTGAGGATACAACTTCCCTGACCCACGCATCTTCCACCGAGGCAAGCCAGACGTCCCTGAAAAAAAAAGGAGTCGGCCGCCCAGTTGGGAAGGTGCCTCGGAACTTTGTTGATAGTCATGCCGATAGTTCTGGACCTGGAGGATCTGCCCTGGGAGGAGTGAGATCACCAGGAGGGAGTGGGCCTAAAGGAGACCTTCTTCCTATCCTGGCGTGCTTGCGGCCTTTGCTGGTTGGAAAAAGGTTCTGCCGTAGCGAGGCGGCGGAAAGGCCGAAAGGGCCGAAACTGACGCCCTGGAGGGGGTCTACGAGGTTTGGACTGAGGGAGAAGAGAGCTTGTGCCCCCAGTGGCGTCCTTAATAATCTGGTCCAGCTGGGATCCGAAGAGACGAAGGCTCCTTGAAAAGGCAGATTGGTAAGGGACTTTTTTTATGACAAATCCGCCTGCCAAGCCTTGAGCCAAATAGTACGCCGAATTGCAACTACGTTGCTGGACGCTTGAGTTGCGCAAGACTCGGCATCTAAGGAGACAGAAACTAAATATTCCCCTGCATGTGAGATCTGGTTGGCTAGCTCGGCCAGACATTCTGGTTGGGCTCCATCAAGAATGCCTTGGCGAAGATCCTCCGCCCAAGTAGCTATGGCTTTTGCCACCCAAGTGGAAGCAAAGGCCGGGCTTAGCACCGTTGCAGCTGCTTCGAATGCTGACTTTGCTAAGGATTCTATGATCCTGTCGTTAGAATCCTTCACAGACACCACACCTGAAATCGGAAGGACCGTGTTGTTAGATAGTCTGGACACAGGAGCGTCTGCAGAGGGGGAAGCCGACCAGTTGTCGGTGAGCTGTTGAGAAAACGGATATAGCACGCCGAGACGTTTCCCTCTTTGAAAGCGTCTAGTCGGATTTTCTTTTTTCCTAGTAAGGAGCTTGCCAAACTCAGAGTGAGAAGAGAAGACTCTGGAAGGTGCTTCTGCCCGCCTGAACGAAACCTCCTGATCTGAGGGTTTCGCAGGGGAGTCTGTGATCTCGAAGGTGTGGTTAATCGCTGCAATGAGGTTCTGTACCGTAACCTTCATGTCCGCGGCATGGTCCGAATCCAGTTCTAAAATATCTTCGGATGGCGCATCCGAGAAGGCCTCGCCTAACTCAGGTGAGGAGGCACGGGAAGGAGACTTCTGGGAAGGACTATGTGGTGAGATGGGGCGAGGGGAGGATTCCGGCCGGAAATCCTGCCTGGGTCTTTTGCGGCTCATGCTGGCTGGCTCAGATGGAGCGTCTTGTGACCTGCTGGATCCTGCAGAAGTGTCCAGGGGCAACTTTTCAAGAACAGCCACTAGGGACTGAGACACCCTGGTGGGATCCGCCACTGATTGTGATAGAGAAGAAGCCAACCCAGGAAAGGGGGATTCACTCTCACGTGGGGCAGTAGGGGCTCTTGGGCGGTGGGCTGAATGGGATTGCTGCAGTTGAGGCAGAGGGGAGTTGACTGACCTGAGGGAAGTTTGCGATTGCAAGAAGAACATGCAAAGAACTTGACCAAAGTGCCAGTGGAGGAAGCAGGGGGGACGACCCCGATCAGACTTCGAGTTAGACATAATGAGGGACAGACACTGAAGGGGTGCCGGAAGTTTGGGGGACAGGAGGCAGAGGAGGGTGTCGGTCTGCAGTAGCAGAGCTTACTCACGGTCCGGTGTCCTGAGATGCTTCCAGCAAGTGATGACGCACGGCCCGTCTAATCCTGCAGGGCCAGAGATATGAGAGACGGAGTCCGGCTGGCAGGCTTGTAAAATGGCGACAGCCTGAGAGGAGCCGGATAAAAGCGCGCTTTTCTTGAGGACACAGGGAGGAGAAGGGCGGGGTTAACCGCAGTAAGACAGGCCGAGGATGCCTCCGCCCGCTGAGCGCCGCCTCCTGGGCGCAGAAGCTGAGGGAGATAGCTGTGGGCGGGCCAGGAACGGGCGGGAGAGAAGCCCACCTAAGGCAGGGGGGCGTGGCTGCAAAGCCGAACAAGGCCCGAACTGAAGCCGGGGCCTGTAGTAAATGCGGTGGCTGCCGGGCAGCGCGGAGGTAACGCTGCACTGTCGCGGCGAGCGTTCCTCAGGGATCCAGGCCTACAGCCCGGCTGCTGTGAAGAAATGAGATAAGTGCAGCCGGGGAGGGGGTCCAGGGAAAAAAGAGGCTGCTCAGAGGAGCCGTTGGGGGAGAAGCCACTTAGGGATCCCATACTTACCCTGTCACTGCCCGGGTAAAGATCCTGTCTTCTGAGGGGAAACCTGCGGAGGAAAATGTTACCTCAACATCCAGAGAAGGATGTTCGCGTCTCTTCCAGACCGACAGGCTCTGGTGGGCGAGTGGGTGGGAGACGGGGGGCGAGGACTAGTTGGAACGCCTGACACGCATCCGTGCTCGGGCTCTTGGTCCTGCCGTGGAGAGCTATGAGGATATGCGGTGGCCGTACTCATAGTCTCTTTGCGGGACTACAGATGTGACCAATCACTCTGTATCCCTCTAGCGATCTTTGTACCTGAAAAGAAAAACGACGCACACTGAGGTAGATATGGGTCTAAAGGAAGACCCGTGTCCACCTCCTACTGACACTAAGCTAAACTGAGGAAATTTAGTGCCGGTCGGTGGGGTGTATACTGCGGAGGAGGAGCTAACCTTTTTCTGTGCATAGTGGCAGCCTCCTAGTGGCAGCAGCATACACCAGGGCTGTGGAGTCGGTAAGCCACAGTTGCGACTCCGACTCCTGGATTTTATCAGGCTCCGACTCCTTCATAAATGGCCAATTCATAACAACAAATTTACTGTTGTAAAATATTAAACATCGTGCTTATTCAGTTTCTCACCATCTTATAAGTAATCAGACCACTTAGAGCAAAAACTACATTTATTAGAATACAATTAGAATATAGCAAATACAGTTTAGAAAAGTTTATAAAAGTTAAGTAAATATGCAATAAACACTTTTATGCAGTTAATAAGAAGAAATCTATAAATTTGTCCTCAGAAAAAGTATTGCCTCTGTCAGATCCTCCTTCATGGATGCCCTCAAATCTGATCTAATTATTTTGAGAGCAGAGAACAACCTCTCTACACTAACTTGTGTTGGTGGCAAAGCAGTAACCACTCGGGCAACATCTCTGACAATGTCAGGATACAGAGGAATCGCTTGTTGCACTGTTATTTTTGATGAACGGTCAAATTTCTCAATTTCTTTTAGTGCACATGAAAAATTCTGCTGAAATGTACTGGCTGTGTTCCTTGATGGGGATGACTCTTCTTCTATGCGGGAACGCTTTGCACGGTCCTTGTGATCCAAATATTTTTCGAAATTAAATTCTTCATCAGTTGATGATGAGGGTGAAGATGTGGCAGGACGACCAAATTCTTCTTGTTCCTCCTGACTGTTCTGCAACCCTTTCATCCTTACTGCTATTTCAAACAGAGCTTCTTTTCCTTTACTTAGCTGTTGATCATCAAGAAGAATCCGATGCATTGGGTCTACATAAACAGCTGCCAAAAGAATGTTATTTTGTAATAGTAGCTCCTCTCTCCGTTTCATTGATGTAGCAATGCCACTTGCAATTAACCCTCCTCTTTGGGACAGGCGAAACATCAGGTTCCTCCACTCCTTTAAGAAAATACCTGGAGTTAAGTCCTCTGCTTGTAATTTTTTAGTCACTGTAAATGGGTGCTCTAGCAATTTTTCCAGCTCAGTCACCTGATTCCACTGACTTTCATTTAGCGTCAGTTGAGGGTTAGCCATGTCTACAAGAAAGGTCTTCAGTTCAACCAAGCGCTGAATCATTAAGTAAGTACTGTCCCATCGTGTGGCTTGATCAATAATTGCCCCTTTTCCAGCACGTCTCTTCAAAATTGAGTCAACCTTAGGGGTTCTGGCAACAGTAGCCAATTTTCTCACCTTGCCAATCAGTGCAGCAGCATGTCCTTCTTGCAGACTGTCTCTTATAGCCAGCTGTAGCGTATGCACAACACAGCGCATGTGATGAATGAAAGAACATATTGACACAGTTTCAACAAGATCATCTAAACTATCATGTTGCTGTTCATCTGAAGCAACTTCAGTTTGCTCCTCAGTTACAATACTGTGTTCCTCTATTTCAAACATTTCTGTGTCTGTGGACCCAGAATGTTCTTCTAGCTGCTGGTCACCATCATTACTCTCATTCATTAGCTTAATAGTACTTATCATATTTGAAGCATTGTCAGTTACGACAGAAAGAACTTGCTCTTTTTTAAGTTCATAGTCTTGCAGAACCTTTTCCACCAAGACCTGGAGAAACTCACTGGTGTGATGAGCTTTGGTGTCTTTTACTGCCAATGTCTTGATAACTATTTCATTTTTGTCACAAACAAATCGGACATTGATGGCAAAATAGTTCACTCTGTGACGTGTGCAGGCATCCATTTTAAGAAACAGAAAGCGTCCCTTGAGAGTTTTTTTAAGTTGTTCCTTTTGTTTAAAAGCTTCTTCGATTACTAATTTTCTAATACTCTCTCTCTCCAGAGAAACACCAAGCTTGCGGGCCATTTCCCCATTCAGACACATAAAAGCTGGTCGTGAAAATAATGAAATAGGCACACTATCCTTTACAACAAGCTCTATGATCTGTTTTTTAAATGTATCTACTGTCATTGTCACAGTAACTTTGTCACTGACAAAATATCTTGCAACTGATGGCTGCAAAGTTCTCTGCTCCTTTGTTTGGCTGGAAGAGCTGGGCACTGGTTCATTGGTTTGGATGCTGTCTTTCTCATCCACTGCTTTCAGTACTTCTGGATGAAAGCGCTGTAAATGTCTCTTTAGATTAGAAGCTCTGGTAGGAGCATTTTTATCTTTGCCTGAATATGCACTCATCTTGGCTTCACAGCATTTGTTTTCGTCTGGATCATTTGTCATACACTGACAGACATAATGTTTTCTATCTTGAGTGATGGTGAAATGTTCAAATACAGCTGATTTAATGTGATGCTTCTTTGACATTCTCAGGTTTTTAATTCTGCATTCACAATCCAAATGACAATTGTTTTTCCTAAAAACAATTGTACAAAATTATTGCCAGGTTGTACAACTGATATAGTGGTCAGTAATACTGTTATTATTCCTCATGTACTCACAGTTAACTGATGCAAAGTTTGTTGAAAGGATAATACTTCTTACAGTCTTCCTCTTCTGAGTAGCAGGCAGCTGTGAGATGCTTGGAAGACGCACACCTAGTATGATCTAGTCTAGAGGAGGAGCTTTACTACTAACAATTTGCAACACATTTTCACTTTCAGTTTCATACACTGTAAGTAGGGGGGTTGGGGCAGCATGATGTTAACCAAGTATAAGATTAGATAAGGGCAGTGGAGAACAGTGACACACAAGAAGTAAGAAATGTCTCTATCTCCAGCAGAACTGCTTATCACTGTTGTTCATAGTTTGATAGAACATATATATTTGAGTAACATTTATAAAATTCATATGAAAGTTCAATTATGAAATATTAATACATTTTTTTTAAAGCTGGAGTCGGAGTCGGTACATTTCTACCGACTCCAACCAAAACTAACTCCGACTCCACAGCCCTGGCATACACCCATGGTTTCTGTGTCCCCCAATGAAGCGATAGAGAAATCAGTGTTTAGTGAATTTATAAGTTCTGCCACAAATAAGCACTGCAAATGTCATTCACTAGTACATGGAGTAAATGCTGTTCCTATCATATTACACAGTATCTACAGCAAAGCAGAGTGTCATTAACATAATTGGCCAAAGAGAATATACGTCAGTCTGAACATACCCTTACACACAAGCACATGCATCCTTTCTGGTGGCTCCCATCAGACCCAAAACCTCTGATCAGTGCAATTGGGCTGTGAGTACAGGAGCCTTATTAAATTTAAATTGCAGGAGTGTGACACTAGCAGAATAAGCAAGATCAGGAACGACCAGAGAGGATGCACACATTGAATGGCAACGAGTCCATAATTTGCATAATTCACATGCTCACTTCCTTTATATAATTGACAAAAGCATATATTTTGAATGCCCTAACCTGGACATATGCGTCACAAACATAGTGAGATACCATATCTCCTTTTTTTTCCCCCTGCTCTGAATAGCTTTCTTTTTCCCTTTTTTTACACATAGGTGTCAGTCAGCGTTCATTGTTATTCTAGCCCTTCCCAGTCTTCACATGTGACATGCTACTTTGCATCCTATTGGAGCAGAGTAAGCTCCCATTCACAATGCACAACGCTACTTGTGATTGACATATGAAACCAGGCGCTTCCGGTCTTCTTCCGATAAGCGCGGACTTTTGTCCCGCCCCCAATCTACTTAAACTTGCTGGCAATGGCGCTCTGGGCTTTCAGACGAGCGGGGGAAACCGCGTCTAGCCCGGCACGCCGACACCTCTTTCCTACATGGTAAGCACCCGCAGGGACTCTGTTTATTTATTTTTCACATCGTGGTAATGCTCATTATACCGCTTATTATATCAGTGTGTTTTTTTGTTTTTTTTTTCTCCACAGTCTCACATGGACTCTTGTCCTCTATCGTGCCCCATAGCAACAGCCCAAACAGGTATCCTCATATGAAACACAACATAGGATGCTATTTGCTATAAAATATTCTCTACTTTGAATGTCTTGTACATTTTTTACAGGCCATTATCAACAATATCCTCAAATGGGATTTATATATACCCTTTTAGTATATATACTCACTTACCAGGTATATATTAAATTTCATGCATGCAACCTTGACCCGTTTTACACTGGTATTACATTAGTGTTTTTCTGTTTTGATACAGTACATTTCTTCAACTATCATAGGAGGCACAATATAGATTTATTTCTTAAGGCAGGTATGATCTCAACACCATCTTCCTCTATGGACACGACCACCAACAGGCACTTACTTAAAACACCTCACTTTATTTTAGATATCTATATGAATTCTTGATTTGATACCGGGTTATTTCATCTTGATAGCAGTCGGGTAGGTTTTCAGCCCTTTTTTTCCTTTTGCTCCTCCACTTCACTTTGTTCTCCGGACACAGTGTCACCATCAATGCTGTATAATATTACCATTATTTTGGATGGAATTGCATATTTGTATACAAAGTGTATAATTGATCCATCTGGTGAGGACATGTAATAATTTCTGTTTCTGTATATATTTTGTACTTTTTATAATAGACTGACGAAGGCCGATTGTGGGCCGAAACGTCTTTCTAGGACTGCATAAAAATATATAAAAAAATAAAAACTTCATGTGCAAAAGGATCATTCAGTTGAGTGCCAAGTTATTTTCATTATTCACTTCAAAGACCTTATTATACATTCTTGTATTTGTTGTTCTAACTTTTAATCAATTAAAAACCTAACACGGTGATTGCACCACTGGAAAGTGAACCCCATTGCTCATACAGCGAGGGAGATTCAATAACACATTAGGGGTGAACACGATTATTAAGCAGAGCACAGACCGGACACATTTTCAGCAACGTTCTGTTTAAAATCACTTAAAAAAAAAAATAAAAATCATGCTACGTGAATGGGAAAAAGCAGCATCAGCATGACATGGGGAGCTAGAGCCAATGCCATCTCTGCCTGCTGGAAGAACAGTGTTATTACCCGCTCTTCTATACTTTCCTAAATATACTGACCGATTATGTATGTAGTCAGGGATGATGAACTGTCATCTACATTATTTCTTGCTGATAAAAGCAGCCTAACTATCATCTGTAACTATGATAGGAGTTTGGCTCCCGGTGGTACAGTCCATGCAGTTTTGTAGTGTGGACAAGATGCCCTGCTTCAACACTTGCCATCTCGCCTCAGTGCCAACCGATATAAAAGCTCCATCACCAGGTCCAGATGAAATTTTTGAACCCCTCTCCATAATCTTTGAAAATTCTTGGAGAACAGGAGAAGTCCCAGAAGACTGGAAAAGAGCAAATGTTGTTCCTATCTTCAAAAAGGGAAAGAAGGTGGACCCAGGGAACTATAGGCCGGTGAGTTTGACTTCTATACCAGGAAAGATCTTTCAACAAATTATTAAACAACATGTATGTAAGTACCTGGACAAGAATAAGGTGATTAAACAGAGTCAGCATGGGTTTGTAACTAATAAGTCATGTCAGACTAACTTAATTTCCTTCTATGACAGAATCACTGATTGGGTGGATCAGGGAAATGCTGTAGCATTTGACAAAGTATCTCACACAATCCTTATTGAAAAAATGACTAAGTATGGAATGGACAAGGCAACTGTTAGGTGGATTCATAACTGGCTTAGTGATCGGACCCAAAGAGTGGTCGTAAATGGCTGCACATCCAGTTGGAAGAATGTCTCAAGTGGGGTACCACAGGGCTCTGTCATGGGCCCTGTATTGTTCAACGATTTAGATGAAGGAATTGAGGGTAAACTGATTAAATTTGCTGATGACACAAAGCTAGGAGGGATAGCTAATACTAGAGAAGAGAGAGAGAGGATTCAAAAAGATATAAATAAACTGGAGCAGTGGGCAGCAACTAATGGTTTTTAACAGTGAAAAATGCATTGTACTACATCTTGGCAATAAAAATGAAAAAAGCATATACAAAATGGGAGGAAAATGGCTAAGCAACAGCACATGTGAAAAAGACTTGGGTATACTAATTGATCACAGACTGAATATGAGTCAACAGTGTGATGCAGCAGCAAAAAAGGCAAATGCAATTCTAGGATGTATAAACAGAAGCATATAGTCTAGATCACGTGAAGTCATTATTGCCCTCTACTCCTCTTTGGTCAGACCTCATCTGGAATATTGTGTCCAGTTTTGGGCGCCACATTTTAAAAAAGACATCAACAAACTGGAGCAAGTTCAGAAAAGAGCGACCAGAATGGTGACCGGTCTGCAAACCCTATCTTATGAGCAATGGTTGCAGGATTTGGGAATGTTTAGCTTGCAGAAGAGAAGACTGAGAGGAGACTTAATAGCTGTCTACAAATATCTCAAGGGCTGTCACATTGTAGAAGGATCATCTTTATTCTCATTTGCACAAGGAAAGACTAGAAGCAATGGGATGAAACTGAATGGGAGGAGACACAGAGTAGATATTAGAAAAAACTTTTTGACAGAGTGATCAATGAGTGGAACAGGCTGCCATGAGAGGTGGGGAGTTCTCCTTCAATGGAAGTCTTCAAACAGAGACTGGACAGACATCTGTCTGGGATGATTTAGCGAATCCTGCTTTGAGCAGGGGGTTGGACAGATGGCCCAGGAGGTCCCTTCCAACTCTACAATTCTATGATTCTAAGTCCTCCATAGGATATCATTATCGATTTGACAACAAAGAAAAGGTTAATGCTAATGTCTTTTTCCCAGCCTTTATGACAAGCAGGCTGCTGGGGGAAATTCCAGAGTTCTGCAACCTGATAATGGATGTAATGCACAGTCAAGCAGGACAATTTAGAAACGAGCATGTGAGGTGGCAGATGTATGGGACAATCATTGAGACTGGCCATGTAGTATCCGTTGATGAACAAAGCACAGCAGAGAAGCTGCCAGAGGTGACGAAATTGTCCGTGTATGGCTGGGAATACCAATTGTGAAGGTGCCAAAATGAGCGATCATAAGTTTTCAACCTCCTTCCAATAGAGCAAGGAGGCTCATTGATGATCGTTTAGCAGGCAGTGAAACTGAACGACGTATCCCTCTGTATATCAATCAGTGTATATGTTGTAGTCTTCTGTCTGAGGTGGACATCAGGAGCCCTACTAAAGTTTACCTCTGAGATGGGCAAAAAAACAAAGGGTGGGGCTATGGTAATACATACTGGAAATGCACATGATATTGCCAGAGTATCTGAATGCTGAAGAAGTGCATACATACCTTTGTCGGTATCTTTAGCGTTATGCTGTTTTGCAGATGCTGCCCCTCCAGTCATTACAATTTCTGTCCACATTTCCAAAAAGTTTTCTTGCTGGTCTGACACCACAAGAAAGCGCAAACCATGAAAAGGATGCCTGGAGTCATGCCTGCAAAACCCCAAAGTAGTCAAATCAATTAAGCAATGGACTCAGAACTTAAGTCTGGAATCCACATGAAAACACACATTAATTTTTTACCATTCCAAGATCCTGTCCTCCTGAAGGCTGTATCCAGAAGGGAGAAGATAATTGTGGAAATTCTGCATCTCATTAGAATGACAGCTGTCTTGCACCCAGATGTGAGACACACAGGGGATCCCACTGGCAAGGCACAGGAAATACTTCTGGGTTCGGCAGTGCTGGTTCGCAATTAGCAAACATTTTGTCCCCGTTTTACTCTATAGGGAAAATGAATACAAAGATACAATATTTGACCCTATGGCTTCTCAGGCTTTTTTTACTTGGTAAAAAAAATGGTGATGGCTGACCTAACTTGGAGCCAGTGTGAAAATTGATCTATAACACAAGAATCATATAATAAATATACAGCTACAGCTGCCAGTGATCAGGTTGGCAGTTTCAACTCTGCCACACGTTAGTAGTAAGAGGACTGGGGGCTTTTGTTCTAGTGAGCGGTGAGGGCCCAGTGCTCAGACAGGTCCCTTGTAATTTTACTGCACTGCCTTTCAGAGGGCCATGTGCTGTGCAGTTACTCTAATGATGGTAGTAAATTATTAACTGCTGAGCATAACACAGATCTACATTTAGGCTATGTGCCCACGATGCGATTTTTAAGCGTTTTTGCCGCGATTTTTGGCGCGAAAACGTTTAAAAATAGTGTACAGAACGCCCCCCATGCATTCCTATGGCATTCCACACATGCTGTGCTAATGCTGCGCTTTTTTCCGCGGCAGAAACGCATCGCGGAAAAAATCGCAGCATGCTCATTCTTTTGTGCGGAATCGCAAAGAATTGCCGCGATTCCGCACCCAAAGGAATGCATGAGAATCGCTTACTTCCCGCATGTGGCTATGCCCACCATGCGGGAAGTTAAGCGTCTCATGTGCGGTTGGTACCCACGGTGTGGAGGAGAGGAGACTGTCCTCCAGGCCCTGGGTACCATACCCCTGTAAAAAAAAGAATAAAAAATAAAAAATCGGGGTATATTTACCTTCCGACGTCCCGCGCTGCATTCCCGGCCTCAGCGTTCCCAGTAATGCCTTGCGGCAACGTCCTGTGATGAGGTAGTAGCGCGAGACCAACGTCATCACAGGTCTCGCAAGGCATTACTGGGAACGCTGTGGCCCGGGATGGCAGCGCGGGACGTCGGAAGGTAAATATACCCCGATTTTTTATTTTTTTATCATTTTTAACATTTTATCTTTTACTATTGATGCCGCATAGGCGGCCTCAATAGTAATAAGCTGGTCACACTTGTCAAACACTATGTTTGATGAGTGTGACCAACCTGTCAATCACTTTCCAAGCGATGCTTCAAATCGCTTGGAAAGTGCTTGAGAAAATCGCGGCAAAATCGCGAACAGAACCGCGGTAAAATCACGGTGAAATCGCGCAGGAAAAACCCCGCGATTTCTGGGAAGGAGTCCGGTTTTTAGTGTGCGTTTTAAAACGCTACGTGGGCCCATAGCCTAAGTAACATTCATTACTGTAAGACAGAAAACATGGTGTTGCCTATCCTCACACTAAACATGTTGTACTTACCAGTGCTTCACTGAAACTAGCCAAGATTTCACCCCCCCCGGCCCGGATCTGTGCCTCTGTGTACTGGCGGTTATAAGGTGTGCTCTCCACGTATTCTGCAATAAGATGACATGTAAATCATTGCCAGGTTACCTAATCTAGGAAATAACATTGTCCTCTCATGGAGATAAATGGAAAAGTACCCCGTGATTTCTACCACCATAGTGCTTACCATCTTCCTCTTCACTGCTGATGGAGGGGATTTCCATTGATATCAAGCGATTGCTGATCTTATCACTGGATGTGGCATTTGTCAGTAGGACTGAATAGCCCATGAATAGCAACTTGTTCTGGGGTAGCGGTCCATGCGACTCCTCAATGGCTGTCTGATCACTGGTATCTCCACTTTCAATGGGGCTCATAAATTCTCCTTTTGCACCACCTTTTAGAACACAAATACAAATCAGTATGAAGACCTAGTACAATACTGGCTGTAAATGATAATTACATACCTGCAGCACAATACACTGCACATATTTCTCCTACGCCTCACTGGGGGACACAGAGACCGTGGGTGTTATGCTTTCCTGCCACTAGGAGGACACTAAGTAAACCAGAAAAAGTTAACTCCTCCCCTGCAGCATACACCCTCTCCCTGGACGAGATCTCATCAGTTCTTGCTTAGTGTCTGTAGGAGGCACTTGGGTCTGGTTTCAGACCCCATTGTTTTTAATTTTATTTTTGAATTTTCTGTAAATTTTTATTTTTTTAATTAACGGAGTGAAGGGGGCGACGGTTCGTTTCTACGGCCCGCTCTCCCCCGAACCAACAGGCAAGCACGTGGAGTAACCCTTCACGTACACTTTCCTGCGACGAAAGGAGCTGATTTCTTACTGATTACGGATTCGAGGGTGAGCGCAGGAGACCCGTTATGGAGAAGATCGTACAGCGCTATCTTCAGCCCTGAGTCAGCCCCATAGCTCTCAGTCCCCCTCCCCATAGGGAGGACCGATTGAGCATACCTCTTTAAAGCTCTCCGTCCCCCTGCCCAGAGGGAGGACCGATTGAGCATCCCCCTTCAAGAACTCCTCCGGCGCTGCTACATCAGCCCAGGATGAGAAGATTGGACTCGGCGCTGAGTGAGCACTGGAGTGGAGGTACAGGGTCGGGTCCTGCCCCCTGGAGAAGAGCTGACTTGGTGGCACACCGGCGCCTTCATGCCCCCCCCCCCCCACGCCCCACGCGTTCAGCGTTCTCGGGTGGCCCGAGAAATTTAGTCCCCCGGCCTTTTCCGGCCTGCTAGGCCGCAATTTCCATAGTGCCGCCCCGCCCCCGGCTTTTCAGGCCGCAGTTTGCATAGCGCCGCCCGCGCTATTATCGCTGCCCCTCCTCTTGGAGCCTCTCATTACTGGCAAGATGCACAATTGTAATCTCGGGGGCCATCTCCTTTTACCTCAGAGCTGTGAGGTGACCTCTCAGGCGGATACCAGGTGACACTACAACAGCTATTCCTCCCGGGGGACACAGTACAGGACCAGGTAAGCTGCATCTGACCTCAGACTAAGGCTTAACCCTTTCCCGGCACATTCTCTGCTGCTGCAGTCAGACTCTGCCGTTAACCCTTTCCGGAGCGCTATATCTTAATCTAAGGAAACTAAGCAGGCTGCTAAGAAGCACACTACGTTCTATGCCGTGTGTACCACTTGCTAATCTACTCTGCCCAGCGCCAGATTAATCCGTTATGCATGGACTGCGACACGGCCTGCACCCAAACGCCTCTCGCCGCCGCTGCTGCGGGTCTTCCTGCGCTTAGTCCCCCTGAGTGGGCTGCGTCCCTGTCACGGTCGGTGGAGTCACGGACTCAGGCTAGACTCTCTCCGGGAAGCCTCTTTAAGTCAGAGGGCGTCTACGGGGGGAACCGTCCACCAGCAGGGGCCGTACTTGTTCAAGGGACAGTCAAGCGAGAAAGCGGACCCATGACACGTCCCCCAGTCACGCTCGTGCTTCAGCACCAGCGAGCTCTGTTTCTCACTCTCACAATGGTGACAGCGAGTACGACTCTGAATTGGAATCTGACGCGTCAGCTCTCCAGAATCCTCCAACTGACCAAGAGTCGCTTGATTCACTTATAGAATCCGCTAACAGGATTCTGGAGTTGAAGGAGGAAAATACTCCTCCTCCAGCACACGCTTTTTCGTTTAAGAGGACCAAGCGTGTACGCAAATTATTTACCAGCCACTCTGATTTTAAGGACATTGTCCAGAAACATAGGGATCGACCACAAGAGGTTCACAGGGCAAAAGTCTATTCAGGCTAAATACCCTTTTGACCCAGACCTAATGAAAGATTGGTTGCAGTCCCCGTCTGTGGACCTCCTGTATCGAGGCTGGCTTCTAAGACGCTCATATCCGCGTCGGAAGGTTCCTCAGTCAGAAACCCCTCCGATCGTCAAATTGATTATCTCGCCCGCTCAGTTTTTGAAGCTTCAGGAGCGGTGCTTTTTTCCATCGTTTGCAGCGATTTGGGTCTCTAAGGCTATGGCCGCTTGGACAGGGGTCTTAATCACTGCTCTTCAGGGTAGCAATCTCCCTCTGGAGGCTACCAACGTCGCCAGGCTGATAGTTCATGCAGTAGACTTTGTAGTTGATGCCTGTTTTGATGCCGCCAATGGTGCTGCTCAAATTGCCGCTAATGCAATCTCCATTAGAAGAGCTCTTTGGCTCCGTGACTGGCGAGCGGACGCCATGTCTAAAAGATCGCTAACTTATCTACCTTATCAGTCTGGTCGCCACTTTGGGGAGAAGCTGGACCAGCTCATCTCTGATTCTACCGGGGGGGAAAAAGTAATTTCCTTCCTCAGCAAAGGGCTGTTCGGCCGTTTCGGATCCAACAGCCGACGCGATTTCTTTTTCGAAATAACTCCGGTTGGTCCTCCTCTACCTTCTCTTCCGACTCTAGTCAGCCCCCGCACGGAGACAGAGGCACCCAGGTCTCATACAGACCTAAATCGCTCTTGGAAGGGGCATCCGGTTCTCGAAGACCCCGATTCCACAAATCTTCTACGCAATGACTTGTTGCGGTATCCGGCGGACAATGGCAGAGTAGGAGGTCGTCTTCTTTCATTCAGTCACACCTGGCTCACAGTCGTCCACGACAAGTGGGTCAGGGAACTGGTGTCCTCCGGATACAAGATAGAATTCTCCTCTCCTCCGTCACACGTTTCTTCCCATCCCCCCCCCCCAAAAGGAAGACAACAGCCTTCCTTCGGGCTGTTCAGGCACTGCAAAAGGACGGAGTTGTAATTCCGGTCCCTCAGGACGAACGGTTCAGAGGTTTTTATTCAAACTTTTTTGTGGTTCCAAAGAAGGACGGGACGATGCGGCCCATACTGGACCTCAAACTGTTAAATCAGTTTGTCAAGGTACGGCGGTTCCGAATGGAATCTCCGATCAGTTGTCGCTTCCATGGGAAAAGGAGAGTTCCTAGCATCCATCGACATCAAGGACGCTTACCTTCACATTCCGATCTGCCCGTCCCACCAGCAGTTCCTACGTTTTGCAATTCACGAGGAACACTTTCAGTTCGTTGCCTTGCCCTTCGGACTCGCCACCGCCCCCAGGGTCTTTACCAAGGTCATGGCGGCTGTCATGGCCATTCTTCACTCTCGGGGAGTGATAGTGTTACCGTATCTGGACGACCTGCTCATCAAGGGCCCGTCCTTTCCAGCATGTGAGGAATCCGTAAATATAGCAATTAATACACTTTCTCGCCTGGGCTGGAAGATAAACTTCGAAAAGTCCTTCCCAAAGCCGGCTCAACAGATTTCCTTTTTGGGAATGATCTTTGACACTTCCCGCGGGTTGGTCATTCTCCCTCCAGAGAAGACCCGAGCCTTACAAGCAGCGCGGTCTCTTTCTCAACCAGTTTCTCACTCCATTTGTTTCACCATGAGAATTCTCGGACAGATGGTGGCAGCGATGGAGGCTGTCCCGTTCGCCCAGTTCCATCACCGTCCCTTGCAACATCAACATATGATTCTGTTAGCCTGGGACAAGAACCCGTTCTCCCTGGACCGTCGGTTCCTCCTGTCTCTGCGGGTCAGACAAGCCCTCAAGTGGTGGACTCTGAAATCCTCCCTGACTCAAGGGAAGTCCTTTCTCCCAGTACAATGGTTGGTTGGTAGTAACCACCAACGCAAGTCTTTTGGGCTGGGGTGCGGTTTTTCGTCACCACACGGCACAGGGTCGGTGGTCTCCTCAAGAGTCTTGTCTCCCCATCAACATCCTACAGATTCGAGCGATCAGATTAGCCCTACTGAGTTTTCACCATCTCCTTGCAGGCCACGCCATAAGGATCCAATCCGACAACGCCACGGGTGTGGTGTATATCAACCGCCAGGGGGGAACTCAAAGCAGGACGGCCATGCACGAAGTGAGTCACATCCTCCATTGGGCTGAAACCAATCATTCGCCCATCTCGGCAGTCCACATCGCTGGGGGACTCTGGATGTGGATCTCATGGCTTCGAGATTAAACAAGGTTCCTCAATTCATCGCCCGATCACGCGATCCACGCGCCATCGGTGCGGACGCCCTAGTTCTGCCGTGGCACCGGTTCCGGCTCCCGTACAGCTTTCCACCTCTTCCCTTGCTTCCAAGGGTCATCAAAAAGATCAGATCGGAAAGAGTACCAGTGATTATTGACGTGCCAGATTGGCCGCGCCGCGCTTGGTACGCAGAACTGATTCAACTAGTCGCCGACGTTCCCTGGCATCTTCCAGATTGTCCGGATCTGCTCTCTCAGGGTCCGATTTACCACCAGAACTCCGGGGCCCTGTCTTTGACGGCGTGGCCATTGAATCCTGGATTTTAACAAAGGCTGGGTTTTCTCACGACGCGATTTCCACAATGATAAGTGCTAGGAAGCCTGTGTCCATGCGCATCTATCACCGCACCCAGAAAACCTTTTTCTCGTGGTGCAAGGATCGTGGCGGATCCCCTATGACGTTCTCCATTCCTACTATATTGGAATTCCTTCAATTCGGACTAAACTCGGGCCTCGCACTTAGTTCGCTCAAAGGCCAGATCTCAGCCTTGTCAGTGTTATTCCAACGTAGACTTGCCAACCAACCTCAAGTCAGGACATTCCTTCAGGGAGATGCCTATGTGGCGGCTCCTTATAGACGACCATTGGAACCTTGGGACCTTATCCTGGTTCTTGGGGCCCTACAGGAGGCTCCCTTTGAACCCCTCAACGACATTCCACTGACTGTTCTCTCTTGGAAGGTGGTCTTTCTAGCAATTACGTCAATCCGACGTGTTTCAGAACGGGCGGCTCTATCCTGCCGCCCTCCGTTCCTGAATTTTCATCAGGACGAGCAAGTCCTCAGGACGTCTTCATCCTTCCTGCCCAAGGTCGTATCCTCTTTCCACCTCAATGAGGAAATTGTTTTGCCTTCTTTTTGTCCGGCACCAGTCCATCGTACTGAGAAAGCCCTCCACACTCTGGATGTGGTTAGGGCTCTGAGATGGTACATCTTGCGGACAGCTCCCTTCCGCAAGTCAAATGCCCTGTTCATACTTCCAGAAGGGCATAAGAAGGGTCTAGCCGCTTCAAAAGCAACGCTATCCAGGTGGATCCGCCTCACGATTCAGGAATCCTATCGTGTCAGGAACGCGCCTGTCTCAGCAGGGATTACGGCACATTCTACCCGCTCAGTGGGCGCCTCTTGGGCCATTCAGCACCAGGCCTCGGCAGTACAGGTCTGCAAAGCTGCGACTTGGTCCAGTCTGCATACCTTTACAAAGCATTACCTAGTTCATTCTCAGGCCTCTGCGGATGCAGCTCTCCGAAGACGCATCCTGCAAGCGGCAGTACCTCAGAGTTCAATCAGTGGTACATGGGGTATTAGCAGATGTATGCTCCCCACCCAGGGACTGCTTTAGGACGTCCCACGGTCTCTGTCCTCCAATGAGGCGTAGGAGAAATAGGGATTTTTGTGTACTCACCATAAAATCCTTTTCTCCGAGCCATTCATTGGGGGACACAGCACCCACCCTGTTTAGCATCTTTATGTTGTGACATAGTTCTAGTTATTGTTCAACTGTTTAAGTTCCTACTGCTTTTTCACCGAACTGTGAAAAGAAAAGGGGGAGACAGGGCGCTTCCAATGCGTAGGTCTGTATGGAAAGTAGACGAGTGCACAGCAAGTGTTAGGCTCACCTGATAGGGTTGTGAGAGTCACAACACCTATAATCGCATAAAACAGCTGCAGCAGTCTGCACGAGGTCCAAGGACTTGGTACAAAGAGAAGGCTGGTAAGTGCAATAAGAGACTGCGCTGCTGTGGTAGAATTCAAGATATCTTGAATTCTACCACAGCAGCGCAGTCTCTTATTGCACTACCAGCCTTCTCTTTTCACCGAACTGATAAGATCTCATCCTGCGAGAGGGTGTATGCTGCAGGGGAGGAGTTAACTTCTTCTGGTTTACTTAGTGTTCTCCTAGTGGCAGGAAAGCATAACACCCACGGTCACTGTGTCCCCCAATGAATGGCTCGGAGAAAAGGACTTTACGGTGAGTAAACAAAAATCCCTATATTGGGCACCAGCATAAAAGGAGTTAGACAACTTTTTATGTAGTTTATAAAAAACAAATCACACGACAGTTGCAAATGTAAAAGTAAAGATAAAGCTTGCTTTGTCTCCCCCAAAGAAATCTCCAACTGACACTTCAGAATTGCTCACGGCCTTAGTTTACAAGTGTCTAGCATGTGACAGCTGCAGCCAATCATTGGCCACAGAGGTCACCTGCTTCTATATTGGCATCACCATTTAATGATAGGAACCATGATGCCATAGTACGGCACAGGACTGCAGATGGCACATCGTATGCAGCGGGCACATGGTAAACACTTGCAATCAAAGTTCTACAGAACTGAAAGCTCGTCAGTGTCAGATCTGTGGAGAAAAGAAGAGTTGAGAAGTGTTTTATCTTAATACCTTTGCAGTTTAAAAAAAAAAAAAGTTGGAGAGCCCGTTAATATTCTATAGGATCAACCTTAAACTGTATTACTGCTGATAAAGAACATTATAAGGTCGTACTTCCCATCTAGATGCCATGTGTCTGTACCATATGACTAGGATTATAAAACCAATGCAACATCATAGAAAGTTAACATTAAAGGTAATGCCGATTGTGCAATCCCCTTGAAACTGTCAGTAGAATTAGGAGTAGAAAAGATCCACATAGATGGCAGGTAGCAAACGACAGTGTGAGACAAAGAGCAAGATATAGGATTAGATATAGAAAATCAATGTACCCCAATGAACGGACAACCATGTAAGAGAAAGGCTGGGTCTAGCACAAAGAAACCCCAAAGCTTAGGCACCTCCTCTATGATGCCCATAAGAAAACAACTCTGTTAAACTGAATGAATGTCATTTCCAAACAAATCCTTCAGAACAAACTAAGGCGTTCTTACCAGACTTCACTACAACGGATTTGCGTCCACGTTTAGCTGGAGATTTTTCATCATCTGCACTGATCAATTTCCGTTTACCAGAGAGTGGACCCAGGGAGCTGCGAGGAGACTCAAATCCTTTCCGAGTAGGTGTACTTGTGCTAGACGAAATTGATGTGGTGATGGTACTCGACACACTTAAATTACTTCTCCGTTTCCGCTTCCCTTCCACAAGATTATCTGAAAAAGATGCCAAACTATCACACAAATTGAATATAATGGTAAACTACTCTAAAAATCTGCATAAAATAAAGGCAGATGTAATCTGCAAATAAACATTTATATTCATGTACAGAAGTAAAAGTACAAGTGCACCGCTGACCAGACCTGGTCTGGACAATGCCAATGCCACTTTGCCCTAATCAGTTGGGGTCTTTGGGGCCAGGCTCCAGCCAGGTTCTTTTTCAGATATATGTGCAATACATGTCCACTACTTTTACATTGATAATCGTGTGTCCAGATGGAAATGGTGTACAAAGCGGACAGCACAGCTCCATACACGGCTTAGTCACCGCTGCCGAGAACTGCAGATCAGCTCTTCTTCAATATGTCTGGTTGCCATCAAGATGCATTTACACAGCAGATTTCTTGCAATAAGCTATGTGAATGAACATAACGTACATTCATTTTAGCTGGGTTTTTCTGCATCAAGAGCATGGATCTGTGTAAGCCCCTTTCACATAATGTAATCGTGGCAAAAATTTCTGACCCGTATGATTTCATCCAAAGACATTTGTGGAAGGATTGGTCTACAGACACCTGGGATTTGTCCAGCACAGGTCTTACGGCACATACAATAACCAGAAAAATATATTTGAAGTTTTTAGATTTCTATATAAAATTTTTAGAGCATTTAGAAGTCAAAAGGAAATACATACCAAGACTTATGTCCGATCCCTTTGTTAATGGTGTTGAAGGTTCATAAGGACCAAGCCCAAACTGTTCACGCAGCTTATTTCCTTGGTCTAGGGAAAGTATGACTGCCATCCTTTTGTACCATTTCCTCTGACCTTCCTTTTCAATACAGTAATACAGTTCTCCTGAATCTCTCTTGTGCGCCTTTACCACTCCTGAAAAACAAGCACCAAATCAATTACATTAATATTCACTTACATAGTGACCTTAAAAATGGGCCATAAATTCGGGTCCTTGGCGTTTTCTTCCCATTATAATAATTAAAGGGGTTATCAGATACAGAAAAATGCCTTACATCGCCCCAGCACAGAACTCTGAAGGTCCTCACCGACTCCGGTAGTGATACGTGCTTCATTTGGAAATCAAAAGGATTTCTATAGCTTTGGATCGTCTGCGCCGAAGCAGTTGTCCGACTTCCAAGCAGAGCAAGCGTCGCTTCCGGAGCCAGTGCACACCCATCTATTCTGGGTCTGAGGGGCTGGAAGGGGAGTATGTCACCCATTATTATTTAACTTGTATTCTTGCCATAAATTCTACATTGGACATCCTATTTAAGCAAATTGAGCAACATGACATAAGCAGGAAGGAGTAGACAAGTGTATGTTATGAAGAACACTGTACTTCCATATGACGTATGCCACTGGACAGTGCCCATACACTCCCTGGTGCTTACAACAGATAGTGAGAATTCAGGCATACAGCAAGGAAAGACATGGTAGACCGTCCCCACCAGATTTAGCCAAATGACAATAAGAGGCCTCCTAGTTTCTTCCTCTAAATAAACACAATCTGTATAACATTAAAACTGGAATACATACCTGCACTAAAATATTCATCCTCAGAGAGGGCCGTCACTTCTGTATCCAAAGGAATTGGGTCACACAGCAGAATGTCTTTTCCTAGAACATCACATTCATATCCATCATCAAATAGCAGCTTGTATTTCCCTCCTCCCACATCTCGGGTAATTGTACCCGAATAAAAATAGCCGTTGGAGGACCATTTGGCAACCACCCTAAGCCCCACAAAACTATTGCCACTTGTGGAGTCCGAGCTTTCATTTCTTGATGGAGTTTGATATGGGATTTCAGGAGAGTCACTGCGTCGCATTACGGGTGTCCCAGGGCTTGATTTGTCACGGGCTTCTGGATGACTAATTTCTATGCGGGTAAACGGTTCTTCATCGGGAATCGCAGCAGCAGTGGAGTCTTCCCCATGTGTATTAGCTGCTGGACCGCTATCCCTGAAATTGAGAAAAACAATGTACAACAATCCACACACAGCGTTTAGATTTTTTTACCTGGTGCTACTTGCGGCACCACACATCAGACAGCCTGGTCGGTCAATCTAGACAATCCAGAATTAATAAATAGTAAAAAAGGCAGGTCTGATATGGCTGTAGCATGATGCATCTATATGTTACCATGATCAATAGTGCTATTTAATCATCCCCATGGTATTATTAGGTGGCAAAGAAAAACTAAACTCCCTAAAAAAAACAGGTTATTCAATCTTGTCTACCCCTTTTAGATTTAGGAAGTATTGCATGTTTCCTATTTATAGGGAAAGCAGCTGCAAGAACAGGTCCGGGCAGTGGGGCAGCAGCTGCGAGAACAGGTCTGGGCCCTGGAGCAGCAGCAGTGAGAGCAGGTTAGCCAGCCCATCATTGTATTACTAATGCATGGTTATCGACATTCTCACCGCTGGAATAGATCCCAGCCACAGCCTTGATGCCCAGACCGGTACTCACTGACTGCTGCATTCTGATCATTGTAAATAGCGGTGACAGCAGGTTCGGGCACCAGGGCTGCTGCCGTGACTTTTTCGAGTGGTGAAAACAGGTTGGTACTCTGGCATTAGTAGTACAATGGTAGACTTGCTGACCTGTTTTCACCGCCATTTACAGTCATTAGAGCTCACCAGTCAATTCATTACAGTTACTCTGCTTTCTCAGTGTAACGGCTGCCTCTGCAAAGCGCAGTTGCAGAGAGGATTGTCACCAGTTACTGCGTTCTGCATGTTCCACTTGTGTTCAGAAAGCAATATAGGCAGCGGTTACACCAAGATAGCAGAGCTCAGCTAATGTTCAGAGGGCAATTTGAGTAGTCCCACTTCTTCCCCATTAATAATAAAGAATTTTAAAAAATAAACATAGTTGGCATCAACGTATCCATAATAGTCAGGTCAAATGAAAAAAAAAAAATTAATTAAGCCCTAGAGTACATGCCACAAACCAAAAAATAATGAAAATGCCAGTATTTCCAGTGACGCCCACCTGCCTAAAAAAATGCAATAAACATAAGTACACAGAGTGACATCATTGTATAGGCACCAGGTGGGACATTCTGTTGCAGGCTCTAGAAGTTGGAACCAGGGCTGTGGAGTCGGTAAGCCACAGTTGCGACTCAGACTCCTGGATTTTATCAGGCTCCGACTCCGGCTCCGACTCCTTCATAAATGGCCAATTCATAACAACAAATTTACTGTTGTAAAATATTAAACATCGTGCTTATTCAGTTTCTCACCATCATATAAGTAATCAGACCACTTAGAGCAAAAACCACATTTATTAGAATACAATTAGAATATAGCAAATACAGTTTAGAAAAGTTTATAAACTGTAAGTAAATATGCAATAAACACTTTTATGCAGTTAATAAGAAGAAATCTATAAATTTGCCCTCAGAAAAAGTATTGCCTCTGTCAGATCCTCCTTCATGGATGCCCTCAAATCTGATCTAATTATTTTGAGAGCAGAGAACAACCTCTCTACACTAACTTGTGTTGGTGGCAAAGCAGTAACCACTCGGGCAACATCTCTGACAATGTCAGGATACAGAGGAATCGCTTGTTGCACTGTTATTTTTGATGAACGGTCAAATTTCTCAATTTCTTTTAGTGCACATGAAAAATTCTGCTGAAATGTACTGGCTGTGTTCCTTGATGGGGATGACTCTTCTTCTATGCGGGAACGCTTTGCACGGTCCTTGTGATCCAAATATTTTTCGAAATTAAATTCTTCATCAGTTGATGATGAGGGTGAAGATGTGGCAGGACGACCAAATTCTTCTTGTTCCTCCTGACTGTTCTGCAACCCTTTCATCCTTACTGCTATTTCAAACAGAGCTTCTTTTCCTTTACTTAGCTGTTGATCATCTAGAAGAATCCGATGCATTGGGTCTACATAAACAGCTGCCAAAAGAATGTTATTTTGTAATAGTAGCTCCTCTCTCCATTTCATTGATGTAAAAATGCCACTTGCAATTAACCCTCCTCTTTGGGACAGGCGAAACATCAGGTTCTTCCACTCCTTTAAGAAAATACCTGGAGTTAAGTCCTCTGCTTGTAATTTTTTAGTCACTGTAAATGGGTGCTCTAGCAATTTTTCCAGCTCAGTCACCTGATTCCACTGACTTTCATTTAGCGTCAGTTGAGGGTTAGCCATGCCTACAAGAAAGGTTTTCAGTTCAACCAAGCGCTGAATCATTAAGTAAGTACTGCCCCATCGTGTGGCTTGATCAATAATTGCCCCCTTTCCAGGACGTCTCTTCAAAATTGAGTCAACTTTAGGGGTTCTGGCAACAGTAGCCAATTTTCTCACCTTGCCAATCAGTGCAGCAGCATGTCCTTCTTGCAGACTGTCTCTTATAGCCAGCTGTAGCGTATGCACAACACAGCGCATGTGATGAATGAAAGAACATATTGACACAGTTTCAACAAGATCATCTAAACTATCATGTTGCTGTTCATCTGAAGCAACTTCAGTTTGCTCCTCAGTTACAATACTGTGTTCCTCTATTTCAAACATTTCTGTGTCTGTGGACCCAGAATGTTCTTCTAGCTGCTGGTCACCGTCATTACTCTCATTCATTAGCTTAAGAGTTCTTATCATATTTGAAGCATTGTCAGTTACGACAGAAAGAACTTGCTCTTTTTTAAGTTCATAGTCTTGCAGAACCTTTTCCACCAAGACCTGGAGAAACTCACTGGTGTGATGAGCTTTGGTGTCTTTTACTGCCAATGTCTTGGTAACTATTTCATTTTTGTCACAAACAAATCGGACATTGATGGCAAAATAGTTCACTCTGTGACGTGTGCAGGCATCCATTTTAAGAAACAGAAAGCGTCCCTTGAGAGTTTTTTTAAGTTGTTCCTTTTGTTTAAAAGCTTCTTCGATTACTAATTTTCTAATACTCTCTCTCTCCAGAGAAACACCAAGCTTGCGGGCCATTTCCCCATTCAGACACATAAAAGCTGGTCGTGAAAATAATGAAATAGGCACACTATCCTTTACAACAAGCTCTATGATCTGTTTTTTAAATGTATCTACTGTCATTGTCACAGTAACTTTGTCACTGACAAAATATCTTGCAACTGATGGCTGCAAAGTTCTCTGCTCCTTTGTTTGGTTGGAAGAGCTGGGCACTGGTTCATTGGTTTGGATGCAGTCTTTCTCATCCACTGCTTTCAGTACTTCTGGATGAAAGCGCTGTAAATGTCTCTTTAGATTAGAAGCTCTGGTAGGAGCATTTTTATCTTTGCCTGAATATGCACTCATCTTGGCTTCACAGCATTTGTTTTCGTCTGGATCATTTGTCATACATTGACAGACAATGTTTTCTATCTTGAGTGATGGTGAAATGTTCAAATACAGCTGATTTAATGTGATGCTTCTTTGACATTCTCAGGTTTTTAATTCTGCATTCACAATCCAAATGACAATTGTTTTTCCTAAAAACAATTGTACAAAATTATTGCCAGGTCGTACAACTGATATAGTGGTCAGTAATACTGTTATTATTCCTCATGTACTCACAGTTAACTGATGCAAAGTTTGTTGAAAGGATAATACTTCTTACAGTCTTCCTCTTCTGAGTAGCAGGCAGCTGTGAGATGCTTGGAAGACGCACACCTAGTATGATCTAGTCTAGAGGAGGAGCTTTACTACTAAGAATTTGCAACACATTTTCACTTTCAGTTTCATATATTGTAAGTAGGGGGGTTGGGGCAGCATGAGGTTAACCAAGTATAAGATTAGATAAGGGCAGTGGAGAACAGTGACACACAAGAAGTAAGAAATGTCTCTGTCTCCAGCAGAACTGCTTATCACTGTTGTTCATAGTTTGATAGAACATATATATTTGAGTAACATTTATAAAATTCATATGAAAGTTCAATTATGAAATATTAATACATTTTTTTAAAAGCTGGAGTCGGTACATTTCTACCGACTCCGACCAAAACTAACTCCGACTCCACGACTCCACAGCCCTGGTTGGAACTACCTAGTATTCTTGGTAACAATATTGTGTTATGGTAAGAAACAATAGTACATAGAAATATTTTACAAGCAAAATAAGAGACTTGACTACCTTGAGCCAGAGACTCGAAAAGGAGGACGTCCCCTCCTTCCTTTTCCTCGTGGTGTTAGTGGAGCTTTGGCCCCTGGTCTGTTTCCAAGTGGTGCATCTGCATCATCCTCACTCACTTGCATTCCCATTTGTCTACCTGGTCGTGGTGATGATCCTGACTGGTTGACCACTTTTCTAGGACTACAAAAAGGAAATAATGACCATTTATGCTATGGCTGTGTAATGAAGTTGGAATCCAAGAACTTTAAAAAAAAAAAAAAAAAAAATTGTCCCTGTACCAGACAACAAGTACCTTAGTTTTCCAACATTTCCTCGTCCACTTGGTATGGCGAAGTCTCCGGCATCTAGCTGGCCACTTTTTCCTTTGGCTGCAGCTGATCTTCCTCGGTCAGAACTACTACCACTAGTGCTCTGCCCAGCAGAAAGGCCACTGCTTGCTCCACTAGAGGTGCGCTGAAGACTTGAAGCTTTGGATGAGAAAGAACTAATATCTGCAAGATCTCCAGAAGTCAGAGAGGAGACAACTGTCCGGGAAGGAGACACTTCATTTTCATATTCATGACATTCTATTACCGGCTCCTCAGCCTCCTAGAAGAGGAAACAAAAAAATCAGACCTCAAAAGTTACTGAGGAAGTCGGTAGTCAAGTTGTCAGGTCAACCCTAAGATTTAAAAATACACTCTGTTCCAGATAGGACCATTTTCCCCCTTTCCTAACCGGACACATTTTCAGGTTTCATCACACATACGTTTTTAAAACGTCTCTACAATTTTCTCTAGTTCGGATATTCAAAATTTTTGACTCATTTGATATACAATGGGCTTAATTTTATGTAATTTTATAGTGCCTTTTTCTTTTTGGCTATAATTGGGAGAAAATGCCAAGAAAAATAGGAAATAGCGATTTTTCACTTTTTTATGACTACAAAATACTGCTGAAAAAACATTTTGAGTTCCCTTTTCTATGGCAATATTTTATTGGAAGTTTTCTTTTCTCAACAGGATCGGCGCTAGAAAAAAACTATAAAACCGATTTGGACTGGCAGTATCTCTTTGTTTAATTTTCTTGCTTTAATTTATTTTTTTTTTTTCATTTAACACACTGTGTTCTTTGCCATATTGCTTGAAACCTGTGGCCTACTTAATAATGTGGAATGTCCATTTTAAGCAGTTTTCTTTTAAAAGGGGTATCCCACTACTAGGACATCCCCTTCTTAAACTAAATGTTTGGCCCCGATAAAATAATAAAGCCTATACTCCCCTCCCGTACCGACTCCCTTCCAGCGGTGTCGACATTTGCGGTCCCAGGGCTGTGATGTAGTGGAATGACAGGTGATGCCCAACGCCCAATCAGCACTGGCGTCCCTGTCACCACCTTAAGACAAACTGAACATGAAGAGGAAGTGTGGGCTGCAGCTGATCCCTGGCTTCCTATTCCTGTTCATTTCATACGAAGGCGGAGACAGAGACAACAACGCTGACTGGGTGCTGGCGTCACGTGTAAAGAGTGAACTGTGAATCAGAGTAAATGCACACGAAATATTACAAAAAGTGGGCATTATGTATTTTAACTATGAATTTATTGTGAAATTTTATATTGTGATGTGGAGGGTTGCTTTACTCTGCTTAAAGTGCAAAGATGGGCGTTACAAAGTGTAATCAGTTGTATTTAGCATGGGTATTTAGGGTAGCTCCGCTAATATCACTGCTGCATGTGTATAGTAAGTGCCATATGCCACTATTCCGCTTATGGTATCAAGGGGCAATAAAGGAGGACAACAATACATGCTCTTGTCAGAGACACAGCACATTCCACCTTTCTACATACTACAAGCCAAACAATCCAACACAGCAACCAGAAAGGATTACCTCCAAAACCTTGCGCTCCACTTCTGCACCATCAACGTAATACACATCTGTGATAACACGAGTGACCACGGTGCGTACTTCTCGAACTGTCCGGACGTGCCGATGAACACTGCGGCCAGGAGGAGGTCGAGGTAGTTCAAAGTCATCCTCACCCTTAAGAGGGAATAAAATAATTGGGAGCTTTTACAATCATCTTATATTTACATATATTCAATGTCAATTCAGCATCAGGCTTTTAGAAATGTTGTGATCCTTCTGTTGCGTCATTTTTCTATACTGGAATTCAAATGGTGAACAATCAGAAATAAATGTATGTATACATGTAGACACTACTCTCAAAAAAGCTGGGATATTTGGCTTTCCGGCAAAATTTATGGAAAACTTAAAAAGTTCACACTACAATGATAGTATACCATGAATTTTGGGCATTTACAGGGGGTTTTCCCACAGAGTTAATTTTAATCAATATTATTATTCAAAAGATCTATAGATTAATTTAAGTTCCACAATTAGATGTGCTTAAAAAATGTCCCTGTTCTGACAATCTTATAAATGTGCCCCTGCTGTGTACCATGTAATGGCCGTGTCGGACTGTGCAGGGACATGGTCCGATCACACCACAGCTCCTGGGCAGGGGAGGACACAAAAGAGAGGATACTGACAGGACAGCAGGGGATCACAGCTGATTCTTTCTTTCTTTGAGGTAAGATACTGCTTAAAAACAGGTAGGAAAATGTTTTGCTTTGTAAAAAGAATCAGCTGCAATCATGTGCTGTAATGTCTAAATACTTTCTTTTGCATCCTTCCCTGCCCACGAGCTATGGTTTAAACAGACCATGTACGGTCAGACGCAGCCATTACACAGTACACAGCAGGGACACATTTATAAGATAATCTCAGCACAGGGACATTTTTTTTTTTTTTTTTTTAAACACATCCAATTGTGGAACTTATTTTTTTTTTTTCAAAAATGCCTTGATAAAAATGTACATTGTTAGTGTGAAAACTCCTTTAAGGCTACTTTCACACATCCGGTGTGTGGGGTCCGGCGGCGTGCGGCGAAAAGCCGGGCCGCCGGATCCGGCCTGCAGCCGTGACACCGGATGTGTGTGCGGCGTCTGATACGGCTCGGACGTGATTTAAAGGAGCCGCAGCAGGAGGTGGACAGAGACAGCCGCTGAGAGAGACAGCTGCTGAAAGGGAGGTGAGGGGAGGGTAGGAGAGGAGAGGGGAGAGGAGAGGGGAGGGGAGAGGAGAGGGGGTTGGAGAGAGAGAGAGACATGTGGGGTTAACACTCAGTGTCCGGGCGAGAGAATCTCTCTCTCTTGCCGGGCACTTGTGGGGTTAACCCCACAGAGAGATCTCTCTCTCTCACCCAGACACTGTGAGTGTTAACCCCACAAGTGCCCGGCGAGAGAGATCTCTCACAAGTGTCTGGGTGACAGAGAGAGATCTCTCTCTCTCTCACCGGGCACTTGTGGGGTTAACATTCACAGAGTCCGGGCATGCGCTGTGGAAAAAGCCGGTCCGGCGCTGAGAAAAAACGTTGCAGAGAACGTTTTTTCCAGACGCCGGACCGGCTGTTTTTGCCGGATCTGGCAAAAACCGGATACGCCGCATAGGCATCAGGCGCGATGCGGCGATAATGAAACTCTATGGGGAAAAACCCGGATCCGGTGGCAACAGGCGCCGGATCCGGTTTTTACACTTTTCGCCGCATCGCGCCTGATGCACAAAAACTGATGTGTGAAAGTAGCCTAAGTAGAAGCATGCAATGGCAATTTCCTCATCTCAAACAATTTATTTAAATAAAAGCCAACAGTGGTGGGTATACCCCAACAAAAAAAATGTCAAATGTGTCGATAAGTTGTCATGTGGCCTAGAGCATCAATTACAGCTTGACGACATCTCATACTGTCCACAAGTCGAGTTATTGTCTGCTGAGGGATGGCATCCCACTCTTCTTGAATGGCGGATCTCAGGTCATTGAGGTTCTGGGGTACAGAGGTACGACCCTCTACATGGCGACTCAGCTGATCCCATTGGTTTTCTATGGGATTCATGTCTGAAGATAGTGCATTTGAGGCACCCCAGTATCCAGCAGCCGTTCCCTAATGATGTGATAAGCTGGAGAATTGTCGTCCATGAAGATGAAATTTGGCCTATTCAAGTAGCAGGGGCTTGTCACTGTACAATTCACAAAGTGTAGGGCAGTTCGGTATTGACTAGACACACCTGTCCACATTATAACACTACCAAAGGCTCATCTGGTGACAACAGTGGCTGATGCATAGCGCTCTCCTTGATGTCTCCAACACTGTTGGAGGCCATCATTTCTTCTCAGTGTGAATCAACTTTCATCAGTGAATAGCACTGAGGCCCACTGGTCCCTCATCCAGTGTAGATACTCCCTGGCCCAGGCAAGACAATGACGCCTGTACCTAGTGGTGTGGTCAGGTGTCCTTGCAGGTCATCTAGAACACAGACGATGCTAATGTTATCTGTTTCGAATGTTTTGACGTGACACTTGGGTGTCTCTCACCTCACTTAAATGAGCGTGGAGTTATGAGGCATTCATCATCCAGCTACAAGGGGCACTGTTCACAATGAAGCAGTCACCAATGTGGGATAAGGACTTCCATTTCTCCGCCTTTCTGTGACTATTCCAGTCTCTCTCAATAGCAACCTGCTGATGGTACTCTAAGCTCAGTGGCCACTTCCATCTGAGAACATCCTGCTGTACGGTAGTTCAGTTCTTAGGTGCAGTCTTGATCTCATGATGTCAAAATGTGAACAGCATGATGTGGAGGACTGTTTAAACACCAATTCTAATTCAACCCTGAAATTTATTGGCTGATTCATGGATCAAACAACTGTTGCAAATTTTGCCATTATACTCCTTGTTAGAGAACAGCAAGTTGTGCAAAAAGTACTGAAATATTGAACAGTTGAACATTAGTATTGAAAAGTTTAGAGAAGGTCACATTAAGTTCACCTGAAAAGGTTAGAGTGCATTTTAGGTTCATCCTGAAATTTGGCTGAAAGCCAAATATCCATTACTTTTTGTGTGTGTATAAAAGTGCATGGTTGGCTAAGTCAGAAGAGATTTCCATATTTCCATTAATGGAGTAGTGCATATGAAAAGGTTAAAAGAAAAAAAAAAGTCTACACACCCCTATTAAAACACCATGTTTCTGTCATGTAGAAAAATAAATCATACCAAGAAGAATTATTTCTGAACTTTTTCCACCTTTAATGTTCTCCATACAAATCTGAAATCATGTTGAAGGGAGAAAATAAAAATAATCCTAAAAAAAATGTAATTGTATAAGTGTGAACAACTTCTTATAATTGGGGATGGGATTATGTTTAGAATTAGCTAATCACATCCCTACCCTCATCATGGGAGATTTCAACATCCCCATTGCTCTTCCCCTTTCCCCATCTGCTACTCACCTTTTATCTCTAACCTTCTCGTCTGGCCTTTCGCAGCTTACTAATTCTCCAACGCATGAAGACTGAAACTCCCTCGACTTGGTCTTCTCTCGGCTTTGTACAGTGGATGATTTTGCAAACTCCCCTCTCCCGCTCTCTGACCACAATCTTCTTTCATTCTCTATCAAGAACTGCCAGGCTGCTCAGGTCACCCCCACTGTCCATATTTATAGAAACATACAGGCCATTAACACCCAGAAACTTATGAAGAACTTGCAGTCTTCATTGGCCCCTATCTCCTCCCTCTCATGTCCTGATTCAATGTAATGCTTCAATGCAGAAACACTTCAAAGTGCCCTGGATGAATTTGCACCCCCTATAAATAGAACACCACAACACAGACGGCGACAACCCTGGCACACCCTGCAAACACGTTTCCTGCAGCGGTGCTCCAGGTGTGCCGAACGTCTGTGGAGAAAACCCAATCTACACAAAGATTTCATCCATTATAAGTTTATGCTTAGAATATACAACACTGCCCTTCACCTCTCCAAACAAACCTATTTCAACACCCTCATCACCTCACTGTCCAATAACCCGAAACATCTCTTTGACACTTTTCATTCTCTACTCAACCCAAGAGTACAGGCCCCAACCACGGAGCTCCGAGCTGACGATCTGGCCAATTACTTCAAAGAAAAAATTGACCAGATTCGACAGGAAATTATCTCCCAATCACCTCATACCATGCACTGTCCTCCCTCCCTCACTGCATCTAGCTCACTCTGATTTTGAACCAGTCACAGAAGAACAAGTAAGCAGGCTCCTTGCATCTTCTCGCCCAACCACTTGCACCAGTGACCCATTTCTGTCACATCTCCTCCAGTCCCTTTCCCCTGCTGTCAACCCTCACCTAACAAAAATATTTAACCTCTCTCTCTCTTCTGGTATCTTTCCCTCCTCATTTAAGCATGCCATCATACATCCACTACTTAAAAAAACCATCTCTCTCGACCAAAACTGTGCCGCTAACTATAGACCTGTCTCTAATCTTCCCTTCATCTCTAAACTCCTGGAACGCCTGGTCCACTCCCGTCTTATCCGCCATCTCTTTGATAACTCTCTTCTCGACCCTCTCCAATCCAGTTTCTGCTCTTTACACTCTACTGAAACTGCCCTCACTGAATTCTCTAATGATCTACTAACAGCTAAATCAAATGGTCATTACTCCATGCTAATTCTCTTGGATCTCTCTGCAGCATTCGACACTGTGGATCAACAGCTCCTCCTCACTATGCTCCGTTCCATTGGCCTCAAGGACACCGTTCTCTCCTGGTTCTCCTCCTATCTCTCTGACCGCTCCTTTACTGCAACTTTTGCCGGTTCCTCCTCCTCTCACCTTCCCGTTACTGTTGGGGTTCCTCAAGGATCGGTTCTAGGCCCCCTCCTCTTCTCCTTGTACACTGCCCCTATTGGTCAAACAATCAGTAGATTTGGTTTCCAGTACCATCTCTATGCTGATGACACCCAATTAAACGCTTCTTCTCCTGACATCACGCCAGCCTTTCTAGAAAACACCGGCGATTGTCTAAACGCTGTGCCTAACATCATGTCCTCACTATATCTGAAACTGAATCTGTCAAAGACTGAATTCCTTGTGTTTCCTCCCTCTACAAATGTACCAATACCCGACATTGCCATTTCTGTGTGTGGTTCCACCATTACTCCCCAGCAACATGCCCGCTGTCTTGGGGTCATACTTGACTCAGAGCTTTCCTTTGCCCCCCACATTCGATCACTGGCTCGCTCTTGTCATCTGCACCTCAAAAACATTTCTAGAATTCGACCTTTTCTTACTTTTGACTCTGCAAAAACTCTTACTGTTTCTTTTATTCATTCTCGTCTCGACTATTGTAACTCTCTTCTAATCGGTCTCCCTCTTACCAAACTCTCCCCTCTCCAATCTGTCTTGAATGCTGCAGCCAGGATCATATTCCTCACCAATCGTTACACCGATGCCTCTACCTTGTGCCAGTCATTACACTGGCTACCCATCCACTCCAGAATTCAGTATAAACTTATTACCCTCACCCACAAAGCCCTCCATGGCTCAGCACCACCCTACACCTCCTCCCTTGTTTCAGTATACCACCCTACCAGCGCCCTCCGTTCTGCTGCTGACCTGAGGTTAGCATCCTCAATCAGAACCTCCCACTCCCGTCTCCAAGACTTTACACGTGCTGTGCCAATTCTTTGGAATGCACTTCCCAGGTCAATACGATTAGTCCCCAATCCCCACAATTTTAAGCGTGCCCTGAAAACGCATTTATTCAGACTGGCCTATCGCTTCAACACATTAACCTAATCTACCCTGTGTGGCACAGCCAAAAGATTTACCATAACCAGGTTCCCCGCATCATGTTCCCACATGCTTTATGCATCCATTAGCCCTCTGTGTCTGTACTGTTACACACTTAACATTATGGCTGGTCCAAACAATCAGGGCAACTGTTACCACCCCACCTTTCGTGTCTACCTCTTTCCTCAAAGACTGTAAGCTTGCGAGCAGGGCCCTCATTCCTCTTGGTATTTGTTATAATCTATGTGATTATTTTTATGCTGTAATGTCTATTGTCTGTACAAATCCCCTCTGAAATGTAAAGTGCTGCAGAATATGTCGGCGCTATTGAAATAAAATTTATTATTATTGTTTATAATCACATATAAACTGTTGTTACATAGTAGTCAGTACACAGCTGCCATCATTTAAAGTGATTCTGATTAACACCATGTAATGTTTAGCTTTTCTAGTAGGATTTCTCTGACATTTTCTTAGCTGCATTTTACAGCAATATCCATGATCCATAACCAGCTGCCATAGCAAAGGGATGCAATTGTTGAAAGTTATCAGGCGAAGGGTACAAATACAACTTGCAAGAAATTAAACACACCATGGAATAGTGCGAAGACAGTCATCAAGATGAGGCTTAAATTTGGCACAAAAAACTGGAACTCCCTCAAAAGTTAATGATATTAGACAAGAAAATTGATCTGGGAGGCTGCCAAGAGTCCTACAACATTGAAAGAGCTGCAGGAATTTCTGGCAAGTGCTGGTTTGTGTACTGCATTTGACAACAATCACTCACTTTCTTCATATGTCTTGTCTGTGGGGCAGGGGGCAAGATGGAAGCATTTTCTTACAAAAGAAAACATCGAAGTGCAGCCATATTTTGCCAAAACCTACCTCAAATCTGTCAAAAGCATGTAGGAACACTTGTTGTGGTCTGATAAGACAAAGGATGAATTTTTTACCCATACCCCGAAAAGGTTACGCTTGTCACATAGCCAACAGTGGACATCACTGAAAGAACACCATATCCACAGTGAAACATGATGGAGACAGCATGATTTTGGATTGTACTGGCAGCTGTAAATGGGGCTTTAGTCAGGTTGTAGGGAATTATGAAAAGTTCCAAATATCAGTCAATTTTTCATGAAAACCTTCAGGCCTTTGCTAAAAAATTTAAGATTAATTTCACCTTTCAGAACATTAATCCTAAGCATACCTCCAAATCAACAAAAGAATGGCTTCAATAGAAGAATGTTGAGTTTTGGAATAGCCAAGCCAGAACCCAGATCTGAAATCAATTGAAAATCTGTAGATTGACCTAAAGGGGGCTGTAAACAGGAGATGTCCTCCTAATTTGACAGATTTGGAGAGCTACTGCAAAGAAGAGTGGGCAAAGATTGTCAATTCTAGATGTGCCATGTTGATAGACTTCTACCAAAAAAGACTGAGTGCTGTCATAAATTCAAAGGGTACTTCAATAGAAGTATTTGGTTGAAGGTGTGGATATTTATTCAACTTCATTATTTTAAGTTTTTTTCTTCATTCAATAAGATTTCAGTTTAATTTAATTGAATAGATCATAGTTATTTAAAAAGGTGGAAAAAATAGGGATTTTTGTGTACTCACCGGAAAATCCTTTTCCCCGAGCCAATCATTGGGGGACACAGTAAGTCTCACTCTGTGTGTCCCCCAATGAGGTGTAGGAGAAAATCTGAACTATTTCTTCTTGGTATGATTTTTTTTTTACTTGATAAAATCGTGACGATTTAACAGTACTGTGTGGATGTTTTATATCCACTGTATGGTGAAGTGACAAAGGCTATGTTCAACAGAACTCAGAGAAAAGCAAAAATAAAACAAAACAAAAAAAAACTGAGCCCCTGGTAAGAAGACAACACCTTTTTGTTTGATTTATTAGGGCATTTAGCGGCATTATCTTGCCAGACTGAGGTGGCTCTCGCTCTAGTGGATCTGCTCATCCAGGCAATCTATTTGAAGAAAAAAAAGCCATACTACTCAAAAAAAAAAATCACTACACCAGACAAAAGGTAATAAAACATTTTTCCCCATGCAGAATAGTGCAGCAAATATTACCTGACTGTGCACAGACTCTGTGTCATCTCCCTGTTTTTGTGTGGCTTCTGATTTTTCATTTTGAGCTACTTCTTTTTGATTTTGTAGACCAGACCCTTCACCAACGTTTGCTGCTGGGCTAGACACAGCGTCTGTCTGGGTTGAAGAAGATACAACTACAGCTTGAGGTTCTACTACATTCACAGTCTGAACTTCTTTGTGTCTAAAACCTAAAGATAAATGATCCTCTGCCTCCAGTGGTTGGACAGAAGGTGGAGCAGATGGAGCCTCTTTTCCAGGGCATTGTTGATTTTCTTCCAGAATATGCTCTGTTTCCATGGCCTCCTCCTGATCACCAGAGAAGTCTTTGGCAGAACTTTCTGGTACAGAGTGATCATCCGGGACCTGATCACTGCAGATTTCTTTCAAGTTTTGTGAAGCAAGAGATGTTTCCTCATTTTCTTTGCTGGAGAACTGGAATGGACTTCCTCTGCAAACAGCACAATGTGGAATATTAGCAATTCATCAGTTATATGATCTACATGAAATGCAAGTAGGAGTAGTATCTAGTTACTTTCTTCTGTGCCATTGTCATTATTGAACTAAAAGTCAAAGCATCTCTTGGTTTTTAACATCTTTGACGGACAAGTAATACGGACACCAGATCATTTATCAAACTCTACAGGCAGTTATGTGCACACATTTGGATGGTGGTGCGGCCAGGAGTAGGACAAAAGTGGCAATTTTAAGCCCAATAGCTAATTTGGCTGATGGACAATTGAAGGCAGGCAGCAAAAATACAAAGCAAAAATACAAAAACAAAACAAAGACCGCACACATCTAAGGAATATGAGAATGCAAGTGTGAGTTCAATGATAGCACTAGAAATACTGATTTGAGAAACAAAAATTCAATCAGACGTACGACAGCACAATCTAGCATCAGATGCACATGAAAAATAAAAAAAAGTCTTCAATTCCATATGTGCAATCCTAGGGAAATAAAGCGTTCACAGCATCCATGATCATCTTCATCAATATACAAGGCATCTTTTTCAATGTTGCCCTTGCACATTATGCTCTGTATATTAATGGCGAATTAATGCTGGGGCAATTATTTTTTTCCTCCCCTTCTTCCAAGAAGGCATACAACTGCTATTTTTCTGGTGCTTTTGAATAACACTATTCTTTTTACCATTTAAAGTTACTGAAAATAGGGGGGGAAAAATTCCTAACGCGGTGCAATTGTTTCAGAGAACATATACTTAGAAGATCCAGTCGGGACCAGACTAGTACAACTGTGCTGCAGCTGATTGACAGGTCTCTCCCTATGTAGACATGAGGGAGAGACCCATCACATGTAGCAGTGCTGGGAGGATCTTCAAAGTATCGGTTCTGGTGTTGGAGGGAATAATATACATGGCAGCTGGGCTGTAATTCAAGCTGCCAGGAATGGTCCCAGGCTCCGCTTAACATCTTGAGGCAACTTCTCAACAATGTGTTCATCTCTGTCATTTTCAAGCACATAATCTGTGCCTCCAGATTGGAGTTTTGTTTAACGCCACAACGGCATGCAGAAAACAATGAAAGTATATAATTACATATTCACAGCACCAGGTTTCCATGACCCAGGTTTTCTCCAGTGCTACAATGTTCAGTTGGGAAGTAGTTCCTTGCAAATGACAACTTTATATCCGATATTAGGATATCAGAGTTTCTGCTGTCTTGTGACACAGAGATAGTAGTAAGAAAACAGCTCACCACACCTGCAACTCTTCATCCTCAGGTGCCTGATAAATGGAGCGAAGTAGCAAGGATCAAACCTTTAGAAAAAATGGCACTCCGTCTTCTTTATAAAAGTATATTCTTTATTTCTTCAAAAAGTATACACAGATATATAAACATCTGATGAATTTCAGAACTGAGTTTCCTTATTCATAGGTGTCGGAGAATAAAGATTGTTCACGATTAAAAAGCAAAAAAAAAAAAAAATAATAATAATTTAATCAGGTCATAGGTTTAAACCTTGATGAGATATCTACATGATTTAGACCTATGGCATGATTAAGACAAAACATTATTAAAATGTTCTCATGACATGCTGCACCTACACTGTATATGATTAACTGTAACTATACTATGTAATGTTTGTTCTCTGCTTTCAGAGGTTGGGGTTTATCTCATTTATTAGCATTCACCTACGGACTTACATGTCGATTGGGAGTAGGAAATGACATCCGAATAGGAAGAGGGTGTTTGTTCACCAATAAAAAAGAGGGATTTTTGGTTCTTACCGTAAAATCTCTTTCTTGGAGCCTTCATTGGGGGACACAGAATACCATGGGTGTATGCTGCTGCTGCTGCTAGGAGGCTGACACTATGCAAAAACAAGAAAATTGGCTCCTCCCCGGCAGTATACACCCACCGACAGATACCAAGTACCTCAGTTGGTGAAAAAGCAGGATAGGCAACAGAACTTTAAACATATGTACAACCCAACAAGGGGCTCAACAAGCCCAACACGGTACAACTTAAACAGGGGAGGGTGCTGTGTCCCCCAATGAAGGCTCCAAGAAAGATTTTACGGTAAGAACCAAAAATCCCTCTTTCTTTATCGCCTTATTGGGGGACACAGAATATCATGGGACGTTCCAAAGCAGTCCCCAAGGGCGGGAACAGCAATAAGGAACAACGAACAAGAAGGGCTTAGGTCGGCCGGTGTGCCACCGCCGCCTGCAGAACCTTTCTACCAAAAACTGCATCCGATGAGGCCTGGGTATGAACCCTGTAGAACCTCGCAAAAGTGTGTAAGGACGACCAGGTCGCGGCCCTGCAAATCTGTAAAGCCAAAGCCTGGTGACGCACAGCCCACGAAGCTGCCACAGCCCGGGTGGAGTGGGCTCTCACTCCCAGAGGGGGCCGCTTTTCCTGAAGTCGGTACGCTTCCAGAATAGTAGAACGAATCCAGCGAGCTATCGTGGATTTGGACGCCGGAAACCCTTTCCGGCGACCTTCAGAGATGACTAGCAAGGAATCGGATTGACGAAAAAAAGCAGTCCTGGCGAGATAAACACGCAAGGCTCTGACTACATCTAGTTTGTGGAGGGACTTCTCAATGGGGTGAGACGGAGCCGGGCAAAAAGATGGAAGAACGATATCCTCATTGATCTGGAAAGAGGATACGACCTTTGGGAGAAAGGATGTAATGGCAATCAAGAAAGTTACCTTCCACGAGAGAAGGGATAAAGGAATGTCCTGGATAGGCTCAAACGGCGCCTTTTGGAGAGCGCTAAGGACGAGACTGAGATCCCACGGATCTATCGGCGAATGATGCGGAGGAGCCACATGGGCGACCCCTTGGAGAAAAGTCTTAACCTGCTGTAAAGCCGCCAGCTCTCTTTGAAAGAGGATAGACAGGGCGGAGACCTAGCCCTTGAGGGTACTGAGGGACAGACCCGCATCTAAACCAGACTGGAGGAACCCCAGAATAGATGGAATGGAAAAGGACATAGGAAAGACTTTTTTACCGTCGCACCAACAGAAAAAGAGGGATTTTGGGTTCTTACCGTAAAATCTCTTTCTTGGAGCCTTCATTGGGGGATACAGATGACCATGGGGTGTATGCTGCTGCTGCTAGGAGGCTGACACTATGCAAAACAAGAAACTTAGCTCCTCCCCGGCAGTATACACCCACCGACAGGCACCAAGTACCTCAGTTGGTGAAAAAAGCAGTAGGAGAAGCAACCAAAACCATAAACATACTGTATGTACCACCTCAACAAGGGACTCTCAGACCCAACACGGTGGTACTAAAACAGGGAGGGTGCTGTGTCCCCCAATGAAGGCTCCAAGAAAGAGATTTTACGGTAAGAACCCAAAATCCCTCTTTCTTTATCGCCTTATTGGGGGACATAGATGACCATGGGACGTTCCAAAGCAGTCCCGAGGGTGGGAACAGCAATAAAGGAACGAAATAAGGAAGGGCTTAGGTCGGTCGATGCGTCACCGCCGCCTGCAGAACCTTCCTACCAAGAGCTGCATCAGAGGAGGCCTGGGTACGAACCCTGTAGAACCTCGCAAAGGTGTGCAAAGACGACCAGGTCGCAGCCCTGCAGAGTTGTAAGGCTGAAGCCTGGTGCCGCACAGCCCAAGAAGCCCCTACAGCCCGGGTGGAGAGGGCTTTCACCCCCGGAGGGGGCCGTTTCTCCTGAAGACGGTAGGCTTCCAGGATGGTAGACCGAATCCAACGACCAATTGTGGATTTGGAAGCCAGAAGACCTTTCCGGCGACCCTCAGAAATGACCAGCAAGGAATCAGATTGGCGAAAGGAAGCGGTCCTGGCAAGGTAAACACGCAAGGCTCTCACTACATCCAGGTTGTGGAGCGACTTTTCCAGAGGATGAGCAGGCGCAGGACAAAACGATGGAAGGACGATATCCTCGTTAATGTGAAAGGGGGATACCACTTTCGGAAGGAAAGAAGGAACTGGCCTGAGAACAACCTTATCTTGGTGGAGGATAAGGTAAGGAGAACGACAGGATAAGGCTGTCAGCTCAGAAACTCTCCTGATGGATGTAATGGCGATTAGAAAAGCCACCTTCCATGAAAGAAAAGACAGAGGGATATCCTGAATCGGCTCGAACGGCGCATTCTGGAGAGCGCCAAGAACAAGATTGAGATCCCATGGATCTATCGGAGAACGATGAGGAGGAGCCACATGGGCAACTCCTTGGAGAAAAGTCTTCACTTGCGGTAAGGAAGCTAGATCCGTCTGGAAGAAGATTGCTAGGGCAGATACCTGGCCTTTGAGAGTACTGAGGGATAGGCCCGCATCCAAGCCGGATTGGAGGAAACCAAGAATGGGAGGAATTGAGAATGATAGTGGAAAAACATAGTTTTCGTCACACCAACGAAAAAAGGCCTTCCAGTACCTATGGTAAATGCGGGAGGAAGCCGGCTTCCGAGCCTTAATCAAGGTCTGAATAACCCGGTTGGAAAACCCTGATTCCTTCAGAATCGTGGCCTCAACGGCCATGCCATTAAACTCAGAGACTGAGAACTCTGGTGGTAAAGGGGGCCTTGCGAGAGAAGATCTGGACGGTCTGGAAGCCTCCAGGGGACGTCCGTGAGCATGTTCACCAGCTCCGCGTACCAAGGGCGTCTCGGCCAGTCTGGAGCCACTAAGATGACCGGGATGCCCTCTGACTTTATCTTTTTGACCACTCTTGGGATCAGGGCAAGCGGAGGAAACAGGTAAGGTAGGTGGAACTGGGACCACGGAATTACTAGGGCGTCGTAACCGACGGCTAATGGATCCCTGGACCTGGCTACAAAGGGAGGAACCTTGTTGTTCATCCGAGAGGCCATGAGATCGACGTCCGGGGTGCCCCAGCGCTGGCATATCTGACTGAAGACTGTGGGATGAAGGGACCATTCGCCTGTCGCTAGACCTTGGCGACTCAAGAAGTCGGCTGCCCAGTTTTCCACCCCTGGAATGTGAACGGCGGAAATTGCCGGCACATGACGCTCTGCCCAGCGGAGAATCCTTGCCACTTCTGACATCACCTGCCTGCTGCGAGTACCGCCCTGGTGGTTTATGTATGCCACGGCCGTGGCGTTGTCCGACTGAATGCGGACCGGTTTGCCTACGAGAAGATGCTGCCAACGAAGGAGAGCGAGGAAGATTGCCCTGATCTCCAGAAGGTTGATGGGCAGAAGAGTCTCCTGGGGGTTCCAACGCCCTTGGGCCGTTCTCTGATCGTAGACCGCCCCCCATCCTAGGAGACTGGCATCGGTGGTGATGACCTGCCACCGAGGCGGGAGAAAGGATCTTCCGTGGAAAACTGACGCCGACAACGTCCACCAAGTCAGCGATTGTTTGACTCTGAGCGGAAGAAGAATGGGGCGATCCAGAGAAAACGAGGTCTTGTCCCAGACTGACAGGAGGAACAGTTGGAGAGGGCGAGAGTGTAATTGTGCAAATGGCACTGCTTCCATAGAGGCTATCATCTTCCCCAGGACTCTCATGCAGGACCGAAGGGACATGATCCTCGAGCGCCGAAGGGACTGGATCCCCTTGCGAAGGGTTGAAAACTTGTCTCTCGGTAGGAAGACTCGGGCTAGATTCGTATCGAACTCCATGCCCAAAAAGGTCAGACGCTGGGTAGGGCACAGAGTGGACTTGTCCTTGTTGACTATCCATCCCAGGCGTCTGAGGGCATCCAAGGTTATGTGAAGACAGTCTTGGCGGGACGAGCCCTTGATCAGGAGATCGTCCAGGTAAGGGATGATAAGAATCCCTCTGGATCGAAGGATGGCCATGACTGTTGCCATCACCTTCGTGAAGACACGAGGGGCGGAGGCTAGGCCGAAGGGAAGGGCTGCGAACTGATAATGATTGTTCTGAATTGCAAAGCGGAGGTATCTCTGATGCCGCCGAGAAATGGAGATGTGGAGGTAGGCATCCTGTATGTCCACCGAGCAGAGAAACTCTCCGGGCTCCATCGAGGCTATTACCGAACGCAGAAACTCCATCTTGAAGTGGCGGATCTTCACGTGGCGATTGAGCAGCTTGAGGTCCAAAATTGGGCGAAGGGAGCAGTCCTTTTTCGGGACTAAAGAGATTCGAGTAGAACCCTAAAAACCGCTCGTTTGTAGGAACGGGAACGATGACCCCGGCGGAAAGGAGAGAGGAGACGGCCTGAAGGAACCCTGGAACCTGTGATCGCTGTTTTGGGGTTCGAGACAGACAGAAACGACTGTTTGGGAGGGAAGAAAACTCAATTTTGTATCCGGATGTGATGATTTCCCTGACCTGACGTCGTCGTCAACGGATAGCCACGCGTCCTTGAAAAAGGAAAGTCTGCCTCCCACCCTGGAAAGCTTTCCAGGTGGGGGTGACCCGTCACTTAGATGAAAACCTTCCGGATCGAGAGCCTGAGGACCTGGAAGGCTGACCCCTGGCTCTCCAGCGAGGGGCCGGCTTATACGATGGCTTTCTCCGGTCATTGGAAGCAGTGTTCCGGTCCTGCTGGGATGAACCGTCTGTGGGAGAGAAGGGGCGAAAGGACCTAAAAGGCCGAGAAACCTTCTTGTTAAAGAACCTCTTAGGGCGGGACTGGGGAAGGGAAGTGCTCTTTCCACCAGTGGCATCCGAGATTATCTGATCCAGCTTGGCGCCAAAGAGCCTAGTGCCGTGAAATGCCAGGTTGGTGAGCGACTTCTTTGAGGTGGTATCCGCATTCCAAGACTTCAACCAAAGAATGCGGCGTACAGCCACAATGTTGCTGTTAGCTCTAGCTACGCACCCTGCCGCGTCCAAGTAGGCGGCCAGAAGGTACTTGCCTGCGTGATTAATTTGGTCTGCTAAATCTGCCAGCTCGTCCTGAGGAGCTGCCGCTGAAATGCCCCTGCGCAGAATTTTCGCCCAAGCCGAAATGGCTTTCGCCACCCAAGCGGATGCGAAGATAGGGCAGAGGGATGCACCGGATGCCTCAAAGATAGACTTAGCCAACGACTCTATTTGCCTGTCTGATGGGTCCTTAAGAGAAGCTCCGTCCGGAAGGGAAAGCACCGTCTTAGAGGAAATACGAGAAACTGGTGGATCTACCTCGGGAGCTTTGGTCCATTTCGTGACTAGATCCGCATCGAAGGGATAAAGTACATCTAAGTACTTGCGGCCTGAGAAACGTTTCTCAGGATGTTGCCAGTGATTGGCTAAGGAAGTGTCGAAATCCTTATTAGGAAAGGTTCGAGATGGAGGCCTCGCCTTCTTAAGGGAAACAGAGCATTCCTGAGGGGGGGCCTTATCCTTCTTTATCTTGAGTGTTTGGTATATAGCCGATATGAGACTATCTACCATCTCCCGAGTTCTAGCTATGTCGTCCGCCTCTGAGTCTGATCCAGATTGTGAATCCTCGTCTGACCCAGGATCGTCTGCCGATGAGGGAGACGAGGAGCGTAGCCTGAGAGAAGAGGAGGGACCCTGCGAACCGGAAGAAGAGCCAGACAGGTCCCGCTTCCTAGAGTCCCTACCTGGTCTGTCCGTCTGAGGGCCACGGTCCGGTGCTGTCGACTCACTATGAGAGGCGGTCGGTGCACAGGTGACTGCAGATAACTGAGGTAACCGCTCTAAGACCTGGACCAGCGATTGAGACACCTTTGTCAGCTCAGAAACTGACTGAGACATCGCCACGGCCCATTCAGGGGGTGGGGTGGTCTCCGCCCGGGGTTCGGAGTGCTCCTGAGGGGCAGACATGGTGGAAGGGCTGCAGGACGGGCAGAGGGGAGACGACTGACCTGAAGCCCACTTCTTATTGCAGTGCGCGCAGGCGTAGTGAGTAGCGGTGGGTCTGGAGCAGAAGGCCCTTGCAGGGTTGGGCATAAGTCTCAGTGGTAGAAAACACTACCTGAGGAAAACTGCGGGGGGAAAGCTAAGTTAGGCGTCAGGGATAGTCAGCGTCTAGCCTACCGAGGTTCAGAAGAAACTAGCGATGTGTCCCCCAGGCAAGGTCCGGAGAGAAGGAGGAAGAAGCTCGGCAATTCAGGAAGGAACGCTGGCGGTGGGCGGAGCTAAGCCACAGCACCGCGCGATTGGCTGAGACCCCAGTAGGGAGGGGGGCGGTTAAAGACACTGACAGGGCTGAAATGAAAGCAGCCCTGAGATAGGCTGTAGAAGCGCGCAAAGAAAGCGCGCGCAGGGAGAGGGAGGACCGCTTTTGAAAATGAAAGCGCTCCCTCAGCTTTCACTAGCGTCGGCGCGCCCGGGCTCCCTGTGGGCTGAATACTGAGGACCGGGAGTGCTGACAGAGGAAGCGCCCCCCCCACGGACCCCCCCCCCCTCGCGACAGGAGGGACGCGCGCCTGTCAGAGCGCTGGGTCAAAAGAGCGGGGAATTCAAACAGGAGAAGAGGTACTCTGCCGTACGTGATTGCTGAATGTGGTCCTTGATTGGTCTGTGAGCGCAGGGAACATTCAGACAAGCTTACCTGATGTCCCTGAAGAGGCTGACCACAGGGGCCCACGATAGAGCGCAAGCCGCTGGGAGAGGCGATCCTCAGTACCCGCACCAGCCGTATGGTGCAGAAGACTGCTCCAATCCCCGTGTCAGGGGAAACGTCACCGCTGGCGACCGCCGTCTTCCTCTCAGCCCTGTCCTGGGAGAGGGATGAGGAGGGGAATCGGCAAGGACCGGACACCTATCCATGGACCCTAGCACCCGAAGGTGATAGGGAAAGGTCCTGCCTGCGGGCCTGAGAGTTGCGATGTGGGCAATACCACATTGCTCGCTCAGCCACATTAATAGGAAAAGCAGGATGAACTCACATCCCGTTTCCTGATGCTGTATCTGGAAAAGAAAGGGGAAATCATTAAAAAACACAACTAAAACCTGAAAAGAAAAGGATTAAATGCGGATCTGGGGAGATCCCGGTCCGCCTCCTACAGACACTAAGCACAAACTGAGGTACTTGGTGCCTGTCGGTGGGTGTATACTGCCGGGGAGGAGATAAGTTTCTTGTTTTGCATAGTGTCAGCCTCCTAGCAGCAGCAGCATACACCCCATGGTCATCTGTGTCCCCCAATAAGGCGATAAAGAAAGGCCTTCCAGCACCTATGGTAAATGCGGGAAGAGGCCGATTTTCTGGCTTTGATCATAGTCTGAATCACCTGGTCGGACAAACCTGATTCTCTCAGGATCGCGGCCTCAATGGCCATGCCGTTAAATTCAGAGACTGAGAATTCTCGTGGTAAAGGGGATCTTGCGAGAGAAGATCCGGACGGTCTGGAAGCCTCCAGGTAACGTCCGCGAGCATGTTCACCAGCTCCGTGTACCAAGGGCGTCTTGGCCAGTCTGGGGCCACCAGAATCACTGGTACGCCTTCCGATTTTATCTTTTTGACCACTCGAGGGATCAAGGCAAGAGTCGGAAATAGATAAGGAAGGACTCGGAACTGGGAACACGGAATTACCAGGGCGTCGTAAGCGACGGCTAGAGGGTCCCTGGACCTGGCTACGAAGCGCGGAACATTGTGGTTCATCCGAGATGCCATGAGATCGACATCTGGGGTGTCCCAGCGCTGGCATATCTGATGGAAGACTGAGGGGTGAAGGGCCCATTCACCTGATGCTAGACCTTGACGACTAAGAAAGTCACCCGCCCAATTTTCCACCCCTGGAATGTAAACAGCGGAGATCACAGGAACGTGACGTTCTGCCCAGCGCAGTATCTTGGCTACTTCCGCCATTACTTGCTTGCTGCGCGTGCCCCCTCAGTGGTTTATGTATGCCACAGCCGTGGCGTTGTCAGACTGAATGCGGACCGGCTTGCCGAGGAGGAGAGGCTGCCAGTGAAGAGGAGCCAGGAAGATTGCTCTGATCTCCAGAAGATTGATGGGGAGAAGAGCCTCCTGTGGGTTCCACCGGCCTTGAGACGTTTTTAGATGGAACACCGCTCCCCACCCTAGAAGGCTGGCATCGGTGGTGATGACTTGCCATTGAAGCGGAAGAAAGGACCTCCCTTGAAGAACTGACTCTGGCCTTGCCCACCAAGTCAGGGATTGTCTCACTCTGAGGGGAAGGAGAATGGGACGGTCCAAGGACAGCGAGGTCTTGTCCCAGGCCGAAAGAAGAGCCAACTGAAGGGGATGAAGATGAAATTGTTCAAAGGGCACCGCTTCCATGGAAGCTACCATCTTCCCCAGAACCTTCATGCAGGACCGAAGGGGAATGGGGGTTGGCCGCTTGAGAAGTCGGATCCCCTTGGAAAGAGCTGCAAATTTCTCCTTCGGAAGAAACACGGGCTAGATTTGTGTTGAATTCCATGCCTAGGAAGGTCAGGAGCTAGGTGGGGGATCAAAATGGACTTTTCTTTGTTGATTATCCAACCGAGACGGCAAAGAGTGTCTAGGACTATCTGAAGACTCTGAAGACAGTCTTGCCGGGACGATCCCTTGATCAAAAGGTCGTCCAGATAAGGGATGATGAGGATCCCCCTGGAGCGGAGGATGGCCATGACTGTCGCCATCACCTTCGTGAAAACCCGGGAAGCGGAGGCCAGACCGAAGGGAAGAGCCGTGAACTGGTAATGGTCTTCCTGAATCGCAAAACGAAGGTATTTCTGATGTTGCAAACACACAGGGATGTGAAGGTAGGCATCCCGTATGTCCTTGTGTTCCATTGAGGCTATCACCGACCGAAGAGACTCCATTCTGAAGTGCAGAATCTTTACGTGGTGATTGAGCAATTTGAGGTCCAGGATTGGCCGAAAAGAACCGTCCTTTTTTGGGACAACGAAGAGATTTGAATAGAAGCCTGAAAATCGTTCGTGTACGGGAACCGGAACGATCACTCCGGCGGCAAGAAGAGAGGAGACGGCTTGAAAGAATCCTGGAATGTGAGACCGCTGTCTTGGAGGTCGGGACAGGAAAAAACGTCTCTTTGGCGGAGACGCAAACTCGACAACAGACAGCCAGGCGTCCATGAAAAAGGTAAGTCTGCCTCCCACCCTGGAAGAAATTCCAGGTGGGAGTGACCCGTCACTTGGAGGCAAACCTACCGGACCGGGTACCTGACGACCTGGGGTATTGACGTCTAGATCTCCAGCGGGGAGCGGGTTTGTAAGATGGTCTTTTCTGCTCTCGCTCCCTAGAGGCGGAAGGCCGATCTTGCTGGGTAGATCTCTCTGATGACGCGAAGGGACGAAAGGGCCTAAACGGCCGGAAACCCCCTTCCTAACATCCGACGTACTATCCCGTCCACGGTACCCGGGCCCGTATGACCGTGGACGGGATAGTACGTCGGGCCCTTTAATGCGATACCGCGACTAAAGTCGCGGTGATCGCATTAAAATTCCGACGCCATCTCACCTTACAAAAGATGGCGTCGGCATCCCGGGCTGCGATCCCGCCCCCCCGGCATTCAGAGCGCTGTGATTGGCTGTTCAATTCTGAACAGCCAATCGCAGCGTTTCTCATTGTTTCAGCCAATCAGCTTGGCTGAAACAATGATGTCCTAGGCTGGGATCGAGTACTGATGTACTCGATCCTAGAGCCGGTGCCTGGCAAAAAGCACCCGGATTGGCGTGATCGCCGATGTGATCGATCGCGCCAATCGCAGTGCACAGCGGCGCTATATCGCCGCTGTGCCCTGCCAGTACCGGCCAGGATCGGTGCTATATCAGGCCAGGAGTTGGCTGGCTCGATCGATTAGATCGGCGATCGCGCCAACCACAGGGCACAGCGGCGGTCACCATGTGACCGCTCTGTGCCCTGCTGGTGACCTGGGCATGACCTGCCTAGTAATCGGAGCTCTGAGCTCCGATTCTAGGCAGTTGCCATGTTCACCAGGCAGATCAGGGATTGGTGGGATCGATGTAATCATTCGATCCCACCAATGACAGGGCACAGCAGCGATGTGACCGCTCTGTGACCTGCCCCTGACCTGCCTCTGACCTGTCTGCAGGGGTCCTCACTCTAGCTGAGGATTCCTGCAGAGAGGTCAGACGCAGCAAGAGCTCCTGTGCTGGGTATTGTGGTGCCACAGCTTGTAGCATCACAATCCCTGCAGAAGAAAGAAGAAAGAAAACTACAACTGTAAGTGTTAATTGATCCCTGATCCCCTGCCCAATCTATCTTCACCCCCCCAATCTATCTTCATCCCTCCATCCCCCCTCCACCCCCCCTCTTACCCCCCTTCACCCCCCTTTTACGCCACCTCCGTGCGCAGCCGCCGAGCGTTGATCGGTGACGCAGTTCACCGATCAACACTCGAGCTCGCTTTTTTTTCCTTAGCCCCCTTTGCGCCACTTCCGTACACACATCCCGCAGCCGCAAAAGTTGGATAAGTGACACACGTCACTTATCCAAGCTTGTGCCTGCCGTTTTTCATTTTTTTCACCCCCCTTTGTGCCACCTAACTGCAACCCTAACTGTTGATCCCTGCCCAATCTCTCTTCATCCACCCCAATCCCCCCATCCCCCTTCCACCTATTTTTACCCCCCTCCACCCCAGTTTTGCGCCACCTCCACGCGCAGCCGCCGAGCGTTGATTGGTGACGCAGTTCACCGATCAACACTCGAGCTCGCTTTTTTTTCCTTAGCCCCTCCGTACACACATCCCGCAGCTGCGAAACTTGGATAAGTGACACAGTTCACTTATCAGAGTTTGTGCCTGCAGTTTTCCTTTTTTTTCCACCCCCCCCCCTTGCGCCACCCCGTGCGCACATCCAGCAGCCTAGTTTTGATAAGTGACACTTATCAGCTAGGGCCTGCTGTTTTACACTTTTTTCCACAGCTTTTTCTTTACAGAAAGTTTACACCAATCACTCCCCCCCCCCCTCACGTACACATACAGTTTTCAATAAAGTGTACACCCAAGCACCATATTTACACAAAAATGTCATCAAATTCATCCCAACAGCGCTATTCAATGGAGGAGGCATATGCTATACTTGCCTCCGACACTGATAGCGATTTGGATGACAATACGACTTTTCTTTATTTTTCGGATTCTTCATCCTCTTCTTCTTCCTCTTCCCCCTCCTCATCTTCCTCCTCGGGTCCTGCGGAACCGCCACGCAGACGCTCCAGGACAGAAGATGAGGCAGCGCCCACCATGCCCGCAGCTGACCCAGTGCTCCCCGTATGGACCTCGCCCCCCCGAAAATTACGAGCCAATCAAGTTTGACACCACCGGCCTCACAGAAATTGACTTTTTCAAAGTCTTTTTCTCTGAGGATTTTGTTAACCTCATGGTGGAGCAAACTAATTTGTACGCTCGTCAATTTTTGGAGCAAAACCCGCGTTCAACATTTTCAAACTGGTCTCCTGTAGACGCAGTTGAAATGACACAGTTTTGGGGCCTGGTCCTTCATATGGGGATACTGAAGAAGCCGGAAATTCGGCAATATTGGAGTGCTGATATTTTATACAACACTCCAGTGTTCCGAATGGTCATGGCCCGGACGCGTTTTGAGGCCATCCACAAGTTTCTGCATTATACTGATAATGCACAGTGTCCCGCACGAGATGACCCCAACTTTGACCGTCTGTTTAAAGTTCGGCCGGTCATCGAACACTTCAACAAAAAGTTTGCTGAAGTGTACGTGCCCCAAAGGGACATCTGCGTGGATGAGTCCTTGGTTCACTTCAAGGGAAGGCTGCGATTCCGTCAATACCTGCCCAGTAAGAGGGCCAGGTACGGAATCAAACTCTAAGTTGTGTGAGAGTACCTCAGGGTACACCCACAAGTTTAGAGGTTTACGAAGGGAAGGACACCCGGATTGAACCCCCTGAGTGTCCTCCTTTCCTGGGAGTGAGTGGGAAAATTGTGTGGGATTTGGTGCACCCACTGCTGGATAAAGGTTATCACCTCTACACTGATAACTTTTATACCAGCATCCCACTCTACAAATCCCTCTCTGAGCGACGTACCGCAGCCTGCGGTACTGTCCGCAAAAATCAGAGAGGCCTCCCGAAGACGCTGCTTGGGCAGATAATCCGAAAAGGTGAGAGCAGAGCCAAATGTTGCGACCACCTACTGGTGGTCAAAGGACAAGAGAGATGTCCATCTCTTGACCACCATACACGGTGATGGCAGTACCCTCTGCACTGTACGGGGTACCTCTTCACAGGTCCGCAAACCGACATGTGTAGTGGGGAACAACAAAAACATGGGGGGAGTTGATCTCTCCGATCAACTCCTCCAACCGTACAATGCATTGAGGAAGGCCAAGGCGTGGTACAAAAAGCTGGCCGTGCACATCGTCCAAATGGCAATGCTCAACGCATTCCTGCTGTCACAATGTGCATGCCCCAGCGATACGACGTACCTTCAGTTCCAAGAGGTAGTGGTTAAGGCCCTGTTTGGCGCTCAGGAAGGAGCGGGCCCCAGTACTTCAGGAACTGAAGGTGCTCGTTTTGTCCCAGGTCAGCATTTTCCAGGGGTGGTTCCGCCAACCCCAAGAAAAGGTAAGCCGCAAAAAAGGTGTCGAGTGTGTTACAAAAAAGGAATACGCAGGGACACCACTTATCAATGCGACACCTGCCCCGAAAAACCTGGCCTGTGCATGAAGGATTGCTTCAAATTGTACCACATCTCCATGCACTACTAATTTACATTAGATTAGTTGGGGGCACATCTAGACTTGTTCTTTGGGGGTCTAGTATCCAAAATGATGTCATATGTGGGTTTTTTTCCTGTTTAGGCACATCAGGGACTCTGCAAATGGAACATGACGCCAGCAGACCATCAAAGTCTGCATTCCAAAACAACACTACTTCCCTTTCGAGCCCCGACGTGTGCCTAAACAGTTTTTTCCCACATGTGGGGTACCAGAGTACTCAGGACAAATTGGACAACGACTTTTGGGGTCCAATTTCTCCTTTTACTCTTGGGAAAATTAAAAATTGGGGACTAAATGATCATTTATGTGGGAACAAAACAGGATTTTATATTTTCACGCCTGGGCACTATAATCTTTAGTGAAACACTTGGGGTTTCAAAGTGCTCACCACACATCTAGATAAGTTCCTTAGGGGGTCTAGTTTCCAAAATGGGGTCACTTATGGGGGTTTCTACTGTTTAGGAACATCAAGGGCTCTGCAAATGGAACATGACGCCCGCAGACCATTCCATCAAAGTCTGCTTTCCAAAACGTCATTACTTCCCTTTCGAGCCCTGACGTGTGCCCAAACAGTAGTTTTCTCCCACATGTGGGGTATCAGGGTACTCAGGACAAATTGGACAACAACTTTTGGGGTCCAATTTCTCCTATTACTCTTGGGAAAATTAAAAATTGGGGACTAAATGATCATTTATGTGGGAACAAAACAGGATTTTATATTTTCACGCCTGGGCATTATAATCTTTAGTGAAACACTTGGGGGTTCAAAATGGTCACCACACATCTAGATAAGTTCCTTAGGGGGTCTAGTTTCCAAAATGGGGTCACTTGTGGGGGGTTTCCACTGTTTAGGCACATCAGACACTCGTCAAATGCGACATGGCGTCCGATCTCAATTCCAGCCAATTTTAGGTTGAAAAAGTCAAACGGGGCTCCTTCCCTTCTGAGCCCTGCCATGTGCCCAAACAGTGGTTCCCCCCCACATATTGGGTATCAGCGTACTCAGGACAAATTTGACAACAACTTTTTGGGTCCAATTTCTCCTGTTACCCTTGGGAAAATAAAAAAATTGTTGGTAAAATATTATTTTTGTGACTAAAAAGTTAAATGTTCATTTTTTCCTTCCACGTTGCGTCTGCTCCTGTGAAGCACCTGAAGGGTTAATAATCTTCTTGAATGTAGTTTTGAGTAGCTTCAGGGGTGCAGTTTTTAGAATGGTGTCACTTTTGGTTATTTTCTGCCATATAGACCCCTCAAAGTGACTTCAAATGTGAGATGGTCCCTAAAAAAATGGTTTTGTAAGTTTTGTTGTAAAAATTAGAAATCGCTGGTCAAATTTTAACCTTTATAACTTCCAAACAAAAAAAATGTTGTTTCCCAAATTGTGCTGATGTAAAGTAGACATGTGGGAAATGTTATTTAGTAACTATTTTGTGTCACATATTTCTCTGTTTTAAGGGCATACAAATTCAAAGTTTGAAAATTGCTAAATTATCAAAATTTTCGCCATATTTCTGTTTTTTTCATAAATAAACGCAAGTTATAGCGAAACATTTTTACCACTAAAGTGAAGTACAATATGTCACGAGAAAATCTCAGAGTTGCCTAGATCCGTTGAAGCGTTCCAGAGTTATAACCTCATAAAGGGACAGTGGTCAGAATTGTAAAAATTGGCTCGGTCATGAACGTGCAAACCACCCTTGGGGGTGAAGGGGTTAAAGAAACGTTTTGGTCAAGACTGTGGAAGGGAAGTGCTTGTACCACCAGTGGCATCGGAAATTATCTGATCCAACTTGGCTCCAAAGAGCCTAGAACCATGGAAAGGCAGATTGGTAAGTGACTTCTTTGAGGTAGTGTCCGCATTTCATGACTTTAGCCAAAGGACTCGGCGTACGGCCACTATGTTGCTGTTAGCCCTTGCCACGCACCCAGCCGCATCTAGGGCGGCGGCCAAAAGGAATTTACCCACATGATTAATTTGATCTGCCAGATCCGCCAACTCGTCCTGAGGAGCTGCTGCTAAGATGCCCCTGCGCAGAATCTTTGCCCAAGCAGAGATGACCTTTGCTACCCAGGCAGACGCGAAAATCGGACAGAGGGAGGCACCAGATGCCTCAAAAATTGATTTCGCTAGAGACTCTATTTGTCTGTCTGTTGGATCCTTAAGTGATGCCCCATCCGGGAGGGATAGGACCGTCTTTGAGGCTATGCGAGAGACAGGAGGATCCACTTCGGGGGCTTTGGACCATTTTGCGTGTAAATCCGCATCAAAGGGGTACAGGACATCTAAGTACCTGTGGCCTGAGAAGCGCTGCTCGGGGTGCTCCCAATGTTTGGTCAGTGTAGTATCAAACTCTTTGTGGTTTGGGAAAGTTTGGGATGGAGGCCTTGCCCGCTTAAATGGAATAGAACATTCCTGAGACGGGGGCTTGTCTTGTTTAATTTCTATGGTTTGAAAGATAGCTGAAAGGAGGCTATCGACCATATTCCGAGTTTTAGATATGTCATCTGCTTCTGAACTAGATCCCGATTGGGGATCCTCATCTGACCTAGTGTCGTCTCCTGAGGAGGGAGAAGGGCACCTGGGAGAAGCAGCCGGACCTAGAGAGCTGGAGGACGAGCCAGAGAGAACACGCTTCCTAGTAATTCTACTCGATCTGTCCCTCTGAAGGTCGCGGTCAGGTGCAGACGACTCACCTTGCGAGGCGGTCGGTGCACAGGTGGCTGTAGATAGCTGAGGCAAACGTTCTAGTACCTGGACCAGGGACTGAGACACTTTAGTCAGATCAGAGACCGACTGCGACATTGCCACGGCCCACTCTGGGAGAGAAGAGGTACCCTCATCCCGGGAATCTGTGTGCTCCTGAGAGGCTGACATGGCGGAAGGACTGCAGGACGGACAGAGGGGCAACGACTGACCTGAAGGCCACTTCTTTTTACAGCGTGCACAGGCGTAGTGAATAACGGTGGGCTTGAAAGAAAGCGCAGTTGAAGAGTTGAACATAGGTGGGATACGCCGTATGGCCGCACTAGATAAGATCAGGGACTGCAGAGGGGAGCCAATTTGCAATAAAGGGCTGAGCCTACCGAGAATCTGACGAGCAGCAGGACCCTGAAGTGTCCCCCAAGCAGCGAAGGGAGAAGAGAGATTCCAGTCAGGAAGCTGGCTGTGAGATTGAGGGAGGCGGAGCTTGGCGCCGGGACGTGATTGGGCCATGGAGGCGGGGGGGGGCGCGGTCGGTAAAAAAGATTGATGCCTCTGAAAGAAAAAGGAGCCCTGTAATAGGGTGGAATGGGCGCGCAAAAAAGGACGCCAGAGAGAAAAGGAGGAGCGCGTCCTGAGTGAAAGTGAAACCGCTCTCCCTCCCCGCCTGTATCTCTAGCCTGCAATGGCCGCGGCGCCAATAGATAGAGGTGAGCTGCGCCCCCATCGCTCTGGAAAAAACCTTCCCCAGTGATGAAAAGACCCATGCAGTTTATAGGCGACCTCTCCAGGAGACCGCTGATGCCTGTGCACGGCGGGGAGCGCGGCTGTCAGCATGAGGCACGCAGCTGGCAGAGAGGGAGGAGGGCGGGAATTTCAAATGTTGCTCAGAGACATGCCGGCTGAAGGAAACGATCAGACTCTTACCCGACGTCCCTGAAGAGGATAACCGCAGGGGCCCTGTGTAACAGTTAGGCCGCTGGGAGAAGACCTCTTACTCTCTGACATGTAGAAGACGGCGTTTTCTTGCTGGGAGCGAGGGATAGCCTGCTGACCACCGCAGTCTTCCTCTCAGCCCTGTCCCAGGAGAGGGGTGAGGGGTTGCTTTGGCAAGGACCGGCCACCCGTCATCCGCCCATAACACTGACTGGTGTTAGGGAAAGGTCCTGCCTGCGGTACTGAGAGGTGTGATGTGGGAAAATCACCACACTGCTCGCTCAGCCGCCTGATATAGGAAATCAGAGTGAAAACTACACCCTGTTTCCTGATAAGACCTGAAAGAAATAAGCGAGAAAAGATTAAAAAGTTCGACAAATACCTAAGGAAATAAAAGGATTATTAACTGCGGATCTAAGAAGATCCCGGTCCACCTCCTACAGACACTAAGCACAAACTGAGGTACTTGGTATTTGTCGGTGGGTGTATACTGCCAGGGAGGAGCCAATTTTCTTGTTTTTGCATAGTGTCAGTCTCCTAGCAGCAGCAGCATACACCCATGGTATTCTGTGTCCCCCAATAAGGCGATAAAGAAAAACAAATCGATGTTTGTTCTCAGACAGCCATTAATAAGGAAGCTTAATTCCAAAACAGTCAGTTGTCTGTATATCTGTGTATACCTGTGGTTTTTAGGATTTTTTAAAAAAGATAATAGCAAAGCCACAAAAGAGGACTAAAATCCTCCAAAAATTGAAAAAAACAGCAGAAAAAGCCCAGCACATTTGGTCTTGTATACAGGGGTGTACACACTGGGATGCATTGAGAGAGTGCTGGCTAGCCCGCCTAATCGAATAGTAGGGGCGTGACTAATAGGCTGAGAACCAGACACTATGCATTACCTTTATGTGAACAGCATCCTATACAGGCCTTTATTGTGCAATTGTATACTGGGCAGTCACCCCATCCATGAATGGGTAGGTGGTGAGTGGCTGTCTATTTAATATTTTGCACCTGTGTTGCCAACATCTTGCTATATGGGCTGGCTTCATCCTGTAGTGCATTTGTTCAGAAACCTGGGCAGGTAAGCGGTGCTGCCTTTTTTTCTGCCGGTTTTGTTATTTTTTAAAACGCATACACTTTTTTTTTTTATATATATATATATATATATATATATATATATATATATATATATATATATATATATATATATATATATATATATATATATATATATATATACACACACACAGGAAGACAAAGTGCCAGTTTTCTCAAGTTTGAACAAAGTATAAAGTACTATAAATAGTAATGGCATAATTCTTCACTATCGGCATGGTGGCTGCTTTAGCAGCTACTGCAATTTTCACAAATATAACAAAGACCCTGACTATAGGTTTCCAGCCCCTAACATTTTATGAAACCGGGTACTTGTCACGTTAGTATCACTTTAAATAATATCTACACTATTTTTTCCCAAAATTCAACAGTAAAAGAGAAGAAGTTTTGCATTATATCTTATTAGAAAATAATGTCATTTTCTCCCACATATCAGTCACTGTTAACGTTCCTGCAATGATCACTCACTATTAAGAAAAAGATGCTCAAACTGTTCCTCATTGAGGGATTAAGTTACAGCTGCTGCCTAAAAAAGTCTATGGAGAGGAGAGGGGAAGGGAAGAAACTTGACACAAGCAGAGGACCACAACAAGAAACTGCTGAGGCCTCGTGCAGTCGGATATACTGTTATTCCTCATGAACATTTCAAAATGAAAAGTCCAGTCCTAAGTTTATGACATTTACCTGACCGGGGTAGTGGGCATCTGAAGACTTCTGGACTCTTCTTCACGATGGACTTCACAAACCCGTATAAATACAGATGGGGAGTCTTCTGTACTACTGTAAAAAAGAAAATAAGCCTTAATAGTAATTATGGGTTTAAAGTTAAAGAATGTTACAGAAATTGATGAGATGATGAGTAACAATGGCACATGGATAAATAAAGGTAGCAATAATAGGGCACGCTGGCCCATGGGCTTAGAAGCACAACAAAGGACAGGATTTAGCCATGGAATACATCACTTATCCATCCAATTTATTTATGTGCCTCCATGCAGCACGTAATTAAAAGAGAACCTGTCATGTCCAAAAAAGCTGTTAACCTGCAGATATGGTGTTACTCTGCAATAATCCGTGTGGCCACCACACTGAAAGCTCGGCTAACAGGAAGAAATCTGCTGTATTCCTCTCGACTGCCTTGGGCTTTCAGTCACAGAGGATTGCTAGTGTGACTCCAATCACAGCTCAGTATACAGTGAGCAGCAGCGGTAAACACGCCCCTGCCCTGACTGACAGCCGTCTGCAGCATACCAGTGCGGAGACGGCTATCAATGTGTCAGGTTGTGCTTACAGCGCTGCTCATTATGTACTGAGCAGTGTCTGAAGATGAGCCTCTGTAACTTACAGTCAGAGGTTCCCAGGAGGAATAAAGTTCATTCCTTTCTGGTAGCTGGGCTAGCAGTACTGCACAGCATTAGAAATCTATTAACCTCATATCTGCTGGTTAACAGCATTTGAAGACATGACAAGCTTCTAGTACTATCCTTTAAAGTGAGCCTAAAGCATGCTTAAAATGGTGCATCTACACGACCCAATAATTGGCAGAAATGTTCATCCAAATTTTGCAGTCTGTGTACACTTCACGGTGATCACTTGACAAACGAGCAAAACTCTAAATCATTGGGTGATTGAATCTTTTAGGCTAGTACAAAACTCAACATAATCAGCAGCATATTGCCCTATGTGGGGACAGAGCGAGTATAATAACGACCACTCTGTTACCATCGGCCTGGGTAATACCCTGGCAAACTAGCACTTGTATGTAGCCTATTGGCACTTGTCTGAGTGAACCATAACTCAGCGTATGTTACATTCAAATAGATGTCAAACGCTGTAGTCACATCTACATTTGTGCATGATTTAAATAATATTTATAATCAAGTTATTTGGAGAAATGATTGTTTCATACAGTTCTAAAAGGTAACAAGAATCGTATTACCTGGCGATCCCCCCCTCCACTGCGGCCACTCCATTTGTTCTCTCAGCAACAGGAGGTTCTGCACAAGAAAAAAGAAAAAAAAAAAAAAATTGAGGCTATGTTCACACGTTGCGTTTCTTCAGCTTTTTTCTGCAACTTTCAACTGCGTTTTACAATACCAGCAAAATCTGAGATTGCAGAAATCTCATGCACACAGCTTGGTTTTGTTGTCCTCAGTATCTTATGCAATACCTTGGTTTTTGCAAAATGTAGCATTTCACTTTCAGAGCTTTTTTCACCCATTGAAAACAATGGGTGGTGCAAAAAAGCTGGAAAAAAAAAGCCCACAGGTATCAGTTTTTGCTGCGCTTTTGGTGCCAAAACTTGATCAACTAGAATCAGATGGGTTTTTATATGCCACTAAACTTTCTCAGTATGCACAACAGAAAATGCACCACGACAAAAACCTAGAGAGAGCAAAATGTAATGTGTAAACATAGGGTTTGAAAAGCTGATTAAGGCTAAGGTCACATACACATGTTCAGTATTTCGTCAGTATTTTACCTCTGTATTTGTAAGCCAAAACCAGGAGATGGTGATAAATACAGAAATGGTGACGTGCTTCTATTATACTTTTCCTCTGATTGATCCTCTCCTGGTTTTGGCTTACACATGCTGATGTAAAATACCGACCAAATACTGAGTGTGTGAACGTGGCCTAAGACATCTATGACATGTATTTAAAAAGCCTAACATCTTTTCCAGTTCGAGTTCACAGTGGTCAGATTGTATATTACTAGGAAATCAGACAAATGGCAATGACAACAAAAAACTCGACAGTCTCATGTCTGATGTTACAAATGCATGAATGTAACCCCAAGATGCATGGCAGCCACTCCATTTACATCACAGCACTCAGTCCTGCACTCGATCGTCCTTGTGTGGCTATGCACGGTGGCAATCTTACTTTCCAGGCTAAACTGTGGTGCACTTTGGCTCTCCTCATTTACGGGTGTAATAAGTTTCATTCTCAGGCACAGTTTGCCATCAGCATCGGAGGCAGAGCCAGAATTTCCCTTGTCGCTTTCCTCAGACACATCTGTTGTTACCATGGCGCTCTCCACGGTAACATCGTTGCTCGCTACATTACTTTCTGCAGTGACATCACTGGTCGCCAGGGTGCTGTCTGGACAGCCTCCAACAACTGAAACGGCAAAAATCCAATAGTCAGGACAAACACCAAAACACATTTCCTGAATATGAAAAAAATAGAAGGCTTATGCTCCAAGGTAAATTTTTAGATTTTAATAAAGTGAAGCAAAGTAGGAGTTTTGCAGGGCCTTTCACTGTTTTCACTGACATATCAGGGAAGGGGCGAGAAGAACTGCTTAAGTGACGTTGAGTTGTTTAATAAAAGGGGTTGTCCAGCACGCACAGTGTGCGTAGGTCAGTATTCTCCAGTGCCGGAAGCGACTGGTCATGTGACCACAAGTATACAATTTGCATATTTCCGACCACATTCCAACTAGACGTGTCCAGCCTTACTTGGACGCCAGTGTCCAATTCACTCGTATTGAGCGAGACCGCACATGTCTATCGGCAAATGACCACAAGTATGGAAATCACATAGTTGCAGTCATGCTCCCGGCACCAGAGAAGCGCTGGGAGTGACTGCAGCTTTAAACCCCCAAGCCAGGATTACCCCCTTTTTTTTATCAAATAGATTTTTATTAATCAGAATTCAAAATACAGACTATGCAGTAAATCTTCCACAAACAATAGATTTACAAATTGAACATCCCTGTTCCCCACCCCCCCATGTAGACAGCTTATATAACTCTTTTCTCCATAAGATTTCTCTTACACCGTAATTTACCATTAGTCATCCTTTTTACCCATATTGTCAATCAAACCATACAAAACAGAAATGTTCCTATGTCCGGGTATTAATGGTCTATCCACAACACCAGCATTGTAAAATATAGCACATTCCCATCAGTTAACTGTACCGTATTGTAGCCAGGGATTCCACAACCTCTCATAGGTTTTAGAATTGCCTCTTTTAGCATATATCCTTTCCTCCAGCCGGATGATACAAGACATCTGTTTCACAAACTCTCTCCCAGAAGGTGGTTCTTTCCTGATCCAGTTCCTCGCTATCAGCTTCCTTGCTACATATAGTAGTCTGGCTATAGCAAGCTTTGCACTATTAACTATTTCAATTTCCTCCACATATCCCAGTATGTAGACCAGTGGGTTTTTGGGTATAACACTTCCGTAAGCCCCTTCTATTCTGTCAATGACATTAAACCAGAACACAGATAGCCTGGGACAAGTCCACATCATATGAAGGATTCCGGCATCAGACCCCCCACATCTTGGACAGTCAGAGTTGTCCCTCAGCCCCATTTTAAACATCAGAAGGGGGGTACGGTACACACTATGGATCCCAAAGATGGGACAACCTAGCTGGTTCACTCATAGTGAGTTTGGGGACATATTCTAGGACGCTGTCCCATACCTTGCAAAACAAAAGCCGCGGAGACACCATCACATGTTTCTCAACGCAAGCAATGACTAGCCAGGTCTTTCACCGGGAAGGAACAACCACGGGGAGGGCAGTCTCCAATGAAGGAAACCACCTATGCCAAAACATGGTATCCATCCACAGACAGCTGTTTCGGGGTATTTGCCCCTCATCAGTGTGGCGTAAGAAACTGGCTAGTAAGAGCAATGCCTAGTAGAAGACTGTGAAAAATGAGGATGATTGACCTCATGGAGATCAACATCCAACACTACGGAGACACCATCACGTGTTTCTCAACGCAGTGATTCTAGAGCACTGCTCCCATCCCTTATGGGAAATATGCAAAACATGCAAAATAAAAGCCGCGGAGACACCATCACATGTTTCTACTAGCCAGTTTCCTACTCCACACTGATGAGGGGCAAATACCCCGAAACAGCTGTCTGTGGATGGATACCATGTTTTGGCATAGGTGGTTTCCTTCATTGGAGACTGCCCTTCCCGTGGTTGTTCCTTCCCGGTGAAAGACCTGGCTAGTCATTGCTTGCGTTGAGAAACATGTGATGGTGTCTCCGCGGCTTTTGTTTTGCATGTTTTACAAATTTCCCATAAGGGATGGGGGCAGTGCTCTAGAATCACTGCGTTGAGAAACACGTGATGGTGTCTCCGCAGTGTTGGATGTTGATCTCCATGAGGTCAGTCATCCTCATTTTTCGCTGTCCCATACCTCGTCAGTCATCACCCCAATCTCTCCCTCCCATTTGGATCTTGCTTTAAGTGGGAACCCCATTAAATGTGTATGCAATATATCTTTGTAGGTGTTAGAAATTACCCCTTTTGTAAGTCCAGCACCACCACATATATAGTCCAACACTATGTCAGATTGTATCTGCAGGTTTCTGGAAAGTTTTTGAGCCGTAATGGCATGCCGTACCTGACAGTAGTGGTACCATTCAGAATCCGGCAACTGAAATTCACTCTGTAATTGCACAAACGGTATCAGCTCCCCGTTATCCATAATTTGAGACAATGTCAGCCCCCAACGTTTCTAGCCTTCCAGTCTCCCAAGTTTCCGAATCTCTGGGAGGTTACTATTATCCCATATAACTGTGAATCTAGTCAACCCGGTCACCCCTCTCACCCTCTTTAGTCTGTTCCACAGGTCTTGTAGAGTCGCAGAGTGGGACACCAGTCTCCCATTACACCCATCTTCCCATCCTCTAGGCCAAGTATCAACGGGCTTCTATTTAGTACGTATTCCAGCACTCCTCTGATGACCTGGATTACCCCTTTAAATATTGTGTAGCAGTGTGCAGGACCATGCCCAAGACCTCTTGGGAGGTGAGAGGCGCTTAGTCCGTTTCAGAATGGAATTTACACACAACCTTCTAAAGCTGTGGAAGCAATTCCTCGTGACATTTGCACATATTATGTTGAAGCGCAATGTAAGCGCGAAACGATCATCGTCTGTACTTGCTCCATAGTTTTATCTGCCTGCTGTTGGTAACTTGATGCCACAATAAAGGATATTCTTTGCATGGGACGGATTGTGCCTATCCACTTTCTTTTTTTATGGATATACATACATTGAATGACCTAGCAGTTTTCAGAGTTCAATAGCATGAGACATAAATGCTTAATGGAAAATACTACTACGTCTGAGTGCACACCTCATGTGGGGGTACACTCGCAAAAAAAAAAAAAAGTGCACGGCAGAGAGCACGTTCGGTCTGCCGTCACCACTGCAGTCCATGGCCTCGTCGGCGCATTCGTCCAGACATATGCCCTGACGGGGACACATTACACAATGTGACAGCACCCTAAGGCCGTTTGCTACATAGCTGCACAGACTTTATTGAACTCTTGTTTACTGGCCAAATTCTTTATAGCAGTATGCCCCTTAATGAATATGGTGGATTTTTCGGCTGCCGCAGGCGACCGTAGGAAATGAACTCCAGTCTAGGCACTAGAGTACATTTCTGTCGTCATTTACACAATTTTAGGAACATAAATTATAATAATTTGTCAACATCGCTTGGCCTTGCCCCCATCTTGCTAAGCTTCTCCAACTTATTAAAATGATGGTGATGCTGGAGTATAAACGAAAGAAAAGTCACTACATTTTTACAACGTAATTACTACTGCAATTATCCCCACACATGAAATTTGGATTGTTGGGCTACAAAAAGTCAGTGTGCAGACAGCCTAAAGCAAAAGCGAACTTTACAAAATGTTATACATGGGATAACGTTCTACCAACTGGGACGGCAAGCTGAATGGTTTTTGATAACCAAAAGAACATAAAATTATTTGTGGGTGAACATAAAAGTCTCACCAATTGGGGTACTATGCCTTCTTGGCCCCCGTTTCAGCTGGCCAATCATAGGAGGAGTAACACTGCTTATTGGCTGGATTAGGTCTCCTTCCTTTGGTAGAGTAAAATGGAATGGTGTTTCTAGAAGGAAAAACACATGAGGATTAACTCCCGGGAAAATTAAATGAGAGTAATGGCATCAGCACAGGTCAATGCTGCAAAACAGCAAATAAGTTGCACAATTACCGTATTAGCAACAATAAATTAACTATGGACTTACGGTACTTATCACTAGGCACAATATTAAAGTTTACTACTTTTCTTTCTCAATGTTGGAAAGCATATAAGAGTCGTGTGTGAAAGGGCCCTAAATGAAGCTGAAAAGTGGACTCGTATCTGGAGATGGACCTCACCAGTAAATTCAGAGTGAAAGATCTGTGTAAAAGATGACAAATGCAGGCACCTGATAAGTGGAGAGACAGGCATTTCTCTGTAGTAAAGTATATAACAAGGCTTCATATATATTTGATTGTACTAACCATTGCTCCCAAGTTTGCAGAATCAAGAGTGCCCATTTATAACAATAATGGCAGTGTGTTCATAATACTGACAAGCAGTGACTACACTGTAATAATCTATAGCACCTAAAGCTACCCAAGTATTCATGTATCTGGATATATTTCTACCTGTGGATCTATAAGGGCCGCAGTATAGAAGCAACACGAACATAGAAATCAACATACATATCACATTCATTTAGGCGTTCTAATGGAATCTGTCAGGAGGATTTTACCCCCAAAACTACATAAATGGCATGGAGCTCTTTCAAAGACAAGTCCAGCAATACCTTTACATGGTCAGTCTGTTCCTCCATTACTGAGAAACTGATATGCAAATGAGGCTAAAGACCTATTTGCAGATCCAAAGCCTCCGTCACTCCAGCTCTATTTTCCATTCAACACCACCTCCTCCTGCTCTTTGACTGACAACTTTTATGCTATATGACTTCAGACAAACGAGCAGTCAGTCAAGCAGAAGGAGACAGAACTGTGAAGGGAATAGAGCTGGAGAGATGGAGGCTTCAGATCTACCATTGCTTACTGCATTTCAATTCAAACACTGATTTCCCAGTCATGGAGGAATAGAGAGTGGTCATATAAAAGGTATTGATGGACTTGTCTGTGAAAGAGCTCCATGCGCACAAATAGTTCGAGTGAAATCCTGCTGACAGATTCCTTTTAAATACATGTACATACTTTAGCAACTGCTGTATCACTAGTCAATTTGTGACTAAATGTTAATTTGAACATTTAACAATATTTTAAAAGTCTTTTTTATACTTAAATGGACACTTTTGCTTCAACAAACATGGCAAAAATAAAAAGTGCAGATCAATACAAAAAAAAAAAAAAAGAAAACTTCCGAAATATAGCTTATCAGGAAAAAAAAAAAAATTATAAATGTAACTTTTCCTCCCTTGTCTCCGGAACTCCTCATTTCCTCAGAAACTAAAGATATAATGTGATTTGCTCAAGAGAAGAAATTGCCAGCTCACTGATAGATCAGATTACAGCTGCCTATTGAAGTATATGGAGAAGAGAGGTGATAGAGGAGGGAGGGCAGAGTGATGGAGAAAAAACCCAACACATGGAGAAGTTGTTGCTGGCTTGCCATAAGTATTTAAAGGGAATGTGAGAGCAGGGGCAGAAAGGCTTATACTGGCAGCTGCTTGGTGTTGTTTGCATAGATTTCCTGATTTCTCGGTTAAAGATGTAGCCAGTGTCTGACTGGGGGCCCACCAGTAACATCGACTTTGGGGGGGGCCCACTTTTCACCTGCATGCAAATATTACACTACCCTTGTTAAAAAATTTACCTACACCTCTATATCATAATAAACTGGGTAGCTTGGTAAATGGATGATGACATGCTGCTTTTATCTGTACAGAGAGAATCAAGTGAATTATATCATCTGTTCCCCTATGAGCCAGTCTGAGCCTGGATGTAGTAGTGTTCAGAATCCTGAGCCCTGTATAATCCGCCCACATCACTTATTAGCAGCTTCCTGTGAACACTGTGCTTTGTCAGCAAGCTGCCAATCAGATCAGTGGTGGGGTTACACAGATTAGCCTGACTGGTAGGCACGTGAGACACCGATTGTATGGAAACTACAGAACAAAGCCCAATAAGTGGCACATCACTGGAATCGGGGTCTCTGCTCCCACATTATGCTTTCACACTAAATAGCAAAAAACTGCTAACATATTGCCTTTAATCCCTCTTCAGTGCTTGATTTACAACTACATTGCTTAGTACTGCTGTATAATGCAATCCATGAGGCGGCAGTTTTTAAAGTGTACTACATAGTGACAGGACCTTCTCGACTGTGTACTGTGAGTGGGAGACATCACACCATCCAGTCTCCATCCACTTTAGACATCTAAAAAATTAGTTATAGAGCCTGTAATGTGGAAAACAGGTAAAAAATGAAAGCTATCAATCATATAGTGAGAAGAAATTGTATTATTCATTGATGAGCACATGTTAAATATTTTGCTCATTAATGACATGCCACTTTTTTGGTAGCTTTACATATATCTTTAACAGCTATATTTTGTTGCTCACGATTGGGTATATAGTGGCTCAGTGGATTGCAGTGCTGCCTTTTACCACTGGACACGACCTAGGACATCTGTGTGTGGAGCATCAACGAGTTTCCAAAAGCACACTAATTTCATAGAAATCCAATAAACCCATTACTATGTCCCTGAAATAGCAAAGTTAGATTAGGAAGACCCATTGGGGACAGAGACTGATATAGTGACAATATCTGTACACTATGAAGGAATATTTTGGGGATACATAAGTAATAAATTTCACATTCATCAGCATCATTCTCAGAACTGGGACAATCCAACATTAACCTACCACTTGAGCTTTCACAGAGACTACGCGCAGATTGTTCAGCGGTCTTTTCTTGGAATTCTGAATCCGGTCCATGTCCTTCATCTTCACAAGAACCAATGGATGCATCATCAGTACATTTATTAAACACGGCCGCTTTTTGAGGAGATATCGATTCATCTTTTTCCGGAGACTCTTTCTGATGTTCAGAAATGTTCTCTGCACAATGAAGACTTATCTCATTAGGATTCTCGCTAACAGTTTTGCTTAGGTCCAATATAGGAGCTTTAGATGGATTTTCCTGATCACTTGCAGAGGCATCTTTTACTTCAGTTTTAGGAAGTTCTAACTCTGTAATTCTTCCACCATCTGGGACATCATTTGACAAAGGATGTTCTTGACTACTGTTTGGTGTATTTTCACTATCTTCCACGACCTTAAGGCTCAATGGTATATTTGCTTGTTCTTCACTTAACCCACAGATGCCTTTATCTTCTTGCTTTTCAACTTGTTCTGCCTTTTCAAGCGGGTCTGGATATTTCTGGGTTAATTTTTCCCTAACACTTGTATCATCTGCATTCCCTGGGAGGATAGAATCCTGGTGTACCTTAACCTGTCCAGATAAATTGGACTCTTGGTCTATTTGAATAACACATTCTGGTGTTTCCGGGACAGATCGCTCATTTTCTTCTTCTGCAAACAGCTCCTGATTTACCTTTGGAGCTACTTGTAAGTTGGCGTGATGAACTATAAGATGTGGAACTTGCTGGTGAGATGATGAGGAGTTTGAGGACTTGTTACAATCATTTGCGGCAGGCACAAAATCCAGTTTCTCTTTTGATTCACTTTGGATGTGGTCACAAATTTGCTTTGGCTTCCCTAAAACTTCATCAAGAGTAGCTTTCTGCTCATCTGCATTCTCTTGAGCATTTGGGGGACCAACCGCTGATGCCTCAACTGCAGATCTGCCACATTCATTGTTTTCAGTTTGTGGAGCAGAATGTAAAGGCAATATACAAGGCACAGACTTTATGTGCTTTAAATCAAATTTATTTTCTGAGACAGTCGATGTCTGATCTACAACATTCTCAAAATCTGATTTCCCTTTAACTACTTGGCAATCTGTGCTCTGATCCACTTCCATGGCTTCATCTGCCTTCAATGGTTCCACATCATCGGTGGACAGACGTTGAGCCTGTGTCTCTGAAAGATTGAGATTGCACTCGTCTCTCTGATCCTCAACTTCTTCGGCTTCAATAGGAGTTTCAGGAACTTCATCAACATCTGCAGAAGGACTCTCAACAGCTGAATTTAACCTGTGATCAGATACTTCTTGATCTAAAATGCTCAAGGAAGCATCTGAATTTAAGGACGGTATCAAGACATTCTGACTAATAGAGTCATTATTTTGGGCAATACAGTCTTTAATGTCATTCACATCAATGTTGACAATGGCACTTTGTTCAATGTTAGTTGGAGGATCTTCTTGGACCAGTGCAATGTGCGGTCTATGTATGGGATCCTGCTTTTCCTGCAGAGCATCTCCGGGGAGATTACTCTCCTTTGTACTCTTACAAAGATGTGTTCCTTGTTCATCCTCTTCAATCTGTGTTGCTCCACCAATATCTTTGTCCTGTGGGCTGTCAGTTTCCATAAGTTCACTTGTGGATAACATTAAATTACATTGGTCTTCTGTGTTTTCATGGGACGATTTTGTGTTCAATTCAAGGTTTTCTGACTTCAGACTGGAAACTTCGGGATCGTCACAAACTTTAGACAAATTAAGTATGTTACTTTGCTCTCTGGAAAGAGAGTCTTCAAGGCTCTGAGTAGGTACAAACACATCCTGTAAAATATGAATACATAAGTGTAATATTGTTCCTGAAAGCTACCACTGAATTATTATTAAATTTGCTGCTATTTTATTGACAAGTAAAGAAATGCGCTCAGATGATTAACACTAAATATATACCACATATAGATCAAATGTGTTTAGCTGCTCTGGCTAATACAAGGAGGAGTTTATTGAATGGGCGATGCTCCCATGACACTCATTTGTCCTATGTACTGTACATGGCCAAGAACTGTCTACATTCTGACAGTTCATTTACAAGAGCACTCCAGCAATTATTTTTCTATATACTGAAGTACAAGTTATAATTTATGAATTATGTCGAAGCTCCTGTACATACTTGTTTCCTGTTAATAGAATTAGGAGACAAAGACCGTGGGAATACACCCTGCCCAAGGAGGCCTGACACCAGGCGAAAAAAAATAGTTTTTTGGAGAATTGTGAACTTCCTTCCTGAGCCAGCCCTGCCCTGTTTTCGGTTTTACAAACCCTCTGGGTGTTTGTTCCACTTTTCCTATTGCTTCTATACTGCTAGGTGCCCTTCTAGTCCGATTTGTTATTTTACATTTGCAGGCACCATGTCCTCTTCCCAGCAAGTCCAACCAGGCAGTCCCACATCATAGTTGTCCCTTATTTAGTTTGTTCAAGCTACAACAAACGTTTACCATGTGGTCAAACAGCCTTCCTCTGAGCCCAATAGCTTAACACCCCCACCAACTCAGGACCCCTCAGATTCCATGCTAGAAAAGCATCCACCACCCCACATGGGACAAGTCATTGACCCAGGACATATGTAACCTGGCCAGTCACCATTCTATGGTCAAGTCACTGCAGAGCTTCCTGGCACAGCTCGGCTGTCTGTGTTCTCTTGCCCAATCAAGTCCAATGGCTCCTATTGATGTAGAGCATAAAGAGCCTACTTCTCCAGTACAAGAAGTTTGCTTTCCCAACTACTAAAAGAGGACCTTCTGGCTATGGAATGGGAACACCAGGACAGGCACATGCCTTTCTCAAAGAGGTTTGAGGTACTTTACCCTTTGTGGAAGTGGTCCACATCGCACTCCATGAATCCTCAGGTAGCTCGTTTTTTTTTAACCCACTACCTTGCCTTTTTCTGCAGCGTCCCTCACTAAGCAGAAGATTAAATAATCCACACCAGCTGTCTCAGCAGCAGATTCCACAATTTATAATACTCACGTGAGAAAACTCTGGCTGTGAGGGTACCACAAAAGACCCTGGTGCAAATGCTGGAGTATTTTGGCACACTGGCGTTGATACTTGAGGTACAGTTAAGCAAGGATCATTTTTAGGTTTTGAGGTTTCCTCTTGCTTACATGATGATACAGCCATCTCCACCTCCATGTCTTCAACTACATAAAAAACATGGAAATCACACAATCATAACTAGCAATAACTGAAGGTAGAAGCAAATCTATCTAAACAATAACATGAGTAGACATCAATAGCTAAAATCATCAGTTGATCAAACGTGGCCATGTTCACTTGGCGTTTTCGATGTAAGGAGAAAAAAAAAGTCTCCTGACATATAAAGGCTGTTACGGATGCCTAAACCTGTGGGATTTGACACCCATAAACTACAATGGAATACATTTAACAGCTAGAGGTTTTTTTGTGCAATATCTATTAAACAAATTACAAAATCTATGGGTGATGAAAGCCACTATCGGAGACTCATTTAAACGGAACCTTTCATGTAAAGCACCACTATTAACCTGCAGGTTTAGGGTTAATCTGCAGGTTAACAGCATTTGACACCGCGCAGTATCAGCGCTGAAAAACCTGCTACCAGGTGGAAATGAACTGTACTCCCCCGAGCAACGTTTGGCTTCCAGTCACAGGGGTGGCGTCGCATCAGCTTCAATCACCGCTGTGTATAGCGAGCAGTGGCTGTAACTGCATCCCAGCACTGACCATCAACAAGATCTAATGCGGATCCTGCTATCAAAGTTCATTTCCTCCTGTGGCGGTGCCCTCATTTCCTCCTGTGGCGGGGCCCTCATTTCCTCCTGTGGCGGGGCCCTCATTTCCTCCTGTGGCGGGGCCCTCATTTCCTCCTGTGGCGGGGCCCTCAGTGCCGATGCTGCACGATGTCATGCTGCAGATTATCCACATATCTGCAGGTTAATAATGTTGTTTTACATGATAGGGTGCATTTGAAGGGGATCTGTCAGCAGGATTATGGTAGCTCATCTGAGAGTAGCATTATGTAGGGGCAGAGACCCAGATTCCAGTGAGGTGTCACGTACTGGACTGCTTGCTGCAGTTTTGATAAAAATCACCATTTTTTCTTCTGTAGATTTAGCAGTTCTCTGAATGCTGAGCTGTGTATAACAGCACCAATACCACTGATTATACACAGTGTACACAAAGCTGTCAAACAGAAAGCTGACAGTGGATAAATCTCTTGCTGATAAATCAGCGATTTTTTTCAAAACTAAAGAAATCAGCCCAGTAAGTAACACATCGCTGGAATCTGGGTCTTTGTCTCTACATCATCTCTATATCTCTTTAATGTATCTGTTGTCCACCAACTATAGTGGTGTCAATGTAATGGATACACCACAAAAAGCAATTGAAAAGCTCATGACACTCATGCCCCCTGTCTGGCAATAGAGCCCTAAGGAAACTTTATTAGGAGCATTCCCAATGTACGCAGTAGAACAAAAACGTCATGGAAAAACAAGGACTTCAACTTTTATTACAGAGACAGAAGAAGATTACCTTCTTTTTCTTGCTCTGTAGGTGAGGTGGGCAGGATGATGGGTGTTGGCTGGATAGCATCTAGAGATGGGGGAACTGGGTCGGAGGAAACACTACACAAGGAAAGGAAAACAAACACATAGCTGTTACACTACAGCATTTTTAGGAACAGATATAGGGGTTGATTCAGCAAAGTATTTATACCAGTTGTCCAGTGTAAAACACTTGTTAAGTTGCTAAATATTCGGATAACGTGGAGTTGCGCAAAAAATGTGAACTATTGGCATTTTCAAGCGAAATTCAGACCCTTGGTCAAAATGGGCATTGCTGAGGACACAGCGAGGGGAGAGGGGATTGCTACGCCCACCCGTCAAATTAACAAAAACTGACAGCAATTCTTACACTGAAAATATTACTCCAGTATTCATAGCAGCTATGAGTAAGGAAGTTTACTTCTGAAACACATCTGATGTTTGATGACCTGTGTTCAGTGGTTTCAGCAAGTATGGAATAAAATTACAAGAAATATAGAATTTTCTCAAAAAGGATGGCGTGTTGGCTTTTATTTAACTGGAAAATAAATGCATAGCAGCAAAGTCGGCAAGGACTAAAACAGTAATGCTTCCCCCACACTGGCGCAATTTTTTTCCTAGCCGTTGGCACATAAGCTGGAATACTCAAATTAAGATGTTCAGAACTTATCGATACTTGAGGAGTTATTGATAGATAGTTGGCCTTGAATGTTTCTATCAGACAAAAATAAATTCTGTTACTATGGAAACAAGTATTAAAGGGTACCCAAAAGGTCCCACATTCCCCCCTAAACCACCAGCAGTTGTATCTTCCTGTTTAAATTCCCTGCATGGAAATAAACCCTTTGACCAGTCCATTGGACGTTTGTGCCCCCAGAGTAGTCGTCCCTTTCAGCATTTTCTCCCACCCGTGTTCATAACAGGATTTCCAAGACTCAGCGACATAGCTAGCTTTCTGTAAATCTTGCGCATGCAAGCGACTTTCTTCACTCACGCCTTTTTGCGTCTAAAGCCGGATTTATGCTTCCCAGCTTCAGAAGCTCACTGCGCATGTCAAGAAGTGAAGAAGACTGCTTGCGTCCATGAAAGAGCTGAAGAACAGCCGGACTCAGCAGGAATAAGAGGACCAGCTTGAGTGGAAAAAAAGTGGCGCGCATGCACAAGGTTTGCAGAGAGCTGGAAATGACAACCGGCTCTTGCAAATCATGTTATCAAGCCCAAAAGGGCGCGATAACATGCTGGGGGGAAAAAAAAAAAAAAACAGAAAATTTCACAGTTTACAAACTTAACTCATATTTAAGGGCATAAAAGTTATGTCATGCATTTTTTTATAGGAAGTTAGAAGGGTTAAAAAAGTGGACAAGCAATTCATCATTTTTCCAACAAAATTTACAAATATTTTTTTTAGGTACGATGTCACATATGAAGTGACTGAGGACAGAAAATACCCAAAAGTGACAAAAATGAACATTAACTTTTTTTCACAAAAAATTTACTTCAGACCTAATTTTTTTTTTATTTTCAAAAGGGTAATAGGAGAAAATGCACAACAAATGTTGTGATCCATTTTCTCTTGCACACTCAGATACCCCATATGTAGGTGAAAACCACTGTTTTGGAACACGGCAGGGCTCGGAAGGGAAGGAGCACAGTTTGACTTTTTGAACGCAAAATTGTCTGGAATCCAGAGTGGAAACCATGTCGCGTTTGGAGAGCCCCTGATGTGCCTAAACAGTTGAAAACCCCACAAGTGACCCCATTTTAGAAACTACTCCCCTCAAGGATTTTATCCAATGGTACAGTGAGCATTTTGAACCCACAGGCACAACGAAAGAATTTGAGAACATTAAGTTGCCATATTGAACAATCTTTTTTTTTTTTTTTCACAAAAATCTTGCTTTAACCCAAAATTTCTCACTTCTGCCAGAGATAACACCAAAAAGTGGACCCCACAATTTGTTTCCCTCTTTCTTCCGAGCGCGGCGATACCCTACAGAGCTCGGAATGGAAGGGGAACAATGTGAATTTTGGAACACTAATTTGGCTCTATTTGGAATACATTGTCATATTTGCAGAGCCTGTGTGGTTCAAGAGCAACAGATATCCCCCATAAATGTCTTATGTAAATTATACCCTGTAATGTCTTTATCTAGGGAGGTAGTGAGTAGTTTGATACTATATTTTATGCAGCTGATGCAACAAATGTTTGAAAATCTACAATTTGCATTTTTTTCCCACTGTCTCTTTTGTGATTGTTTTTTGTTCACTCTGAGGAACACATCTCAAAATTTTAATTCAATAGTTGTTCAGTGATGAGAAACACATCCAATATGGCACCAATGTGAATACTGGACACATGCTGTGCCTGTAATAGATGGTGCACCATGTGGTCTTTATGATAAAATTGTTAGAATTCCAGAACCTATTAAAAGCTTACAGATACATTGAGCTACCGAACAAGAAAATCCTTCCAGGAATCATTACTCACAAAGGGAGGCATGCCCCTAAAAATACATTTGCTGATTATAAAATTTGGTCTTGCAAACATAACAGTTGTCCCACAATTGCGTATGTTGGAGCAGGAAGAATAAACTGTACTGAAATGAAGTGCAAAATGTGGAGCAAATTGTAGCCAACTATGTGGCAAACCTGTGTTTGTTCCAAAGATGAAAGAACACCAGCAGAGCTAGAATGACAGGTTTATCTTTCAGAGACTGGTAGTACAACATCCGTTTAGCTCCATCAATCCCTGTATGAGGGACGAATGTGTCAAAAGACGAGATACATCATAGCTGGCTCCCACCCGCCAAGGTAGGAACCACTATATACACAAAACAACCAATCTCCTACAGAATCCTGACAGTATTGTCTGGTACAGGATGTTTGGCAAGAACCATGCAGTAGAGCCCATAGTCTATAAGTACGGAACATCCTCCAATAAAATGATCATGTCCATATCACCAACCTAAATAATATAGAAGTAATATAAATAAAAACAAAAGTTTTGTGCAGCAAGACAGTCGTAAAAACAGTCAAACTAAGATAAATGATTAAAAATGTTTATGCGAGTAATCAAGTCCTGGAATTAACTGACTTCTCAAGAACATTTGTGGGGCCACATTCTGGAGTATACAGAGGTGGGTATGTGGACGAATAATAGTTTGGCATGTGAGTGATCAAGTCCTGGAATTAACTGTGAATGGGGTAAAATGTGTTTTACTGACAAAAATATTCTTTTTAATTACCGTATTTTTCAGACTATAAGACGCACCCCAAATTTTCAGAAGGAAAATGGGGGGGAAAAAAAATTATGCGTCAAATGGGGGTCCGTCTTACAGTCCTGAATTCAGCTTACCTTGGGGGTTCAGCAGCGCTGGTGGAGCGGAATCACAGGGGGTGTTTGGTGGTCTGGCGTTATGACCCAGACTGGTGCGGCAAGTTCGGCGGTGCAGGGGCATACACAGATTGAGATCTCGGCAACTAGAACTCGTCGCCAAGATCTCAATCTGAGCATGCGCCGCCTCCAGTGGCCATTGTTTCAGGCTTTCACTAAAAAGTCGCTGAGCCCCTGCACCACCGAGTACCGCCGAACCCGGGATGGGAAAGAGATCATCGCCCTGCAGCGTCGGACCACCGGAAGAATCGCCCAACTCCTGTTGCCACCTCTCTAATTGCAAGTACGGGCTATTCCGACTATAAGACGCTCCCCCGTTTTCCCCCAAAAAAATTGGGAAGAAAAGTGCGTCTTATAGTCTGAAAAATACGGTACTTGTTCAATAAAAATTCCACTCTACTGGGGCACACTAAACTGAAAATATAAATGTAAAAAAACCCTGCAACACAATTTTGCGTTATTTAGGTCTTATAATGGGAACTTGTGTGGTAGATTTCAAGACAGGGGGTGACATAAAGGGATGGTTGAGATGGGCACATGGGGCAATAATATCAGGCATCACTCTTTTTACCGTGCTTTCTGCAAACCAGACATCTTTTTGGGGGACAGTTTTGGGTGGGAGTGGCAGGGACAATAAAATATAGCTCCGATAGTCTCCGTATATCCTCTGACTCGAAGAGTGCCTCCTCTGCCTGCGTTGAGTCAAACAGAAGACACTAGACAATTTTCTCCTGGTACTGGAGAAATGTGACTTTTTGTAGAGGATGAAGCTGCTATAGGTAACAACTTGAATGAGGTAGACCTAGTCTGACAAGTCAACGCCTCCCATAAATTTATTATAATCTGGGATGCAGACAGTTTTTTCCTTGTTCTTGGTGGTTCCCCTGTCTGACCATCACAATGGTGTCCACATGCAGCATGGTCAGCATGCACACGTCCTTCTTGTCATTTCACTTCACTGCAAGAAATGAGTCACTCACAAGTGGGAATGGCGCCCCCTTCTCCAAATGTCTGGACAACTGTGACGGAAACCCTACTGTTTTTCCTGATTGCCCCACAGGCCCCTATATTTGCAGCGTGTAAGGCTTTGTATATGGGAAATACTGGCGTAATAGTTGACGGTAGACACGTGGTACGCTTGATGGAGACAGGACGTTATTAGCTCCCAGACAATTTTACCTTGGATGCCAATTGTCTGGGGGCAGTTTGGGGGACTAATTTGGCAGTCCCTACCTTCATAAATTACAATGGTGGATGTGTATCCTGCTGTGTTCTCACATTTTGTAGAGCTTGATGCCGCATTTGGCTTGTGTGGAGGGGAGTAATTGGTGGAATGACAGACTGCCCTTGAAACTCATCAAGGATTCATCATCAACTGCCACATTTTGCTTGGGTGTATGAATTTAGAAATAAATCTTTCAGGAGGGAAATTATGGGGTCTCAATTTGTTCAGGTGATCTTAGTTGGGGTCAGTTATTAGGGGGCTTGGGAATTGTCACTATAATGAAGAATTCTAAGTTGGGTTTCATAGTGGGCTCGGGACATGACAGCTGCAAATACAGAGGTCCTGTGGATAGATTTTGATGTGCAGTATGAGCAGAATGTGGATTTTTTTTTTAACACTAATCCCATGTTCAGGGTAATGCCTAAAACGAAAAAAAATATTTTGGGGTTATTTATGGGGATCCAGGAAGGGAATGAAAGGATGTGTGCTTTTGGGAAATGTATTGGTGGGCATCTAAATTTGTTTGTGTAGATTTCTAGGGTAAAATTAGTTACAGCAACTTTTATACCAGTGACTGCTTCCGATGAATGAAATAGCATTACCTTGAAAACACATACAATGAAGGAAATAATTATTTAGTCGCTTGCTGATTTTGTAAGTTTGCCCACTGACAGACATGAACAGTCCATAATTTTAAGGGTAGGTTAATTTTAACATTGAAAGATAGAATATCAAAAATAAAATCCAGAAAATCACATTGTATAAACTATATAAATTGGCATTTTTGCAGTGAGAAATAAGAGGGATTTTTGGTACTCACCGTAAAATGCTGCTAACTCGGAAACCCTCCTAATAGAGTACTCACCGTAAAATGCTGCTAACTCGGAAACCCTCCTAATAGACGTAATGGCAATTAGGAAGGCCACCGTCCATGACAGAAAAGAAACTGAAATATCCTGAATGGGTTACAAGTGCGCATGTTGGAGGGTGCTGAGAACAAGATTAAGATCCCATGGATCTATCGGAGGATGGTAAGGTGGTGCCAGATGGGCGACACCCTGAAGAAAAGTCTTCACTTGAGAAGGGGAAGCCTGATCCCTCTGAAAAAGGATAGACAGAGTGGAAACCTGACCTTTAAGGGTACTGAGGGATAGACCTGAGAAGAGACCTGAGAAGAGACCCGCTTGAAGAAAGCCCAGGATAGAAGGAAGGGAAAAGGTCATTGGAAACAAGTTGTTCTCCTCGTACCACTGGAAGAAGGCCTTCCAATAATACCTGTGGTAAATGCGCGAGGATGCTGGTTTTCTCGCCCTAATTATGGTCTGAATGTCCTGGTGAGAAAAACCAGCCTCCTTCAGAATTGCAGCCTCAATGGCCATGCCGTTAATCTCAGAGACTGAGAACTCTGGTGGAAGAGGGGGCCTTGCGAGAGAAGATCTAGACGATCTGGAAGCCTCCAGGGAACGTCCGAAAGCCTATTTACCGGCTCCGCGGTTGTCTTAGCCAGTCTGGAGCTATCAGGATCATGGGAATCCCTTCTGACTATCTTTTTTACGATCCTCGGAATCAAAGGGAGAGGAGGAAAAAGATAAGGCAGTTGAAACTGGAACTAGGGCGTCGCAACCGATGTCCAGCGGATCCCGGGACCTGGCTACGAAAAGAGGAACCTTGTGGTTCCTCCGAGACGCCATGAGGTCGATGTCTGGAGTGCCCCATCTTTGACATATTTGGTTGAACACTGCGAGATTGAGAGACCACTCGCCTGATGCAAGGCCCTGACGACTCAGGAAATCGGCTGCCCAATTTTCTACCCCTGGAATGTGAACGGCTGATATGGCAGGGATGTGACGTTCCACCCATCACAAAATTCTTGTCACCTCTGCAATGACTTGTTTGCTGCGAATCCCGCCTTGGTGGTTTATGTAAGCCACAGCCGTGGCATTGTCCAATTGAATGCAGACTGGCCTGCCTGCTAGGAGAGACTGCCAGCCGAGAAGGGCAAGGAAGATTGCCCTGATCTCCAGAAGATTGATGGAAAGAAGGGCTTCCTGAGCATTCCAGCGACCCAGCGCGGTGTGCTGACGGAAAACCGCTCCCCACCCGAGGACACTGGCGTCTGTGGTGTCACCAGAGAGGAAGAAAGGACCTCCCACGCAGGACTGAGGCGGATAACATTCACCAGGTCAGGGATTGCCTCACCTTGAGAGGCAGAAGCACAGGTCGGTCCAGGGAGAACGTTCTCTTGTCCCAGGTAAACAGGAGGGCCAGCTGAAGAGGACAGGTGTGGAACTGGGAGAAGTGCACGGCTTCTTTGGAGGCAATCATCTTCCCCAAGACTCTCATGCAGGACCGAAGTAAGAGAAGGACTGGACGCTTTAGGGATCTGATTCCCTGGCAGAGGGATGAAAACTTGTCCTTTGGAAGGGAGACACGAGCCCAAGTCGTGTCGATCTCCATGCCCAGGAACACCAGGTGCCGAGTTGGGATCAGGGAGGATTTCTCTCTGTTCACTATCCAGCCGAGACAGACCAGAGTGTCCAGAGAAACCTGAAGACTCTGATCGCAGTCTAGGCGGGACGGCCCTTTGATCAGTAAATCGTCCAGGTAAGGGATTATGAGAATCCCCTTGGAGCGAAGGATGGCCATGACTGCTACCATGACCTTCGTGAAGACCCTGGGTGCAGACGCCAGGCCGAAAGGAAGGGCCGTGAACTGATAATGATCCTCCTGGATCGCGAACCGAAGGAATCCCTGATGCTGTACACAAACAGGAATGTGAAGATAAGCATCCTGAATGTCTACAGAGCAAAGAAATTGTTAGGAACGGCGGAACGCACTAAATAAATAATAAAGTGCGTTCGCCGCTCGGGGTCCCCCGTGCAGAAGGTGTTAAAACCGCTGCTAGACAATGGCAGACGCGCTATATGGCGGTATAATGCACACAGGTTCAACATCACCCGATGTGCGCAGAGCGGACTCTTAACTCACAGAGGCGCTGTAACATAAACACCGAGCCTGTTAGACTCACAGGTCTCAGCGAAATTGCACGCACAGTATCAGGTCACAGGATCGGGTCCAAGACAGGGGACGGTGTCCGTCTAGACCTACCGTGAGTGCGACGTCGCAACTGCGGACGCCGCTAAGTGCTGCTGAATGCAGCGTGGCGGAAGACACAGCCGCTCTGCGATAGTGCCATGAGAGACGTGACACCACCGGACGCTAGTGTAGAGGTGCGGTGTGCACAGTGGCCTATGGCTTGCCACTGACTGGCGCTGACTCTTTCTATAGTTCCCTAGCGACCATGCGGGCCTTTTATAGCCGTGCGCTGTTGGGACCTTCCAGATCTCTGAGATGGACCAATCAGATCTGGAGAAGGACTTGAGCACGTGACTCCTGACCTCCAATGGGAGATCATCTCGTGAGCATGCTCAGAGGAGCAGCAGAGGGACTTAGCCTCAGGAATGGCTTGCTGCAGAGCAGCATGTGAGGCTCTGGATTCCTGTTGTGTCGCTGCAGGAATCTGACGCCTAACAGAAATTCTCCTGGTTTCATGGAGGCGGTCACCGAGAATAAGGACTCCATCCTGAAGTGGCGGATCCGAGCGTGGCGATTCAACTGTTTGAGGTCCAAGATGGGGCAGAGAGTCTTTTTCGGGACTACAAAAAGGTTGGAGTAGATCCCTGAAATTACTCCTGTGTTTAGAAGGGAAGAGACAGCCCGAAAAAACCCTGGGGCTTAAGACGGCTGTTTTGGTGGGCGAGACAAAAAGAAACGTCTTCCATGCATCCCTGAAGAAAAGAAGCCGGCCTCCCACCCTGGAAAGATCTCCAGGTGGGGGGTGACCGGTCACTTAGAGGAGAACCTGTGATTGCGGATCCCAGAGGGCTTGGAGGAGCGGCCCTTTGGCCTCCAGTGAGAAGCTGGTTTTAAGGATGGTTTCCTTTTTTCCCCTGGGGTGGAAGAACAGTCCTGCTTTTTTTTGAGAATTTTCTGAAGAAAAGAAAGGTTGAAAGGAACGAAAAGGAAGTGGTCCTGTTGGAGGGACGTTTTGGCCTGGACTGGGGCAAAGAGGTGATTTTCCCCCGGTAGCGTCCAAAATGATCTGGTCCAGCCTAGAGCCCTGGAAGGCCAAGTTGTTGACTTCTTAGAGCTCGGGTCTGCATTCCACGCCTTCAACCAAAGGATGATGTTGCTGCTTGCTCTGGCGGAACAGGCGGCCGCATCCAAGGAGGCAATCAGAAAATATTTGCCAGTGTGAGCAATCTGGCCTGCCAAATCTGCCAGCTCATCCGGAAGAGCTGCCGGTAAGATGCCCTGGCTAAGCATTTTGGCCCAGGCAGATATGGCTTTCAGCACCCAGGTGGAGGCACTTATCGCCTCAAACGCCGATTTGATCAAAGACTCATCTGCCTGTCTGTAGCATCCTTAAGAGACACACCGTCTGGTATAGAGAGAACTGTTTTAGAGGACAGGCGAGAGACCGGCAGATCCACCTTAGGGGATTCTGCCCATTTGGCGACAAGATCTGGACAAAAGGGATATAGAATGTCTAGCTGTTTCCTTCATGGAAAAGACTTTTCGGGATGTTCCCAATGTTTGGCCATAGTAGCCTCAAACTCCTTGTGAATGGGAAAAGTTCGGAGGGACGTTTATCCCGTTTGAATGAAACGGAGTCGTCCTGAGCGGGCACCCCGTCCTCTTTTAGTTTAAGAGTTTGAATAATTGCTGAGACAAAGTTATCTATCATGTCCTGTGTCCTGGAAGTCTGGTCTGCATCTGAGTCAGACCCAGACTGAGAATCCACATCTGACCCAAAGTCCTCCTCCGAGGAGGGTGAATGGGGAGAGAGGGGCATCTTGGATGCTGCTGAGGGGCAAGGTGAACTGGATGAGGAGCCAGACAGAGCCCGCTTCCTAGGTCTTTTAGCCGATCGGTCCATGTGAAGGTCGTGGTCAGGTGCGTGCGAATCACCGTGAGGGGCGTTCGGAGCACTGGTGGTGGCAGTTAGATGTGGAAGACGTTGTAGGACCTGGACACTTTAGTCAGGTCAGAGACCAACTGAAACATAGCAACAGGCACTCCGGGGGGGGGGGGGAGAAGAGAGAGGAGAGAGAGAGAGAGAGAGAGAGAGAGAGAGAGAGAGAGAGAGGAGAGGAGAGGAGAGGAGAGGAGAGGAGAGGAGAGGAGAGGAGAGGAGAGAGAGAGGAGAGAGAGAGAGAGAGAGGAGAGAGGAGAGAGGAGAGAGAGAACAGAGCCAGCGATGAACAGCAGATGACCCAAGGTTAGCTGTGTCCCCTTGTCAGAAGAACGCCGGCAAGAACAGGAATCTGGGGTTAGGAAGCGCAAATCAGCGGAGCCACGGATACAAGATGTCTCAGGCAGAAAAGACGGGGGGCGGGGCTAAGCAATTAGGCCGGTGAAACAGGGAGGCAGAATCCGGTTGGATAACTTGGGGGGGGGGCATGGCCAGCTCTGCAATCTGCCCACCGGCATAAAGCGAAAGCTCTCCTGTGATTGCCTATGACCTGCCAGCCAGCAAAGAGAAAGCTCCCCTCCAATTGGGAGAACTTTGAAGGGAGGGCGGAGAGGGGAAGAAGTGCCGAAAGATGCGCAGGAGGCGTGGCCTAGACAGAGCGTGAGGTCCCCCCCCGTAAGACTAAAGAGCACGATATTCAAGCGCTCATGAGGGAAAGGGAGAAGGCGCGGTATGTGCAGAAAACGGCAGCGGGAGTTAACGCGTATAGTAGGGATAATACCCGGTGGATCTGCCTGCGCAGCGCTGCCAGAGAAGGGATGGAAGCTAGAAAGCGCCCTGTGCTGCCTTCGCTGCTGGAAGGGAGGATCATACATTACCTGCAAGTGGGTCCACGATTCCTCTTCACAGCTGAGGATCGCATGAGGAGCCCTCGGGTGAAGAGGGTTACTGGCATCAGGGATCTTCCTTGCCGCACCATCTCCAGACGGTGCAGAAGACGGCATCAACCCCTTACAAGAAGGGGGGAGGTCACCGCTGGTGACCACAGTCTTCCTCTCAGCCATCTCCGAGGAGAGGGGTGAGGTGGGGAAAGGCAAGGACTGGCCGCCGGGAGTCAACCGGGAGTCACCCTGAAACACCCATAAGGGTGACAGGGGATAAAGTCCTGCCTGCAGGTCCGAGAGCGGGCGATGTAGGCGACACCACACTGCTCTCTCGGTCGCATAAAAACGGGAAAACAAGGTGAGAAATTACACCCTGTTACCCTAAGAAAGATGAACCTGAAAAACAAAGGGAAAAAGATTAAAACAGAACAGGTGACCTGCAAAAGAAAATGCGGATCTGGGGTTAGATCCATGTCCGCCTCCTACAAACACTAAGCTTAAACTGAGGTACTTCGTGCCTGTAGGTGGGTGTACACTGTTGGGGAGGAGCTATTTTTTTTTCTTTTTTTGCATAGTGTCAGCCTCCTAGCGACAGCAGCATACACCCATGGTTACCTGTGTTCCCCAATGAAGCAATAAAGTATTTGATCCCCTAACAATTATTAAAAGTTCTGGCTCCTACAGACCAGTTAGACGCTCCTAATCAACTCGTTACCTGCAATAAAGACAGCTGTCATACATAGTCACCTTTATAAAAGACTCCTCTCCACAGACTCAATCAGTCAGACTCTAACCTCCACAACATGGGCAAGACCAAAGAGCTTTATAAGGATGTCAGGGACAAGACCATAGACCTGCACAAAGCTGGAATGGGATACAAAACCATAAGTAATAAGTGAGGAGAGAACTGTTGGTGCAATAGTAAGAAAATGGAAGAAATACAAAATGACTGTCAATCGACATCGATCTGGGGCACCATGCAAAATCTCACCTCGTGGGGTATCCTTGATCATGAGGAAGGTGAGAGATCAGCCAAACACAGGTGTTAACTCTTTAATGATCTCAAGGCAGTAAAATCCTAAGTGACAACCTCCTTCCCTCCGCAAGGACATTAAAAATGCATCATGGCTGGGTCTTCCAGCAAGACAATGACCCAAAACATACAGCCAAGGCAACAAAGGAGTTTCTCAAAAAGAAGCACATTAAGGTCATGGAGTGGTCTAGCCAGTCTCCAGACCTTAATTCAATAGAAAATATATGGAGGGAGTTGAAGCTCCGAGTTGCCAAGCGACAGCCTCAAAATCTTAATGAGGAGTGGACCAAAATTCCTGCTGACATGTGCGCAAACCTCATCATCAACTACAAAAAATGTCTGACTGCTGAGCTTGCCAACAAGGGGTTTGCCAAGCTTGCCAACCAGGGGTTTGCCACTAAGTATTACGTCTTGTTTGCCAGAGGGATCAAATACTTATTTCTCACTGCAAAATGCAAGTAAATTTATATAATTTATTCAATGGGATTTTCTGGAGTTTACTTTTGATATTCTCGCTCTCAAATTAACCTACCCTTAAAATTATAGACTGTTCATGTCTGTCAGTGGGCAAGCCTACAAAATCAACAAGGGATCAAATAATTATTTCCTTTCACTGTAGCTTTTTTTCTAAGCTAGGCCATATTCCTTTCACTGTAGCTTTTTTTTTAAGCTAGGCCATATTTATATATACACACATATACACACACACACACACACACACACACACACACACACACACACACACACATATATATACCGTATATACTCGCGTATAAGTCGAGATTTTCAGCCCTTTTTTGACAGTTGTTCAATACTTTTATCTCCCTCCTCCGCCCACCACTGCCCCCCTCCGACTTCCCTAATCTTTGCCGAGGACTTTGCCGCACACTTCAAAAACAAGTTAGACCAAACACGGCAAGTATTTATTGCCCAACCACCACAACCCCTTTGTATACCAGACCAATGCCCAAACCCCATAACCTCCTTATCTAACATCAATGAAGGGTAGCTTGCTCATCTTCTCTCCAAATCACACCTCACCACTTGTGCACTTGACCCTATCCCATCCCACCTTCTCCCCAACATCACCATCACTCTTATCCCATCCCTAACCCACCTCTTCAACCTAGCACTAACTTCTGGTACCTTCCCTTCTGCTTTCAAACATGCCACAATCCCGCCTATCCTTAAAAAGCCAACCCTCGATCCAACAGCCACGTCCAGCTATCGCCCAATATCGCTGCTCCCATTCGCTTCTAAACTCATGGAGCAGCATGTCCACGCTGAACTTTCCTCCCAACTCTCATCTAACTTGCTCTTTGACAATCTACAATCTGGCTTCCGTCCCCATCATTCCACTGAGACAGCCCTGACCAAAATTACCAACGACCTACATACAGACAAAGCCAACGGACAATACTCTATACTCCTGCTTCTAGACCTGTCCTCTGCTTTCGACACAGTTGACCACTGCCTCCTACTATAGATCCTCTCCTCCTTTGCATCAAAGACCTCGCCCTATCCTGGATCTCCTCATACCTTTCCAACCGCACATTCAGTGTCTCCCACTCCCACACTACCTCCTCATCCCACCCTCTCTCTGTTGGAGTCCCCCAAGGCTCTGTTCTAGGACCCCTACTATTCTCAATCTACACACTTGGCCTGGGGCAACTCAAAGTCCCACAGATTCCAGTACCACCTTTATGCCGATGATACTCAGATCTACCTCTCTGGCCCAGACATCACCTCTCTGCTCTCCAGAATCCCAGAGTGTATATCAGCCATATCCTCCATCTTCTCCTCTCGCTTCCTCAAACTCAATGTGGACAAATCTGAACTGATCATCTTGGCCACCATTAACCCTTGTGCAGCATTTTATGGTGGGTATTTATGTATGGAGCATCTTCTTGGCCACCATTAACCCTTATGCAGCATATTATGGGGGGTATTTATCTACGGAGCATTTTTTGGACCACCATTAACCCTTGTGCAGTACCACCCTCGGCTTATACATGAGTCAATAAGTGTTCCCAGTTTTTTGTGGCAAAATTGTGGGGGGGGGGGGGTTTCGGCTTATGCACAAGTATATACGGTGTGTGTGTGTGTAATAAATATATAAATGACGCACCTGTTTCAGGTGACATCAGAATTAACTGTCCCGTGTGTCTATATGACTTGTGTAAAGCAAAATTGTGGGGGGGGGGGGGTTTCGGCTTATGCACAAGTATATACGGTGTGTGTAATAAATATATAAATGACGCACCTGTTTCAGGTGACATCAGAATTAACTGTCCCGTGTGTCTATATGACTTGTGTAAAGCTAAGGGTTGAGACTTTGAGGAACTGATTTACCATACAGATATTGTGCAATTACAGGGCACACTTTTTCCATAGTGAATAAAACTGTACCAGCACTATCATGCCGTTGTTTTTTTTCTTAAAGACTATTCTGCTGTAGTGTGTATTGATGCTACTGTATACAAGGGGGATTGAGAGAGAGTATGTGTGAATATATAAATATATATATATATATATATATATATATATATATATATGAATATATATATATATATATTCACACATACTCTCTCTCAATCCCCCTTGTATACAGTAGCATCAATACACACTACAGCAGAATAGTCTTTAAGAAAAAAAACAACGGCATGATAGTGCTGGTACAGTTTTATTCACTATGGAAAAAGTGTGCCCTGTAATTGCACAATATCTGTATGGTAAATCAGTTCCTCAAAGTCTCAACCCTTAGCTTTACACAAGTCATATAGACACACGGGACAGTTAATTCTGATGTCACCTGAAACAGGTGCGTCATTGTACATGGTGTGAGGCTGTCACAGAGGACGGGCCACGAAGCTGCAGCACATTGTGACCAGCAATGGACTGTGCATTCGTGATACAGGAACAACATGGCCCTAAGCACTGGCAATGGAAGGGAACCATCTTCTCTGACATTCTCACATGCTGTAAAAGAAGCCTGGGTCACTCTGAAGCATATAATAAAGCAGAACACATACTTACTCATTCACAGGTGCAAGGGTGGCCTGTCCTGAGAATTGCAGGAGGCGCAGGCTATCCGCTGGAGTAGAGACAATCTTGCTTACTACAGGACTGACGTCAGACTCTAATTAGGAAAAAGGATAAATACAAAGTCATAAAAATGGGTACCTGATCAAACTGTTTATAACCATACCATAGAGAAGTGAGGTATGCGTCTCTAATATGAACCCTCGAGGCAAAAAATACACTGTATTCTGCCAAGCGTAGGGCCTGAGGAGACCCTGCACTAGGCATTAGATAGTACCAATATTGTCTGGACTTTTCCTGTACAGGGCACACTGTAAAAATCTATTCACATTTCATATATTTCATATGACATGCTTTAACACAATTGAGTGCAACCTTTCTCATATATTGTACATGCAAGTAGTCATCAAGAATAGAGCAGGGAAAAACCTACAATTATCATAAAGACTAGGCACATGCGGACATCTTAAAGGGCATCTGTCACCTCCAAAATGCTAATTCAACTACATATACAACTTAGCTGGTATAAAAATTTAGTTGCCATTAAAAGAAAAAAAAAAAAAAAAAAAAAAAACACAACACACAAAACACAATTTATTTCATATGCAAATAAGGTGTTTTCAGTGCACTATTGATATGGACATGGGCTCAGTGCACACAAACGCCCCCTCGATTTGCATGCTGAGCACTTTGCCATATCCTGTGAGCCCTGCCAGAACTCGATTAGCGGCTGTACACAGACTCTAAGGCTCTGATCCAGTGTCATTGTGTATTCATGTCTGCAGAACAGTACTGAGCAGCGGCCACAAACAGGAGCCAGAGCTGAAAGTCGGCACAATATGTGAGCAGTTGCAGCGTCCGTGTGAAGGTACAGAGCCGCTGGTTGTGATCTCGATGGACAGCGCTGAGCTCAGCGGCAATGCTCCACCACATGGAAACCGCAGGAGCCTAGGAGCGCACATATATTTTGATCGCTAGCACCCGTCTGCGACCATTTCTCAGGACCGTACTGCAGACTGGAGCTAGTGATCAGGCTGCAGTATACATCCTGAATCCAGGGCTTTTTTTGTAAAAAAAAATATTTGCTGGTACGCAATATTTGCCCCCGACCTCCTCTGTGCAGCCCCCGTCCTCAACCTTCATTACTCACCCTGGTGTGCCGTTGCTGAACGTCCCTGAATCCTCCGTTGTCCAGCGCTGACAGCTTCTTCCTGCCTTCAGCGGTCACATGGTACCGCTCATTAAGCTCATGAATATGCTTCCACGCCCATGGGCGTCCATATTCATAAGCTTAATGAGCGGTACCATGTGACCGCTGAAGGCAGGAAGAAGCCGTCAGCGCTGGGACAAGGAGGATGCAGAGGACGTTCAGGGAGGCACAGGAGGGGTGAGTATGACTTCCCAGCCACCGCCTCCTGCCACCGCTCCCCCTCCTCCGCTGAAGCACCTTCAGATTTCCGGTACTCGGTACCGTCGCAAAAAAAGCACTGCCTGAATCACCGATTGAGGTCAGGCAGGGTTCATCTGAGCGGTGTTAACCATGATATAAGCAAGTGCTCAGTGTCCAAATTGAGGGGACGCAATAGTGCACTAAGCCCTTGGCCACAATAATTGTGCATTAACCCCTTAAAGACCACCAATACACCTTTTAACGTCGGCAGTTGAGGGTACTTGATCCTCAGCGCTGCTTTTTATCGACGCTGAGAAATAAGGTTATAGTAGCACCCTCCAGCGTCGGAAAATCTCCAGGGTCTCAGCTACCGGGGGTAGCCGAGATCCCGGAGAACATGATTTGGGTCAGTTTTTACCGTCCCCAGTTTCATGATCACTATTATTAACGGAATAACGGCAATCAGAAAAAAAAAGGCAGATTTCTCATTCATTTCTCTCTTCTCTGATATGATCTAGAAAACCAGAGGAGAGAGAAATGGGGTCCCCCGAGCCCTCCCAATATCTCCAGCGTCCCTGGACCCTCCAAGCTCTGTCCCCTAGTGTCTTCTTCCGGGAAGGAAATGGCAGGCACATGCGCACTGCGCCGGCCGAGATCTGCCGGTAGGCACCAAAGAATATTTTTCCTATTGGTTCATTTTGATCACTGTGATATGGTCTATCACAGTGATCAAAATAAAAAAAAAAATAGTAAATCAAACCCCCATTTATCACCCCTTTAGTTCGGTAAAGATAATAAAAAAAAAAAATAAAAGGATTTATTTCCATTAGGGTTGGGGCTAGAGCTACGGTTGGGGTGGGTGTGTGTGTGTAGGGGGGGGGGGGGGATTCCACTGATTAGGTACATCAGGGGGGTCTCCAAATGCGACATGGCGCCCATTATTGATTCCAGCCAATTTTGGGTTCAAAAAGTCAAGTGGTGCTCCCTCTATTCTGAGCCCTGCCATGCACCCAAACAGTGGTTTTCCCCCACATACGGAGGTATCTGTGTACTCAGGAGAAATTGCACTACAAATTTTGTGGTCCATTTTCTCATTACCTTTGTGGAAATAAAAAAAGTTGGGGTCTAAAGTAAATTTATTTTGCGAAAAAAAGTAAAATGTTAATTTTCACTTCCACATTGCTTTCATTCTCATGAAGCACCTGAAGAATTAATAAACTTAATGAACGTGGTTTTGAGTGCCTTGAGGGATGCAGTTTAGAATGGTGTAACTTTTGGGTATTTTCTGTCATAATGATCCTCCAAAGTCACTTCAAATGTGATGTGGTCCCTGTGAGGTACGAGGAAGAATTCATTTTCGATTATAGGACATCTCCGTCCACTCCTGGAATGTGCCCCCATCCTTGCGTCCCCCCCAGGCCATAAAAGGCAATACAATGCTTTGCTTTAATTAAAAGAGTTGGAAGAAACTCTTTGAAGCTCTTAACACAAGGGTACAAACTGCTATTGCAGCTGCAGCCAGCTGGCTCTTTTGTCTGACTGAAGCACATGGAAACCTTGTGGTACAACAAGTCACAGAAGGCTCAGGTATTGAATCTGGAAAATGACCTATATTAACAGAATGCAATATCTCTGAGACTAGCCGAGCACAATCTGAATCAGCATTCCTTTCCGCACGCACTCCCATATTATTTAGCCACCTCCAGAACCCTGCATTATGGAGTTATAAAGCATAGCTAACAGGAATTACATACGGTAGGCATATTTGGTCTCTATGCGCAGATAAAATCCAGTGGCGGCACAACCAACCAATTCAGAGCTTTGGGCACAAAGTTTTGGGCCATCCACGATTCTGGAAACTTTATTCTCAAACATGGGAGGGAGGGAGGCAGCCAGCCCAGGGGTGGCAGCAGAGTGTGGGAGGGAACAGCCTAGGAGATACAGTGCCTTGTGAAAGTATTCGAGCCCCCTGGAACTTTCAAACCTTTTCCCACTTATCATAAAGATACCGGGGGGCGTGGCTATGTAGCCGAGGAAGAAGGAAGCACACAGAGAGCTCCTGAAAATCCTGCTTCCATCCTGCGTCTGTGGCCTCATAATTGCAACACACCTGTCAGCATTCGTGATATCTGGATGCCAGGGACCCCGGTGGACCCCGCTGGGAGTCGTGAGGTAGCTCTGGAGAGCTGAAAGCCAGGGGGGTTGGAGCAGGTGGCAGGGCCTGCACGGGGCGGCAGCCATCTTAAGACGCGCGCTCTATCAGCAAGAGCTGCGGTGTCCAGCTTCCATTGCCACAGTGCTACCGGACGGTGACTCACATCCTGGAGGACACAAGGGACTCGTGGTGCGTGCCCTGAAAAATTGGGCCCTGCGTTCCTCCCTTTTATTAATAGATTCACTGTGCCGCTGACGCCAATTCTGTGGGGACTTCTGTACCCCCCCACTGCTGCCATCTCTGCGGGTGCTGTGGTCTCTATCCCCCCCCCGGATGTGACAAACCTTGCTGCTGCAGCACCAGACACTGCCCTTCCTGATCCATGTGACTCCCCCTACATAGGAGCTGCTTCTGAGATATATCTCTTTTTACAAACCCTGCTGTGCATATAATTGGGGGAAAGTCCCCAGAGCCTGCACCTCTGGTTGTCCTGTTGCGCTGCACTGTCACTGATTATGAGTCGATCTAAAGGATCAGCAACAGCAGAAAAATTAAAAGAATATGCCAGAACCGACCCCTCTGAAAGTGTACGGGTTCCCAAAAATAACTTTTCACAAGCTCAGTGAAGAAGCCGTCCCCCTGGGGGCGAGGAGGAGAATGAGCAGGAAGAACTGACCCTCAAACTGGCGTCTGAACAGCTAATGCAAGCCATCTCCTTAACTAGGACTTCTCTGACGGAGAAGATAGAAGACGTGTACACTGAGGTGGGGCGACTCTGACAGGACAAGCAAGCTATGCGGCGACGCGTTACGGAAGTGGAGACGAGAATATCCCAGTTAGAAGACACCATCGCACCTATAGAGGTCAAGTTGACAAAGGTGGCAGGCTCTATGAACGCCTGGAAGCAAAAAGCGGACGATCTGGAAAACAGGATGCGTCGAAATAACATCCGTGTCATTGGACTTCCGGAGCGTTCAGAGGGTCAACATCCTGAGAAATATCTGGAAGGCTGGCTTAAGGCCTCTCTGGGGGATGAATTTTCTCCAGTATTTGCTGTCAAAAGAGCGCATAGGGTCCCTACAAAACCCCTTCCTCCAAGAACCCCACCTAGACCCTTCTTGGAACGTCTCCTCAACTGTAAAGACAGACACCATTCTGCGTCTCGACTCGCACGGCAAAAAAGCCCCATCAAATTTGATAATGCTGTGATTTCCATTTTCCTGGACTTTTCCATGGAACTTCAGAAGCAGCAGGCACAATTCATCGAAATTAAGAGGTGGCTCAGGGAGAGGAACATCGTGTATTCCATGATCTACCCGGCACGGCTCCGGGTTGTACACGGGGGCTCATCTATGTTTTTTACGGATCCAGCGGAAGCGACTGAGTGGCTGCGGTCCCATGGGGGATCTCCTGCAAAGGAATCCTAATGTACTCGCTGCCAATTTGAATCCTTCAATTAGAGGCCCAGTTGGGGCCTCCTCGGCGGGTATCGAGTTCAACAACAATACCGGACACTGAGTTCAGTGATGGTATCCCCTTATTCTTTTTTCAATAGGGGCGTGGGACACTGCTCCTATATTACTAGACTAATGTTTTGGGTTTTTTTTCCTTTTAATAGTCTCAGTTTTAATAGTTTTTTTAGGTAGTAGTCGCAGTCAGTGGCAAACCCTGTCTTTTGTGTGATGTTTCCAATCTCTGCTCAGGTACTAGCATACACCATATTCAGATAGACAAAAATGGGGTCTGAAATAATATGTATGACCTGGAATGTGAGGGGCATTAAGACCCCCCGAAAGAAAATCAAGGTATTCTCGCAGATCAGGCAATGCCGCCCGCACATTGTGTCCTTGGTGGAGACGCACCTGACCAGGGACACTGCTCGGTGTGTGCAGAAACCGTGGGCACAATGGTATATCCACTCATTTCATACCAGTTATTCAAGGGGGGTCTCGCTATTGATACATAAGGACGTTAGATGAGAGGCCAGGGAGGCCCGAAGGGATCCTGAGGGACGTTTTGTATTTGTGCATGCACTTAATTCCAGGCAATATGTTATTCTATGTATTTACAATCCCCCTCCAGCCAATGTCTATTCTCCAGAAGGCGATGGGTTTCGCCCTGAACTATCCAGACGCAGATGTCATATGCATGGGGGATTTCAACCAGGTCATGAATAATCGTCTTGACAGGCTGAGATTGAGTGATGAAAGGCAGGGGGAGTCTCTCCCACAGGTTATATCCCAAATATCACAATTCATGGAGGGCAGAAGATGGCTGCATCTATGGAGAACGCGACATCCCGAGAAGAGGGAATATACTTGCCATTCATCCACCAAGCGCACCTTTGTCACGTATAGATTACATATTTGGATCCAGTGGTCTAATAATGTGGGTAGATAGTATAGAACATGGCAGTAGGGGGGATTTCAGATCATAGCCCTGTCGCTCTTAAACTTAAATACGGACCACTCAGCAACAAGATGGCATGGAAATTAAACCCCTTTTGGCTGAAGTTGATAGACTCACCCGATTGATCGATCGATCAATTACATTGCTTCATTTCATCCCACCCTGAACCCCGGAATGTTAACTTATTTTGGGATGCCCTTAAGGCATACTTGAGGGGCTGTTTATCCTCTACGATCTCTTATATAAAACGGGTGACATCGAGGGAGGATCATGAGGTGGAGCAGCGATTGAGAGACTCGGAGGCCACCTACATATCTGATCAGACTAATGGCAATAAGGTGGAGTGGCTGGCTGCTCAAAGATTATATATTCAACACAGACACCAGGTCCAAACGTAAATTATTTTTTGCCCGTCAATCTTATTTTGAGCTGGGGAACCAGGCAAGTAAATTCTTGGCCTATTTGGTACGTCAGCACAACACTACTAACACAATATTACAGATCCATAGCTTAGATGGTTCTCTGGTGTCTTCAACTGAAGAAATACTGAGCTGCTTCCATAACTATTATAGATCACTGTACAACTCTAGAAGTGATGTTGACAGTCAGGGGTGATTGGAATACCTGTCGGATATCACATTTCCCAGTCTAAGCTCTTCCCAGCGGACCTTTATGGATGCTAAATTTACTCTGGAGATAGAGAATGCCATAACGGGCATGGCGTCTGGGAAGGCCCCTGGACTTGATGGGTTTCCCATTGAATTATATAGGAAATACCAGGAGATATTAGCGCCACTGTTGTTGATGGTGTTCCAAGGGATTTGGGAGGGAGGGTCTATGCCAGAGTCCTTCTATGAAGCTAACATAATAGTACTTAAAAAAGAGGGGAAGGACCCATTAGACTGTGGATCTTATCGCCCCATATCATTAGTGAATGTGTACTATAAGATCTTTACGAAAATTTTGGCTACCAGGTTGAATTCGATTATATTAGAACTTATACATCCTGATCAAACTGGCTTCATGCCTGGAAAAAGCACCAATATAGCTCCCTGGTACCAGATAATCAATGGGCATTGGCATCGCTGGATGCGGACAAGGCTTTCGACTCCCTTGAGTGGCCCTTCCTATATGCATGTTTACAGAAATATGGGTTTGGCGACAGGTTTCTAAAATGGGTTAGTACATTATATATGAAACCTAAGGCGTGTGTCATTGTATATAGTTCTATATCTGAGTCCTTTTCATTACATAGGGGAACCTGTCAGGCTTGTCCCCTTTCTCCAGCCCTTTTTGCCCTGGCGATCGAGGCATTGGCTATTCGTATAAGATCTTCCCCTAATATTGAATGTATAGAAATAGCGGGTCGAGTAGACACCATAGGCTTATATACTGATGACATGGTGATTTTTCTGGGTAGCGCGGAGGACACATTGGCACGGGTAAGAGCCACTATCAATAAATTCAGGAAATATTCCGGCTTATATATAAATTGGGAAAAGTCTGTCCTGATGCCCCTCTCCCATGCCACGACTGGAGGCCCTCTCCTCATTACCTATTGTACCCAGTTTCAAATATCTAGGTGTTCACATATCTCAAAGCAGTTTGTTGGATTTGCGGCTCAACATATACCCATTGTTGGAAATGGTTAAAGCTAAATTTCTAATTTGGAGTAAACTCCCGCTTTCTGTAGCCGGACGTATTAATTTAATCAAAATGATACTGCTCCCTAATCTCAGCTACTCTCTTCAGCACAGTGCCGTGGTAGTACCCCGATCCTTCTTTGCAAATTTGAACTCTCAAATTACATCTTTTTTATGGGTAATTAACGGAGATGTTTAAATCCAAAAATGGAGCATATTGAAACATATCATATACTATTATATAGCCCCTTACTAAATATTGGACCCATATTTGAGTTCAAAAATTACATAGAAACCGAAAAAAAAAGAGATATGAACTCAAGTAAACAAAATATAATCTTTATTACATGTAAAAATACATACAATACATAAACATTAAAAAGGTGGGAAACCCAATTAGAAATACCACCACCCACATGTCCACTACAAAAGGATATACAAAAAACCAGGGCACAGTGCTGCTCTTACATAACCGCCGAACAATGCGGGAGTAGTGGGCACAAACGTCCCCAAATGTATTAATCACTAAGATTCCCCATAAACAGGCACAGTGTCCAAATACAAGAGAAAAACATACCTCCTGTGGGTGGTGATATGAGCCCCATATCACCACCCACAGGAGGTATGTTTTTCTCTTGTATTTGGACACTGTGCCTGTTTATGGGGAATCTTAGTGATTAATACATTTCGGGACGTTTGTGTCCACTACTCCCGCATTGTTCGGCGGTTATGTAAGAGCAGCACTGTGCCCTGGTTTTTTGTATATCCTTTTGTAGTGGACATGTGGGTGGTGGTATTTCTAATTGGGTTTCCCACCTTTTTAATGTTTATGTATTGTATGTATTTTTACATGTAATAAAGATTGTTATATTTTGTTTACTTCAGTTCATATCTCTTTTTTTCGGTTTCTTTTTTATGGGGAAAAGCTAGGCCCAAACTCAGGCTGTCCACTCTGCAAAGACCAAAAAAGGAAGGTGGGGCAGCGCTACCAGACTTTTTTCTATATTATCTGGCTGGACAGGCCAAAGCCATATGCAAGTGGATGCCTGATGATCACCTCCCTAACTCTGAAAGCCATTTGCTCCAAGCCGCACGAGTTAGCTGTCCACTGGGCTTCTTAGAATTGGAAAAAATAAATGTCCTCCGTTTGCTGCCCCTGCTTCACCTGGCACGATCAGTGTGGAGGCAGATTAAGAGAGTAATTGATTTGCAGACATAGTAGCTGAAATGCCCCTGTGGATTAATGGTTATTTTCCGGCATTGCTTGAACACCCGTCTGCCGAGTTCTGGACTCGGCACAATGTTTCCTCGATAAGCGATTTGCACGATCATGGAACCTTGGTGTCTTTTGAACAATTACAGGTCAAATGTAACGTCCCAAGATCCCAATTTTTCCGTTATCTACAATTGAGTTCAGCCTTTCAATCACATATGAGAAATATGGGGGTAAACAAAGCTATATTGTCTCTGCCCTTGATAGGCATCCTTAAATCGCAAGGTCCCCAGGGTCTCATCTCCATTATGTACACAAATATGCTATCGGTAGGGGCGGAATCCGCCATAAACTCTGTTAAAGGGAAGTGGGACAGGCTCATCCCCGATGCACAAGGAGAGGAACGGGGAGAAATTCTGGAATCTGCGATTAGGGTGTCTCAGTCTATCAATAACAGAATGGCACAATTATATATTATAAATCAATCATACCTGACCCCGACCCGACTATTCAGGATGGGCAGATTCCAATCATCGGAATGCTTCAGATGTCACTCATTGGATGCAGACTTTATACACATGATTTGGCAATGCCCTATTATTGCACAATATTGAAAGGAGGTGACGTCATTATTAACTTCCCTGGTACAAGCTCCTGTTCCCCTTGAGCCGATGGTTTGCATGTTTGGGGTGTGGGATGATGAATCTTGGGGTCAGTATATCAGGATTTTTTTACGGGAAACGTTATTTATGGCACAAAAGGTTCTGGCACTGTGTTGGATGGGGGGCTCATGTCCCTCCCTCAGGATCTGGATCGAATTGGTGAATGCGGTTATTCCATATGAGCGTACGCTGTATCGAAATAGAGGGTGCCCGGGCAAATTCGAAAAGATCTGGGAGAGGTGGAATTCCTCTCATCTTACCTTGTAGGAGGGAGACATCACATAATTATTAGCTGATTATGTAGAACTAGGCTGCAAACTGGTAGTTATAGTTTGGTTTAGGAAGTTAAAAAGACTTTATTGATCGAATAACAATAAAAAAAGCTTGCATGGTTTACCTGACACTACATTTTATTCCATATGTAAACTGACATGTGCATTTTGTTTTATATCAATACTGTGGAAAGTGTATGTGCTTTATGCAATGCTTATCATATATAAGTGTGTATGTTGTTTGTCTTGTTTATGGTTTAATAAACGAATTAAAAAAAAAAAAAAAAAAAAAAAAACAAAGATACCAAATGTAAATTTTTGGTGAAGAATCAACAAGTGGGACACAATTGTGAAGTTGAACGAAATTTTTTGGTTATTTTAAATTTTTGTTGAAATTCAAAAACTGAAACGTGGGGCGTGCAATATTATTCGGCCCCTTTACTTTCAGTGCAGCAAACTCACTCCAGAAGTTCATTGTGGATCTCTGAATGATCCAATGTTGTCCTAAATGACTAAGGATGTATAATCCACCTGTGTGTACTTAAGTCTCCGTATAAATGCACCTGCTCTGTGATAGTCTCAGGGTTCTGTTTGATGCACAGAGAGCATCATGAAGTCCAAGGAACACAACAGGCAGGTCCGTGATACTGTTGTGGAGAAGTTTAAAGCAGGATTTAAACTTTCGCAAGGCACTGTATAAGGCAGTCCCTCATTTTGGACTGAGTTTTCTAATGGCAGGAGGATACGTTAAATGACGCAGCCAGGAAAGCCTGTAGTTAAGATTTGTACCTGTGATCTATCAGCGCCCCCCCTGTGGTCACATGCTACATAACAAGGTAATTGCAACCAGGGCTGTGGAGTCGGAGTCGTGGAGTCGGAGTCGGAGCTCATTTTGGTGGAGTCGGAGTCGGAGTTGGAGTCGGTATAAAATGGACCGACTCCTAAAATATATAATAAATTGGGTACAGTAATTCAATGCAGGATGTGCTGAATATTTTTTCATAGGAATTTGGGAAAGTTATGAAATGTCCTATAAATGGCTGTTCTATTCCTGATCTAAGGCTACATTCACACACAGCGTTTTTCCTGTGTTTTTTGAGGATACGTTTTTCAGCTGCAAAAGCTGATCATCTTTTTAAAAAACCACATCACCTGAAAGGTTTTTGAGCTCATAGATAATGTTTTCAATAGCAAAAGCAGATTAGAAATCTGCTCTATCTATCCATTTATCCATATCTGTCTATCCATATCGTATCTGTACCAAAAAGAATGAAAACCGGGTAGTACACCAATATATATTCTGTTCTATCTAAATATCTTGATTATGGGATCATAAAAATGATTAAATGTCTGAGGTTCACATTGTACTACAATAAATTTTTCACTTAAATATAAGCAATATGTGTGGGAGTCGGAGTCGGAGTCGGAGTTGGAGTCGGAGTCGGTGTAAGAGAAATTGAGGAGTCGGAGTCGGAGTTGCAGGTTTGGCTTACCGACTCCACAGCCCTGATTGCAACCTATCTATACCTTATCTTTGTGCTGCACTCCTGACTGTATACCTGTATATCGTTCTTGTAAATATATACCTGTATATTTCTAGTGCATTTTTTCGGCGATTAAATATAAAATTTTGGGCTATTCCTTTATCTCGATTCACAAATCCCCACATCCGCACGCTCGGTTGGTCAATTGTACGCTACCCGGGTTGGTTTCGGACTCGATATAAGCCTGTTGTCGCACGGGGCGTATGTCCAATGAGGAACTGGTGGCAGAAAACTGTATTGTTTTACTGAGGAACTCTGGCAGTGACGGCCGGGAGGTTTAAATATATATCCCCAGCCTGGACTGGTGATATACAGTACAGAACAAAAGTTTGGACACACCTCATTCACAGAGTTTTCTTTATTTTCATGACTATGAAAAGTGTAGATTCACTCTGAAGGCTTCAAAACTATGAATTTACATGTGTGGAAATATATAATTAACAAAAAATTGAGAAAAAACTGAAAATACTGTATGTCTTATATTCTAGGTTCTTCAAAGTAGCCACCTTTTGCTTTGATTACTGCTTTGCACACTCTTGGCATTCTCTTGATGAGCTTCAAGAGGTAGTCACCGGAAATGGTCTTCCAACTGTCTTGAAGGAGTTCCCAGAGATGCTTAGCACTTGCTGGCCCTTTTGCCTTCACTCTGCGGTTCAGCTCACCCCAAACTATCTTGATTGGGTTCAGGTCTGGTGATTGTGGAGGCCAGGTCATCTTGCGTAGCACCCCATCACTCTCCTTCTTGGTCAAATAGCCCTTACACAGCCTGGAGGTGTGTTTGGGGTCATTGTCCTGTTGAAAAATAAATGATGGTCCAACTAAACGCAAACAGGATGGAATAGCATGCCGCTGCAAGATGCTGTGGTAGCCATGCTGGTTCAGTATGCCTTCAGTTTTGAATAAATCCCCAACAGTGTCACCAGCAAAGCACCCCCACACCATCACACCTCCTTCTCCATGCTTCATGGTGGGAACCAGGCATGTAGAGTCCATCCACTCACCTTTTCTGCGTCGCATAAAGACACGGTGGTTGGAACCAAAGATCTCAAATTTGGACTCATCAGACCAAAGCACAGAATTCCTCTGGTCTAATGTCCATTCCTTGTGTTCTTTAGCCCAAACAAGTCTCTTCTGCTTATTGCCTGTCCTTAGCAGTGGTTTCCTAGCAGCTATTTTACCATGAAGGCCTGCTGCACAAAGTCTCCTCTTAACAGTTGTTGTAGAGATGTGTCTGCTGCTAGAACTCTGTGTGGCAATGACCTGGTCTCTAATCTGAGCTGCTGTTAACCTGTGATTTCTGAGGCTGGTGACTCGGATGAACTTATCCTCTGCAGCAGAGGTGACTCTTGGTCTTCTTTTCCTGGGGCGGTCCTCATGTGAGCCAGTTTCTTTGTAGCGCTTGATGGTTTTTGCCACTGCACTTGGGGACACTTTCAAAGTTTTCCCAATTTTTCGGACTGACTGACCTTCATTTCTTAAAGTAATGATGGCCACTCGTTTTTCTTTACTTAGCTGCTTTTTTCTTGCCATAACACAAATTCTAAGTTAAGAAAAACGGTAATCAAAGCAAAAGGTGGCTACTTTGAAGAACCTAGAATAGAAGAAATTTTCAGTTGTTTCACACTTTTTTGCTAATTATATAATTCCGCGTGTTAATTCATAGTTTTGATGCCTTCAGAGTGAATCTACACTTTTCATAGTCATGAAAATAAAGAAAACTCTTTGAATGAGAAGGTGTGTCCAAACTTTTGGTCTGTACTGTATATCCCCCCTTTACTGGGAGAGCCTCACTAACTCGTACCTATAAGGGTAGCCTTTTCGGCGACTATTTGCCCTAGGTGCAGTTCCCTGACTGACCTGGAGCAAGTGGTGGCACCAGAGAGCTGATCCCTGCGGGTCCTTCTCTCCCCTCCCCCGAGGTGAGCGAAGTCGATGCCCCCTTCCCCTGTGAGATTCCTCACAGTCCTTTAAAAAAATGGTTTTGTAAATTTTGTTGGAAAAATGAGAAGTCACTGGTCAACTTTTAACTCTTATAACGTCCTAACAAAAAAAATTATGTTTCCAAAATTGTGCTGATGTAAATTTGACATATTTTGTGTAATACCACTCTCTGGTTTAAGGGCACAAAAATGAAATTTTCCAAATTTCCATTTTATTTTTTTCATAAATAAACGCAAGTCATATCAAAAAAATGTCACCACTAACATGAAGTACAATATGTCACGAGAAAAAACCCTCAGAATAAGTGGGATCCATTGTATCGTTCCAGAGTTATAACCCATGGGGTTAAAACCCCCTCAATTTCCATACTTTTTTTTATTGCGACTGAACCAATAAAATTTATAACTTTTGATTTAACTTGGATGGTATGATTGTTGCAGGGGCCAAGTCCTCTGCATACCTGTATGTGTGGTTTAATGGTTTAAGTAATGTTTTGGAAGTGACAGACTCCATTTAAATGTCTCCAATAGTGGGTCTACACAGTGGTTTCCATTGTCTTACCTGCATTACTGGGCTGCCCAAATAGGTCTTCCTGACTAGATAGAAGAGCTGATGTATCCATTTCTTCTTTCTCCATATTTGTGCAGGGTGACTCCACATTAGCCTGTATGTCTTGGTTGCTCTGTTTTTTTTCTTCATGTTTTACAACAGTGCATATTTCTTCCTTTATTTGGTTGTTAGAGGTCTCCACAGCACTTGTCTGCCCCTGTTGTCTGAAAAAAGGCAGACCTCTTATTTTACAACTTAATTTAAACGAAACCTGTAAGGTCCTTCAAGCCTCCTAAAAAAACATACAAAGCCCTAACCCTGCATCCCAATCAAGTCCTTGATAATGCAGACAATAGTTTGTCTTACACAATCTTTAGGCTGTGTGCCCACGTTGCGTTTTTTGATGCGTTTTTCGGGGTCAAACCGCATCAAAAACGCTTAAAAGAAGCATCCCATTCATTTTAATGCATTTTGGCCTTTTTGTGCCAATGGATGCGTTTTTTACCGCTAAGGAAACGCTTAGCGGTAAAAAAAACCGCAGCATGTTCATTAATTTCCGCTTAGGTCCGCATTTTTGGCTATTTCCTATAGTCCAAAAGACGCGCGGAAAAAAACATATCAAAAACGCGCATTTTTTGCGCAAAAAACGCACGTTTTCTGGGAAGTAGACCCGTTTCCTGAGCGTTTAAAAACGCTACTGTGGGCACATAGCCTTAGGGTATGTGCACATTTTTTCTGTGAAGTTTTGTCCCAAAACCTAAAGGATTTCCTAGCACCAGCAAAGCGAATGAGAATCTTGAAGTCTGATACATACATTGCTGATTTTTTTCCTTGCAGATTTGCAGCACGTCAATTCCAGCGTTTTTGCTGCAGATTTGACACATACTAATTAATGAGTGGGGAAAATACATATCAAAACACAAAACAAAAGCGGCAAAAAGGCAAGTATTTTAAACAGCATTTTTCCTGCCAACATCAGGATTTGCAGTAGAATCTTCTGCTGCAAATCCAGAACATATGCACATACCCTTAATGCCGTCCTTGCCCTATGTGGATTACTTTGACTAGTCTGTTGGTGCATAGGTTCACCCAGATCAGACAGGCCTCAGATGCTGTAATCACATTCGCTTGGATATAACTGATGTTCCCACTGGCCATGTCATCAGAGCAAAGAGGAGGGTGCAGAAGCGGGTCGCGATTACAGCATCTGATCTGACCGGTACTGGTAACTGGATTTTACTGACACTTTAGCTTAAAGTGAACCTGTCAGCAGGATTTTACTAATTAAACTACACATACTGCCAGGTTAACGCTGTTATACTGATTAAAATGATACCCAAGTTGATTAAATCTGTCTTGTGGTTGTTTAATGTTTATTTGTAGTTTTCAGTTAATGCTCCAGGGCAGCCTGTGTGGGGGGCTTTATGTGGTGCTCTGCTTACATATTCATCTGTATGGTTGTATGTCAGGTCACTGATCCCTCAGTGACAAGCCCCCTATTTTACATAATGCATACAATATTGTTGGCTACTGTGAGGCTTTGAAAACATTTTTTTACATCCAACAAAATGGTGCCGACGCATGCACAGTAGCATCTATCGCTTGCCGATAGATGCTACTTTGCAAGCGCTGACACCATTTTGTTGCAGGAAAAATTTGACTGCAGCAAAATGGCGGTGGTGCTTGCGCATTAGCATCTGTCGGCAAGCGATAACTGCTACTGCACAGGAACCGCCGCCGGTGCCATTTTGCTGGATGGAATTTTTTTCTAAGCCGCACAGTAGCCAACAATATTATATAAATTATGTAAAATAGGGGGCAGGTCACTGAAGGATCAGTGACCTGTCATAAGCCCATAAGGATGCATATGTAAGCAGAGCACCACATGAAGACCCCCCCCCCCCACAGGCCACTCCGGAACACGGGAATATCTAGCTGAGAACTGCAAATTAAGATTAAACAACAACCACAAGACATATTTCATCATCCCAGGTATAATTGAAAATCTGTATAACAGTTCCGACCTGACACTGTCTGTAGGCTACTGAGCACAATCCTGATGATGGGTTCACTTTAACTCTCCAAAACGTTTTCTTTCTCTGGAAACATTTAGAGTACTGAAAAATTACAAAGACAACATTTTTCTGACTCAAAGACAAGATAAAGCTCATATTATCTTTTTCCAAATCAGTCTATAATAACTTTTAAAATTAATACAAAACAATACAGATATCAAAAACAAAACCCCCACCTCCACCCATCCTTCCAAGACATATCTCCTCAGCAAAAGCAGATAACATAATATAATTAATACCTACTTCTGGAACAGCCCATATTGCCATCTCAACCATTCCAAAAATGTTTTCAAAACAATATACAAGCATCAGTCCCTGTTTGTACGGACTAGGGGTGCGAAGAAGCTAACTAGGCAAATATTATTAGGTCAGATTAAGTACCGCATTTTTTGAACTATAAGACGCATCTAGGTTTTAGGAAAGAAAAATAAAAAATTGCAGCAAAAACTGTGGTGATGACACACTTATGGGGCTAGGAGGAAGCTGCTGTTGACATAACCCCAATAACAATGTCCCCTAATTATATACCAATATCCCCCATCCTGGTATATATGATACCATAGCATCCAAGGCCATCATTCATAGTCCCCTCATCCCCATCCTGGTATCCATGGCCCCCTCATCACCATCCTGGTGAACATGATCCCCATCATGGTGCACACATACAAAAAAAAAAAAAAAAAAAAAAATGATTCTACTCACTTTTCTGCTTCTCCCTCGAAGCTCTGCGTCCTGTGCTTATGCCAGCAGCTGATTTCAGCGCATAACGTCACTGCCATGCACCAGCACACAGAGATCAGCTGCAGGAATATTTACTGCTCCCAGGCCCGGGACGATGGGGGTAGGGAGCAGTGAAAATTAATTGTTTAATGCCGGACAAACTGTTAGCCGCAGGCTTTCTGCAGCGGCTGAGCGATCACGTGCCCTCTATTAAACAGAATGAATATTCACTGCTTCCCATGCCCATAGTCCCTCACACCATTCGGTGCCAGCTTCAGTGCATAAAGTTGGGCAGGGCTATTGGTGTGGAGAGCAGTGAATATTAATTTTCTTTAGCAGGGGTCTCACTGACCTCCCCCCATCCACAGCCAGACTATAAGATTTAGGTACAACCAGACTATAAGGTGAACCCACACTTTCCTCCAAAATTTTGGAGGCAAAAAAGTGCGTCTTATAGTCTGAAAAATACGGTAATTAAAATTAACAAAGTAAAGGTGGCAGGGTTTCTTTATGATCAAAAAGAATGTTTAGTGGTAGATGTGGCCTACTTATGACCATTTTCCCATTGTAATGAAATAAAAAAAAAAAAAAGCAAAAATACCGTTCGACTTCATCTTCTAATGTGTGTTCTGCGACACTCGCTCGCCCTCTAGTTTGAGCATCAATATCACGAAATTCTGAAACGAGGTAAATAAATGTTAAGATATAAATACATATTTTTGATAGTTTTTCATTAACTAGAGAAATAACATTTCTTGGGCTGTGTTCATACGATCACATTAGAAAAATGTTCAAAAAAGGATCATTCAGCCATTCTGATAAGGATTTTCAAATTAAGTGTGCCGGCCATATCAGGTCTATGAGATATATGTAATACTGCATACATTCCATATTGCAAACCTAGTGAGAAATTCATATCAAACTGAACCTGTTACTGGCTACTTTTCAGAATATATTGTTATGTGGGTTTATATGAAGAACAATATTTCTGTCCGTTATAGGATTTAAAACCTGCATTTTTCATCACTTTTTCTCTATGTTGGCTTCTTGTCTTTCTGTATTCTCTGAGCTAGTGGGCGGAGACTAGCTGCCATTATTTTCCCCAAAGCCAGCACAAAGGGAAAATGAGGGATGTCTGCTCCTGTAGCACATGTTCATAAAAAGAAGCAGTGTGGAGGCCATTGTACAGCAATAGGGAGCAGTGTAACTGTGAATCCAGTTCTGGGGTGAGTTAAGACACTTACTAAAAGCTGCAACACAATCTCTCAATATCTCCCCTCAGCTTTTCCGCTCATCTGAACAATGAGTATAGGTGGTGTCAGTTTAGAATGGTGGGGTCCATAAGCATATTTATCATATATCATAGTTTGTTTTTACTATCTGTTTATGCAAAGTACCGTATTTTCCGCTTTGTAAGACGCACTTTTTTTCCCCCAAAATTGAGGGGAAAAAGGGGGTGCGTCTTACAAAGAGGATATACATTTGCGCTGCCACTGAGGGTACTTGCCGCGGCACTCTGTGCCCTGATGCTGCCGCTGCGCTGTCCGCCACCGCCGCGCTCCTGTCCCCCGGTGGTTTCTTCCGCCCCACCGCCGCCGCCGCGCTCTGTCCCGTTCAGCGTGGGGGGGTCTCTGTCGCTCCATGCCTGCTTTCTTCCTGGAAAATGGCCGCCGCGCATGCGCAGACGGACATCTCGGCACTGAAATCTCGGGAGATGAGATTTCAGCGCTGAAATCTCATCTCCCGAGATTTCAGTGCCGAGATGTCCGTCTGCGCATGCGCGGCGGCCATTTTCCAGGAAGAAAGCAGGCATGGAGCGACAGAGACCCCCCCACGCTGAACGGAACAGAGCGCGGCGGCGGCGGTGGGGCGGAAGAAACCACCGGGGGACAGGAGCGCGGCGGTGGCGGACAGCGCAGCGGCAGCATCAGGGCACAGAGTGCCGCGGCAAGTACCCTCAGAACGGGACAGAGCGCGGCGATGGCGGCAAACACCGGGGGGACAGAGCGCGGTGGTGGCGGTAAGAACCGGGGGAGAGCGCGGCGGTGGTGGCAAGCAGGCACTGGGGGACAGCGTGGCGGTGGTGGCAAGCAGGCACCGGGGGACAGAGCGTGGCGGTGGTGGCAAGCATCAGGGGACAGAGGGCGGCGGCAGTAACAGACACCGGCAGCGGCACGCTGCACATCAAAACACCCCCTCATCCCAGCAGCAATGTTCCACTCCGGCCTCCTCCATCACCACCCCTGGAAAGCAATAAGACGCATGGATTATAAGATGCACCACCATTTTATTAAAAATAAAGTTTTTTTCCTATTTTTCTCCTCAAAATTTGGGGTGCGTCTTATAATCCGGAGCGTCTTATAAAGCGAAAAATACGGTATGTTGAATGACAAAGGCCAGCATAAAAAAATTTATCTGAAAGCTGCTTGTATGCGATTCCCAACCAATAAGACATTTACAAATACTATCGCTCATATAAACGGTGAGTGCTACTCCAAAGAGTGGATGGAGAGAGAAATATAGCAACTGGATTCTCATGAAAACTCTGCTCAAGTAGATGCATTTCATTAGAGAAAACTCATACCTGCTTGGTTACATTCAAGTGTCTGAGGTTCAGAGTTTGTTATGTTTTGTAATACCATGCCATCCTCCTCCCTTGTGCTTTGACCTTCCAAATCCTGGCTCTGGGATAGTTCCAGTACTCCGAATGTCAGCTGTGATGTTGCAGAATCTGGCAAGGATGCATAAAGGGTGAGCCATTATGATGCCCTGCTTTTAGAAATATTTTGCTATAGTCATGTACTGTATGTGTCACCCATTCAAAGTGAATCCTCTCAATTACAACATGTCCACAATTTGCCTTTTAAAGAGAAACAGATGAGTTATGCTTCCTGATCAGGGATAGGCTTCCTCACTGCAGTCGTCTAAGTTTTATAAAAGGAGCAAAAAATAATGAGAACAGTTATACAGTGGCTTATGAAAGTATTCAATCCTCACCCCTTTTGCTTCTTACCCAATTTGTTACATTAGAACCGGTGTTAAAATATTTCTGTAATCAGATTTGTGTGTGATGCATCAGATCTAAATAGTCTAATTTAGCTAAGGGAAATGATAAAAATATAGGCATAAATTTAATTTATGGGATCAAATAACTAAAGATTTCCACGTGCATATGCATGCACACCTTTTGCTATGAAGGCCCTACACATTTCTGGTGCAAGCAATTACCTTCATAAATCACATGCTTCATGAAATGTCACATGGTCTGTCAGTATATACACTTTACCTTTTCTAAAAGGCCACAGAGGCTGCAACACCATTAAGCAAGAGGCACAACTAACCAAACAATACCATGAAGACCAAGGGGATCTCCAAACAAGTTAGAGACAAAGCTGTTAAGAAGTACAAGTCTGGGTTGGGTTATAAAAAATATCCCAAACTCTCATGATTGCCAGGCACACCATCAAATCCATTATCAAATGGGAAGAACACCGTAGCACAACACACTAGCAAAGAGAGTGTGCCCACCAAAACTCTCAGCCTGGCCAAGGAGAGCATCAGAGAGGCACCACAGAGACCAAAAGTAATCCTGAAGCAGAGACTGGAGTATCTGTCCATACGACAATAAGCCGCACACTCCACAGAGGTGGCCTTTATGGAAGAGTGGGTAGAAAAAATCCTTTACTTACAGTGGGTATGGAAAGCATTCAGGCCCCTTTAAATTTTTCACTCTGTTTCATAGCAGCCATTTGGTAAATTCAAAAAAGTTCATTTTTTTTGTTCATTAATGTACACTCTGCATCCCATCTTGACTGGAAAAGAAATGTTAAAATTTCTTGCAAAATTATTAAAAAAGAAAAACTGAAAAAAATTTCTACATTTGTTTTTTTCAGTCAAGATGGGGTACAGGGTGTACATTAATTTGAAAAAATTGAACTTTTTTTTTAATTTACCAAATGGCTACACAAAATTTGTATGGCTCATTTTGAGTTTGCCAGAAGACATGTGGGAGACTCCCCAAATGAATGGAGGAAAGTGCTATCAGATGACACTAAAATTGAACTTTCTGGTCACCAAGGTAGCTGCTATGTCTGGCGCCAAACAAACACAGCTCATCACACCAAGAACACCATTCTCACAGTGAAATATGGTGGTGGAAACATCATGCCATCGGGATGTTTTTCAGGGGGCAGGGACAGGGAAAATGGTCTAAGTCGAGGGGAAGATGGATAGTGCAAAAAACAGGGATATTCTTGAGCATAACCGGCTTCAATCTGTCAGTAATTTGAGACTGGGACGGAGGTTCACCTTCCAAAAAGACAATGACTCAAAGCATACGCTAAAGCAACACTCGAATGGTTTAAAGGAAAACGTGTTATTGTTCTTAAGTGGCTTAGTCAAAGTCCAGACCTTAATCCAATTGAAAATCTGTGGTCAGACTTATAGATTGCTGTTTACCAGAGAAAACCATCTAATTTGAAGGAGCTGAAGCAAATTTGCCTTGAGGAATGGGCAAAAATCCTAGTGATAAGATGTGGAAAGCTCAGAGATTTAAAGCGACTTGCAGCTATATATTGCCGCAAATGGAGGTTTCATAAAGTACTGACTTTAAGGGGTGAATAGTTATATACAATGAAGCCTTTGGTTATTTTGTAATATTTGAATTTTGCTTCACAAAACAAAAAACCCAAAATGTTCACAGCTGTAGGCATATTCCTTACATAAATCAGCAAACCCTCCCAAGAAAATTTTGAAAATCCAGGTTGTGAGGTAGCAAAAAACAAAAAAAAAAGTCAAGGGGGGGCGAACACTTTCACAAGACACTGTGTGGTAAAGTCCACATTGTTTGCTTCCACACCAGAGCAACTAGACTGACAGAGCTCACCCTATCCAAGAATATGGAAAGTACAGATGGCAAGAAGCAGAGTCCTGACTAGGTGACTTATTTTCCAGTTCCTGGCCTCCTCTTGGTGATGCCCAATTCATGTTGTTCGTAGTTTGAGGCATGAATTGTAGCCTACAGCATATTGCATTAAAACAGTAAGCAAATGTCAATAATCCAGTCCCCACACCTCCCCCTCCAAAAAAATAAATAAAGTAAATAATGACTCAAATATATTTCTACACCCTATGGGTTATTTGCATGTGACAGTGACATACATTGCGTGACCATTTTTAAACAGCAAGCTTTTTTGGTTTCCTTTTTAAGCTATGGCCAGCATTTCTCCTTTAACATATGCTGCTACTGTATTTAATTTTGATCCAAAAAAATACATAGGCATATACTCGTGTATAAGCAAAGTTTTTCAGCACATTTTTTTCTGCTGAAAACGCCTCCCTTGACTTATACACGAATCAATTGTCCAGAAAGCCGGCGGGGGAGGGGATGCAGCGGGTCACAGGAGGCAGAAGCTGGTGCCTGTGGCTGTAACTGTGCCCGCTGCTAGAAATGAATATTCAATTTTCTTATAGCTGCACAGCTTCCAGAAGACATCCTACTCACCCACCAGCATGCCCTCGCAGCATCTCGATGGTTCCGGCTACCAGCAGCACTTTCCGGCGCGATCACGTGGCCCCGCTAATTAAGGTAATGAATATGCACGAGTCTCTACTCCCATGGGCGTGGAGCACGTATTCATTACCTTAATAAGCGGTGCCATGTTATCGTGCCGGAAGTGCTGCTGGAGGCCGGAACCATCGAGATGCTGCAAAGGTGCCGGGACCACCGGGATGCTACGAGGGCACGCTGTATGGTGAGTAGGATAGGGGATAAGGAGCCATGCACACAATGACAGGGAGCGGGGGGAGTCACACATACCAGGACACGGATGAGGGGGACAATGCATACCCGGCTTATATTCGAGTCAATAAGCTTACCAAGTTTTCCGTGGCAAAGTTATGTGCCTCGGCTTATACCATAAATAAGAATTGATCCAACACTAGCCTAAGTCAAAAGGTGAGTCCAACATTTACTGGCTTTTAAAACAAAAATGCCCACTACTAGTTACCTTCAGCTTGTAGTGACTGTGTACTGCAGTCACCCGCACCTTCGAGCTCATTACTTTCTTCACAGTTAAATTCACTGAAAAAAGGAAATTTAGTATCAATCATTAGAAAATATAGAACATTATAATCATAAAACAAGTATTAGACCTAGAATTTTTAAGTATAATATAGCAGATGTAACCTATTGATAAAACGGTTTGTACATTTGTAATTGCAAAAGTCGTCATCCACATATTAAATATTAGGTTCAGATTTGAATACTATTTTAACAATCACATAGACATTTCATCAACATGAAAAGTTGTACAATTGAGTATATTTGAGTTTTCATATATTGTAATAATCTCGAAACACCAACTATATTACAGCCCAGCAATTGATTCACCATTTAGCAGGTGTCATGTTCTGAAAACCTACGATAAGTAGGGCAAGTGCTGAGATTTTATAAATTAACATAGCAAAGTAATTTTTTTTTTTTTAATTCGTACAATAAAAAAAAACAAAAAAAAAAAAACAAAACAACAACACATTACATGCACGAGCATGTAATGACAGCCTGCTCTGCTCTAACTACATTACAAGTTGCTGTGAGCCAACCAGAACCGAGTATCATTAGAGACACCCTTGAGCTTTCATCTCCCCTGGCAGTCAGTGAGGGACATCACAGGTGATTTTAGCTGTGTCACATTAAATATGAAAAAATAAAAAAGGTGTCAGTAAGAGCTCTCAAGTCTGTTGATTTCACAGCAACTTTAATCGCTCTGCAAGGAGATCAAACAGTCATGTGTCTCACACATGAGATGCCCGTTCTGAGCTATTGTGGAAAATGCTCTGCTTTTTCCTGTGTGTTGCTGACTACTGATGGTTGGTCAACCTCATACAGGGGAGAAAAAAATTTACACACTTATAGTGAAAAAAAAATCTGATAACGCCAACTGGGACTTAGCCAAAATTAACTCATTAGTAGTGATGAGCGAGTATACTCGTTGCTCGGGTTTTCCCAAGAATGCTCGGATGTCCTCCCGAGTATTTTGGCATGCTCGGATATTTAGTTTTCATCGTCTTATCTGCATGATTTGCGACTTGTAGTCAGGCTGAATACATGTGGGTAGAGTTGAGCGACTTTGGTCGGATCGGGTTTCATGAAACATTTGTTTCAGATGAAACTGGTCCGACTAGGGCAAAAAAACTCGGAGTTTCGCCCGAAACCCGACCCCAATGCAAGTCAATGGGAAATAAAAGTCGGCATTGAGTGGATGAATGTCATCCGCTCAATGCCGACTTTTATTTCCCATTGACTTGCATTGGGGTCGGGTTTCAGACTAAACTCCGACTTTTTTTTGCCCTAGTTGGACCAGTTTCATCTGAAACAAATTTTGTTTCATGAAACCCAATCCGACCAAAGTCGCTCAACTCTACATGTGGAAATTCCCTAAGAAACAGGCATTCCAGCTGTCAAGTAGTCGCAAATCATGTAGCTGAGACGATGAAATCTAAATCTCCGAGCACGCCAAAATACTCGGAGGACACCCGAGCATGCTGGGAAAACCCAAGCAACGAGTATACTCACTCCTCACTAGTCATTAGGTGACAAATACTTTGACTGATAATATCTCTGCAAACAGAGAGCCAAATGTTAAAGATATTATAATATATTTTTTTTTTTTTTTTTTTTTTTATTATACACAAATATTTAAACGTTTTCTCCACTTCAGCATAAAAACTTTGGCGAGTTTTCTTTTAGGAAATAGCACAGGGTTTAAAGGTAATGAAACAGGCAACTGTATTTCTACTACTATGAGAATTTTCCCAGTTTTACGAGAAACTAGGGACCAGCAAATTCCTTTGATTAAATGACCCTGAAATTCAGTCTCCGTGCTGGAAATGTTCTACGGTTTATATCTCTACATATGGCTTGTTACATACAATTCACAGTAGTAAATCAGGTACCTGATTCTGTTTGTTGGGCGAGGAATATGCTCAATTATTTGGCTAAGGACACGATCACCACTTGGTGCATGCAAGTTTTCCATAGACACTATATATAAAAATAAATTCATATTTATTAGCACAGATTACAAACAGACATTAGTGGCAGAAGTAGATTAGTTATAGTGTCTATCTTAAAAAAAAAAATTGTACAAAGATGTGTCTTATCTAGCAAAATCACATTCTGAACACATATAAACTATGTCCTGTGCAAAAGTGGCATCTGGATTCACATGTGCAGCTTCTCGAATATTTCTATGGAGCCGAACTCAGGAGTGAAATCAAAGATGTGTGAGGAAAGTCTGATTTTTCTCTTTTTTACTATCCACGCCGGCGTTTGAAAAAAACTGCATCAGATTCTGCTCCCCTATTGTATGATAACTAAGAACAAAACAGTCAACCTGTACACAGTGACATCAGCTAATATTGGCAACCGCTGGTCACAGCACAAATATTCTGTCAAAAGTGAAATCACCAATGTGACCATTGTTTTGCTATTGCACTGACTCATGTTGCAAAAGTTTGTTATTTTGCAACTTCAGAACAACAGACTTCTTATATCCACTCTACGCACCCCTGTCACGTACAGAAAAATCATACCAAGAAGAATCATTTCAGAACTTCTTCCACTTCTGTCAGCAGGATTGTGCTCAGTAACCTACAGTGTCAGATCGGCGCCATTATACTGATTAAAATAATACCTTGGCTGATGCAATCCGTCTTGTGGTTGTCGTTTAACCTTTATTTTCAGTTTTGAGTTAATGATATTCTCCGGGGCGGCCTGTGGGGGGGGGGGGGGTTGTCTTCATGTGGTGCTCTGATTAGGTATTCACCAGTATGGCTTCTGACAAGTCATTGATCCCTTAGTGGCCTGCCTGCTATTTTACATAATATATATATTGAAAAAAATCATGCGCTGCAGCATGATTGCATGTATAATGTGCAGTCCATTCTTTTATATCATGCTATAAATAAATCAGAAAAAAAGGTTCTGAAAGTGGCGCTGGCCGCTCCCTCGGAGTGGCAGCTATAAGCGATCCAATAGGTGCTACTGCGCAGGCGGCGCTATCTTACTAGAGAAAAAAAAAAAAAAACTTCTTCCAAGATAGCACAGACGGCTACTGCACAAACACTGCCGGCGCCATCTTGGAGGAGGAAATGTCTGAAGATAGCGCTGGCTGCGCCCTCGCAGTAGCAACTATTTGCAATCTGATAGCTGCTACTGCGCAGGCGCCACTACCTTGCTAGAGGGGGAAAAAAAAATCTCTTCTCCACGCCGATAGACGCTACTGCACAGGTGCCGCCATCTTGCTTGAGAAAAAAAAAAAAAATTCCTCCTCCAAGATGGCGCTGGCAGTGTTTGTGCAGTATCCGGCAGCGCCATCTTGGAGGAGGAAATGCTTTTTCTCGAGAAAGATGGAGCCGGCAGTAGCAGCTATCAGATCGCCAATAGCTGCTAATGCGAGGATGCGGCCAGCACCATTTTCAGACACTTTTTTCCTGATGAATTTATTTATAGCACGATATAAAAAAAATGAACTGCATTACACATGCAATTATGTTGCAGCGCAAGAGCCAACGCCACCTGCAGAAGATTTTTTTTTCAATATTATATACACCGTATTTTTCGGACTATAAGACGCACCCCAAATTTTCAGAAGGAAAATAGGGGGAAAAAAATTAATGCGTCAAATGGGGGTCCATCTTACAGTTCGAATTCAGCTTGTCAGGGGAAATCACTAGCGCTGGTGGAGCGTGGTCACAGGAGGTGTTCGGTGGTCCGGCAATTATATGACTCCCATCCCAGACTGGTGCGGCAGGTTCTGCTGTGCTCGTGGTGCGGGAGCTCCGCCGACATTTTCTGAAAGCCCACAGCCCTGCACATCCCCAATGCTGCGATGTGGGAGCCTCTGGGAAAATGGCCGCCGGGTCGGCAAATGCGCAGATTGAGATCTCAGCAGAGAGATCTCGTCTCCCGAGATCTCGTTACCGATATCTCAATCTGCGCATGTGCTGCTTCCAGCAGCCATTTTCCCCAGAGGCCACCCATCACAGCAATGGAAGTGCAGGGGCTCCAGGCTTTCAGAAAATGTCAGCAAAGCCCCGCCCCACTGCACACAGTCGAATACTGCCACACCAGCCTGGGAAGGGAGTGTGATCATCGCCCTGCAGCATCGGAGCGCTGTAGAATCGCCCAACTCCTGCTGCCGCCACACTACTTTTCCAACTATAAGACGCACCCCCATTTTCCCCTAAAATTTTGGGGGAAAAAAGTGTGCCTTATAGTCCGAAAAAACAGGATTTTTTGGGTTGCTTACCGTAAAATCTGTTTCTCGGAGCCTTCATTGGGGGACACAGAGACCATGGGTGTATGCTGCTGCCACTAGGAGGCTGACACTATGCACAAAAAAAGGTTAGCCCCTCCTCCGCCGTATACACCCCACCGACCGGCAGGAAGTTCCTCAGTTAGTCAGAAAGCAGTAGAAGTACCAGAATAGATTGAGAACAGAACAAACAACTCAACTGTAACAAACCGACAAACATAAGAACAGGAGTTGTAGAACATGGGAGGGTGCTGTGTCCCCCAATGAAGGCTCCGAGAAACAGATTTTACGGTAAGCAACCCAAAAAATCCTGTTTTCTCGTTCGCCTTATTGGGGGACACAGAGACCATGGGACGTCCCAAAGCAGTCCCTGGGGTGGGAAACAAACTTCCATCAGGCCAGTGGACTCGCCACCGCAGCCTGCAGAATCCTTCTACCTAGGCTGGCGTCCGCCGAAGCGTAGGTGTGGACCCTGTAGAATTTTACAAAGGTGTGAACCGATGACCACGTTGCAGCCTTGCAAAGCTGCAGCGCGGAAGCTCTGTGGCGCACCGCCCAGGAGGCACCCACCGCCCGGGTAGAGTGCGCTCTGACCCCTGGAGGGGCCACTCGATGCTTGACCCGGTATGCCTCCAAAATTGCCGATCTGATCCAGCGCGCAATAGTGGCCTTTGAGGCTGGGTGACCTTTCCTCGCCCCGTCAGGAATGATGAACAGAGAGTCTGACTTCCGCAAGGAAGTCGTCCGGGCTAGATAGACTCTCAATGCCCTGACTAGGTCCAGCTTGTTCAAGGACCGCTCCCGAGGGTGAGCTGGGCTCGGGCAGAAGGATGGCAGAACAATGTCCTCATTGAGGTGAAACGAAGATACCACCTTCGGAAGAAAAGAGGGCGGAGGCCGCAGAACTACCTTGTCCTGATGAAGGACCAAAAAAGGAGAGCGGCAAGAAAGTGCTGCCAATTCCGACACGCGCCGGATGGAGGTAATGGCCACCAGAAAGGCCACTTTCCAAGAAAGGAGGGAAAGGGAAACGTCCCTGAGAGGTTCAAAAGGAGGACCCTGCAGAACCTGAAGAACCAAATTAAGATCCCAAGGATCCACGGGCGCTCGGTACGGAGGAACCGTGTGAGCCACACCCTGGAGGAAGGTTTTGACCTGGGGCCGGGAGGCCAGCGTTTTCTGAAATAAAATGGACAGTGCCGAAACTTGACCCTTCAAGGAACTGAGAGCAAGCCCCGCATCCAGCCCTGCCTGCAGAAACGCCAGAATAGAAGGGAGCGAAAAAACCAAGGGCGCGATGTCATTGGTCTCACACCAGGAGAAATAGGCTTTCCAAGTACGGTAATAGATCTTCGAAGAAGAAGGCTTTCTGGCGCGGATCATGGTATGAATCACCCGATCAGAGAATCCTGCCCGTCTCAAAACCTCGGTCTCAACAGCCACGCCGTTAAATTGAGCGACCTAGAATTGGGGTGGCAAATCGGGCCTTGAGACAACAGATCTGCCCTGTCGGGAAGCTTCCAGGGAGCGTCCGCGAGAAGGTTGACAATGTCCGCGAACCAAGACCTTCTGGGCCAATTCGGGGTGATGAGGATGACTGGAATCCCCTCTGCTTTGATTTTCTTCAACAACTTGGGAAGAAGAGGCAGAGGAGGGAACAGGTAGGGGAGCTCGAACTGTGACCAAGGGACGGCCAGAGCGTCGGCGCCCACTGCCAGAGGGTCCCGAGACCTGGACACGAATTGTGGGACTTTCCTGTTGAGGCGAGATGCCATGAGGTCTACATCCGGAGTTCCCCACCGACGGCAGAGCAGATGAAACACCTCCGGATGTAGGGACCATTCCCCTGCCGCGAGACCCTCGCGGCTGAGGAAATCGGCGGCCCAGTTGTCCACGCCGGGAATGTGAACCGCGGAAATCGTTGGAACAAAGGTCTCTGCCCATTGAAGAATTCTGGACACTTCCGCCAGAGCTGAGACACTCCGTGTCCCCCCTTGGCGGTTGATATACGCCACCGCTGTGGCATTGTCTGTCTGAATCCTGACAGGCAGGCCCTTGAGGCGCCTTTCCCAGTGGACGAGAGCTAGATGGATCGCTCGTATCTCTAGGACATTGATCTGCAGAGCTGATTCCTGAGTTGACCATCGACCCTGAACAGTGTGATTGCGGAACACTGCACCCCAGCCGATGAGGCTGGCGTCCGTAATGACAATCTGCCAGTGAACGGGAAGAAAAGACCGCCCCAAGAGAATGAGGGGAGACGTCAACCACCAGTTGAGAGACCGCTTGATCCGGCATGAAAGACGAACCGGACGATCCAGAGATAGAGCCGTCCTGTTCCACCTGGACAAAATGGCCTGCTGGAGTGGCCTGGCGTGAAATTGGGCAAAGGGAACTGCCTCTATCGCCGCCACCATCTTCCCCGACCCTCATGGCTGTCCTGAGGGATGGAAATCGTGTGATCTGTAATGATCGCACGCCCTGCTGCAGGGAAAGGATCTTGTCTTGTGGGAGAAATACCCTTGACCGACGAGTGTCGAACAGAAGGCCCAGAAACACAAGGCGTTGAGTAGGGACCAGACAGGACTTTTTCCGGTTGATGATCCACCCAAAACTGGACAGGGTGTCTAGAACGATCGCCACACTTAGGCGGGCCTGTTGAAAGGAGGGAGCCTTGATCAGGATATCGTCGAGGTACGGAAAAAGAACGAGACCTCTGATCCTCAACAAGGCCATCAACGCCACCATAATCTTCGTGAAGACTCTGGGAGCGGTGGCGAGCCCGAAAGGAAGCGCGACGAACTGGTAATGTTCGTGGTGAATCGCAAACCGCAGGAACTTGATGTCCGGGAAATATGGGCACATGCAGATAGGCATCTTGGATGTCTATGGAACCCTTGAATTCCTGCTCCTCCATGGAAGCAATTACCGAGCGTACAGACTCCATCCGGAAGTGGCGAAGGCGAACTCTCTTGTTGAGTAACTTGAGATCCAAAATGGGCCGAACTGCCCCGTCCTTTTTCGGCACCACAAACAGGTTTGAATAAAACCCTGTGAAGCGTTCCGATTCGGGAACGGGCACAATCACCCCGGAACTGAGAAGAGAGGCGATGGCCGAACAGAACCCCGGGACCAAGGCCGGATCCCTCGGCGGACGGGATTGGAAGAAGCGATCCCGTGGAAGAGAAATGAACTCTATTTTGTATCCTGTTGATACAACCTCTCTGACCCAAGCGTCCTCTACTGAGGCGAGCCAGACGTCGCTGAAGAAAAGAAGTCGACCTCCCAATTGGAAGGGACCCCCGGGAGACCGATGGTAGTCATGCGGATGTAGACCGTCCAGATCTAGATCTGGACGGTCTTCCCTGGGAAGAGTGGGACCGCCAGGACGGAGTGGGCCTGAAGGAAACCTTCTTTCTTTCCTGACGTGCCTGTGGCCTTTGCTGGTTGGAAGGGTTTTCCGCCGTATTGAAACGGCGGAAAGTCCGAAAGGAACGAAACTGACGCCTTGGAGGAGGTCTGCGAGGCTTGGAGGGGAGAAGAGAACTCGTACCTCCGGTAGCGTCCTTAATAATCTGATCCAATTGTGATCCGAAGAGACGCACTCCCTGAAAAGGTAGATTGGTCAGAGACTTTTTAGAGGACAAGTCCGCCTGCCAGGCCTTGAGCCAAATTGTACGTCGGATTGCCACGATGTTACTTGACGCCTGAACTGCGCAAGATGTGGCATCCAGGGAGGCAGAAAGCAGATAATCCCCCGCATGGGAAATCTGATTGGCGAGATCGGCCAAATGCTCTGGTCGTGCCTTATCCAGAATGCCCTGCCGAAGGTCGTCTGCCCAAGTGGATATGGCCTTTGCTGCCCAAGAAGAAGCAAAGACTGGACATACCGCTGACGATGCCGCTTCGAAGGCAGATTTTGCTAGAGATTCTATGATCCTATCATTAGAATCTTTTAGAGACGCCACACCTGACAGCGGAAGGACCGTATTATTAGAAAGTCTGGACACGGGAGGGTCCACCGAGGGAGAAGCGGCCCAGTTGTCCGTGAGCTCTTTAGCAAACGGGTACAGTACGCCGAGACGCTTTCCTCTTTGAAAGCGTCTGGTCGGATCTACTCTCTCCCTTGTAAAAATCTTTCCAAACTCAGAATGGAAGGGAAACACCCTGGATGGTGTTTCCGCCCGTCTGAACGAAACCTCCTGATCTGAGGATTTCGCAGGGGCGTCAGCGATGTCAAAGGTATGGTGAATCGCAGCAATGAGGTTTTGCACCGTAACCTTTATGTTCGCATCCTGGTCCGAATCCAGCTCTAAGACCCCTTCCGATTCCGAAAGCGCTTCGCCTGACTCGGGAGAGGAGGCCCGAGAGGGAGACTGCTGGGGACTATGGGGTGAGGTAGGACGAGGGGAGGACTCCGCCTGGAGGTCCTGCCTGGGCCTCTTGCGACTGCCGCTGGCTGGCTCAGATGGGACGTCCTGAGACGTGCTGGGTCCCGCCGAAGCTCCCAAGGGCAACTTGTCCAGAACGGCTACTAGGGACTGAGACACCTTGGTGAGGTCTGCCACTGACTGTGATAGAGAGGAGGCCCAGCCCGGCATGGGGGGGCTCACTCACCACTGGGGCTATGGATGGCTCCTGAGCGGCGTCGGGCTGGATTGGATTGCTACAGTCCAGGCAGAGGGGAGTGGACTGACCTGAGGGAAGTTTGCGATTGCAAGAAGAGCACGCAAAGTACTTGACTAAGGTGCCAGAGGAGGCAGGGGGACGAGCGCGGTCAGACTTAGAATTAGACATACTGACGGACAGTCACTGAAGCCTTGCCGGAAGGTTGGGGGACAGGAGGCAGAGGAGGGTGTCAGTCTGCAGTATGCAGAGCTACTCACGGTCCGGTGTCCTATCGCAGCTTCCAATAAATGGAGATGCACGGTTCGTCCGGCTTGCAGGGGCACGGCTGAGGGAACAGCGTCCGGCTGACAGGCTGTGAAAATGGCGGCAGCCAGAGAGGAACCGAGCAGGAAGCGCGCGCTTTCCTGCAGATGCAGAGGAGGGAGGTAGGCGGGGCTAGGCGCCGATGATAAAAATGGTGCCGCCCGCTAAGATGGTAGGTGGGAGGGACGGCGCCGCCTCCGGGACACTCAACCTGAGGGGAGAAGGCCGTGGGCGGGCTTAGAGCGGGCGGGAGGGAAGCCCGCCCGAGGATGGAGACGGGGGGCGTGGCCGCGACGCCGGACAAGGCCCCAGATGAAGCCGGGGCCTGGATTAGAAGAGGTGGCCGCCTGTCAGCACAGGGCGGCGCGGAGGCGTCGCAGAACCGCCGCGGTGGCCGCTACTGAGGACAGCTAGGGCCCGGCAGAGGGGGGGGGGAAGAGCTGTCCGATAACCAGCCAGGGCCCAAATAGCTGCAGCGGCCGCCTGGAGACGACGCGGAGGCGTCGCAGCACTGTCACAGCGACCGCTGCCGAAGAATCCATGGAATGGCCTGGCGTGGAATCCGCAGGGGAGAATGGGACTCAGGTCTCATACTTACCCTCCTGATCCGTTTCATCCAGCGTACTGTTTCAAGGAGAGTATCCTGCGCCTCAACCGACCGACCGGCTCTGGTAGGCGAGTGGGTGGGAGACGGGGAGCGAGGACCATCTGGAACGCCACATCCATGTTAGGGGTCTTGGTCCTGCTGTAGACTTATGAGGATACGGGGTGGCAGTACACGCCGTACTCATAGTCACTTTGTGGGACTACAGATGTGACTATTCACACTGTATCCCTCCGGAAAAACCTGAAAAGAAACGACGCACATCGAGGTAGATATGGGTCTAATCAAAGACCCGTGTCCACCTCCTACTGACACTAAGCTAAACTGAGGAACTTCCTGCCGGTCGATGGGGTGTATACGGCGGAGGAGGGGCTAACCTTTTTTTGTGCATAGTGTCAGCCTCCTAGTGGCAGCAGCATACACCCATGGTCTCTGTGTCCCCCAATAAGGCGAACGAGAAATACGGTAATATTCATTACGTAAACTAGGGGGTAATCAGAGCACCACATAAAGATCCCCACACAGGCCGCTACGGAGCATGAGCATATCATTAACTCAAAACTGAAAACAAAGATTAAACATCCACAAGAAGGATTTCATCAACCAAAGTATAATTTTAATCAGTATAACGGTGCCGACCTGACACTGTCTGTTGGTTACTCAGCACAATCCTGCTGACAGGTTCCCTTTAATTTAACCCATAATGCATACTTTTTAATTGAAAAATAAACTTTCTTTTTCCACCCAAAAAAAGATTTCAATAGAAGATAATTGTTGAAGTACCCTTTGAATTTCTGACAGCAATCAGTCTATTGGGTCGGAGTCTATCAGAATGGCACATCTGCACTTGGCAATCTTTGCCCACTCTTCCTTCCAGTAGAGCTCCAAATCTGTCAAGATTGTGAGGGCCTCGAATGTGTACAGCGCCCTCTTGAGATCACCCACAGATTATCAATTGTATTCAAGTCTGGGCCATTTGAAAATGTTGAAATTCTGGCAAAGACCTTCATTTGTTGATTTGCAGGTAAGCTTAGGGTCTTTATTGGGCTGAAAGGTAAAATTCCTCTTCATCATATAGCAGAGGCCTGAAGGTTTTCAAGCAAAGTTGACAGATATTTGGAACTGTTCAGAATTCCCTCCACTTTGACTCAGTATCCTCAATGGGGTGGAGAAAAAAAAAAAAAAGTTTTAACCAGCTCTTCAGCAGGAGGCTGTTTTAATATGAGGCCGGGATCCCATTAGTGTATGGCATCTTAGGATTCTCTCATGCCAAAGCATCGAATGCAATATTGTAATGACCATCGGCTCCTGCTCTGCTGCGAGCGGGAGCCGAGAGTCAGTGCTCTGATCCTCTCAAATGACAGGATCAGAGCACAGCTGCAGAGGAGAAAGAGAAAGTAATTTCTCCATCTCCTCTGCTGACGGCATCTGCGGGAGTCGTACTGCACGTGATGTTTCACACGCACCCATAGATTTATATGGGTGCACATAATCCGATTCTCGGGTACAATCGCGACACGCTACGATTGTTTTCGCATACCGAATTGGCATGCGAAAATGATTGCAGATGTGAGCTGCACCATAAAGTAACACTGGGATGAGTGCAATCTGTTTTCTTATCGAATTGAACTTGTCCGATTGCATCACAAGTGGGAATGAGCTCTTAGATATACTCACAGGTTACAATGGGACCAGATGACTATCTAAGGATAGTTTCAAATTTGCGGACGGAGGGCTGCAGACTTCCTCCGTGAACACCCATTTCTGCATGCGGCTTCCTGCAGCCTGCGTACCCCATCTTTAACATTGGGTACACAGGCCATGCCGCCGCATGCGTTGTTTTGACGATGCGGCTCCCGCATAAAATTCCAACAGGATGCGTTTTACACGGGTTGCCGCATCGTCAAAACGACGCATGCGGCGGCAACCGCATACTGCAGCATGGCCTGTGTACCCAATGTTAAAGATAGGGTTCGCAGGCTGCATGCAGAAATGGGCGGAGCTAACTGGAGGAGGCATGGCGGGAGCGGGGCTTCACGGAGGAAGTCCGCAGCCCGCCATCCACAAATATGAAACCAGCATAAGGGGGATGCATCTCTAGGCCAAGGGCAGATGGAAGGGAAGATAAGAATTGGGTAGTTTGATTTACAAAAGGAGCTTGAGAGAAGGAAATCTCCTTTTGCTACCAAAAAAATTGTCAGAAAGCTCCTCTCTAAAAATTGGTTAATAGCCTCTAATCATGATAAATAATGCACAATGGATCCCTCTACAGAAGTCTTATAGGCTTCACTGACTCATTAACACCTGCATATGCTGCACTATGATGTATTTTGCATGTCATCTATAACTCCACAATTATTACAATTATATCCTATTTTTTATCATAGTTGAATTTAAATCTCAAAGAAAGTAAAACGAGAGCAAACAAGAATGAAAACAGTGAGCAGCCTGCAAAACTACCCCTAAAGCTATGTTCACACATTGTGTTTTTGCTGCGTTTTTTCCCCACAGGCAAAACCTGCTCAATTGGCAGTACAGAAGCTGCTTACAAAAAGGTTTTGCTGTGTTTTTTGTTGTGTTTCTATTGCTGCGTTTTTGTGGTCTTGTGTGCACGTTCATAAAGTTTAGCGGCCCATAAAGAAAAGCACGATTCAACTTCCTTAAAGTTTTTGCACCAAAAAAAGGATATCTGTTTTTGCGCTTACCCATTGTTTCCTATGAGTGACAAAACGCTGCAAATACGTAGAAAAAAAATGCTGAAAGAAGTGACATACTGCAATTTTGAAAAACGCAGCAGTTTTTCAAATGGGTCAGGAAATTAAAACCAATGTGTGTGCATGAGTTTTCTAAAATCTCAGACTCCGCTGGTACTTGTAAAAAGCAGCTTAAAATTTGCATTAAAAAAAAAAAAAAACTAATCAAACACGCTATGTGTGAACATAACCTAAAGGTTCACTGACAATTCACCCATCCACAAAAATAACTACGACTTACATAATAGGATATCGGCAAAAAACCCATGTAATTGTGACTGTTGTACAACACCATTAACCTGCTCCTGCATAGCCACCGCCAGCAGAAACAAACATTGATATGTGTTATATAATCTATTCTCTATACAAAGTGATGCAGTTACCGGCGTTTTGTAGGAAGGCCGCTGTGATCACATTACCTAGGTGATTTTCTTTTGAAGGCTCACTTATTTCTACGCGATCTTTCACACCAATGGAGGGTTTACCAGGCACAAAATCCTGTAAAGAGAGAAAATAGTGAATAAATATTTATTGTACATGTAGTCACAGAGAGTAGTCACCAGAGCACAGAGGCCTGGGGCAAAATAACTCATAGGACTGAGGGAGCACACCGACAACGTGATCACAACGCAGTCATATCAGCAGATACAAGTCTCCAGCCATCCCAATGTACACACATTGTTACACACACTGTGTGCACAATTATTAGGAAAGTGAGGGCTTTGACAAAATCATTTTATGCAGATTTTCCAACGCCAAGCCGTATAAACGTGAATGCTTATTGGACGAAACATGTCAGGTGATGAGTATTTGTGTAATCCAGGATGGTGTGGCCCAAACATATCACCAATGTTTATCAAGATGTGAAGAATTTTTAGGCAGCTTATTTTCCTCAGGCAAAATGAGACATAAGAGATTTAACCGACTCTAAAACGTAAACCCACATTTCTTTCAATTTTCAGAGAATTTTATTGTTAAATCGTTATGCAAAGTGCAGGGTGTGAGCCCTGCACTTACAGCTGGGCTGCCTCTGCCGCCAGAGATGTAGCACAAGCATGGTCAATCACAGGGGTGGGTGCATGGAAAATAAGGTCCTGATGAAGACTGTGTCTGGGGTGATCAGCATAGTCTGTAGACCGTGCAGTCTTCATGAGCACAGCCAGCATGGGATCGGGCAGCAGGGATGAAGATGGTCAGTGTCTGCAACTATGCAAATCGCACCACACACTGACAGTCTTTTTCATCAGGATATTACTGTACATGTCCTGATGAATGGTGCTTGACTAGATCTCGGGTGGGAAGGAAGGTCACTGAAAGAAGAGTGACTAGTCTGTATAAAAACCGGATGACAGGTTCCCTTTAGGCCAAGTTCACACAGGGCGTTTTGTCATTTTTTTTATGACAACTTTCAGCTGCGTTTTACAGTATCAGAAAAACCTATGAGATTTCAGAAATCTCATGCAAACACTTTTTCGTCATCTCTATTTTGTGCTTTGCATGGTTTTTTTTAACAAAAGAGTATGTCACTTTCAGCGTTTTTCACCCACTGACTTGAACGGATGGTGAAAAAAAAAAAACAAAAAAAAAAAAAAAACACGCACCTAAAACGTAGGTATCGGGTTTGCTGTGTTTTTTGTGCCAAAACCTGATTCTGTAGAGTAGGACATTTTTTTCCCCCAACACCAAACTTTATCACCATGCACACGAGACAAAACTAGCATGCAAAAACTACAGAAAAAACACAAGGAAAACACTTTACTGCAGCTTCTTTCCTGTCAAGAGATTAGGTTTTGCTGCAGGAAAAAAAAACCCGCTGAAAAAACGCCTAGTGTGAACTTATGCTTAGCCCCTTAGTGACCACCAATACTAACTAACCTCACATATAAGACAACAGCATAACCAGACGGGAGAAAATCCAGCAGCTGTGGACTGTATACTATAGCTGACACCTTGCTGTATTTATTTTACTCATTTATATAGCGCCGTTAATTCCACAGCACTTTACAGACATTATCATCACTGTCCACGATGGGGCTCACAATCTAGATTCCCTATCAGTATGTCTTTGGAGTGGGAGGAAACCAGAGAACTCAGAGGAAACCCACGCAATCACAGGGAGAACATAAACTCCTTGCAGATGTTGTCCTTGCTGTATCAGCCTTGATTGGGGTTGGCTCCAACCATGACTTTTTAACCCCTTAATGCTTCTGTCAATAGTGACTATGGCATCTAAATGGTTAACAGTGTAGGAGCTTCCTCTTTAACTCTATCGTCACCCTGAGATCATGATCATGTGGTCCTGATGTTTGCCATGGCAATTCACGACCAAATAATGGCCTTAGAGTCTGCAAGCTATAGTGACATGTTCAGACTTTAGCGACAATTAGGTGGTAAAGAGTACCGCAAGTTTTGAAAATTTCCTTGAAAAAAAAAAAAAGGAAAAATTGCTGCTGCTACAATCAAGCATGAGGGAAATGGTATTTAAGGACTATTGTATGTGGTATGACTGTGGATTAAAGGGTTTGAAAATTGCTAATTTTGGGAATTTGACCAATTTCTGATATTTTTATAAATAAGCAGAAACTATATCGACATAAATTTACTATTAACCTAAAGTACAATCTCATATTTAATTAGATCTGTTGAAGCGATCTAGAGTTATTACAAAGTGTCAGATTTGAAAAATTTGGCCCTGTCACTAAAGGGTTAAAGTGGTCTATGGCCATAAACCAGCTGAGAGGAAGACTAATAAATAGTAACAAACTCTCCAGTTCTACTGTGAGAAGGAGCTCACTGAGGAATGCTCAGTTAGAGATCAGCCACATTCTAGCTACTGCAGCTTTTCTTGCAAACTGACCAGCACTTCTGTTCATACAATGGCTTCTGGCGGAGGAGCATGTGACCATACTGGTCCACAAGCCACCTCCATACAAAAACATCATTCTGGAAAGCTGCTTTGACATTGTTTTTTTGGGGAATTTTTGATTGGGTACATTGTGTGCTAAAAATTACTGTATTACCCAGTTTTATTATTTAACAGTGAAAAAAAAATTGGACATTAGTCCATCCAGTTCAGCCTATAAAATTCTGTCAGAATAAATACCCAGATCTACGTCCTTCTAAAGAACCTAACAATAACTGTAAGATACAATATTGTTACGCTCCAGGAAGACATCCAGGCCTCTTGAACCCTTCGACTGAGTTCGCCATCACCACCTCCTCAGGCAGGGAATTCCAGATTCTTACTGCCCTAACAGTAAAGAATCCTCTTCTTTGTTGGTGGAAAAACCTTTTCTCCTCCAGACGCAGAGAATGCCCTCTTGTGACCGTTACCTTCCTTGGTATAAACAGATCCTCGGAGAGATATTTGTATTGTCCCCTTATATACTTATACATGGTTATTAGATCGCCCCTCAGTTGTCTTTTTTCTAGACTAAATAATCCTAATTTTGCTAATCTCTCTGGGTATTGTAGTTCCCCCATCCCCTTTATTAATTTTCTTGCCCTCCTTTGTACCCGCTCTAGTTCCATTATATCCTTCCTGAGCACCGGTGCCCAAAACTGTACACAGTACTCCATGTGCGGTCTAACCAGAGATTTGTACAGAGGCAGTATAATGCTCTCATCATGTGTATTCAGACCTCTTTTAATGCACTCCATAATCCTGTTTGCCTTGGCAGCCGCTGCCTGGCACTGGTTGCTCCAGGTAAGTTTATCATTAACTAGGATCCCCAAGTCCTTCTCCATGTCAGATTTACCCAGTGGTTTACCGTTCAGTGTGTAATGGTGATATTGATTCCTTCTTCCCATGTGTATAACCTTACATTTATCATTGTTAAACCGCATCTGCCACCTTTGGGCCCAAGTTCCCAACTTATCCAGATCCATCTGTAGCAGAATACTATCTTCTCTTGTATTGACTGCTTTACATAGTTTTGTATCATCTGCAAATATCGATATTTTACTGTGCAAACCTTCTACCAGATCTTTAATAAATATGTTGAAGAGAATAGGTTCCAACACCGACCCCTGCGGTACCCCACTGGTCACAGCGACCCAGTTAGAGAATACACCATTTATAACCACCCTCTGCTTTCTATCACTAAGCCAGTTACTTACCCATTTACACACATTTTCCCCCAGACCCAGCATTCTCATTTTATGTAACAACCTCTTGTGTGGCACAGTATCAAACACTTTGGAAAAATCAAGATATACCACATCCAATGACTCACCTTGGTCCAGTCTATAGCTTACCTCTTCATAAAAAAATGATTAGATTGGTTTAACAGGAGCGATTCCTCATAAACTGATGCTGATATGGCGTTAAGCAGTTATTCTCATTGAGATAATCCAGAATAACATCCCTCAGAAACCCTTCAAATATTTTACCAACAATAGAGGTTAGACTTACTGGCCTATAATTTCCAGGTTCACTTTTAGAGCCCTTTTTGAATATTGGTACCACATTTGCTATGCGCCAGTCCTGTGGAACAGACCCCGTCGCTATAGAGTATAAATAAGAAATAATGGTTTGTCTATTACATTACTTAGTTCTCTTAGTACTCGTGGGTGTATGCCATCCGGACCCGGAGATAAAATCTATTTTAATCTTATTTAGCCGGTTTTGCACCTCTTCTTGGGTTAGATTGGAGACTCTTAATATAGGGTTTTGTCTCTCGGCATTTCACCTAGCATTTCATTTTCCACCGTGAATACCGTGGAGAAGGTGGTGTTTAATATATTAGCTTTTTCCTCATCATCTACAACCACATTAATTTTAATTGTGTCACCATTTTCCAGAGATCCATAACGTTTTCATTTTTGGATATACAGGTGCTTCTCACAAAATTAGAATATCAAAAAGTTAATTTCAGTTCTTCAATACAAAAACAGAAACTCATATTATATAGAGTGATTACAGAGTGATCTATTTCCAGTGTTTATTTCTGTTAATGTTGATGACTATGGCTTACAGCCAATGAAAACCCAAAAGTCATCATCTCAGTAAATTAGAATACTTTATAACACCAGCTTGAAAAATGATTTTAAAATCCAAAATGCTGGCCTACTGAAATGTATATTCAGTAAATGCATTCAATACTTGGTCGGGGCTCCTTTTGCAACAATTACTGCATCAATGTGGCGTGGCATGGAGACGATCAGCCTGTGGCACTGCTGAGGTGTTATGGAAGCCCAGGTTGCTTTGATAGCAGCCTTCAGCTCGTCTGTATTGTTGGGTCTGGTGTCTCATCTTCCTCTTGACAATACTCCATAAATTCTCTATGGGGTTAAGGTCAGGCGAGTTTGCTGGCCAATCAAGCACAGTGATACTGTTGTTTTTAAGCCAGGTATTGGTACTTTTGGCAGTGTGGACAGGTGCCAAGTCCTGCTGCAGAATGAAATTTCAATCTCCAAAAAGCTTGTCGGCAGAGGGAAGCATGAAGTGCTCTAAAATTTCCAGGTAGATAGCTGCGCTGATGTCAGTCTTGAAAAAGCACAGTGTAACTACACCAGCAAATGACATGGCTCCCCAAACCATCACTGTTAGTGGAAACTTCACACTAGACCTCAGGCAGCTTGGATTGTGTGCCTCTCAACTCTTCCTCCAGACTCTGGGACCTTGATTTCCAAATGAAATGCACAATTTACTTTCATTAAGACGCTTCTGGCGTTGACTATTGGTCATGAGTGGCTTGACACAAGGAATGTGACACTTGTAGCCCATGCCCTGGATACATCTGAGTGTGGTGGCTCTTGAAGCAAGGACTCCAGCAGCAGTCCACTCCTTGTGAATCTTCCCCAAATTTTTGAATGTACTTTTCTTAACAATCCTTTCAAGGCTGCTGTTATCCCTGTTGCTTGTGCACCTTTTTCTACATCACATTTTCCTTCCACTCAACTTTCCATTAATATGCTTGGATACAGCACTCTGAACACCCAGCTTCTTTAGCAATGACCTTTTGTGGCTTACCCTCCTTGTGGAGTGTGTCAATGACTGCCTTATGGACATCTGTCAAGTCAGCAGTCTTCCCCATGATTGTGGAGCCTACTGAAACAGACTAAGGGACCCTTTTTAAATGCTTAGGAAGCTTTTGCAGGTGTTTTTATTATTCTAATTTACTGTGATAATGACTTTTGGGTTTTCATTGGCTGCAAGCCATAATCATCAACATTAACAGAAAAACACTTGAAATAGATCACCCTGTTTGTAATGACATTATAGATATATTTATTTCACTTTTTGTATTGAAGAACCGAAAAATTAACTTACTGATATTTCTAATTCAATCATTTGGCCCTTGAGATTCATATATAATGCTTCTGTTCACTCAAAGGGATCCAAGATCCTTGAACTACGTTACTTTATTAGAAGTTTTAATACATTCTATACACAAATCACAGCAACGGTGGTCATTGTTTTGCATTTAAACATGTACTGAACACAACAATAGATGTATATCACTAATCATAGAAGACAGTATAGTGGATGCTATAAACAGTGAATGATATACACACTACCGTTCAAAAGTTTAGGGTCACTTAGAAATGTCCTTATTTTTTAAAGAAAAGCACAGTTTTTTCCAATGAAGCTAACATTAAATGATTCAGAAATACACTCTGTACATTGTTAATGTGGTAAATGACTCTTCTAGTTGCAAACGTCTGGTTTGTAATGCAATATCTTCATAGGTGTATAGAGGCCCATTTCCAACAACCATGACTCCAGTGTTCTTATGGTACTTTGTGTTTGCTGTGTAAGAAGGCTAATGGATGGTTAGAATACCCTTGAAAACCCTTGTGCAAGTATGTTAGCACAGCTGAAAACAGTTTGGCTGATTAGAGAAGCTATAAACCTGACCTTCCTTTGAGCTAGTTGAGAATCTGGAGCATTGCATTTGCTGGTTACATTTAACTCTCAAAATGTCCAGAAAAAAAAAAAAGAACTTTCAAGTGAAACTCGACAGTCTATTCTTGTTCTTAGAAATTAAGGCTATTCTATGCGAGAAATTGCCAAGAAACTGAAGATTTCCAACAACGGTGTGCACTACTCCCTTCAGAGGAGAGCACAAACAGGCTCTAACCAGAGTAGAAAGAGAAGTGGGCGGCCCCGCTGAACAACTGAGCAACAAGACAAGTACAATAGAGTCTGTAGTTTGAGAAATCGACCTCTCACAGGTCCTCACCTGGCAGCTTCATTAAACAGTACACGCAAAACGCCAGTGTCAACGTCTACAGCGAAGAGGTGACTCCGGGATGCTGGCCTTCAGGGCAGATTGGCAAAGAAAAAGCCATATCTGAGACTGGCTAATAAAAGGAAAAGATTAATATGGGCAAAAGAACACAGACATTTGATAGAGAAGATTGGTAAAAAGTGTTATGGACAGACGAATCCAAGTTTGAGGTGTCTGGATCGCACAGAAGAACATTTGTGAGATGCAGAACAACTGAAAAGATGCTGGAATAGTGCCTGACACCATCTGTCAAGCATGTTGGAGGTAATGTGATGGTCTGGGGTTGCTTTGTCCAAGGCAAAAGTGATTTTGAATAAGGAAGGCTATCACTCCATTTTGCAATAGTATAGGTAATGGGGTGCTCACCACAATAAAGTGGGTGCTCAGGGGTAAAGAGAATACTAATAGAAAAAATAACCCTGGCACACTCATATGAATTTCAAGAGAAAAATGCACATAGCTGCTAATAATTTTTTATTCAGAATTTTGAGCGGACCAAAAAATGAATGAAAAATACAGATAAAATTATCCAACGTTTCGGCTCGCAGGCCTTTGTCAAGGAATTATCTGCAATAATAAACAAATCTTTCAAAACCATGCAAATATTCTTATGCACACAAAAAAATAAAAAAGGAAAAAGAAAATAATAAAAGGTCCATATAGTACATTCCAGCATCAAAATCAAATACACACTATAACATAAGAGTTATCAAAGTACAGCGCAATATTATGAAATACTTCCATAAGAGAAAGTATAAGTATATATATCCGCCCCAACATATAAATATGTAATACTAGATTATGGCCCGATGCTATCGCATCGGGAGGATGCGATAGCATCACACCTCTTGCCATGTTAACCCTCAACACACACACTCCACTCACCTTTCACCATCTCCACTCACTCTTTCACTCCACATACGACCCCTTCTCTCACTCCGTCTCTCATACTCACGCCGTCATCGCCGCTGCTCCACGATCCCCGACATCTTCTTCCGCCGGCGCCATCCTGGAACCAGACGTTGTCCACGCCGGCGACATGTTCTTGCGGCGACGCCATCTTGAGTATCGTGAAATCCCGCGATAATCAAGATGGCGTCGCCGCAAGAACATGTCGCCGGCGTGGACGACGTCGGGATCCAAAATGGCGTCGGCGAAATCTCGCGAGTTTTTGCCGACGCCATTTTGGATCCCGATGTCGTCCTCGCCGGCGACATGTTCTTGCGGCGACGCCATCTTGAGTATCGCAGGATTTCGCTGATCCAAAATAGCGTCGCCGCAGGAACATGTCGCCGGCGTGGATGCGGTCGGGATCCAAAATGGCGTCGGCGAAATCTCGCGAGATTTCACCGACGCCATTTTGGATCCCGACGTCCTCCACGCCGGCGACATGTTCTTGCGGCGACGCCATCTTGACTATCGCGGGATTTCGCCGATCCAAAATGACGTCGCCGAAAGAACATGTCGCCGGCGTGGAGGACGTCTGGATCCAGGATGGCGCCGGCGGAAGATGTCGGGGATCGTGGATCAGCGGCGATGACGGCGTGAGTATGAGAGACGGAGTGAGAGAAAGGGTCGTATGTGGAGTGAAAGAGTGAGTGGACGTGAGTGGAGATGGTGAAAGGTGAGAGGAGTGTGTGTGTTGAGGGTTAACATGGAAAGAGGTGTGCGGTGACATCACCGGTTACAACTGGACGGAAGTTGTTACAACCGGAAGCTGCTTAGGGCATTTATTATTATAGAAGACAAAATTGATGCAAATTGTATTCAATACCTGTAAATAGATAGAAGACAAACGGGTCCTAAATGCTGACTGGATCTATGTTCAATAGTGACCCATAAGAGTCACCTACTATAGAGCAAAAAGACATAGAAAAAGTATATATAAAAAAAGTATATATACACGTGCCACAGAGAAATAGACAAAGAGATCCAAGATTGTAACATACCTATTCCATGAGTACATATCCTGAACGTCAGGGGAAAGTGCGGTAACGTGGTGCGCTGTGGACGCCCCGTGAGTTGTCCGTCCCTTAAATACACACTTAATCAAAATACTTCCGGGAGGAGTGCGGCGTTACCCGCTGTGTACTGCGCAGGCGCCTTCCCAGGCCGTCCACACCAGACGGAAAGGAGACAAGGAAGAAGAGGGCAGTGTTGCCTGTTATAAACCGCGCATGCGCCGTTCACAGACGGCATAAGCAGCCAAAAGGGGTGAGGAAAGCTTATCCTCCCAGACGTGCAGGGACGTGACAAACAGTGTTGGGACAAAAACCGACTTTTGGCACCAAAGCGCTGTGACCGGATACGATTATTAGGTTATCTGAAAGATAAAAATCAAGATAAAAATAAATAAAATGACAATCTTTAGTATATAGAGTATACCGAGCAGAAAAATAGAAAGATAAAAAATAAAACAAAAATACTTGCACCTACGAAGAGAATACCTATTGATAGATGTTAATGTATAAAAGTTAATATATAAATGTTAATACATACTAATAGAGGAAAGAAGGACAATATTAATCCCTAGCAATAAACAATAATCATAACCCCTAAGAAGTGATCAATGATAAGAGACCTCATACTCTCTATTAAGTCCTAATGGTGTTAATGTTTGAAGCGTGTAAATCCAAAAGGATTCACGCTCCTTCAATCTCTTTAACTTATCGCCACCCCTTCTTGACATTTGAACCTGATCAATAACTTGGTACCTCAACTGGGCAACCGAATGGCCACATTATAAGAAATGAGACGGAATGGGCAATAAAGTACGTCCGCACCTGATAGTAGACTTATGCTGAGAAATGCGGTCCCGGATATGCTGGGTAGTCTCCCCAACATATCCGAGACCGCACGGGCACTTAATAAGATAGACAACATATGATGAATCACATGTAAAATATCCCTTAATGGGATAGCGTCGTCCAGTCCTAGGGGGAGTAAAAGAATTCCCTTTGACGACATTAGAACACTGCAAACACCCCAAACACGGAAACGTTCCGTTCCGGGGTGTAGTCAATGTCCTTTGAATGGGTTCCTTCCTACTCGAACCAATATCAGCCCTTACCAAAAAATTTTTTATATTACTAGGACGTCTGTAGCACATTATGGGTTGCATAGAAAATTCTGAAACGTTAGGATATGATTCCCCAAGCAAGTTCCAATGCTTCAAGATGCATTGATTAATCAAATGATTAAATGGATGAAATGTGCTTACAAATGCTAATCTGCGTCCTTTCTCCCTAGATTGGGTTGGTCCACGCTCATGTTTAAGTACAGAATTGGGATAACCTCTATTCCGGAAACGTTCCTCAATTTCTTTTAATCTCATACTCCGGACAGATGGATCCGAGACTATCCTTTCAATTCTAACATATTGTGACCTAGGTAATGCTCGTTTGATATGTTTAGGGTGACAACGCTCAAAGTGCAACAAGCTGTTCCTGTCGGTAGATTTAACATATAAATCAGTATCAATGGAGCCATCGGACCTTACTATGATCAAGGTATCGAGAAAATTAATGGAGTGGCAATCATGGTGAAGAGAAAAAGATAAACCTGTAACACATCCATTTAAATAGTCAAAAAATTGAAAAAGAGTTTCCTCATTACCTGTCCAAATTAAAAAAACGTCGTCAATATATCGTTTCCAATATATTCCAAAAGATGTAAATAAATGATAATTATAGACAAATGAATCTTCAAAATGTGCCATGAAAATGTTGGCATAAGGGGGTGCCACATTGGACCCCATGGCTGTCCCCCTCTTCTGCATGAAAAATTCATCCTCAAATAGAAAAAAATTTTTGGTCAGAAATAGTGTAAGTAAATCCCTACAGAATTCAATCTGATCTCCTGTAAAGGTCGTATTTCTAGATAAAAAGTCAATCATAGCGTGTATGCCTTCCTGATGTCCAATACTAGTATACAGGCTATTCACATCTAATGTTACCAATCTGCTCCCAGATGGAATGGGCCCAATAGCTTTAATGCTCCCCAAAAAATCGGAGGTATCCTTAATAAAAGACTTGATTAAAAGTACATAGGGGGTCAAAATCTTCTCCAACGTAATTGACAAGGGGGAAAGAATAGTTAGTAGAGGCGACTATCGGTCGTCCAGGCGGTTTTAACAGATTTTTGTGTATTTTTGGAAGGGTGTAAAACACTGGTACAGTGGGATTAGTATTGATAAGATACTCGCTGAGCTTAAGATCAATAGTGCCCAACTGGCAATAGAGATCAACAAATCCCTTAATACACCTTGCTATATCATATGTAGGATTATATGAAATTGGAATATAGGTGTCAGTATCATTCAATTGAGAAAGGATCTCAGCTACATAATATGACCGATCCATGACAAACAATGCCCCGCCTTTATCGGCTGGTTTTATAACCAATTTTTTATTCTCTTTTAGATCATTTAATGATCTTTTCTCTTCCAATGTCAAATTATTTTTAATTCGTAAATGACCCCTATTAATCATCTGTAATGCCTCGTTAATATCACGCTGTACAAGACTAATAAAGGTTTCTACCGGATGATAAATCCGTGGTGGCATAAAATTACTCACAGACCTCAATTTCAATGAAGATAATGTAAATTTAGTAAACATATCAGTGGTAGCCATACTCGTAGCAGGAACACGATCAGAAAAATGTGCCCTAAGGCGCAACGTTCTATAAAACCTATGCAAGTCCTGATCCACCTGAAATGAGTTAAATGATGAAGTGGGACAAAAACTTAAACCTTTTTCTAACAAAGTCATTTCCGAAGGGGAAAGGTTTTCAGACGAGATGTTGTATATGATGTTATCTCTTTGTCTCCTACCTGTGATCTCGTTGTCATTCTCGACTGGTCGGTTACACCGTCGTTTACCCCTCCGTGTCTTCCTTTGTACTGACGTTCCCGTCGTGCTCCTAAAAAAGAAGTTGCAGCCGGACGTGACGTTCCATGATCGTTGTCTGAACTGGTGGATAAAGAACTGTATCCTCTCCGAAATGATCGAGTATTCCTGTAAGAACTGGAAAAACGCCATCGATACACTTGATTATTATGATAATCGTCCGTATCCCGCAGAAATTTGTTTTTCTTCTTCAGCTGAAGACTATTACGAAAATCAAGAATTGTTTGATCCAATTTAGTCTTAATTGATTTGAAATCCTCTGTAGAAGCAGTATTAACCAATTGTTGTTCCGTTGCCGTTATCTTGGTTTCCAAAACAGTAATTTCTTTCTCCAAGAAATCAATAGTTAATAAAATAATGTCCATAGAACATTTATTTAAGATGGATTCGAATTTAATGCAGTATTCAGTATTATCTTGAAATAATGTGGGTCTCAAAGAGACCCTTAAGCCACGTGGAATACGGTTAACCCTATGATACTCCGCCAATGTGGCACAATGTAAATCAAGCGCAGTCAGTCTCCTTAAGTCTTTCTCCAAATCCTTAGTACGTAACTCCTCCGAGGGAGTATGCAGAAAATTACCAGGAGTTTTGACCTTAGAGAGGATATTGGAGGCCTCTTCCGAATTAAATGAAAAAGTAGAAAAAGACATTGATATACTTAAATATGGGAGCTACACCAAAAAATTATCAATAGTATAGGTAATGGGGTGCTCACCACAATAAAGTGGGTGCTCAGGGGTAAAGAGAATACTAATAGAAGAAATAACCCCGGCACACTCATATGAATTTCAAGAGAAAAATGCACAAGATAACGGCAACGGAACAACAATTGGTTAATACTGCTTCTACAGAGGATTTCAAATCAATTAAGACTAAATTGGATCAAACAATTCTTGATTTTCGTAATAGTCTTCAGCTGAAGAAGAAAAACAAATTTCTGCGGGATACGGACGATTATCATAATAATCAAGTGTATCGATGGCGTTTTTCCAGTTCTTACAGGAATACTCGATCATTTCGGAGAGGATACAGTTCTTTATCCACCAGTTCAGACAGCGATCATGGAACGTCACGTCTGGCTGCAACTTCTTTTTTAGGAGCACGACGGGAACAAGGAAGACGCGGAGGGGTAAACGACGGTGTAACCGACCAGTCGAGAATGACAACGAGATCACAGGTATGAGACAAAGAGATAACATCATATACAACATCTCGTCTGAAAACCTTTCCCCTTCGGAAATGACTTTGTTAGAAAAAGGTTTAAGTTTTTGTCCCACTTCATCATTTAACTCATTTCAGGTGGATCAGGACTTGCATAGGTTTTATAGAATGTTGCGCCTTAGGGCACATTTTTCTGATTGTGTTCCTGCTACGAGTATGGATACCACTGATATGTTTACTAAATTTACATTATCTTCATTGAAATTGAGGTCTGTGAGTAATTTTATGCCACCACGGATTTATCATCCGGTAGAAACCTTTATTAGTCTCGTACAGCGTGATATTAACGAGGCATTACAGATGATTAATAGGGGTCATTTACGAATTAAAAATAATTTGACATTGGAAGAGAAAAGATCATTAAATGATCTAAAAGAATAAAAACTTGGTTATAAAACCAGCCGATAAAGGCGGGGCATTGGTTGTCATGGATCGGTCATATTATGTAGCTGAGATCCTTTCTCAATTGAATGATACTGACACCTATATTCCAATTTCATATAATCCTACATATGATATAGCAAGGTGTTTTAAGGGATTTGTTGATCTCTATTGCCAGTTGGGCACTATTGATCTTAAGCTCAGCGAGTATCTTATCAATACTAATCCCACTGTACCGGTGTTTTACACCCTTCCAAAAATACACAAAAATCTGTTAAAACCGCCTGGACGACCGATAGTCGCCTCTACTAACTCTATTCTTTCCCCCTTGTCAATTACGTTGGAGAAGATTTTGACCCCCTATGTACCTTTAATCAAGTCTTTTATTAAGGATACCTCTGATTTTTTGGGGAGCATTAAAGCTATTGGGTCCATTCCATCTGGGAGCAGATTGGTAACATTAGATGTGAATAGCCTGTATACTAGTATTGGACATCAGGAAGGCATACACGCTATGATTGACTTTTTATCTAGAAATACGACCTTTACAGGAGATCAGATTGAATTCTGTAGGGATTTACTTACACTATTTCTGACCAAAATTTTTTTTCTATTTGAGGATCAATTTTTCATGCAGAAGAGGGGGACAGCCATGGGGTCCAATGTGGCACCCCCTTATGCCAACATTTTCATGGCACATTTTGAAGATTCATTTGTCTATAATTATCATTTATTTACATCTTTTGGAATATATTGGAAACGATATATTGACGACTTTTTTTTTAATTTGGACAGGTAATGAGGAAACTTTCAATTTTTTGACTATTTAAATGGATGTGTTACAGGTTTATCTTTTTCTCTTCACCATGATTGCCACTCCATTAATTTTCTCGATACCTTGATCATAGTAAGGTCCGATGGCTCCATTGATACTGATTTATATGTTAAATCTACCGACAGGAACAGCTTGTTGCACTTTGAGAGTTGTCACCCTAAACATATCAAACGAGCATTACCTAGGTCACAATATGTTAGAATTGAAAGGATAGTCTCGGATCCATCTGTCCGGAGTATGAGATTAAAAAAAATTGAGGAACGTTTCCGGAATAGAGGTTATCCCAATTCTGTACTTAAACATGAGCGTGGACCAACCCAATCTAGGGAGAAAGGACGCAGATTAGCATTTGTAAGCACATTTCATCCATTTAATCATTTAATTAATCAATGCATCTTGAAGCATTGGAACTTGCTTGGGGAATCATATCCTAACGTTTCAGAATTTTCTATGCAACCCATAATGTGCTACAGACGTCCTAGTAATATAAAAAAATTTTTTGGTAAGGGCTGATATTGGTTCGAGTAGGAAGGAACCCATTCAAAGGACATTGACTACACCCCGGAACGGAACGTTTCCGTGTTTGGGGTGTTTGCAGTGTTCTAATGTCGTCAAAGGGAATTCTTTTACTCACCCTAGGACTGGACGACGCTATCCCATTAAGGGATATTTTACATGTGATTCATCATATGTTGTCTATCTTATTAAGTGCCCGTGCGGTCTCGGATATGTTGGGGAGACTACCCAGCATGTCCGGGACCGCATTTCTCAGCATAAGTCTACTATCAGGTGCGGACGTACTTTATTACCCATTCCGTCTCATTTCTTATCATGTGGCCATTCGGTTGCCCAGTTGAGGTACCAAGTTATTGATCAGGTTCAAATGTCAAGAAGGGGTGGCGATAGGTTAAAGAGATTGAAGGAGCGTGAATCCTTTTGGATTTACACGCTTCAAACATTAACACCATTAGGACTTAATAGAGAGTATGAGGTCTCTTATCATTGATCACTTCTTAGGGGTTATGATTATTGTTTATTGCTAGGGATTAATATTGTCCTTCTTTCCTCTATTAGTATGTATTAACATTTATATATTAACTTTTATACATTAACATCTATCAATAGGTATTCTCTTCGTAGGTGCAAGTATTTTTGTTTTATTTTTTATCTTTCTATTTTTCTGCTCGGTATACTCTATATACTAAAGATTGTCATTTTATTTCTATTTATTTTTATCTTGATTTTTATCTTTCAGATAACCTAATAATCGTATCCGGTCACAGCGCTTTGGTGCCAAAAGTCGGTTTTTGTCCCAACACTGTTTGTCACGTCCCTGCACGTCTGGGAGGATAAGCTTTCCTCACTCCTTTTGGCTGCTTATGCCGTCTGTGAACGGCGCATGCGCGGTTTATAACAGGCAACACTGCCCTCTTCTTCCTTGTCTCCTTTCCGTCTGGTGTGGACGGCCTGGGAAGGCGCCTGCGCAGTACACAGCGGGTAACGCCGCACTCCACCCGGAAGTATTTTGATTATGTGTGTATTTAAGGGACGGACAACTCACGGGGCGTCCACAGCGCACCATGTTACCGCACTTTCCCCTGACGTTCAGGATATGTACTCATGGAATAGGTATGTTACAATCTTGGATCTCTTTGTCTATTTCTCTGTGGCACGTGTATATATACTTTTTTTATATATACTTTTTCTATGTCTTTTTGCTCTATAGTAGGTGACTCTTATGGGTCACTATTGAACATAGATCCAGTCAGCATTTAGGACCCGTTTGTCTTCTATCTATTTACAGGTATTGAATACAATTTGCATCAATTTTGTCTTATTACATATTTATATGTTGGGGCGGATATATATATATACTTATACTTTCTCTTGTGGAAGTATTTCATAATATTGCGCTGTACTTTGATAACTCTTATGTTATAGTGTGTATTTGATTTTGACACTGGAATGTACTATATGGACCTTTTATTTTCTTTTTCCTTTTTTATTTTTGTGTGTGCATAAGAATATTTGCATGGTTTTGAAAGATTTGTTTATTATTGCAGATAATTCCTTGACAAAGGCCTGCGAGCCGAAACGTTGGATAAATTTTATCTATATTTTTCATTCATTTTTTGGTCCGCTCAAAATTCTGAATAAAAAATTATTAGCAGCTATGTGCATTTTTCTCTTGAAATTCATATGAGTGTGCCGGGGTTATTTTTCCATTTTGCAATGCCATACCCTGTGGACAGCGCTTGATTGGAGCCAATTTCATCCTACAACAGGACAATGACCCAAAGCACACCTCCAAATTATGCAGAAACTATTTAGGGAAGAAGCAGGCAGCTGGTATTCTATCTGTAATGGAGTGGCCAGTGCAGTCACCAGATCTCAACCCCACTGAGCTGTTGTGGGAGCAGCTAGACCGTATGGTACGCAAAAAGTGCCCATCAAGCCAAACCAACTTGTGGGAGGGGCTTCTGGAAGCATGGGGTGAAATTTCTCCAGCTTACATCAGCAAATTTTAACTGCTAAAATGCCAAAGGTCTGCAATGCTGTAATTGCTGCAAAGGGAGCATTCTTTGATGAAAGCAAAGTTTGAATGAGAAAATTATTTCAAATAAAAATCTTTTTTGAACCTTGTCAATGTCTGGACTAGATTTTAAATACATTTGGCAACTCATTTGATTAATAAGTTTTCGTGGAAAACACAAAATTGTCTGGGTGACCACAAACTTTTAAACGGTAGTGTATATGCTGTATAAGGAAGAATGGCAGATCATTCGGGAAATAGTGTAGACCCAAAGAAAAAGACCGAATGTATGGTCAAAGAAAAATAGGACAAATAGAATTAAGGCTAAAGTACCTTTATTAGTGAGGGTAATAAGACGTAGCACTACAAGCAAAAGAGGTGCCCGCACAAGTAGTAAAACATGAGTATACAAAATAATTCTAGATCTTAAAAACACGCCAGGTAATGTATACAAGGGAATAATATGCAGGTATAGCAGCATAAATATCTGGAATGCCCACAAAGAGACTATCTTACACTATCAGTATGACAAAGAGTAATAGTGTGACTACAATAGTAACACCATCATATGAATATCAAGGTGTCAAACCAATTGTAAAGAAAAGAAATAATGTGCAATAAAGAGGACTAACACAAATATAAAACTTATATGAACAGAAAAATAATACATCACTCAAAAGTGTGTATGCAAAGTAAAGAAGGGATATGAATGCAAAACTGATCAAAAAATATATCCAAAGAATTAATTTGTGATTACAATGAATCACACTGAACGATCACAATGAATCATATCGCTGTGAGCAGGAGAAGTGCAATAGATCCCATAAAATGATCACAATGAATCATGTAAAGCAAAGAGCTGTAAATAGGGGATGCAATTCCTGTTCGATATGGGAGATACAAAATGAGATGAAGTGCTGTGGGCTAGAGTACAATGAATTACACCCCGACGTGCGTTTCGGAACGTGTCCTTACTGATGAAGCAGTTGCAACAGCGATACACGTGGGGCATCTTCTCACATCCCTGTCGCTTATGGCAACTCTCCAACATGATTCCTTTCTATCCTCATGGATTTATGAGAGTGGGCACCATTGATTGTCTTTACAGGATCTCACAATTGTCTTGGAATCTGTCACTCCTGCCTCCCTCCCTTTCACATTTACCATGCACCCTGCTTTTCTATATTCCAACAATTCTTGACTGAATACTGCCCTGTTCATATTTGTGGCCTCACAGACCTTGTTGTCCTCGGCTGTAGTTATCACACTAACCTCAAGCAGGTTTTTATATTATCAAGATTTAATTAAGGTTTTGTATTTGTCTTAATATTTTGTAATCTTATAGGAGGTGATGTGGAGAGGATATTGATTCCTGATAAATTATATTACCGTATATAGTCGTGTATAATCTGAGTTTTTCAGCACATTTGTTTTGTGAGTAAAACACCCCCCCCCCCCCCTTGGCTTATACATGATTCATTGTCCAAGAAAGATGGCGGGGGAGGGGGGGAATCGGCGGAGCAGTGGGGCACAGAGGCAGGAGCCGGCAGATGTGGCTTTAACTGTGCCCGCTGCTAAAGAGAAACAAGATGCAGCAAGGACGCGCAGGGAAGGTAGGCAGGATGTGGTTTTTGTTTTTTTTATAGGAACCATGCATACAAAAGATAGGGGATAAAGAGTGATGCATTCAAGGACAGGGACGGAGGAGCCATGCATACAAGGAAAGGGAAGGAGGAGCCATGCATACCCGACTTATACTCGAGTCAGTAAGTTTTCCATGGCAAAATTAGGTGTCTCGACATATACTTGGGTCGGCTTCTACTCAAGTATATATGGTTGGTATTTTTCAGGGCTGCCTTGTCTATTGTAGACCCAAGGTGTCAGATCGCTCGCTGAGGTTTTGGTTTTTAATAGGTTTTTTCTATGGTGTTTAATAAAGACATGTTTATATATGATCAGGTGTCCTAGTCGCTCGTGTATTGGCGTCTCTTTTTTGAAAATTGACAAAATGACTCCATTTCAGAACCTATACAAGGAATTCATCTAAGGGTGTAATGAGAATTTAAAACAAACGTGTTTCACAGAATTTTATAATACTTGGTTGTGGAAACAAAAAAAATAAAAATAATGTTCTTTTAGCCCCAAATATATATTTCACAAGAAATTATAGCAGTAAACTGACCCGGCAATTTATAAAGCAATTTCTTACAAAAGCAGAAATACCCAACATGTAGTCAGAAACTACTGGGCTCAAAAGAAAAAAAAAAAAAAAAAAGTTGCCAATTGACTTTTGGAGCACAAATTTGGCAGCGAGTTTGGGAGTGACACTTGCAGAGCCCCCAAGGTAAATGAACATAAGTGAACCCCCCCAAAGTGTCCCAGTTAAACTAAACCCTTCAGGGAATTCATCTAGGGGTGTAATGAGCATTTTTACCCCACAAATCATTCACAGATTTATTCACTATTCATATGTGTGAAAATGAAAAAATTAAATGATTATAAGTAGATTTTAGCTCAATTTTTTTGTCTTTACCATAGCTAGTAAGAAAAAAAGCACTTTGTCATTTATTATGATACTAGCTGAAGAGCCCGGCGCTGCCCGGGCATAGTAACTAACTACGGTTAGTTATAACAAATTATGATAGAGATTCATATATAAGTGTAGAGCCCCACCCCCTCCGCATAGCCACATTCATTATAATATCCCACATCATCTCGTCAGCCAGAGCTACCGGACTGCTACCCCTAATATCCCACATCGTCCCGTCAGCCAGTGCCACTGGACTATTACCCCTAATATCCCACATCATCCCATCAGCCAGAGCCACCGGACAATTACCACTAATATCCCACATCATCCCATCAGCCAGAGCCACCGGACAATTACCCCTAATATCCCACATCATCCGGTCAGTCTGGGGTCAGAACCAGAGCGCCGAGTGAAACGCTCCTAACTTCCATACAAGGGATCCCTTTAAGAGGCCTGGGGTCAGTACCAAAGCGCAGAGTGGATTTGCCCTCACTTCCATACCGGGGATCCCTTTAAGAGGGGCCTTGGGTCAGAACCAGAGCACTAAGTGGATTTGCCCTTACTTGCATACCAATGATCCCATTAATAGAACTCTGGGTTCAGAATCACAGCGCTGAGTGATTTGCCCTATCTTCCATACAGGAGATCACTTTAAGAGAGCCTGGGGTCAGTACCAGAGCATTTGAAACCAATTGCCCTGACTTCCATACCGGGGATCCCTTTAAGTGAGGCCTGGGGTCAGAACCAAAGCTCTGGATGGATTTGCCCTGACTTCCATACCGGAGATCCCTTTCAGGCTATGGGCCCACGTAGCGTTTTAAAACGCACAATGAAAACCGGACTCCTTCCCAGAAATCGCGCTGTTTTTTCCGCGCAATTTCACCGCGATTCTGTTCGTAATTTTGCCGCGATTTTCTCAAGCACTTTCCAAGCATCGCTTGGAAAGTGATTGACAGGTTGGTCACACTCGTCAAACATAGTGTTTGACAAGTGTGACCAGCTTTTTACTATTGAGGCCGCCTATGCGGCCTCAATAGTAAAAGATAAAATATTAAAAATGATTAAAAAAAAAAAAAAAGATAAATAAAAAATCGTTGTATACCTTCCGACGTCCCGCGCTGCCATCCCGGGCCTCAGAGTTCCCAGCGATGCCTTGCGAGACCTGTGATGACGTTGGTCTCGCGTTACTTTAGCGATCTCGCGAGACCTCTAGAGTCACGCGAGACTACGTCATCACAGGACCTTGCCGCAAGGCATTACTGGGAATGCTGAGGCCCGGGAATGCAGCGCGGGACGTCGGAAGGTAAATATACCCCGATTTTTTATCTTTTATCCTTTTTTTTTTTTTATTACAGGGGTATAGTACCCAGGGCCTGGAGGACAGTCTCCTCTCCTCCACACCGTGGGTACCAACCGCACATGAGACGCTTAACTTTCCGAATGGTGGGCATAGCCACATGAGGGAAGTAAGCGATTCTCATGCATTCCTATGGGTTCGGAATTGCGGCAATTCTTTACGATTCCGCACAAAAGAATGATCACGCTGCGATTTTTTCCACGATGCGATTCATCCCTAGTCTTTCCTTGTGCAAATGAGAATAAAGATGATCCTTCTACAATGTGACAGCCCTTGAAATATTTGTAGACCGCTTTAAGTCTCCTCTCAGTCTTCTTTTTTGCAAGCTAAACATTCCCAAATCCTGTAATGTTCCTCATAGGACATGGTTTGCAGATCGGTCACCATTCTGGTCGCTCTTCTGTGAACTTGCTCCAGTTTATTGATGTCTTTTTTTAAAATGTGGTGCCCAAAACTGGACACGAGGAGTAGAGGGGGATAATGACTTCACATGATCTAGACTGTATGCTTCTGTTAATACATCCCAGAATTGTATTTGCCTTTTTAGCAGCTGCATCACACAGTTGACTCATGTTCAGTTTATGATCTATTAGTATACCCAAGTCTTTTCCACATGTGCTGTTGCTCAGCCCTTTTCCTCCCATTCTGTATGTGCTTTTTTCATTTTTATTGCCCAGATGTAGTACTTTGCATTTTTCCCTGTTAGCCATTCTGTTAGTTGCTGCCCACTGCTCCAGTTTATTTAAATCTTTTTGAATCCTCTCTCTTCTCTAGTATTAGCTATCCCTCCTAGCTTTGTGTCATCAGCAAATTTATTCAGTGTACCCTCAATTACTTCATCTAAATCATTGATAAATATGTTGAACAATACAGTGCCCAGGACCGAACCCTGTGGTACCCCACTTGAGACATTCTTTCAAATGGATGTGCAGCCATTTACGACCACTCTTTGGGTCCGATCACTAAGCCAGTTGTGAATCCACCTAACAGTTGCCTTGTCCATTCCACACTTAGTAGTAATTTTTTCAATAAGGACTGCGTGAGATACCTTGTCAAATGCTTTGCTAAAGTCAAGATATAGTATATCTACAGCATTTCCATGATCCACCCAGTCAGTGATTCTGTCAAAGAACAGGTGTAGTGATTATTTTTACTCTAAAGCTATGTTCACACGTTGCATTCTTGCTGTTTTTTTATGCAAATTTTAAGTGTTTTCCAGTACCAACAAAAGCTATGAGTTTTCCGAAATCTCATGCACACAAATTGAGTTTTTTTCCTGATAGAGGCTATGTTCACACATTGAGTTTTCCCCACAAGCAAAACCTGCTCTCTTGGCAGTCAAGAAGCTGCTTACAAAAAAGATTTTACTGCATTTTTATTGTCTCTTGTGCATGTTGATAAAGTTTACTGCCCCCCCCCCCCAAAAAAAAAAAAAAAAAACCATAATGCAACTTCCTTAGATTTTTGAACCAAAAACTGATACCTGCATTTTTTGCACTTACCCATTGTTTCCTATGAGTGAAACAATGCTGCAAAAAGCTGAAAGAAGTGACATGCTGCAGTTTGCAAAAACACAGCAGCTTTCCAAATCAGTCAGGAAAATAAAACCAATGTGTGTATGACATTTCTGAAATCTCAGACTTTGCTTCCACTATAAAATGCAGCTTAAAATGTAAACAAAAAAACGCTGCAAAAATGTAACGTGCGAACGTAGCCTGAATTGGAAAGTGGTGTGTTTTTGAAAGAGTGTCACTTTCAGCATTTTTGCAGTGTTTTTTCACCCATAGAAAGCAATGGGCAAGTGCAAAAACTCAGCAAAAAACGAAGGTATCAGGATTTCTGTGTTTTTGATGGAAAAACCTTAGGAAGTTGCATCATGTTTTTGATGGGGCACTAAACTTTATCAACACAAGAAACAATAAAAATGTAGCAAAACCTGCTGTTTGTAAGCAGCTTTTACTGCCTAGATAGCAGGTTTTACCTGCAGAAAAAAAAAAAAAAAACAGCAAAAACGCAACATGTGCACATAGCCTAATGGTGTTTTCCAGAAATTAGTTAGCAGTGGATGTTGCTAAGTGAATGCTAAAAAACATGTCAGTTTAGTGCCCAATACATGGAGCCCAGGTTGTACTTCTGGAGACGCCCACCACAAATTGTAAGTGAGTTGTGCAGGACTTAAAAATTGTTGGAATCTCACAATATGAAATTGATGGGGTCCAACATCACTCCCCCCAACAACCAGGTGAAAACTGCTCTGACAGCACATGTACTGTAGTACATTCACTTTAATTCGCGATAAAGAGCAGTAGTCAGCAGCCACTAAGCAATGTACTGTGCAGCTGTGATCTGCCTGTACATTGCTTATTTCCTGGGTATATGAGTGGACAACAAACTTTACTTTAGTGACCAATGCTAGGCAGCTGCTGCAAAGACAAAATCATGGGATGAATGAAGAGGCATAACAAGAACAAAGTTATGCCTCTAGGCAAATCACTAGTGCGGTCACACACTTAGAAAACGATGTACAATTTTGTGATCCATAAGGAAGGGTAGAGCTGAGAAACCAAATTTATTAACCCCTCCACGGCCTTGGGATTTTCTGTTTTTGCGGTTTCATCCCCTTCTTCTCTGAGCGATAAACTTTTTTTATTTTTCAGTCACTATGGCCATGTGAGGGCTTGTTTACAGAACGAGTTGTACTTTTGAACAACACCATTGATTTTACCATATAGTGTACTAGAAAACGGGGGGAAAAAATCCAAATGCGGCGACATAGCAAAAAAAAAAAAAAAAAAAAGATTTTTGTGTACTCACTGTAAAATCTCTCTTTCTCTTAGCCTCTAATTGGGGGACACAAGACCTTGGGTGTTATGCTTTCTGTCCACTAGGAGGCGACACTATGCTTAATCTGAAAAAGATTTGGCTCTGGCTCCTCCTCCACAGCATACACCCCTGGGAGGCATCCGCCTTACCTCAGTTTTTGTACCCAAGCAGTAGGAGGAGATAACAAATCCAACATAACCAAGCCTATAAACAAAGGCTACTATGTACAGCTCAAGGAACAATATGAGTACCCAACATAATAACAGCCCGCAAGGGCAACAGGGTGGGAGCTGTGTCCCCCAATTAGAGGCTAAGAGAAAGAGATTTTACGGTGAGTACACAAAAATCTCTTTTACTCTGTCGCCTCATTGGGGGACACAAGACCTTGGGACGTCCCAAAGCAGTCCCTGGGTGGGAAGCAATGGACGAATATTGTGCTGACAGGTCCCTAGACTTGGGACACTGCCGCCGGCAGTACCAGTCTACCCAGACTCGCTTCCACTGAGGACTGAGTATGCACACTGTATTGTTTTGTAAACGTGTGTAAGCTAGTCCAAGTGGCCGCTTAACACACGTGTTGTGCTGAAGCCTGGCGTCGAATGGCCCAGGAGGCTCCTACCGCCCGTGTGGAATGTGCCGTGATACCGGCCGGAATAGGAGAATTGTTTAGGCGGTAGGCGTCATGGATGGTGGACCTGATCCACCTGGCAAGGGTAGCTTTTGAAGCCGGTAAACCCCTGCAAATGCCTTCTGGAACAAGGAAAAAAAGGAATCAGACTTCCGGAAGGGTGGAGTCCTAGACACACACACATACGCAATGCCCTGGCAAGGTCAAGCGTATGCCGGGCCCTCTGCACTCTATGAACCGGAGCCGGGCAAAGGGTCGGTAATGAGATGCCCTCATTGAGGTGGAAATCAGACACAACCTTTGGAAGGAAGGATGGAACTGTACGGAGAACCACCTTGTCCTGGTGGAAGAATAGGAAAAGCTGTTTGCAGGAGAGCGCTGACAGCTCAGACACCCTGCGTAGCGAGGTGATTGCCACGAGGAAGACCACCTTTTGTGATAAAACTCGAAGTGGAACTTCCTTAAGAGGTTGAAAAAGGAGGTGCCTGTAGAGCAGTTAGGACCAAATTAAGGTCCCAAGTATCCAGTGGACGTCTGTAAGGAGGGACCAATCTGGAGACTCCCTGAAGAAACGTCCTTACTTGAGGTTTGTTAGCAATACGCTTCTGAAAGAGCACTGAAAGCGCTGACACCTGACCCTTAAGCGATCCTAAGGATAGGCCGGCGTCCAGACCTGATTGAAGGAAGCCACGAACTTTCGGAAGAGAGTAAGGGAACGGAATTCGCCCGCGAGAGTCGCACCAAGTAAAATACGTTTTCCAGGTACGATAATAAACTTTGGCGAAAGCTGGTTTCCGTGCCCTGATCATGGTTCTAATGACGTCTGGAGCAAACCCTGCCTGGGTTAAAACCCAGGTTTCAAGGACCACGCCGTCAAATTGAGAGTCCCTAAATTCTGGTGGTAGAACAGGCCGTGAGACAGGGGATCGGGACGGTCTGGAAGACGCCAAGGGGTGTCTGCTGTAATGCTGAAGGATGTCGGCGTACCATGTACGTCTGGGCCAGTCCGGCGCAATTAGGATGGTCGGAACTCCTTCCTGTTTGATCTTCCTCATGACTCTGGCCATCAGGGGAAGAGGTGGGAAAATGTACAGAAGCTGGAACTGAGTCCAGTCCTGAACCAGGGCATCCGTCCCGAGCAACCTCGGACCGCGTGTCCTTGCCATGAAAATGGAGACCTTGGCATTGAGATGAGATGCGATTAGGTCCACGTCCGGAGTCCCCCAGCGATAACAGATCCGACGAAAGATTTTTGGAATGGAGAGACCACTCCCCCGAGTCCATTTCCTGTCTGATGAGGTAGTCGGCTTCCCAGTTGTCCACACCCGGACTGTGGACCAGTGAGAGTTCTGATTTCTTGTTTTCTGCCCAGCGAAGGAGACGCGCCACATCTCTCATTGCCTGGGCACTGCGAGTCCCACCTTGGTGGTTCACATATGCCACTGCCGTGGCATTGCTCGACTGCACTCTGATGTGAGAGGCCTTCAGCAGATGGCAAAAAACTTTTAGCGCCAGGAAGATAGCTCGTATCTCCAGAATGTTGATGGGCATGGTCGCTTCTATTGGAGACCACGTGCCCTGTGAAGTAGGTGCACTGCACCCCATCCTGTTAGACTCGCATCGGTGGTCAGGACTTTCCATCGACTGTGAAGAAAGAATTTTCCTTTGGCCAGTACGGGTGGTTTGAGCCACCAGTACGGTGATTTCCTGGTTGACTCCGTCAGTCGGAACTCCCTTTCGAGGGCGAAAAGGGTTCCTGTCCCAGGATCTGAGAATGGCTAGTTGAAGAGGTCTGAGGTGGAACTGGTCAAATGGTACCACCTCCATTGCTGCTGCCATCCTGCTAAGGAGTCTCCTGGCAAACCAAAGAGATCGGCAAGGTATGTGTATTAACATGCGAACTGCACCGCGGATAGCTTGTACCTTGTCCTTGGGAAGGTGTACCAGACCCCTGGAGGTATCGAAGAGGATCCCTAGGAAGATCACTGACTGAACGGGAGTAGTTGACGACTTCTTAAAGTTGACTAGCCAGCCTAGACGAGTTAGTGTGTCGATCGTGATCGAGACGCTGTCTTCGCAGTCTTTGACAGAAGGTGCCTTGATGAGTAGATCATCGAGACATGGTAGGACCACTATGCCTCTGGAGAGTAGGACATCCATGGTGGCTGCCATAACCTTGGTGAATGTTCTGGGAGCCGTGACTAATCCGAAAGGCAAAGCCACGAACTGGTACTGATTCTGCCCTATTGTGAACCTGAGAGATCTTTGATGAGCAGGCGCAATAGGGATGTGCAGGTATGCCTCTTGTATGTCTATGGAGGCGAGATATTCTCCCTGTTCCATAGCCGCAATGATGGATCGAAGGGACTCCATGCGAAACTGCCGAACTCTTGCAAACTTTTTGAGTTGCGTTAGGTCCAGGAATTGGCCGAACGCTGCCTCCCTTTTTTTGGGAACCACGAATAGGTTGTAGTAGCGTTTTCGGGAACCCGTATTATGACTCCTGCTTGAAGGAGAGAGAGACACTATTTCCTTGACCCACCTGTCCTCTGTAATATGCAGCCAGACTTGCTGAAAGATTAAAAATCAACCGCCTACAGGTGGGGTGTCTTCCGTATTTCGTGAGTCATGACGAGGAGAAATTCTGGAATTTCCCTCCTTTGGGCTTTGCCTGGCCTGATGTTGACCGCCAATTCTTGTCCGTCCTCTTTGCTGTCCTTTGGTTGTCCCTGTGAGGGGGAACGGTTGTAATTCCGTGAAGGACGTGAAGCGGCCTAGCCTGAGGAGTTCTGAAAAGACCGGAACTTAGCCTGGTTACGTCGCTTAAACGTACGTTTAGGTTGCGGTTGGGGAAGAAAGGTACTCTTACCCCCCGTGGCATTGGAAATCATCTTGTCTAATTTTTTTCCCCGAAAAAAATCTCCCACTGACGTACGGGAGATCCGTAAGAGGCTTGTTTGAAGACGTGCCCGCTTCCCATTCTCACAGCCAGAGGATACGTCTGATTGTAATTACTGCTATACCTGCTACGCCTCTTGCAGAATCAAAAGCTGCAAGGCGTATGTAATCTGCCACCACCGCTATCTGAACTAGTTGATCGAACATCTGAGGAGCAGACTTTTGGAGGCTCTCCTGCAATCTTTTGACCCATGCCAGAATGGCAGTGGCTGCCCACGTTGAGGTGACCGCGGGAGCCAGGGAGGCTCCTGCAGCCTCTAAAAATTGAACGAGCCATGCGCTCAACCTGCCAATCTGCTGTATCCTTCAGGGTTGAGCTATCTGGCAGTGAGAGGAGAGACTGTGCTGCAAGCTTAGAGATAGGGGGATCGATTTCCGGTGGATCTGTCCACTTCTTGGTCTTTTTGAGAAAAAAAAGAGAGTATCTAGCCCTTTTTTACGGTTTTATTTACGGTTGGCGAATTTTTGGGCAGGTTGCGAAAAAAGCTTATCAAGGATGTCCTGAAAGCTTGGGTGATCAGAAAAAAAACTTTAAGGACTTCAGGGACCCCTCAAAACAGATTTTATGTTTTGGGGGTTCTTGGGGAGCATCGGATAAAACCAGCACCCGATGAATAGAAGTGATAATGTCCTCAACTAGCGCTGTATTGCTAGGAGGACAAGGAGCCTGAGACTCCTATGTTTCCTTTTCTGATTCGGAGTCACAGATGCCCTCTGAATCCTGCGCATCGCTGAGGCGTTGCCTGGAGGGAAATCTGGACCGCCGCTTTTCCATGCCCGAAGATCTCTGTGGAGATCTGCTGCGCCCGTCTTTGGAACGAGACGGTCCAAAGAATTACGGTGTCTCTGCGTAGATCGGGACGACCGTGAGCCATGGGAGGACGTAGCTGAACGTGACCTATGGAGCCGTTCACTACTAGCATTGCCAGGGACTGCCTGTCCGCTTATAGCTGGGATATGACCCTGCATAGCCTGAAGCAATGTGGAAGTCAGCGTATCTATGGACTGTGACATAGATGCGGCCCATACCAGCATGTCAGTGGAGTTGAAACAGTGACAGGAGCCTCTTGGGGCACTGACCCAGCATTTTGGGAACAACTCTAGCAGTACGGTGCATGTTGCCACTGGGAAGATTGGCTTTACAGGCTGAACAGACTGTGTAACAGCAGATAAACCTGTTTTTTTTTTTTTTTCTTCTTTCGGACCTGGAGACCGACATAGTGCACTGAGTGCCGGCAGGTTATTCTGACCAAAAACCTTACTGGGGTGGCTATGCAGAGGAGCGCTATAGGGAACCTATAGGGAGTCTGCATCCACAGCAGGATAATATTCTGCTGTGCCTTACCCCACCGGTGTGCTCCTAGATCCGGCGCCAGCAGAAAAACTTCGGTTCTGCGCCCCCTGGAGACTGTGCAGCGTTCTTGAGTAACATAGCAGCGCTGCTTTTTTTTTTTCTTCCTTCTTTCCCTGAGGTAAAGAGGTGGGAGGGAGGAGGGGCGGAGAGCAGAAAAAGGGCGCGCAGCCAGGCAAAACCGCGCCTTCCTGGTTCGATCCGCCCCCTGTATGACGCTGTGCAGCGTCATTATCATCATCCAGGGGGGCGGGGGCGGTAACAAGGGCGGCGGCTTCGGCTTAGGCCGAAGCCGCGGTCTAAAGTACAAAATCCTGCCCGGGAAGGGCTCCAGAGCGGCGCGGTAGTCCGGAGGGGGGCAGAAAACGAACCAAAACCCCCCCCGGATGAGTGCCATATCGCCCGGACGCCCCTATATACGCAGCGCAGCCCTGTGAAGGGTCTTTTTGACCCCTTTAGAGGGCTGATGCTGCCGCAGGGACAGGAATCCCTGCATACTGTGGCCCAAATATGACAGCCCCGGCCCCATAGCAGACCACAGCAGTGCTGGGGCTACAATAAAGTTAGCGCTGCGAACGCAGCTCCTACCTGCGGCGTCTCAACCTAACATCCCTAGTGGGGGTTAGGGAGGGCGCTTCACCTCCATCAGGAGGAATTCTTCCTCACCTCAGCCTCAACCCAAAAGGCCCAGGGCCTGGGGAGGGAGGGGGGTTCTCGACCTCGAACCATGCACCCGAAGGGCTGGGGAGGGAGCGACATGGGGAAGAGCCATCTCTACTTCAACCGGGTACCGCTAAAAAGAGGACCGAGGAGGGAGCCATGCCGGGAGTCTCAGAGAGACCCTCTTTTCTTCATCTGTGTCAAGAAGAATCTTCTTATGGTGTGCCTCCTTGCGACACTAAGCAAAAACTGAGGTAAGGCGGATGCCTCCCAGGGGTGTATGCTGTGGAGGAGGAGCCAGAGCCAAATCTTTTTCAGATTAAGCATAGTGTCGCCTTCTAGTGGACGGAAAGCATAACACCCAAGGTCTTGTGTCCCCCAATGAGGCGACAGAGTAAAAAGTACGATTCCACAATTTTAACATGTTCACTAAATGCTAAAAATGAGCTGTCATCACAATTCCCAGATACCTAACATGTATAGGTTCTTTTTCATTTAAGTGGTGAAAAAAATCCAAAAAGGAGGGGTTTGTTACGCGCTTCTGGCGCATGCATGTGAAATGCCGCTATCAGAGATTGACAGCGGCATTTAACACGTTAACAGTGGGTGGATCGCAATTCCACCTGCGGCTGTTAGAGGCACGTGACAGCTGATCAGATCAGATGTGTGCCTGAGAAGATGCAATCCCAGCACCAGAGCCCACATCAAAGGGGGATACATGACCTATGACGTACCTATACATCATAGGTCCTGAAGGGGTTAAGGGAACGGGTGAACTGTAATACCAAGACAGGTTATCAAATTTTGGGTTATTCAGTTTGGAAAAACAAAGGCTTAGAGGCACGTATTATAATGTACAAATATACGAGGGGACAGTACAGAGATCTTTCTAGTCATCTTTTCACACAGGTCTGCAATGGTGGCACGAGGGCATCCTATACATATAGAAGGTTTATTCATAATCACAGACACAGATTCTTTACTGTAAGAGCAGTGAGACTATGGAACTTTCTGCCACATGTTGTAATGGTTGACTCACTATAAAAGTAGAAGGAGGTGTGGATGCCTTTCTTGAAAAAGATATTACAGCTCATTGGGATTAGATTCTTTGATTGGACATTGATCCAGGGAACTAGTCTGATTGCCGCATGTGGAGTCAGGGAGGCATTTTTCCCCTATGTGGAGCACCTTACCTTTGCCTCATGAGGTATTTGCCTTTCTCTGGATTAACATTAGGTTGAACTTGATGAACTTACGTTTGCCTTCACACTGCCGCGATCAGTGCTAGCACAAATATCAGCCGTTACAGTAGAGTGTCAGCGTTAAGTTACAGCTGACACCAGCCGATACTTTTGGCAGCTTGGCTTATAAGCCAGCAAAATTTTTGCAATGTACATGCAAGGTGGGAAGGAGTTAAAAAAGGCGCAAATAAAGAGATGAAACAAAAAAAACAGGTAGAAAACACACACACACAAAAAAAAAAAAAAAAAAAAAAAAAAATTATATATATATATAGAGTTTTAGAAACTGGTTTCCAACACCACAAGTATGGGGCAAATTTTGAAGTTCAAAGCTTCATGGTAGAAATGTGGACATGTGTGTGGCGTAAGGATTAATGCCACATAAGTGGGGTAGGCATATCAACCGATACCTACATACTATATTCTGTATATTGGTCATACGTCAGACTATGTGCGACAACAATTTCCTCTCCAAATCACTCCATAAACGTAACAAATGCACACCAGAATTTAACGGTAAACTTACGGTACTTAAACCATAGTAATTGGCACACATTTTATTAGATGCATTATTTTTATTAATACTACACCATTTGACAAGTCTTAATGTATTTGTAATAATTACATCAAATTAGAAGCAAAATAAGTAGGACTACAATTCTTACCATGACCGGGCTTTCTACTTGTGATTCCAGCTGTGGAAGATGTTGTGCAAGCAGACCAAAGCGTGCATGGTCCAGATCTACTTCTGTTCCCAAACTTTCTGGCTGCGAGTCTTCTACAATGAAGCATGGTGCCTCCTGCTGAGAAAAGTCCGAGTCCAGCTGACTCCTACCGGGGTCCATCAGTTTACCTACAAGGTACATCATAAAGAACAATGTTATCAGCTTGAGTCTTAGATATTGTATGTCTTGCGTGTATTGTAAGAATCAAGAAACAGAAAACTCCCTTTTATAAAAAAAAAAAAAATATATTATAATAATAATAATAATAATAATAATAATAATATGTCCTGTTATGACTTAAAAAGTCTCGTTTCCAAAACCAAACCAAACACTACTTCTATGGAAATAACTGACATCAAAACTAGAAATCCACTTCCACAATGTAATAAAGCACATGAAGGTAGCATATGGACCACAGGAATCTAAAGAGGCATATACACAGCAAGATAACGCACAGCCTGCAGCCATCCGCGGAGGATAACGCACAGCCATCCGCGGAGGATAACGCACAGGCCGCAGCCATCCGTGGAGGATAACGCGCAGCCATCCGTGGAGGATAACGCACAGGCCGCAGCCATTGGCGGGCCCCAGTCTTCAAGCGATTTCTGCGGTCGTTAAGCCCCCTATTTATTTGTCTGATGATTGCTGGCCTGTTTAAGTGGCCCATGAATGCTCATTCCCCAAATATTGAATCTAAGGGTGTGTGCACACGCTGTGGATCCGCAGCGGATTTGGTCCTGCGGATCAGCAGCAGTTTCTGCTGCGGTGTACAGTACCATTAAAAGCAATGTAAATCCACAGCATGTCACTTCTTTGTGTGGATTTCGCAGCGGTTTGGCACCTGCTCCATGACAGGTGTCAAACCGCAGGGGAAAACCGCAGACAAATCTGCGCGGAAAATTCCGCAGCGTGTTACACACCCTAAAACCAGCATTAGCCAGTTTCAAATTCATCACTCTTGGCAGCACATCGCCCTTTGTAAACATGAAATGTGCTGCTGAGAACAATAATACTCTATGGGCCAATTCATCAAAGATTTTACGCCAGTATTCTTGTGTAAAAAAAGATTTGAAGAGTCGCACAAAGTTAGCGTAATAGGCAGTCACTCTACAATTGTGGCTTTTGGCACTCACTACATTTTTGCCCAGCTCTGACACTTGGGAAGACCTGGGGTAGGACAGGGGTGTGGTGACTGCTGCTGGTCGAATTTATGGCAAGTGGAGGCGTTTGCTAAGCCCCAAATCTTACTCCAGCATGGACTGGAATACGAACATCTGACTCCGGCACGTTCCCTCATCAAGACCCAATGTATTAAGCAAAGAAGGAATCAGCCACCCTCAACATTTTTAATTGCAGAAATTGTCTATATTCATTATATTATATGTACAAAAAGTCAATCACCACAGAATATCGAAATGTTTGGGAATGTTTAGTTTGCAAAAGAGAAGACTGAGAGGAGACTTAATAGCTGTCTACAAATATCTAAAGGGCTGTCACATTGTAGAAGGATCAACTTTATTCTCATTTGCACAAGGAAAGACTAGAAGCAATGGAATGAAACTGAATGGGAGGAGACACAGATTAGATATTAGAAAAAACTTTTTGACAGTTAGAGTGATCAATGAGTGGAACAGGCTGCCACGAGAAGTGGTGAGTTCTCCTTCAATGGAAGTCTTCAAACAGAGGCTGGACAGACATCTGACTGGGATGATTTAGCGAATCCTGCTTTGAGCAGGGGGTTGGACCAGATGGCCCAGGAGGTCCCTTCCAACTCTACGATTCTATGATTCTATGATAAGTGAAGGCAAGACCAGTGTGAACAACACTGGTGTATCGGGCTCTATATGCATAGAATAATTGTATTAGTGATAGTTCCATCAGCATTGAGGTGCAATCTGACAATCTAAACATGCATTAAATGACCATCAATTAATTGCTGTCAACACATGTAAACCCATCATAAAACTGGCTACAGAGATGGAATTAAAGTGCAATGAGAAGAAAAAAAAAAAAAAAAAGAAACAAAACACCACTAAAAAGGACTCCTGTGGGATTGTGTGTGAATCCGGCCTTATGGGGTTTTTATTACGAGTTATAAAGATATAGAAAAATTAGAGGACAATGCGATTGAACTATTTATATGAAGAGGCAGCAATCACTTGTCTTGTCCTGACATACACAGAATGCAATGCATCTCCTGCAGAGTAGTCTTTTACAAAAAAATAATAAGTGAATATTACAGCAGAATAAAATTTTAAGAATCTCATACACATGCTGAAAAAAGGAAAACCGTACAAGAGAGCAGCCGACGGACATCTCTGCCAGCGGCTTATCTTAAGAAAAACAATGGGATCAGCAGTCTGAAATTGGACATGTCCGATCTACATCTCCAACGATCAGTCGGCCGGAGCTCCCAAACACATTACAGCAGTACACATCTTTCTGGGTCTGATCAAACAAGCTTGTGAAGCCACAATATTCGTATTACCTCCTGAGACCTTTACTGCATAAAGTACATACAATCAATTTGCACCTTAACCCTCCTGATAGGGGTGGTTCCATTTACATGGCTCCCACCTATCAGGGGGTTGAGGTGCCCTTCTCATAGGTACAACAGACCAGACAGGATGAAACCATGCACTCTGCTCTCTACAATGTAGCATATGGCAGACCCTGAAACAGTCGAATGTTTCAATTTTTCCAGAAATTAATATATGGTAACCGAAACTCGTCTCACCAACTCCATTATGCGTCATCGGAGTCAGGACCAATTCTGCCAAAACATGCTAGCCACAATGACTTGTCCCTGTGATCCTGCTCCAGTGGTCTTCTCCATGACATGGAGTAACATAGTTAGCAAGGCTGAAAAAAAGACATTTGTCCATCCAGTTCAGCCTATATTCTGTCAAAATAAATCCCCAGATCTACTGTACGTCCTTCTAAAGAACCTAATAACTGTAAGATACAATATTGTTACGCTCCAGGAAGACATCCAGGCCTCTCTTGAACCCTTCGACTGAGTTCGCCATCACCACCTCCTCAGGCAGGGAATTCCAGATTCTCACTGCCCTAACAGTAAAGAATCCTCTTCTATGTTGGTGGAAAAACCTTTTCTCCTCCAGACACAGAGAATGCCCCCTTGTGACCGTCACCTTCCTTGCTATAAACAGATCCTCAGAGAGATATTTGTATTGTCCCCTTACATATTTATACATGGTTATTAGATCGCCCCTCAGTCGTCTTTTTTCTAGACTAAATAATCCTAATTTTGCTAATCTCTGGGTATTGTAGTTCCCCCATCCCCTTTATTAGTTTTGTTGTCCTCCTTTGTACCCGCTCTAGTTCCATTCTATCCTTCCTGAGCACTGTACACGAGCAGACACTATGCAGATGGTTGAGGGCTGCACAGAGGCGTATTGGGGGCCTAAGTGACCCCCGGCCACAGACTGTGCACCCCGGCCTTGGGGTATGTGGTCACAGGATCTCGATGCCCCCCAATTTCTCAAGAAACCTGAAGCAATACATTTACTCCAAATCAAGGGGATTTTTGTGCAGAATTTATTAATTTGCGGAACATTGTAGGACGACTAACGCCTGGATTGTGCCGCAGACCCCATAAGGGGGGTGTTTTATTTGTTTATATATTTTCCGCAGATATATCTGACACTATTGGGTTTTCAGGCGGATTTTTACTTTCCCAGTGAGGGGGAACCCAGAAAACCTGCAGCAGATCCATGACAGGAATTTACAAAGTATAAGACTCTGGGAGCCTGGACCGGCTGACACCAGAGAACAATGGCCTGCACCGATCCGCAGCCTTCCGCGGCAGGGCCAGCTGTGCCAGCAGTGATGGGGGCTGTGCGGAGCACGGAGGAGCCATGTTTGCATCTCTCCTCACAGCCCCCTGCATCCCCCACTGTTCCCTTTGTCCTCCTCGGCCTGTACAGAGCAGTAGGCGCTCGTCACCACGACATTCCCTGCGGCGCACACACTCCGCTCACACTCACAGTTTCCAATGTCCCCCTACAGCAATAGTGTCGCGATATATCGCCGGTCCTAGCGCCCGTATGCCGACCAGAATGCAGGGGCAGCGCTACCCACCAATGCACGCTGTGCGCGTCCCGGGAACCACGTCACCAGAGCCAGCTGCTATTGGCTGGAATTTCGTGACGTCATTCCAAACATTCCCGCCCATTAGCTCTGTGGGAAGGAAATCTCGCCCCTTCATGGAGCACGGCCTCACCATGGTTACTGTTGCTAAGGAGTACAGTAGTGCGGGGCCTCTCACGGAGACCTTTAACCCATTAAGTAGGCTGCTTCCCGTGCTGTGTGTTCTCACAGCAGATTTCCCCACTTTACGCTGTTCGGTTATGCTTAGCTCACCGTGCGTGAGAGAAGAGGCCTGGAGCGGCCACATATAGTAGTGACCAATCGGATTGCAGCTTTCAATTTTCAAAGACGCTTTGCACCATAAAAGCATGAATGTGATTGGCTGCAATGGCAAACAGCCAGTATATTGATTTAGTCACTATGTCCAGGGTTGGACTGGCCCACCAGAGAACCGGAGAATCCTCCAGTGGGCCCTAGCTTCTTCTTTAGGAGAATTCATAGTGCAAATCTTGCGGCTGCCATGGGAGTCTTGAGTAGTAGAGAAAGGTGGGCCCCCATAATCAAATCCTCTGGTGGGCCCTATGTTCTTCAGTCTGACACTGATTACATCGCCCCCCACAGTCCTTACAACTACCACAGGAGGTGCAAAAAAAGCTTGACTGCCCCACTGATAGTGAGAACGGACCATAAACGGTAAACCAGGTGACTCGCCGGCTCTTCCAAACTGTCCAAGTGGCTCCTACAATAAGACAAGACCTCCTGGCCCCAAGGCATACGTTCAATCCCACCAGATGACTAAGGTCTATATAAAGATCAGACAATAGAGCTGGTGGAGGCGTTGGTCTGCTCCTATCACCAAAATGTACCTTTCAGGTTATCCCTCAAGTACCCTCACTTGTCTTCCCTTCTTTTGAGGTCCATGCCGTCAGACTCTACACCCCCTTCTCCATGCGAGTGGCGGTGGTGTATCGTCCTCCCGGCCCCTCCCATCAGTTCCTGGATCATTTTGCCACTTGGCTTCCACATTTTCTCTCCTGTGACATCCCTACCCTCATCATGGGAGATTTCAACATCCCCATTGCTCTTCCCCTCTCCCCATCTGCTACTCACCTTTTATCTCTAACCTCATTTGGCCTTTCGCAGCTTACTAATTCTCCAACGCATGAAGACGGAAACTCCCTCGACTTGGTCTTCTCTCGGCTTTGTGCAGTGGATGATTTTGCAAACTCCCCTCTCCCGCTCTCTGACCACAATCTTCTTTCATTCTCTATAAAGAACTGCCAGGCTGCTCAGGTCACCCCCACTGTCCAGACTTATAGAAACATACAGGCCATTAACACCCAGAAACTTCTGAAGAACTTGCAGTCTTCATTGGCCCCTATCTCCTCCCTCTCATGTCCTGATTCTGCATTGAAGCATTACAATGAAACACTTCAAAGTGCCCTGGATGAATTTGCACCCCCTATAAATAGAACACCACAACACAGACGGCGACAACCCTGGCACACGGTGCAAACACATTTCCTGCAGCGGTGCTCCAGGTGCGCCGAACGTCTGTGGAGAAAATCCAATCTACACGAAGATTTCATCCATTTTAAGTTTATGCTTAGAACATACAACACTGCCCTTCACCTCTCCAAACAAACCTATTTCAACACCCTCATCACCTCACTGTCCAATAACCCGAAACGTCTCTTTGACACTTTTCATTCTCTACTCAATCCAAGAGTACAGGCCCCAACCACGGAGCTCCGAGCTGACGATCTGGCCAATTACTTCAAAGAAAAAATTGACCAGATCCGACAGGAAATTATCTCCAAATCCCCTCATACCATGCACTGTCCTCCCTCCCCCACTGCATCTAACTCACTCTCTGATTTTGAACCAGTCACAGAAGAAGAAGTAAGCAGGCTCCTTGCATCTTCTCGCCCAACTACTTGCACCAGTGACCCATTTCCGTCACATCTCCTCCAGTCCCTTTCCCCTGCTGTCACCCCTCACCTAACTAAAATATTTAACCTCTCTCTCTCTTCTGGTATTTTTCCCTCCTCATTTAAGCATGCCATCATACATCCACTACTTAAAAAACCATCCCTCGACCAAAACTGTGCCGCTAACTATAGACCTGTCTCTAATCTTCCCTTCATCTCTAAACTCCTGGAACGCCTGGTCCACTCCCGTCTTATCCGCTATCTCTCAGAAAACTCTGTTCTCGACCCTCTCCAATCCGGTTTCCGCTCTTTACACTCCACTGAAACTGCCCTCACTAAAGTCTCTAATGATCTCCTAACAGCTAAATCAAATGGTCATTACTCCATGCTAATTCTCTTGGCTCTCTCTGCAGCATTCGACACTGTGGATCATCAGCTCCTCCTCACTATGCTCCATTCCATTGGCCTCAAGGACACCGTTCTCTCCTGGTTCTCCTCCTATCTCTCCGACCGCTCCTTTACTGTTTCTTTTGCCGGTTCCTCCTCCTCTCACCTTCCCCTTACTGTTGGGGTTCCTCAAGGATCGGTTCTAGGCCCACTCCTCTTCTCCTTGTACACTGCCCCTATTGGTCAAACAATCAGTAGATTTGGTTTCCAGTACCATCTCTATGCTGATGACACCCAATTATACGCTTCTTCTCCTGACATCACGCCAGCCTTTCTAGAAAACACTGGCGATTGTCTAAACGCTGTGTCTAATATCATGTCCTCACTATATCTGAAACTGAACCTGTCAAAGACTGAACTCCTGGTGTTTCCTCCCGCTACTAATGTACCTACACCCGACATTGCCATTTCCGTGTGTGGTTCCACTATTACTCCCCAGCAACATGCCCGCTGTCTTGGGGTCATACTTGATTCCGAGCTTTCCTTTGCCCCCCACATTCGATCACTGGCTCGCTCTTGTCATCTGCACCTCAAAAACATTTCTAGAATTCGACCTTTTCTTACTTTTGACTCTGCAAAAAGTCTTACTGTTTCTCTTATTCATTCTCGTCTCGACTATTGTAACTCTCTTCTAATCGGTCTCCCTCTTACCAAACTCTCCCCTCTCCAATCTGTCTTGAATGCTGCAGCCAGGATCATATTCCTCACCAATCGTTACACCGATGCCTCTACCTCTACCTCATAGACTGTAAGCTTGCGAGCAGGGCCCTCACTCCTCTTGGTATTTGTTATAATCTACTGTATGTGATTATTGTTATGCTGTAATGTCTATTGTCTGTACAAATCCCCTCTGAAATGTAAAGTGCTGCGGAATATGTCGGCGCTATAAAAATAAAAATGTATTATTATTATTATTATTACCTTGTGCCAGTCATTACACTGGCTACCCATCCACTCCAGAATTCAGTATAAACTTATTACCCTCACCCACAAAGCCCTCCATGGCTCAGCACCACCCTACATCTCCTCCCTTGTTTCAGTATACCACCCTACCCGCGCCCTCCGTTCTGCTGATGACCTGAGGTTAGTATCCTCAATAGTCAGAACCTCCCACTCCCGTCTCCAAGACTTTACACGTGCCGCGCCAATTCTTTGGAATGCACTTCCCAGGTCAATACGATTAGTCCCCAATCCCCACAATTTTAAGCGTGTCCTGAAAACGCATTTATTCAGACTGGCCTATCGCCTCAACACATTAACCTAACCTATCCCTGTGTGGCAGAGCCAAAAGTTTTACCATAACCAGGTTCCCAGCATCATGTTCCCACATGCTTTATGCATCCATTAGCCCTCTGTGTCTGTACTGTTACACACTTAACATTATGGCTGGTCCATACAATCAGAGCAACTGTTACCACCCACCTTTCGTGTCTCCCTCTTTCCTCATAGACGTAAGCTTGCGAGCAGGGCCCTCACTCCTCTTGGTATTTGTTATAATCTACTGTATGTGATTATTGTTATGCTGTAATGTCTATTGTCTGTACAAATCCCCTCTGAAATGTAAAGTGCTGCGGAATATGTCGGCGCTATAAAAATAAAATTTATTATTATTATTATTATATAAAGGTGTGAATATAAATCCCAGAATTTCCATAGATTTTCATTTCGGTTACTAAAAAAGTGGCGATGTATCCAAGCTCCGACTAGTCCACAGCCTGGTGTGAAGAAGTGGGCTCCTCGCCCCACTTTATGAGCAGTGTGGCACCATATACTCACTTCACTATGTACAGACCAAGCCATTATCTCACCAGTCATTCTACAAACCACCATTTACTATATAGAAGGTACATTTGTGAATGAGATGTAATATGTAGCTGAACAGTAGCCCCCCAGAGTCCATATTATTGGTGGGCCCTTGGCACCCCAGTCCGACAGTGAATACATTGACAGCTAATAATTGCCATGCCTCTGGTCAATAGCAGTTTATCCCTACAGAAGGATCACCTATTGGATAGTGTTAAGGTGCATTTGTTGTGATGATAAAACTGCATCAAACCACATTTCAAAAAATGCAGACTGTTTTATTGCAGTTTTGCAATGAAATCTTCATATTTCATCCCAGCAGAAGAAACAGCGGCTAAATAGTGGCCGCAATAGGTCAGACAGGGAAGCATCAGGGCTGAGATAGAAGGACCACCAGTACAGCACCATTCTGGAGCCATTCATAAACGTGGTGGACAAACCCTTTAACATTCCCTTATCATTAAGGAGTTTTCCAATATCAGAAGAAAGTGGGCCAAAGGAGGAAAATGCGATAAAACAATAAGAGACCTACTAGCCACCTGATAAATATGCCACTTATTCCAGGGCCGCCATGTCCTCCCCAGCAGTCTTTTTTCCCTGTAGTGCAGCGACTACGTCACTACTATCCATGTGACCTCTACAGCCAATAAATGGCTACAGCTAAGTACACATATAACAACAGGATACTGAGAGGGACTAAAGAGAGGGGAAAAGGATGGCGGATGGCACTTATCGTATATGGCTACCATGTCATAACATAAATTCTAAGATAACCATGGGGTATATGAAGGCTCGCCTTTCTGTGTTGTGCAAGGATAAGAACAACACTATTAACCCCTTAATGATCACCAATATTCCTTTTAAGGCGGCAGTTAAGGGTAATTCATTCTCAGCGCGACTTTTTAACGGCACTGAGAAATAAGGGTATAGCGCCCCCAGCGTTGAAAAGACTCTGGGGTCTCAGCTACCTGGGGTAGCTGAGACCCTGGAGAATATGATCAGGCTCAGTCACATGATCACAAAAAAGTCTGATTAAAGATTAATCTCTCCTCTGATATGATCTAGCATATCAGAGGAGAGAAATGGGGTCCCTCAAGATCCCCCGATACCTCCACCATCACCTGACCCTCCTGCATCATTCCCCAAGCCCTCCGTGTCATCTTCCTGGAAAAAAATGGAGGGCACATGCACAGTGCGCCAGCCAAGATCTGACAGCCGGTACCTGTCAACAATAGGAATTTTTCCTATTGGTTCCTTTTGATCACTGTGATAGACCCTTTCACAGTGATCAAACTAAAAAAAAATAGTAAATCAAATCCCCCTTTGTCACCCCCTTAGAAAAAAATTCTAAAATATATATATTTTTTTCCATTCTTTATGGTTAGGGTTAGAGTAGTGTTGGGGTTAGGGTTGTGGTTAGGCTTGTGTTAGGTTTGGGGTTGGAGTTAGGGTTAGGGTTGAAGTTAAAATTGTTTTTTTTTCCAAAAGTAAAAGAATGATGGCTAGTGTTGAGCGCAAGTGCTTGCTACTCGAATTTGCATCTGGTGCTCGGTTATGCACAGAGTGTCGCGGCTCCCCGCAAGTTTATATTTTGGGTGTCGAACAGCCGCAAAACATGCGAGGCAGGGATTCGTGCATGTCACTCAAGCACTCGCAATATTTGGTGCATACCCGAACACCCGTTGCAAACTGGAGTAGCGAGCATTGTGCTCAACACTAATGACAACATATTCAATATGACAATCTAATGCTATCAAATTGTGTGTCATACCTGTGGGTTCAAAAAGCTCACTATACCCCTGGATTAAATCCTTGAGGGATGTGGTTTTCAAAATGGGGACACTTGTGGGGAGTCTCTACTATTTAGGCACATCAGAGGTTCTCCAAACTTGTCATGGTGTCTGCCCTTTATTCCAGACAATTTTGTGTTCAAAAAGTCAAATGGTGCTCCTTCTCTTCCGAGCCATGCTGTGCACTCCAAAAGCGTATTTCCCCCACATGTGGGCTATCGGTGTACTCAGGAGAAATTGCACAACAAATTTTTGGGTCCATTTTCTCTTAACATCCTTGTGAAAATAAAAAAGTTTGGGTCTAAAGAAAATTTTTTGTGAAAAAAGTTAAATGTTCAGTTTTTTCTTCCACATTGCTTCAGTTCTAGTGAAGCACCTGGAGTGTTAATAACTTCTTGAATGTTGTTTTGAACACATTGAGGGGTGCAGTTTTTAGAATGGTGTCACTTTTGGGTATTTGCTATCATGTAGGTCCCTGATAGTCACTTCAATTGTGATGTGGTTCCTATAAAAATGGCTTTGTAAATTTTGTCTGAAAAATGAGAAATCGCTGGTCAACTTGTAACCCTTATAACTTCCTAACAAAAAAAATTATGCTTCCAAATTTTGTCCCACATAAAAGATTGGTAAGTAAGATGAGAAAGCTTGGGCTAGGGGAAAATGTGTGTAGATGGGAAGGTAGCTGGCTTAGTGATAGAAAACAAAGAGTGGTTATTAATGGGGCATACTCAGATTGGGCCAGGGTTACTAGTGGGGTACCACAGGGTTCTGTATTGGGCCCCCTACTATTTAATATATTAATGATCTAGTGGATGGCTTACACAGTAAAATATCAGTATTTGCAGATGATACAAAACTATGTAAGGTAGTTAACACAAAGGAGGACAGTTTGCAACTACAGACAGATTTGAGTAAATTGGAGAATTGGGCTGAAAAATGGCAAATGAGGTTTAACACAGATAAGTGTAAGGTTATGCACATGGGAAGGAGAAACAGATGCTATAATTACTTACTATATGGGAAACTGCTGGGGAAATCAGACATGGAAAAAGACTTAGGTTAGGCATCTTAGTCAATAAGAAGCTAAATTGGAGTGCCCAGTGTCAGGCAGCTGCCACCAAAGCAAATAGGGTCATGGGATGCATTAGAAGAGGTCTGGGGACATGAGTTGAAAACATAATTCTCCCTCTGTACAAATCACTCGTCAGACCACACTTGGAGTATTGTGTGCAATTTTGGACGCCGGTGCTCAAGAAAGACATTACTGAACTTGAAAGGGTTCAAAGGCGGGCTACTAAAATGATAAATGGAGTTGGTTCACTACAATACCCAGAAAGGTTATCAAAATTAGGTCTATTTACTCTAGAAAAGTGAAGACTTAGGGGAGACTTAATAAATATGTACAAGTATATCAGAGGACAATACAGAGATCTCTCCAATGAACTGTTTGTACCAAGGACTGTGACAGGAACAAGGGGGCATTCTCTTCGTTTGGAGGAAAGACAATTTCTGCACCAGCATAGAAGAGGGTTCTTCACGGTAAGAGCAGTGAGGCTCTGGAATTCTCTTCCTGAGGAAGTGGTGATGGCCAACTCACTGAATGAATTTAAAAAAGGAATGGATGCTTTTCTTGTGAGTAACAGTATATAAGGTTACGAATAACAGACTATTATAGGTAGATGGTTGACCCAGCTTAGGGGAAGGAATTTTTTTCCCTATGGAGAAAATTGGCTTCTACTCTGTGGGTTTTCTGACTTCCCCAGGATCAACAATGCAGAACAGCTGCACTAAAAATAGGCTGAACTAGATGGACATAAGGTCTTCCTTCAGCCTTCAAAACTATGTTATGTTACTATGTTATGTTATGATGTAAAGTAGACATGTGGGAAATGTTATTTATGAACTATATTGTGTAACATGACTCTCTGATTTAAGGGCACAAAAATAAAAAGTTTGAAAATTGATAAATTGTCAACATTTTGGCCAAATTTCCATTTTTTTTCATAAATAAACGCAAGTCATATAGAAGAAATTTTACCACTATCATGAAGCCCAATATGTCACGAAAAAACAGTCTCAGAATCAGTGGGATATGTTGAAGCGTTCCAGAGTTATTAACTCATAAAGTGACAGTGATCAGAATTGTAAAATTTGGCTTGGTCAGTAAGGTCAAAATAAACTAGATACAATGCTGCCAATATCCCAGTTCTTATGGCTCAACCCTCTGAAAATGGCACAGGAACATAGTTTTGTGGAGAAAACCCTGGGATGCAAATAGTTCTATATACAGTATATAGTCCTACGGGAGTGATGTTACTTCAAATGAGGCACGCAGAGTGCGCCCCTCAATTTATGTCCCATCACACCCATTGAGCAATATACTGTATATACCATGTTTGCACCTGAGGTTTCCACTACATCGCTAACAGCTACGGATAGTGATTGGTTGCAGCAGTCACTTGGGTAGTCAAGGATATTATCAGTGCAACACAGTAAAAAACATGCAGCTGGAAGCAGTGGTGCTGAAACAGTGGGGGATTTATCAGGTGAGTAATAGGTATTTTATTCTTTTATGTCATTACCCTTTAGAAAAACTCTTTAAGAGATTAAAATGTTACATATGTTGCCTTTTTTATTTCTTTCCATGTGGCTTTATGTTTGCACTTTTTTAAACAGATTTATGGGTCTACCTGCCAGAGGTATGAGGTATATAGTTTATTAGCGGCAGGCAAGGGAGTAAATATAAAATGTACTCACGACCCGTATGGAGGATCTATGCTACTAATATCACAACGGCATCTTACAAAAAACATCCTACACAGTATAAGTTTCTATATGTAACATGGAAGCCTCTGGGCAGCATATTACGCCGACGACTTTTGTGCGCGTGGTGATTCCACATCCTATACATAGGACGGTGCTATTTATCTTGCGGAGACTGTCCGTCTCTGCAAGATAAATAGACATGCTGTGGTCTATAAAGACGGGTCTCATGTGCGAATATGCGGGTGTGACACCTGCGTCTTTGAACGCATAGTGGAGATGGGATTTAATAAAATCCCCTCCACTATGCTGCAACATTTGGCCGCAACGTCCAATCCGCAGCAAATATTGAACTTGGAAACATACCCTTAAACTGAGCTGAAAGTTCTCAGTCACACTCAGGTCTGCTGTGCTCCAGCACATGTAGTGACCATGCAGTGAGGAGAGCAGACAGATGGTCAATGCACTTCTCATACTCAGCCTGATCTAAGCTATAGTGGGGGGGGGGGTGTTCTTTTTTCCCTTGTGTGTTGCTGCCTGCCAACAATTGGTATGTGTCAGAAACAAGAAGAAGTACACCCCTCCTGTGAAATATCTTTGGTAATGTCCATTTGGGCTTAAAAAAAATAAATGTTTAGGTGATGAATACTTTGATTCCTAATATGTCCTCAACAGAGTTGAAAGTAGAAAAAAAATAACGGTTTTATTCTTCTCTGTAGCGCCTATTATATAAAATGTCCAGTTCAACATGGAAAAAAATGGTTAAAGGTCTTTTTAATGGCCCCCATTTTCTGGATGGAGGCTAAAAATGTGTTCTTTTGGCCTTCACCTGTCCAGGAATTCAATATTGCAACGAGCAACATCAGATACGTGTGTGTCCTACACTCGGGACTCCCACATAGACTGTTAGCCAATCCTGCAACCGCTGGAAGTATACAGAGCATGGAGCTAGAAAACCACAGGTGGATACATTGTGTGTGGAGTCTGTTATTGGGTTCTGAAGTTCAGCTCTGAAGGGAATGGGTGATGGGCTGCAGCACATTGTACCAAGCTGTGATGTTCCAACTCTGTATAGTATGTGCTTCTGGCGGCCATGGGACCTGCTAACAGCTGCTTTGTGACCCTGCCAGGTTCCAGATCCCCTCTGACCTGATATTGATGGGGTTGACTGCCCATTCCAAAGAATAATTAACAAAGCAGTTCACTAAAAATATGGATGGAGTTTTCACATACTTGTACAGCAAACACCGACCGGTAGTTGACCTATGGCCAGAGGACCTTTCACTAAATTTTACACATTGGTCTGGACACACGATGCAATTGCAGCTGCAGAGCGTAATAAAACATTTCTGTTTGTTTTTCATTTCGCCTCTCCGTTGTGGAGATATTAACAATCCAAATACGTGGCACCTGATGAGTTAACTTTAGCTTTATAGTTTAAAGGCCCCGTCTCACATAGCAAGATCGCTAGTGAGATCGCTGAAGCGTCACCGATTTTGTAACGCAACAGCAATTTCGCTAGCGATCTCGCTACATGTGACACGCAGCGGCGACCGCCCCCGCCCCCCCCGCTGCAATCTCACTGATCGTGCTCGAATGGCCTGGGCCATTTTTTCATCACTGGTGTCCCGCTGGCCAGTGCGCATCGCAGTGTTTGACGTCAATGAGTGACCTCGTTGGCGACGCAGAACACGTAGACGCAGGCGGGAGTCGTCAGAATATCCGCTGTGACAAGATACCAAGGACCGCCGAGGTCGTCGTATGGATCGTTGGATCGCTGCTGCGTCGGTGAGTATATCTGTCTGTTTGGCAGCTCACTAGCGACCATTTAGCAATGCATCAGCGATCCTTACCAGGTCGTATCGTAGTCGGGATCGCTGGTGCGTCGCTAAGTGTAACGGTACCCTTAGTGGGTGTTTTCATTGGGGGCCTGTACTTCTCCGTCGGAGTTGCTACCTAATAACACCAGCTTGGACCTTACAAAAGTTACCGTAGATGCCAAATACTTTGATTGCTAATCTCTCTGTAAGGAGTAGCAAAATTAATAAAATGTTTTATTCCGTTCTGCAGCCACTATTATGTGTCCAGTCCAACATGAAACATTTGGTTGATGGTCATTAAACAGAACGCATAGTATATTTTACAATGCCACGTGCTATTGTAAGCTTAGTGTGTTAGAAACAAAACGGAAAACCCATATATTAATGTCAACTACATAAAGTACTACAGTATACTACTGTGCTGAATATGCTAACGGAACAGTCCCAGTGTCGTTTGCTGTACCTACTCTATTTGCATACAGAAACTTTTGTTTATGTAGTAGATACAAGAAAAACAAATGTGAGCCATACACCTGGGAGTCAAACCAAACAAAACATACGCAATAAAAAGGGGGTAACCTATTTTTTCGCGTTTGATGGAAGTGTGGTTGAGCTACCGCATACCTTCCTTCTCAAGTTATGGCAATGTTTCTAAAAAGTAAGAATAATACAACAATGTGCATAGGATAGAATAATATAACAATGCACCGTGGTTTTCCAGCTCCATACAGCAACTGTAATAATAATGTTCCTTTATAGGGCACTTGGTGTCCTAGCAAAAGCTGCTCTGGTTGACAGAACCACGTCACTCTGTAGCCCACAAAACACAAGCAGAAAGCCAATGGAAAGAAGATCCACCTCTTAAAAACAGGCCTTTTTTGCTTCCTATGAACATGGGTGCAGAGAAGGGTATCAAGTATCTCCTCTTGGCTCTTTAGATGCCCTTTGCGTGCCCTCTATGTGCCCCAATGTCAGGGATCCTGTTCCATTGACTGTTCCCTTTAAAGAAGTTCTTATTCAATTGACACTATATTTACGTTGTGATATTTTTGGTGTCTTTTGCTTGTTTCATCATTTGCTTTACTGAAGGCTACACCTCTCCACTAACAGAACATGTAACTGGGCCACGTTATCACCGCATTTTCGTCTGGTCCTGGCATCATCACTTTCCCTGTTTTATCCATGTATCTGTCCATCATTTCCATGGAGCCATCACAGAGAACAAAGCCCTGTGCTTCTTCCCCTGCTGGCTTCCAATGTTCCAATTGTCCATCCTTGGCTTGTTTGTAAACATGCAGAACACATTCCACATGTAAGAAGATACATTCTATCATGTCATTCCAGTGTTTCCTCTATTCTCTACCTGTACAGTCTGACATTTCCAGCAGAACCAGGGGGCAGGGGGGCATTAGACACCCCCTGAAGTACTAGAATGGCCTCATCTTACACAGGGAATGCTCCTGGCACTGCAATACTTAGCCTGGTATACTGCTGCCAGCCATGAAACCCTGGCAGAAAAATCACAATTCATTCTTCCTTATGCAGAGAACAAAGAGCCTGCCCACAACATAACAGGGGCACAGCTACAATGCTCCTGGATTCACACTGTGTGGCAGAAGAGGAAACTTTTGGGGTGCCAGGACCTACCCCATGCCATCTACTACTCCTATGACATAAAACACGTCATAGCATCTCCTCTAGCTGGAGAATGAATGGAAGGATTGCGCAGCAGAGCTGCCATTGTGGACTCCTGCATTCTCCTGCCTGTCCCCAGCACATAGAGCCTACAGCCCAGGGTCTACAGCATGCACCACTAGAACAATAACCAGTCTGTAAATGTAGATTTACTGTACCTCAGTGAGCTCAGTAGATCTAGAAGGGAAGGCAGGCAAGCAGGCATGGGAGGGACACGGGCAGAATGGTTTCTGCGGCTGGGGAAAGCTGCTCATCTGGGCTGCTAATCCCTAGAAGAACGCTAGGGGCGCTGTGACAACCAGAGGAGGAGTCCTTTGTACTGACATCAGACATGCCAGCTTTGGTATTGTTGTAGCAGGACAGAAATAGTCATTAACCAAAGGCCCCACTTAAGGGACATAATAGCCTCTACTGATACAATGATCTACCTACACATTTATTACTTGAATTCGCTTGTATAGTGGAACTGCAAGTCCCATCAGACTGTCAGAACTTGCTTACTATCAGCTTACAGTATGACAGATTAAAGCCACATTCAAATGTTTTGTACGTGATCAATATTTTCCCTCAGTAAGTGTAAGCCAAAACCAGGAGAGGAGCAATCAGAGGGAAAGTATAATAGAAACCCGTCACCATTTCTGCATTTATCACCCACTCCTGGTTTTGGCGTACAGATACGAAGGTAAAATACTGACCAAATATTGACCATGTGAACATGGCCTAATAGCGATTATTAAAAATAATAACCATTGCAGCCTAAAAAAAGATACATGACCAAAAATTATCAAATTAATATAAATGGCCTTTATTAGATATGAGAACACGTAAAAACGTGACGGGGAGATTACCACAAATAAATGAATTAGGTGTACATCCAATGGTGAGAGACACTGATGTCATCAAATAGAATTACCACTATTTCATGCACATATGTATGTACAGTGGGTACGGAAAGTATTCTGACCCCTTTACATTTTCACTTTGTTTCATTGCAGCCATTTGATAAATTCAAAAAAGTTAATTTTTTTCTCATTAATATACACTCTGCACCCCATCTTGACAAAAAAACAGAAATGTAGAGATTTTTGCAAATTTATTAAAAAAATTGAAATATCACATGGTCATAAGTATTCAGACCCTTTGCTCAGACACTCATATTTAAGTCACATGCAGTCCATTTCCTTGTGATCCTCCTTGAGATGGTTCTACTCCTTCATTGGAGTCCAGCTGTGTTTAATTATACTGATAGGGCTTGATTTGTAAAGGCACACACCTGTCTATATAAGACCTCACAGCTCACAGTGCATGTCAGACCAAATGAGAATCATTAGAGGTCAAAGGAGCTAGCCAAAGAGCTCAGAGACAGAATTGTGGCAAGGCACACATCTGGCCAAGGTTACAAAAGAATTTCTGCAGTACCCAAGGTTCCTAAGAGCACAGTGGCCTCCATAATCCTTAAAGGGAATCTGTCACCCTTTTTTTGGCCTTTAAGCTGCCGGCATAGACATCGGGGGCTTATCTACAGAATTCTGTAATGCTGTAGATAAGTGTCACGTGGACCCGTCCTGTGTGACGCGACCAGCAGGCCGGTAACTGAAAGAACAAGACACGGCACGTGAAACTGTCCTGTGTGACACGGCCCGCAGGCCGGTAACTAAAACAACAAGACACGGGGAAAGTGGAAACAGTTACAACGGTGGGCCCTGCGATAGGGAACGGGGACGTGGAGACCTACTGCACTCCCCTGAGTCAGTGTCCCTCACACTCCTAACGTTCCCGAGGCCGGTTCCGCACCGGGCGCCGATCAGGATACCTGCCACCCTAGCACACCCTACACCTATCCCTTTCTAGGGAGCTGGGTGATGCAGGCACTGGCCCCACCGCTGTACTAATACACCCCAGGGAAAAATACAGACAGGGAAACACCACTTAGCTTTGCTCTGTTGCTCTTGCTCCCAGTAACAGAGTCCACCACCAGAATGCAGCTTTCCTCCTGAATAGCTGCCACCAAGCTCTGTCAGAGCTGCAAGGAAATCCCCTCTGACTCCTTCCACAACAGGGCTCTAACTGAGCTGCCAGGACCTCTCTATAGATCCTTCCTCCACCAAGGATGGTTGAAATGAACACTATCACCAACAGTGATTGCAACACCTGACACTCTTTTATAGGTAAGAGCCAGCAATCACACCTGCTTTATATCACATGCACTAAACTAAAGAAACCAGAGTGCAATGATGCTCACCACCACTGGGGGCAAACTAGAACAAAAAACACCACTGTGTAATAATCCTTATGGCCACCAGTGGCAAAAGCAAACTTAAGCACACAGCTTAAGGAAAAAAAAGGTTACATGTGCTTTTATCTCTCATGATCCAGCATGGATCATGACAGTACCCTCCCCTTAATGAGGGGCCTCTGGACCCTCAAGACCGCTCCTCATCAGGGAACCACCTACAGCGGGAACGCCCAGGTCCAGAGTTCACCCCAGCAACTGCCTACACTTCAGGTTTATGACAAACGAGCACAGCTGGTTTTGGCAATGTATGTTCCGGAGGCACCACCCATCTCCAAAGCGCTGATCTGGGGAACGAGAGGTGTATGGGCAAGTATGTGGGTAACCAGCTGGTAAGTCTCCGGGCCCTGGACAGTCGACACCAGATATGGCCCGATCACCTGATAATTCCAGATCCCCACAACACACTTCCACTGGATGTTTTTGGTGGCCACCCATACATGCTCGTTCACACACAGGTCCGGACCTGAACGTTTATTGCCACACATTCGTTTGTCAAAATTCGGTGAACTCTTTCTGGGATTGACAACAGAGGCGTCCCCCTGTGTCACCACACTCACACCCCCGCAATTCACCAAGGGAAACACCACCCTCCAACCACTCCTACTACGAGGTCTGTGCCTCTCAGGGTTGGCTAATGGCGAGGGTTGAGCCTTGCCCCTACTCTCCTGCAGCACCTCAGCTGCTACCACTGGAGAGGAAGGGGACGTTTGTAGAGAGACAGCAGAGACAGTAGCCCCTAGGCAGCAGCCCTCACACGACTGCTCCCAGCTGACTACTTCCCTAGTCCGCTAATCCAAAACCGGGTTGTGATTTTTAGACCAAGGGGGGCCCACAACAGTAGGTGCTGGATTTCCCTTCAAGACGTAGTATGACTGGTACTCATCATGATGTTCACTATACAGCACAATGTCTTCTAAGACTTGGATTTACCCCCCCCCCGGCTCAGTGGGATAGAGTTAATGGCCTGGACGCTTATGGGTTTGTCCGGCGTCTCACCACTCAGACCATGAGTCTGGAGAAACTGAGCATCCACCAGACTGACTTCTGCTCCACTGTTCACAAGCACCAGTATGCCCTCAGGTACCTCGTCAACCATCACCTCTGCTGACATAGTACCTTCTGAGGGCGAGGAGGAAATATACACTCCCAGGTCGTCTTCCTCCACACGACCAGGGGGGCACGGCTTCTCTGATAGCACAGAAATTTCGGCGTCAGTGCCAAGGACTAAATCATTAGTCTGCTCACTACAGGGACGCACCCCTTCACCTTGGGGAACACCAGGCAGCACCATAGGGACACCGACTCCACCCACCTGCCTGGGCACGTCCGCCTGTATAAGCAAGTCCTGCTCCCCAGCAGGGACTCCACTGCACATCCTCGCCAAAGCCATATATGGCCCCTCTAGTTGAGGTAAAGGATAAGCCTCAGACCCATAATTCCGCTGCAGGTGCTGCTGAAACACATCACTCAGCTCCCCACTAACCTCAGTGAGGGCCAGCAGCAACTGCTCACTGGCCTGAACTTGGCCCATGGCTCACCAGAGAAAAATGTAGGGTTGGTGATAATGTCACGTGGACCCGTCCTGTGTGACGCGACCAGCAGGCCGGTAACTGAAAGAACAAGACACGGCACGTGAAACTGTCCTGTGTGACATGACCCGCAGGCCGGTAACTAAAACAACAAGACACGGGGAAAGGGGAAACAGTTACCATGGTGGGCCCTGCGATAGGGAACGGGGACATGGAGACCTCCTGCACTCTCCTGAGTCAGTGTCCCTCACACTCCTAACGTTCCCTAGGCTGGTTCCTCACCGGGCGCCGATCAGGATACCTGTCACCCTAGCACACCCTACAACTATCCCTTGCTAGGGAGCTGGGTGATGCAGGCACTGGCCCCACCGCTGTACTAATACACACCAGGGAAAAATACAGACAGGGAAACACCACTTAGCTTTGCTCTGTTGCTCTTGCTCCCAGTAACAGAGTCCACCACCAGAATGCAGCTTTCCTCCTGAATAGCTGCCACCAAGCTCTGTCAGAGCTGCAAGGAAATCCCCTCTGACTCCTTCCACAACAGGGCTCTGACTGAGCTGCCAGGACCTCTCTCTAGATCCTTCCTCCACCAAGGATGGTTGAAATAAACATTATCACCAACAGTGATTGCAACACCTGACACTCTTTTTTATAGGTAAGAGCCAGCAATCACACCTGCTTTATATCACATGCACTAAACTAAAGAAACCAGAGTGCATTGTGCTCACCACCACCGGGGGCAAACTAGAACAAAAACACCACTGTGTAATAATCCTAATGGAAAAAAAAAGGTTACATGTGCTTTTATCTCTCATGATCCAGCATGGATCATGACAATAAGCCTCAGATGTAACCTGAAAGAGAAGAAAAACACATTAGATTATACTCACCGAGGTGGGCGGTTCGGTCCGATGGGTGTCGCCGTCCCGTCCGGCGCCTCCCTTCTTCATGCAATGACGTCCTCTTCTCCCATCCTGTAATTGCTCTGGCGCAGGCGCACTGCTCTGCCCTGTTGAGGGCAGAGCAGAGTGCTGCAGTGCGCAGGCATCGGGAGAGGTCTGGCGCCTGCGCACTGCAGAATGTACCTGCGCCGGAGCCATTTCAGGACGGGAGAAGAGGACATCATCGCATGAAGAAGGGAGGCGCCAGACTGGACCGCAACACCCATCGGACCGGACCGCCCACCTCGGTGTGTATAATATAACGTGTTTTTCTTCTCTTTCAGGTTACATAAGGGGCTTATCTACAGCTTTACAGAGTGCTGTAGATAAGTGTTGTGAGTTCATTTTCCCCTTCATTACTGAGGCCCGAGGAACTCCCTCTTCTGGTAAAGAAAGGTAGTGAGCCTGATTATCAAACACCTGAGGCTGGTGATGATGACTGGCTGAGTGGAGTTACTGACTGGATATAAGGCTGCCGACGCCCTTCTGCCCTGCGGGTGATTTCTCTGTGGGATCCTTGGAGACCAGTCTGAATTCCTGCTCCTCTAAAGCTAAGTTTGCTGCTCGGCCTTTTGCATTGTTGCTTTGACTTTGTTTTGCTTTGTTTTTCTGGATTTCTGCCATCCCCTGCTGGGGTGTGCTGAATTCCTTTAGCTCTGTCTTCTGAAAATACCTGAGTGCTGATTTAGTTTTTGAAGCCTAGCTGCTTCAGGGCCTTTTTCATATCAGCTTGTTGGCTTATGTCTTTGATAGGGTTTTGGCAGATTGCAGACAGCAGCCTTCCTGTCCTTTCCTATCTAGGTAGTTTTGGGCCCCGTCTTTGCTCAGTCTATCTTTCTGTCTGTGTTAGTGTTTTCATCTTGCTTCACCGTCATTATAAGTTGGGGGCTGCCTATTGCTTTGGGGTCTGCTCTGGGGCAGTTTAGATTTCCCCTTTCTTTCTTTAGGCCTATTTAATTCTCTGGCTGTGATCGAGGGGTCTAGGGCATCGTAGGAACCCCCCACGGCTACTGCTAGTTGTGTTGATAGGTTCAGGGGTCTGCAATCTGATAGTTGCCAACTTCTCTGGTTTTCTGGACTTAGCTTGTATTTCTGTTTTTGCCTCCTTCGGTGACTCATTCATAACAGAATCACCCGCCATACCGCAGATCCTAGGGTACTCAATAGCAGGAAAGAATTGTAAAAAAAAAAAAGAAAAAAAAAAAAGTGTGTATATTTTTTCCTCTATATCTCTGAGGCCGTAGGGGGAATTTTTTTTTTCTCTCAATGGAGATGAAGCAATTGTCTGATCGTGTGGAGCAGCTCGCTGCGGAAGTGCGGGGAATTTCCGCCTACCTTGCTCATTCACATGCTGCTGAACCAAAGATTCCTACACCTGATGTATTTTTTGGGGATCGGTCTAAATTTTTGAATTTCAAAAATAATTGTAAATTATTTTTTGCCTTGAAGCCTAACTCGTCAGGGAGATCCGCGCAGCAGGTTAAAATTGTCATCTCTTTGCTGCGTGGCGATCCCCAGGATTGGGCGTTTTCTTTGAAACCAGATGATCCTATTCTGACTAATGTGAACGCATTTTTTCAGGCCTTGGGGTTGTTGTATGATGAACCTAATGCCATTGATCAGGCTGAAAAGACCCTGCTGGCATTGAACCAGGGTCGTGATTCTGCAGAATTGTACTGTCAAAAATTCCGAAAGTGGGCAATACTTACTACCTGGAATGATAATGCCTTGGCTGCTCTCTTTCGGAAGGGGTTGTCAGAAGCCGTAAAAGATACTATGGTGGGATTTCCTGTTCCCTCTGGTCTTGACGATTCTATGTCATTAGCCATTCAGGTTGATTGGCGTTTGCGCGAACGCAAAGCTGCATGAGAGGTGTTGCCACCTGTTGAACAAATGTCTGAACCTATGCAATGTGATAGAGTTTTTTCCAGAGAGCAGCGTCAGGAGTTCAGAAGGCGTAATAAGTTGTGTTTCTTCTGTGGAGATGCCTCGCATATTATTTCTGTCTGTCCTAAACGAGAGAAACGCTTTGCACACACGTTTTCTGTTGGGGGTGTTCAACCTAAATTTCTTCTGGCTATTACTCTGATATGCTCCCTGTCCACATTTTCCGCCAAGGCTTTTGTGGATTCGGGAGCAGCCCTAAACCTAATGGACTTGGATTTTGCTAAACGTTGTGGATTTCCGATGACACCTCTGCAGACGCCTATCCCTTTGAGGGGGATTGATGCTACTCCTTTGGCTAAAAATAAACCTCAGTTTTGGACCCAGGTGGTGATGCGGGTCGCCCCAGACCATCAAGAAAATTGCAGAATTTTGGTGTTGCATAATCTGCATGATACTATTATTCTGGGGTTTCCCTGGTTACAAATTCATAATCCAGTTTTGGATTGGAAATCTGTGTCTGTGGTGAGTTGGGGTTGTCGGTGTGCCTTTAGTGAGGCTCTGGTGTTTTCCACCTCTCCTCAGTCGCATGATGTTCCTGATTATTTGGCGGACTTTTATGATGTATTTAGTGAGAGTGAGTCTGCGTCTCTGCCTCCTCATAGGAGTTATGACTGTGCAATTGAACTGAGCCCGGGGTGTAAATTTCCCAAGGGTCAGCTCTTCAATTTATCTGTACCCGAGCACGAGGCTATGCGGTCCTATATTAAGGAGGCGTTGGAGAAGGGTCATATTAGACCATCCTCGTCACCCTTAGGTGCCGGTTTTATTTTTGTAGCCAAAAAGGATGGATCATTAAGACCTTGTATTGATTATCGTGCCCTCAACAAAATTACTGTTAAATATCAGTATCCGTTACCCCTGATTTCTGATCTATTCTCCAGAGTTAAAGGTGCTTGCTGGTTTACCAAGCTTGACCTCAGGGGGGCGTATAATCTTATTCGCATTAAGCATGGGGATGAATGGAAGACGGCGTTTAATACTCCGGAGGGACATTTTGAGTACCTGGTGATGCCTTTTGGGCTCACTAATGCCCCTTCTGTCTTCCAGTGCTTCATGAACGATATTTTCCGAGATTTTGTCGATAAATTTTTGATTATCTATCTGGATGATATTTTGATCTTCTCCAAGGATTGGGATTCTCATGTGGAACATATTCGGACTGTGTTCCGGATCTTGAGGGAGAATTCCCTGTATGTCAAAGGATCTAAATGCCTTTTTGGAGTACAGAGGATTTCTTTTTTGGGATTTATTTTGTCTCCGTCAACTATTGAAATGGACCCGGCCAAGGTACAGGCCATTTACGATTGGGTTCAGCCCACTTCTTTGAAGGCCCTCCAGAAGTTTTTGGGTTTTGCTAATTTTTATCGGAAATTTATAGCAAAATTTTCTAGTATTGCCAAGCCATTGACTGATTTGACTAAGAAGGGTGCTGATGTGTTAAATTGGTCTCCGGAGGCTGTTTCTTCCTTTCAGGAGCTGAAGCGAAGATTCACCTCCGCCCCGGTTTTGCGGCAACCTGATGTCTCACTTCCATTCCAGGTAGAGGTGGATGCTTCTGAGATTGGTGCAGTAGCTGTTTTGTCCCAAAAGGATCCTGTAACATCTAAAATGAATCCCTGTGCTTTCTTTTCCCGAAAGTTCTCTCCATCTGAACGTAACTATGATGTGGGGAATAGGGAACTGTTGGCCATGAAATGGGCATTTGAGGAGTGGAGACATTGGTTGGAGGGAGCTAAGCATCAAGTCATGGTCCTCACTGACCACAAGAATTTGATTTACCTAGAGTCGGCTAAGCGCTTGAACCCTAGACAAGCTAGGTGGGCCTTGTTTTTTACACGTTTTGATTTTGTGGTTTCTTTTCTTCCTGGAACGAAGAATGTCAAGGCAGACGCCCTCTCTAGGAGCTTCTTTGCTGATTCTCCTGTGGTGACCAAGCCTGCTACCATCTTAGGCGAAGGGGTAGTTCTTTCTGCCATCTCGCCCGATTTGAGACGTGCTCTGGAATAGTTCCAGGAGGACAAACCTGAGCGTTGTCTCAGTGGAAAGTTGTATGTTCCTGACCAGTGGAAGAAGAGAGTGATGTCTGAAGTTCATTGCTCTGCTTTGGCTGGTCATCCAGGTATTTTTGGTACTAGAGATCTGGTGAGTCGGTTTTTTTGGTGGCCCTCCTTGTCTCGTGATGTCAGGAATTTTGTGCAGTCCTGTGGGACGTGCTCCCGGTCTAAACCGTGTTCTCGCTCTAGTGGGTTGTTGATGCCTTTGCCTGTCCCCAAGAGGCCATGGACCCATATTTCAATGGATTTCATCTCTGATATGCCTGTCTCTCAAAGGATGACTGTTATTTGGGTGATTTGTGATAGGTTCTCTAAGATGGTTCATCTTGTACCACTCCCTAAGTTGCCGTCTTCCTCTGAGTTGGTGCCTCTGTTTTTACAACAGGTGGTTCGTTTGCACGGGATTCCTGAGAACATTGTATCTGACAGAGGAGTCCAGTTTGTGTCTAGATTTTGGAGAACTTTCTGTTCCAGGCTGGGAATTCAGTTGTCCTTCTCCTCTGCTTTTCACCCTCAGACCAATGGGCAGACAGAGAGAACAAACCAGACCTTGGAGTCATATTTGAGATGTTATATTTCTGCTGATCAGGATGATTGGGTTTCATTTTTGCCCTTGGCCGAATTTGCTTTAAATAATAGAGCTAGTTCTGCCACTTTGATGTCACCTTTTTTTTGTAACTTTGGGTTTCATCCTCGATTTTCTTCAGGGCAGGTGGAGCCCTCTGCCTGCCCAGGTGTTGACACTGTGGTGGAGAGAATGCACCAGATCTGGGACCAAGTGGTGGATAAGTTATCTCTCTCCCAGGAAAAGGCCCAGCGGTTTTCCAACCGACATAGGACCATTGGTCCCCAGTTTAAGGTTGGTGATATGGTGTGGTTATCATCAAAAAATATTGCTATGAAGGTGGCTTCTCCTAAGTTTGAGCCTAGATTTATTGGACCTTACAAGATTGTGGAGATTATTAATCCGGTCTCTTTTTGTTTGGCTCTTCCTGTCACATTTAAAATCCATAATGTGTTCCATAAATCTTTGTTGAAGAGGTTTGTTGAACCTGTTGTTCCGGGGGTGGCACCTCCAGACCCTGTATTGGTTGAAGGTAACATGGAATATGAGGTAGAGAAAGTACTGGATTCCCGTCTGGCTAGACGGAGACTCCAGTATTTGGTTAAGTGGAAGGGTTATGGTCAGGAGGATAATTCCTGGGTCTCTGCCTCTGATATTCATGCCAAAAGATTGGTGCGTGCCTTTCATCGGGCTCACCCTGATCGCCCTGGTGGCGTAGTTGAGGGTTCAGTGACCCCTCCTCAAGGGGGAGGTACTGTTGTGAGTTCATTTTCCCCTTCATTACTGAGGCCCGAGGAACTCCCTCTTCTGGTAAAGAAAGGTAGTGAGCCTGATTATCAAACACCTGAGGCTGATGATGATGACTGGCTGAGTGGAGTTACTGACTGGATATAAGGCTGCCGACGCCCTTCTGCCCTGCGGGTGATTTCTCTGTGGGATCCTTGGAGACCAGTCTGAATTCCTGCTCCTCTAAAGCTAAGTTTGCTGCTCGGCCTTTTGCATTGTTGCTTTGACTTTGTTTTGCTTTGTTTTTCTGGATTTCTGCCATCCCCTGCTGGGGTGTGCTGAATTCCTTTAGCTCTGTCTTCTGAAAATACCTGAGTGCTGATTTAGTTTTTGAAGCCTAGCTGCTTCAGGGCCTTTTTCATATCAGCTTGTTGGCTTATGTCTTTGATAGGGTTTTGGCAGATTGCAGACAGCAGCCTTCCTGTCCTTTCCTATCTAGGTAGTTTTGGGCCCCGTCTTTGCTCAGTCTATCTTTCTGTCTGTGTTAGTGTTTTCATCTTGCTTCACCGTCATTATAAGTTGGGGGCTGCCTATTGCTTTGGGGTCTGCTCTGGGGCAGTTTAGATTTCCCCTTTCTTTCTTTAGGCCTATTTAATTCTCCGGCTGTGATCGAGGGGTCTAGGGCATCGTAGGAACCCCCCACGGCTACTGCTAGTTGTGTTGATAGGTTCAGGGGTCTGCAATCTGATAGTTGCCAACTTCTCTGGTTTTCTGGACTTAGCTTGTATTTCTGTTTTTGCCTCCTTCGGTGACTCATTCATAACAGATAAGCCCCCGATGTCTATGCCAGCAGCTAATAGGGGAAAAAAGGGTGACAGATTCCCTTTAAATGGAGCAAGATTGGGACCAACAGAAGTCTTCCTAGACCTGGCTGTCCAGCCAAACTGAGCAATCGTGGGAGAAGAGCCTTGGTGAGAGAGGTAAAGAATATCCCCAAGATCACTGTGGCTGATCTCCACAGATGCAGTAGGGAGATGGGAGAAAGTTCCACAAAGTCAACTATCACTGCAGCCCTCCACCAGTCGGGCCTTTATGGCAGAATGGCCTGATGGAAGCCTCTCCTCAGTGCAAGAGTTATGAAAGCCAGCATAGCGTTTGCTTAAAAAACACATGAAGGACTCCCAGACTATGAGAAATAAGATTCTCTGGTCTGATGAGACGAAGATAAAACTTTTGGGTGATAATTCTAAGCGATATGTGTGGAGAAAACCAGGCACTGCTCATCATCTGCCCAATACAATTCCATCAGAGAAACATGGTGGAGGCAGCATCATGCTACGGGGGTGTTTTTCAGCTGCAGGGACAGGACGACTGGTTTCAATTGAATGAAGCATGAATGCAGCCAAGTACAGAGATATCCTGGATGAAAACCTCTTCCAGAGTGCTCTTGACCTCAGACTTGGCCGAAGGTTCACCTTCCAACAAGACAATGACCCTAAGCACACAGCTAAAATAGCAAAGGAGTGGCTTCAGAACAACTCTGTGACCATTCTTGACTGTCCCAACCAGAGCCCTGACCTAAACCCAATTGAGCATCTCTGGAGAGACCTGAAAATAGTTGTCCATCAACGTTCACCATCCACTCTGACGGAACTGGAGAGGATCTGCAAGGAAGAATGGCAGAGGATCCCCAAATCCAGGTGTGAAAAACGTGTTGCATCATTCCCAAGAAGACTCATGGCTGTACTAGCTCAAAAGAGTGCTTCTACTCAATACTGAGCAAAGCATCTGAATACTTATGACCAAGTGATATTCAGTTGCTTTTTTTTTTAATTAATTTGCAAAAATTTCTTTATTTCTGTTGTTTTCAGTCAAGATGGGGTGCAGAGTGTACGTTAATGAGGAAAAAAATTACTTTTTTGAATTTACCAAATGGCTGCAATGAAAAAAAAGAGAAAAATTTAAAGGGGTCTGAATACTTTCCGTACCCACTGTATATATATCCTGCTTTGCTAAAAAGTAAAAAAGAATGGTCTATACAATATGCATAGCATAAATACAATAAAATGTGTATGTATAATATAATATACAATATCAACAAATAAACCAACAGGGGTATATCTGTAAGGTGCATAAACAGATAGTATCACATCTATAGTCCTTGTGCATGTCATACCATAGTGAGACTAAATAAAGTGCAGACCATAGTTGAATATCAGTGTTAGGTCACATTCCCACGCAGGGCCGCCATCAGAGCATTACTGCCCTTACTGCTGTATGGGGCCTGGTGAGCAGAAGGAAAGAGAGGGGACCAAGCCCAGTATCCAAGGGTATAATGTATTGCGGCAAACATCTCAGTGCTGGAAGCTTGCCTGCCTGATGCTGCCCTCAATACAGAATGACTGTGCAGCTCCAGGACTCCCTCAACCTCTTTTGTGACGTGCTAGTGACGGTGCGTACGTGGTTATGTCATCGCGTACCCACTGGCATATACGAGGGCCACTCACCAAGAGGACAGCAGAAGTGGAGCTGCGCCTGCAGGAGGATTGTATTAGAGGTAAGTATGAAAAAAAAATATATATATTTTTTTTAATAAAATGAATTAAATGAGTGTGGGAAGGAGGGAACAAATGAGCATTACTTAAGACTGGAGGGTGGGGTACAGTGAATTATGATGACTTGAAACTGGGGGGAGGGTACAGAAAATAATGATTAATTGAGACTGGAGGTGGGGACAGCAAATATTGATGAATTGAGACTGGGGATGGGAACAGCAAAGAATGATTAATTGAGACTAGGGGTGGGAACAGCAAATGGTGATGAATTGAGACTGGTGGATGGGGTCAGCAAAGAATGATTAATTGAGAGTGGAGGTGGGGACAGCAAATGGTGATGAATTGAGACTGGAGGGTGGGAACAGTAAATGGTGATGAATTCATACTGGGGATAGGGGACAACAAATAATTAATTGAGACTGGGCTTGGGGACAGCAAATGTTGATAAATTAAGATTAGGGGATGGGTACAGCAAATGGTGATGAAATGAAACTGTGGGGTGGGGACAGCAAATGAGACGTATTGAGACTCGTGGTGGGGACAGCAAATAGTGATAAATTGAGACTGGGGTGGGCAGGGCTGGTTTTAGGCAATGTGGGGCCCTAGGCAGAAGTTTAAAATGGGGGCCCCAAATTCTAACAAATTACACCCAGAAACATTTCGGTTGTACTTACATGCGCTGATTTCAGGCCACTAAACGAGTGTGATTAACAATATTGAAATCATTCGCCGCCTGTTTCCCAGCCTCTTTACACCGGCTGAGGAACAATGATGTGTCTTTCTGGCTTCTTACCCTCCAAAAGAAATTCAGCAAATTCTTCGCTCCCAAATCCAAATACCCCCTCACTTCTGAGCCTCACAGTGTGCCTAAACCACATATAGCGTCCACATGTTTGGCATTTCTGAAGCAATGAGAGCTCGCCTAACTTACGGGTGCATGTCTCCAGAAGCACGGGTACGGTACAACATACTGGTGACTGCAACGTACTGGTCCATATAGCGTACTGGTCTCTACAACCAGGGCTGCCACTAGGAATTTCGGGGCCCCATACTGGCAAAATTTTTGAGGCCCCCTTTAAACTCCTCCCAGGCTCCACCCCAGCCCTGCCTCAAACTGTCCACAGTCCCACCGCCCTCTCTTGGAAAAACTCCACTTCTCACCAATCACACATTAACAGTTCCCATCACCAGATCACACATATAGCCGGCAGCTTTTGCTTTGGCCAAAAGATTTTTAAAGCCGCCATCAACACTGTAGACACTTTTGGCCGCGCTCTACTCTACACTAACCTATTAAATATTTGCTAAAATATGCAATACAGATATTTTTATTTATTTTTACATTTTTAAAATGACCAATAATATCACATACAAGGGACAAATACCACGGCACCATGTCCAGACCACATATTACCTTCACATAGTGACCTATATTACCACATACCACATGCAAGGAACAAATACCACCGCACCATGACCAGACCATATATTACCACCACAAAGTGACCAAATAATAGCACATACAAGGGACAAATCACGCAACACCATGTCCAGACCACATATTATCACCACATATTGACTGAATACTACAATACTGATAAGTAATAAAAAAACAATACTATCACCATAAGGGCCATTATACACAGGGGATCTGTACTTAGTATGCAGTGTCTGTGTACCGGTAATACAGTGATCAATGACATTATACACAGGACCTCTGTATATAGTATACAGTGTATATTGACAGTGTATAGGTAACACACTAACTCACCAGTGATGTCTCTAGGTGAAGTCCTTCATCCTTGCTTTTCATCTTTCATCCAGCACAGATCGCCAACACTTCTTCCAGCCAGGGCTCGTCTCTGCAGGAAATAACAGTTATCTAGAGCTCTGCTTGCAGAACACATTACTTATTTTTTTCCCAACTTCTACATTACATCACATGAAGAAAAAAAAGCAACATGGCATCACTCTACGCAGTAACAGGACCGCCCCCCCATTTAAAACAGTATACTCAAAAAATAAAATAAATACATCACTGCAGTAATAATATCCCTTAATTAGCCCCTATGGTAATAATATTCCCCATCCTGGCCCCCGTGTGTCTCATTCCTAGCTTCAGCCATTTGTTCTCCCATCCTGCCCTCATGAGTATCCATTGTGCCCCATATGATCTCCCCATCTGTCTCCATCGTATCAATCCTGCCCCATGATCCTGCACCATGTGTCTCCCATCCTGCCCCCTCCTGTGTCTCACATTCTGTCCCCTCCTGTGTCTCACTGTCACATTCTGCCCCCTCCTGTGTCTTACTGTCACATTCTGCACCCTTGCCTCACATTCTGCCCCTTCCTGTGTCTCACTGTCACATTCTGCCCCATGTCCATTCTGCCCCTCCTGTCTCACTGTCACATTCTGCCCCCATGTCTTGCATTCTGCCCTCGTGTCTCGCATTCTGCCCCGTGTCTTGCATTCTTCCCCATGTCTATTTTGCCCCTGTGTCTCACATTCTGCCCCCATGTCTTGCATTCTGCCCTCATCATGTCTTGCATTCTGCCCCCATCATGTCTTACATTTTGCTCCATCATGTCTTGCATTCTGCCCCCATGTCTGCATTCTGCCCCATGTCTGCATTTTGCTCCCATGTCTTGCAATCTGCCCCATGTCTGCATTCTGCCCCCATCATTTCTTGCAATCTGCCCCATATCTGCATTCTGCCCCATGTCTGCATTCTGCCCAATCATGTCTTGCATTATGCCCCCCCATGTCTGCATTCTGCCCCCATGTCTGCATTCTGCCCCATCATGTCTTGCAATCTGCCCCCATGTCTGCATTCTGCCCCCATGTCTGCATTCTGCCCCCGTGTCTTGCATTCTGCCCCTGTGTCTTGCATTCTGCCCCTGTGTCTTGCATTCTGCCCCTGTGTCTCAGCCTGCCCTGGGCCCCCCTTTCAATAAAATAAAAAACTAAAAAAACAAGTTCTTCTTACCTGGCCACACTCAAGCGGCAAAGCTCCCTCCACGCAGCTGAAGCGCGCACTCGCTGGCGACTGACAATTACGTCAGACGCCGGCTATGTGTGCGCTGCAGCTGACGTCAGCTGCCAGCCTCCGATTGGCTGGCGGCTGTTAACTATTGACATGTGGGCCGGCGGGCCCGAATGTCAATAGCGTTCAACTGCTGCACCGCAGCGCTGCTAAGGGCCTGGTTTAGACTGCCGGTAGGGGCCCGGTGAGCAGATAAGACGGGGCCCGATGTGGGCCCCCTCTGCCCACCGGGCCCCATATGCCAGTCAGGGCAGTAATTGCCTGATGGTGGCCCTGACTACAGTGGCACTTTGCAATTTTTTCTCAGCAACATCCATTGTCGCTTGTTTCTGGAAAACACCCATGGAGTCAAAATCATCACTACACCTGTAGATAAATTCCCAAAGGGGTATAATATACAAAATGGGGTCACATGAGGGGGGGATTCTGCTCATCTAGCAATTAGGGGCTCTGTATATAGAGTCCACAAATTATTCTAGGAAAATCTGCACTCAAGGAGGCAAATAGTGCTCTATTCCTCCCGAGTCTCTCCGTATGGCTAAGTAGTACTGTATAGCCACTTATGGGGTATTGTTATGTTCAGTAGAAATTGTGGGACAAATTTTGGAGCCATTTTTGCTCACTTTTTGTGTTAAACTGTATGGATGATACATTAAAGTATCAACAATTGAACAAAATTATTTTGAAAGTGTAGTTGATGTATCTATACAGTCATAAAGGCTTTGCAGAAAGTGCAAAATCAGACAGAAAATATGATGAGTGTCATTCATAGACCCCTGTTCTGCCTTCTTCCACGTATGACGCTGTGTGGATTCCAGCATACGGCTTAACCTTTCATCCACTCCCAGAAACAAGACTGTATGGGTGCTTAAGTCTATTATTTATTGGAATGATATGGACAACGATGGGAGATGATAACAGATGGTATAGTAGAACACAGTTATGGATAATTCAGCAGATTGTTGTACAAAATGTGGATGATTCAGGTAAAAACTACAAGAGACAGATAATACAGCATGTCAGTACTGGAAGACAGTATACAATGCACAAATACTGGCAGGTAATAGCAATGCAAGGTCTTATCACAACAGTAGCAATGATACAAGATGCTGTTATCATGCATTATATAAGAGCTGGGCAATATAACATACACAGCAGCAAAGGAGAAAGATAACTAACACACTAATGGCTGCCAGCTTTACACTCACTGAACGGAGGATGCATAACTAGAGGATGCTTATAACAAACATACAGTAAAATAACATCACAGGAGCTGAGCATGCAATGCAAACATCATAGGGGGCTACATTATGGCTGCTAACAGAGATGCATAACTCATAATTGCATTAACCTTACCAGAATCCGCTTGTTATAGGAATGGTTTTGCAAAGAGCTGAGCAGGTGTGAGCTACTCAGGAGACGGCTGGAGAATGGTTACATATTGTTGACCAAGGATAGAAGAAGGGGCGGTTCTGAACAATTAATCATTCGGGGAACAGAAAATTCCAAACACAGGAATAAAAAAGAAGGGCAACTTATGACACCTAATAGCCATAGCTGTAACAGCACTTAAAAATATCTAGCTGCACAGAATGGGCAGAACAACCCCTGAAAGGCAAAAACTGGCAGGCCTCATTAAAATATTGAATATTACAAACACTTTAAGTGCTACTGTCATCTGGTGATGTGGAAAAGTGTGGGCTAATCCAAGCTTTGTTCATTTTTATGAGAGTGAACCAGTCTGCATTTTATGTTGACAGGTGAAAGTGCCTGTCTGTTATGACCCCCACTAAAAACCCGCCCAGACAAGTGTGGCACCCCAGGAGTTTGGTTGCCACAATGGCCTTGCCTCCCTCCAGGGGATAGTGATGTCATGCCTGGAAGGAAAGAAGGAATCCCCTTACCAGGTAGTTCCAGCATGCAGTACAGTTCCTGCTCCAGACCAGCAGAGGGAGCGCTAAACCTGACTTCTGGGGAGCTGCTCTCTGGTCAGAAGCAGGAAGTTAGTAGTTAGTGCCTGAACAGGGTTAAGACAGGATGTGTGGAGAGTAGCTGGGGACAGGAGCTATAGCTGAGCTCATCACCAGGCTTGAGAACCAGAGACCGGACCCCGGAGTCTGAGGCTGTGTGGGTACTAAAGCCCCAGCAGCAGAATCCAGAGGACAGAAGACCGCAGATCCTCTGTCCCCAACTGATACTCGATGACACAGCAGCACATGTGAGCCAGAGACGCCAAATAGGAGCGATCCCTGAAGCAGGTTCCAGCTGCCTGTCATGCGAGTGGAGTTCTACCTAAGCATCAGACAGAGAGAGGGACTTGAATAGAGTTCACAGCAGCAAGTACCTTAGAAACTAGCTCTAGAAAGGAGGCCTCACAACCCACCTGAATAAGGAAATTCCCAAATTGCTTTCAGGCTGATCGACTCCAGAACCATCTGTAACCTGAGCCCTGGACTGTACCTGCACTGCTCAGTAAAAGGCAAAGGAAACTGCACTCTGTTGTGTCTTCTAATTATTCTGCCCTGGGACAAAGCTCTGCCTGTGGAGAGTTATACCAACTCTGCTGCATCACCATCAGTCCCAGATAATCTGCCCTGCAGCGCTGGTCACCTCTGACCAGAAACCACAGGTGGCGTCACAAACACTTTTCAAACTCTTTATTTTCTCCCTGTAAATATCCCCTTTTATTGGACGCCCAGGGCCACGGACCAGGTCACTGCCGCTGTGACACATCCCTTTAAGAACCGACCCGGTACCGAGTATCCCCACTGCCCTGGTGGGCGATCCATTTTGGCGTCACGAACAGGATCCGTACCCCGGTATTGCCGGGTATTGTTTGCCATAAACTGTATTGAACTGGGTGAATTGCATTACATCGCCACACGGTGCACGGGAAGCAGAAGGGAACGTGTCATTGTGGGCGGAGCCTGAGAGAGAGTGCAAAAAGAGAAGTGCTGCCCATGGAGACAGTAGCTGGCAGAGAGCAGGGAACTGAGGCCTGGAATCCCGGCACGCACGTTCATCCAGCCGATGGAGCAACAGCCTGGTAAGCCAGTGGAAACTCAGAGCCTGGCTAAGATTCACTAGGGGGGAAGAAAATGTCCAGCGCAGATGGAGATCTAGCGGCGGACACAGCCGCAGCCCCAAGGGTGCCGCAAGATTCAGAGGCAAGTGCAGCTGCAGCCCCCATAGAACAGCAGAATCCAGCGGCCGGCGCAGCCACAGCCCCCAGAGCGCAGCAAGATCTGGCGACCGCCGCTGCAGTCTCTATAATGCCACTATCAATGCCATATACACCGGGAGTGGCCTGGCTACCGCAATACTCAGGGGAGTTGCATACCCTGATTGATTTTCAGGAGAGACTGTGCAGTTTATTTGAAGTGTCTGTCTGAAAGCCAAAAAGTACTTTAAACATTCTCATTGGACAGTTAACTGGTGCAGCTCAAAGAGAAGTAAAGTCCTGGCAGGACACTGACAAAGAGACTGTTAAGCAAGTTCTGGCTAAGTTGAGGAGCACCTTTGACAACCGCACTGCAGCAGAAATAAAAATGAGGTTCTTTGGGTGCAAACAAAGGGTGCAGGACAGGACTGCGGGACTATGCTCTTAACCTTCAGGAGGTGCTGTGGGCCGTAAATCAGATTGACCCAGACAGCATGCAGGATGGAGACAGACTGTTAAAGGAGCAATTTATTGAGGGACTCCTGTCCAGCACCCACACGACACAGCTGCGCATCATGGCCCTACAAAACCCTTACCTGAACTTTGCAGACTTTAAAGACAGGGCAATCCAGGTGCTGCATAAACCAAATGTCAGCCGCCCAGCGCCCCCTAGGCGCCCAGCAATTACATAAGACCAGGAGGTGGCATCCTTCCCTCAGGCCCCTATTGAGACCAACGCACAGACCCTGGATAATGATCCATCTGCAGAACTACGTCTTCAGGTCCAGGAGCTGACCAAAAGTATGGCTGCACTAGCCAGAACTGTGCAGTCCATGCAAATGCCCCCGAAGGAGAAGATCCAGTTGGCCTCCAGTCCAGATGACGTCCCATGGCGATGGCGGAAGAGGATCCCACCGACCAGATGGAGAGACAACGATCGCTACGATCAGGACGGACGACCCATTTGCTAACGCTGCAGCAAAGAGGGGCACATCGCAAGATTCTGCAATTTAAACCAGAAACCCCTAGGGCAGAGGGCCAAACCCCAGGAGTAGGATGACCAGGCCCACAGAACTGGCGAGCCAAGTACATCGGAGGACGACCGGTCCTCCCAGTTGTGATTGACGGCATCCCAATGAACGCTTTATGGGACACTGGCTCTCAGGTGACAACTATGTTATATATTCTTTACAAACGGTATTGGGCTAACTCTGAAATTACTCGCGGCCCAGATGATGAGCTGACAGTAGTCGCCAGCAATGGTCAGCCTTTGCCACAAGTGGGGTATAAGGAGGTGACCATTAAGGTGGGGCGAGTAGAATTAAAAGCCCAAGGCCTGATAATTGTAGACATTGATCGATGAGAATGTAACCCAATAATGACCTTAGGTACTAATGTGAAAGAAAATTGTCTTGCCGAGGTTAATATTTTGTTGCAACAGGTAGCCGAAACTGCTGGTTCCAGTGAGCAACGGGTCCTGCAAAAGGAGATCAAGGCCCTGATGCAAAGACAACAGGTAGAGCTTTGGCGGAGAAGGCGGCAGTGTCAGAGTGAGTGATTCATTCCCCATTGCAATACCCCCAAGGAGTGAAATATTAATTTGGTGTCGGGCAGCCATAGGCCTCAGGGGAAGAGATTACTAAGCCCAGGTAGAACCAGTGTACTCTGACAGTAGGCCCGCTGTCCTGACAGTCAGAGGGGTAGTCAATGTCCGTAAGGGGAGGGTGCCAGTACGCATCTTAAATTGTGGGGAGCAGTAGGCCAAACTACCTCAGTATGCCACCGTTGCTAAGCTGTTCACTGTCAATCACGACACAATTCAGACAGCAGAACCCTTGGTCTTGTCCGACCAGGCGGAGGACAATGGCTCTGCAAAACAGCTGGAGGATTGGTGTCAGCAGCTGCATGTAGGCACTGACTCCACCTTTCCACACCAAAAGAATGGGGTTTACCGACTAGTCCAAGAGTTTGAACGCGTATTCAGCAAACACCCTTTAGACTTTGGGCAGGTAAAAGGGGTTCAGCATCATATCCCCACTGGAAATCATCCACCCATTAAAGAGTGGCACCAGCCTGTACCCCCAGCTCACTATCAATGTGCCAAGAGTATGTTACGAGAGATGAAGGAGGCTGGGGTGATCAGAGACAGTTGTAGCCCCTGGGCAGCTCCGTTAGTCCTCGTTAGAAAGAAAGATAGTACAATGAGGATGAGTGTTGACTACAACTAACAGCATTACCCACAAGGACACCTATCCGTTACCTAGGATAGAGGAATCTCTAGCTGCACTGAGAACCGCTAACTACTTTTCTACCTTGGATCTCACCAGTGGGTATTGGCAGGTTCCAGTGGCAGAGGCAGAAAAAGAGAAGACCGCCTTCGCAACACCAATGGACCTCTCAGAATTCAACTACATGCCGTTCGGGCTTTGCAACGCGCCAGGAATGTTCCTGAGGATGATGGAGTGCTGCCTTGGACACAAGAACTTTGAGACAGTTCTGCTGTACCTAGATGACGTCATTGTCTTCTCCAAGACCTATGAAGACCATTTGGAGCACCTGGCCGAGGCCCTGTCCAACTTTGGCTTGAAAGTGAAACCATCCAAATGGCACCTCCTGAAGCCCAAGGTGCAGTACCTGGGCCACGTAGTGAGCGCGGAAGGCGTGTCACGAGACCCCGACAAAGTTATCCGGGACTGGCAGAGGCCTAGCAACATCATGAAATACGTCAGTTCCTCGGGTTGGTAGGCTACTACCGAAGGTTCATCAAGGGCTTCACTGAAATAGGTACACCCCTGCAAAACCTTCTCATGGGCCAGCCCAAGAAGGCCAGGAAGAAGAGTCCTATGTTTGACTGGAATGACGAACTGGAAAGATCCTTCACTCGGTTGAAGTTGGCTCTCACAGGGGACGAAGTTCTGGCCTACCCAAACTATGACCAACCATTCATCCTCTATATTGATGCCAGCAACGTGGGACTGGGAGCAGTACTGTCGCAGGTACAGAAAGGCAAAGAAAGGGTAATCTCCTACGCCAGCAGGAAGCTTCATCCCACTGAAAGTAACCCTGACAACTACATCTCCTTTAAACTGGAGTTCCTCGCCATAGTCTGGGCTGTGACCGAGCGATTCAACCACTATCTAGCTGCGGCAAAGTTTACCATCTTCACGGACAACAATCCGCTGACTCACTTGGAAACCGCAAGGCTAGGTGCGCTGGACCAGCGTTGGATGGCCCGGCTGTCCAACTACGAGTTTACCATCAAGTACCGAGCGGGACATAAGAACGCCAATGCTGATGTGCTGTCCAGAATGCCCAACTTACCAGATGCGGAAGAAGATCCGGAGGCACTCGAAGAAATCGAGTTACCTGCCTTTCACCGGTCATTTGCGGCCCAACGCGCCCAAGGGGTGAAAAACAAGCGCTACATCATGAAAGAGGCCGCGCTAAACCCATTTCCCCACCATGAGTGGGCAGAGACCCAGGATAGTGACCCAGCAGTCCGTCTGATAAAGGAGTTACTGGCGCAAGCTGACTCGCACCCTGGTCCAGATGCTCCACAAGAGACCCAACAGTTGTGGAAGGAAAAGGGCAGGCTATTCATCTACGAGGGAAAGCTGTGTCGGAGGCGTGTCAACGCCCGAACTCACAAACTGGTCTGGCAGGTGGTAGTCCCGAAGCGTAATGTGTCAATGGTCCTGGAAGCATACCACGATGGAGCAGGACACTTCGGATGGAAGAACTTGGAGGTCCTACGTTGCAAGAGATTCTACTGGGTTGGTATGAGGAAGATTGGTGCCGAGAGTGTGGACCATGCACCCTATGCAGGTGTGGTATTTGCAGGTACGCAGGATGCAGTGACGAGTCGCGAGACAATTTGGTGCTTTCTATAATAACGTTTAATAGACTAGAGGGAAGTTTCCTCAGTCTCGGCCTGATCACCAAAAGGGGTAACACGGTTTGCCCTCGCAGGGGTTCTATACAAGCACACACAAACGGGTATAACATGACTACTTCCGGCAACAGCCGGTCACTATAGAGCCGCGGTATGGCCAACTACGGGTCCTTAATTATAAAGTCAACTTAGCCGTCCAGACGTCCCTCGCTGTTCGGGTTGGTGGTCTTTCGGCGTAGTAGTTGCTGGGCCCAGTTGCTGAGGCGATGACGAAGTCTTCGTGCACTCCGGCGCGCTGATGACACTGGAGCCCCACGGGCTCCGGCGGAGTCCTTGGACGGTTGGGCCGCAGCCCCTGGCCTGGGGCAAGTGGCAGCGATGTGTGGTGGTGAATGACAGGCCACCTGCGCAGCTAACGGCTGCGACGGGGAGTCCGCGGTCAGCAGAGGCCCGGCCCCTGCTGCGGACCGGAGCGGGACAGTGGTGGCCGCCGACGGCACTGTACTTGCAGCGGCCACTGGCGGGAACAGGGCGGCTGCGGGTGGCGGGGAACAGGCTGCAGCCGCGGGCTGGAGCGAGACGGCAGCGGCCGCGGGTGACCGCGGGTAGGCCGCAACCGCGGGCTGAGGGGAGGCGGCAGCGGCCGCGGGCTGAACTGGGGCCGTGGGCTGGAGCGGGGCAGCAAGTCTCGGATGATCGCTTCGGTAACGTCCTTCTGGAGTCCTCGGTGAGCGTCCTCCCTGACACTGGTGAGTCGCTTTCAGCTGCTCCCACGGTCTCCTGCTGTCTCTGTCCCGGTCTGCTGACTCATTGACCAGGGAATTCCCCGCCTCCTTTATACTGGTCCCCCCCCAGCCCATCTGTCTGTCACAACGGTCCGTCCCCGAATTCTACCCCCCGGGGATCGTTTCCCCCGGAACCCAGATGACGGCTCCCTTGGTTCCGGCCCGAACACTCGACAGGGGCCGTTCCTCCCACACTGGAAGGACCGTAACAGCCAGCGAGCCCTGTTACAGCCAATAATCACAAAACAGCCGCTTGAATTGGTAGCCTTGGACCATGTGAAGCTGACCCCAAGCCGTTCAGGCTATGTCTACGCCCTCACCATTGTTGACCATTACTCAAGGTTCCTGGTAGTCGTGCCTGTCAAGGACCAAACAGCAAAGATAGCGGCCAAAGCATTTCAACAACACTTTTGTAGACCGCACGGTTACCCTGAACGAGTGCTTACAAACTAAGGCCCAGCCTTTGAAGCAGAAGTGTTCCAGGAGTTCTGTAACCTGTACGGCTGCAAGAAAATCAGGACGATGCCGTACCATCCACAGACAAATGGTATGTGTGAGAAAATGAACAAAGTGGTAAATGACCTATTGAAGACCTTGCCCTTGGGATAGAGAAACCTGTTGCCGGATCTGGTAAACTCCACCAACTGTACTCCAGCCTACTTAATGAGAGCAAGACCTGGTGTGACATCGGCGGTCGTGCCCGCCAATGCCCCATCAGCGGTGGCAGCCGCCGAAGCCTCTCCTCACCTGCGCGCCACTGTCCATGCGCGCGCCTGTCCTGCCTTCCCTCCTGCTGCACGCACTGGCCCTAGGTTGCGGGCGCGCGCCCGTCCGTCCTCGGCGTCTGGCCGTGGGCGGCGCTGAGGGGCCGGGCTTGAGGAGCTCTTCCGGGCGCTCAGGTACTTCAGGCATCCTCCCTAGGAGGAGGGCGCCTGGTGATTGTGTGGATCTCCCGCACCGTTCTGGCCGCACTCCTATTTCCTTGTGCTACTTCTTGGTGCTCGTTGCAGCACGTATTTTGTGTTGTGTCTGTTCCTCTTCCTAGCCATTACGTGTGCCCATAGAGTAGTTTTCTCCCACATACCGTTGTGGCCAAAAGTATTGACACCCCTGCAATACTGTCAGATAATACAAAATGATTGCAAACACAAATTCTTTGGTATTATTATCTTCATTTAATTTGTCTTAAATGAAAAAACACAAAAGAGAATGAAGCAAAACATTGATCATTTCACACAAAACTCCAAAAATGGGCCAGACAAAAGTATTGGCACCCTCAGCCTAATACTTGGTTGCACAACCTTTAGCCAAAATAACTGCGACCAACCACTTCCGGTAACCATCAATGAGTTTCTTACAATGCTCTGCTGGAATTTTAGACCATTCTTCTTTGGCAAACTGCTCCAGGTCCCTGATATTAGAAGGGTGCCTTCTCCAAACTGCCGTTTTTAGATCTCTCCAGAGGTGTTCTGTGGGATTCAGGTCTGGACTCATTGCTGGCCACCTTAGAAGTCTCCAGTTCTTTCTCTCAAACCATTTTCTAGTGCTTTTTGAAGTGTGTTTTGTGTCATTGTCCTGCTTGAAGACCCATGACCTCTGAGGGAGACCCAGCTTTCTCACACTGGGCCCTACATTATGCTGCAAAATGTGTTGGTAGTCTTCAGACTTCATTATGCCATGCACACGGTCAAGCAGTCCATGGCCAGAGGCAGCAAAGCAACCCCAAAACATCAGGGAACCTCCACCATGTTTGACTGTAGGGACCGTGTTTTTTTCTTTGAATGCCTCTTTTTTTCTCCTGTAAACACTATGTTGATGCCTTTGCCCAAAAAGCTCTACTTTTGTCTCATCTGACCAGAGAACATTCTTCCAAAACGTTTTAGGCTTTTTCAGGTAAGTTTTGGCAAGCTCCAGCCTGGCTTTTTTTTTGTCTCAGGGTAAGAAGTGGGGTCTTCCTGGGTCTCCTACCATACAGTCCCTTTTCATTCAGATGCCAACGGATAGTACGGGTTGACACTGTTGTACCCTCGGACTGCAGGGCAGCTTGAACTTGTTTGGCTGTTAGTCGAGGTTCTGTATCCAACATCCGCACAATCTTGCGTTGAAATCTCTTGTCAATTTTTCTTTTCCGCCCACATCTAGGGAGGTTAGCCACAGTGCCATGGGCTTTAAACTTCTTGATGACACTGCACACGGTAGACAAAGGAACATTCAGGTCTTTGGAGATGGACTTGTAGCCTTGAGTTTGCTCATGCTTCCTCACAATTTGGTTTCTCAAGTCCTCAGACAGTTCTTTGAGCATGGAGAAAAGAAAGAAGACCAATGTGGCTGCAACTGGCTGCAAGTGTGATTTAGTTATTGCCAACACCTGTTAGGTGCCACAGGTAAGTTACAGGTGCTGTTAATTACACAAATTAGAGAAGCATCACATGATTTTTCGAACAGTGACAATACTTTTGTCCACCCTCTTTTTATGTTTGGTGTGGAATTATATCCAATTTGGCTTTAGGACAATTCTTTTTGTGTTTTTTCATTTAAGACAAATTAAATGGAGATAATAACAACAAAGAATTTGTGTTTGCAATCATTTTCAGGAAGAAACTGAGTATTATCTGACAAAATTGCAGGGGTGTCACTACTTTTGGCCACAACTGTATGAGGTATCAGCGTACTCAGGACAAATTGGACAACAACTTTTGGGGTCCAATTTCTCCTGGTACCCTTGAGAAAATAAAAAAATTGGGGACTAAATGATCATGTTTGTGGAAAAAATATGATTTTTTTATTTTCACGTCCGGGCGTTATAAACTACTGTGAAGCACTTGGGGGTTCAAAGTGCTCACCACACATCTAGATAAGTTCCGTGGGGCGTGGCTGATACACACATACATACACTCATTTTCAATGCGGTTTTGGTGAGTTTACTCCACCGTAATGTAAAAGAAAGAAAGCAAAAGTGTATGGATGACAGTCAAATTCAATCCAGAAAAATGTTTCAATGCTTTTTGTGAGTTTTGGAGATCACAGTATGTTCACAGACCACGTAACACTGTATAGCTGAGAAATTTGGAAGCCTATAAAATTTTTAAAAGCTTTTGTTCACTTTTAGATATCACAGAAATATTCACAAAGTAATACTGTATGCCTGAGAAATGGAAGCCTACAAATGTTTTAAAAATCTTTTGTTGCCTTTTAGAGGCAAAAAAATGTTCATAGACCATGTAACACTGTATGTCTGAGAAATTAAGGCCTACAGAATTTTTAAAAGCTTTTTAGCAGTTTTACAGATCACAGAAATATTTATAGACCATGTAACACTGTATGTCTGAGAAATAGAAGCCTACAAAATTTTTAAAAGCTTTGGTTCACTTTTAGAGATCACAGAAATATTCACAGACCAAGCAGCATTGTATGGAAACAAATATGTCAGAACAACAAACATCACATTCAATGTGAATAGGGGCTTAATAGCCACATAAAGAAATGTTACAGGCAACAGAACTACTCCTGAATATGCAATAAATACTGAGAGGAATGGAGTCAAACAGTAATTACTGTAGAAAAGTCTTTTTATTATAACATCATAAAAAACACATTTTTAACACATCAGTAAAAAGTAGTAGCATAGGAAAAACTAATGAAGGACTCATGAAGGACTAATGAAGGACTCAGTTAAATGAGTCTGGGGTCAATGAGTATACGGATTGGGGAATCGTGTTCCTGATTGAAAAAAGACGGTTCGTATCTCCCACTATCAATGTGTGAATATACCTTTAAGATGTAAGAAAGTTACTATGTAGTGACAAATGTCAGACTAAGTCTCACCTCAGTTCATATTCATGGGCTGAATTAAATCTCTATAGGACAGATAAACACACTGACTAACGCAGGATTCTTACCTATATGGATCCTTGTGTGACTACAGAGTAACAGCCCCAAAGCGCGACTGGTGTGAGCTTCCTCAGGGGAAGTTCCAGCGAACACCAGGTGATCTTAGCTGCGCTCCTAACAGGCAAGCCCGGCCCCGTGGCACAGTAGGTCCACGAACCACGTGCACCACTGGGGAGTGTGACAGTTTGCTCAGGCCATGGATCCCACTGATCACAAGAACCCCCAGGCCTCAGAGCTTTACCATGAGCTGACGAGGAAACCAATTGACCTGATTACCAGCAATACCACAAAGAAACGTAGAAAATTAAAAAGAATTATATAACAGAAATCATTTAGGGTTCCTATTTCCAACGTTTAAAAGTGGATGCTCATGGGGGAATTGTAGACCATTCGAGAGAAACTTACATACCGAACCACAAGGAAAAAACCCGAATTTTATGGTCAATAGTACAAATATTTAAAAATAAAAAAATAAAATAAATTTTTTGAAACAATAATGAAATTTAAAATACCTTTACTATATAATAGTGGTACATATATATAAAAAAGCAATGTGTGCTCAAATTGATTAAAATATATACCTGTATAGGTTTAATAGACAACATACACAACGGTCCACATATGTGAGATAATGTAATTACACCTTTTTAAAATACTTGTCCTGTAGAAAAGTGACAAAAAATATATAAAGAACCAAACCAAATATGTCTAGGCTCAAACAGAGTGTCAGTATATTCAAAGCAAAACTCCAAGAGTGCAATATAAACCAACAATAGTGAAATGTTCATCCAAATGGTGCAAATTAAAGTGCTGAGTGCAAAAAAATAGGAATGGAAGTGCGCAAGGACAAATGAGGGTGTATACCTTTAAGGACTGCTGGTAAGCGAGCAACACAGCCCCGACGCGCGTTTCGGAATGAATCCTTCGTCAGGGGCTGCATGATCAGCTAGAAAAAAAAATTGTGCTCCAGCTCGATTCAGTGGAGACCCTAAGCAGTGTGGTAGATTCTTGAACCAGTGCACCTTGCACTATGAACTTTTGGCCCATCAGTTCCCATCTGATCAGGCTAGAGTGGGATTCCTGATGTGCCACCTTGCAGGAGAGGCCCTAGCATGGCTCAACGCCTTGTGTAAGAGAGGGCACCCTGTAACCATAAATATACAGACCTTCCTGGTGGCCTTCCGAAAGGTGTTTGAGAAGCCTGGTTCCTCCACTAAATGTTTTCAGACTGCATCAGGGAGAATTGTCTGTCATCCAGTATGGCATCCAGTACTGCACCCTGTCTTCCAAAGTAGGTTGGAACGACAAAGCATTGGTACCCGCCTTTTGGGAGGAATTATCCAGAAGGATCAAGGACGAATTGGCTGGTCAAGACATCCCTGCCACTCTGGACGGATTAATCTCCCTGGCAATCCAGAACGACCTCGGGTTTCCAGAGCGGACCGAGGAGGTGACACGTGAAATTAAATCTTCATGTTTGCCAACTTCCTCACAGAGACCACTTGTTCCCCAGTTCCTAGAGAATGCTATCTACTCTGAACCCATGCAGGGCGATCGTGTTATGCTGGCAGAGCAGCAGCTGGAACATGGTCGTGCTAAGGGAGTATGCTTTGGCTGCAGTGGCGTGGAGCACTTCATTTATTGTTGCCCTGAGAGATCAAGAAAACACCAAAACATAGGGTCTGTACAGTAGGTAAGGCTTCCCTGGGCGTGATTGGAGATTCTTCACTCCTGACTTTGAACGTATCTGTTTCCTGTGGAGATATCCAGTTTATCAACACAGCATATCAGGACTCAAGGACTCAGAAATTTCTTACATTGGGCCTTGGTGAACCAGTATCAAATTCCTGTCCAACAACTCAAGAATCCGCTGAGAGTATCTGCCATTGAAAGAAAGGACCTATCTGAAGTCGTTCAAGTCATCACTGAATCAGTAGAACTCCAGAGAGGAGCATTGCATTCAGTGAAAATCGCTTTCTATGTGCTGTCTGATATTTCTCACCCACTTCTCTTAGATGTTCCATGTCTGAATACTCATGAGCTCTCTCTAGACTGGAGGTCCGGTGAAGTGCTTAATTGGGGGCTGTCGTGTGACAAGAGGTGTCTGGTCCCTTAAGTTTTAGTTCGGCCACCAGTGTTGCCATCTTCTCCTCCAGGAACAAAGAATCATTGTAAATAGTACATTCTCTAAATGGGAAAGAGCAGTGGGGTACCTCAAGGATAAGCTAGGACCAATTCATTTTAACCTTTTTATTAATGACCATGTGAATGGGATTGAGAGTAAAGTGTCAGCCTTTGCCGACAACACCAAACTATGTCGGATATTAAAATCTGATCTTGACAGTACAATATTACAAAACAATCTGAATAAGACAAATGAATGGGCAAACACTTGGCGAATGAGATTTAATGTAGATAAATGTATAGTAATGAACGTAGGACAAAGTAATCCCATTGCTGCATGTACATTAAATGGGAGTATACTCGGGACTACAGAACAGGAGAAGGACTTGGGTATTCTGGTTGCAAGTGAGCTGAACAGTAGTACTCACTATCAAGCAGCAGCCACAAATGCAAAAAAGATTTTAAGAGACATACATTCTTTGATCCCAACGTATTGTTACCCCGTTATAAATCACTGGTGAGGCCACATCTAGAATATGAGATCCAGGTTTGGTCATCACATTTTTAAAAGGATATTCAGAAGTTAGAATTAATTCAAAGGCGGGCAACTAGATTATTACAAGGGATGGAAGGCTTCTCATATGATGAAAGGTTGATAAAGTTGGGCTTGTTTAGCTTAGAAGAAAGACGCTTCAGGGGAGATCTCCTCACATGTAGAAATATACTCGTATGTGATGTGTGGCCAGTACAAAACACTGGGACACGACTTATTCCTTCCAAAGACTGTGCTAAGGACCAGGGGGCACTCATTACGGGTGGAAGAAAGGCGACTCCAGCAGAAAATAGGAAAGGGTTCTTTACAGTTAGAGCAGTCAGACTGTGGAATGCCCTACCACAAGAGGTAGCAACTACAGACACTATAACAGCTTTTAAAAAAGGGCTGGATGATTTCCTCAGTGCACATAGCATTGCGGGTCATAGTTAATTTAGTGATAAAATGTATACTTTGTGAAGAAAGTTGAACTTAATGGACCTAGGTCTTTTTTTTCCAACCTATGTAACTATATAATGTTGTTGTACCACACCACCTATTGAGATTGTTTTGTATTAAGGTTATTTATGTCTATGACACTGGTTATAGCACTACATGGTTTATGTGAGGCAGAGGAATGTGAGGAGGTGCTGGAAAAATGATAAGCCAAAGAAGTCTGTGTGTTCTGTAGAGATGAATCATGGATAGAAGACGTGTTCATAACAACAAATATCAAGAACATCACCGATGAGGCATTTTATCTATCTGTGCACTTTACTCCTATGTGGTCTGCACCAGTATAGAACTGATATATGGACATTGCTTTGGGGTAGTATGAGTCTGATACAGAAGTTTTGATTAATTATTAGTATGGTGGTATTATCAATACTATCAATACATGCTGATAATATGTGGTTATGGGCTGGTGGTATATGTTTCTTATATTGCTGATGGTAATATTGGTCTTAGTACAGTCATGTTTAGTAATAATCAGTATTGTGGTATTCTCCCATCAGTATGTATTTTGCAGGCATAGTGGGGAGATATTAATTAACACCTTATATAGTGGCATTATCTACTATATAATCATCTAATTCTGTCTGTCTGTTTGTAACGGAAATACCGCATCTCTGATTGGTCATGGCCGGCCGGGCGCCACCAATCAGCGACACGCGCAGTCTGGCGGCGAATTGGCGCGGAATTCGAACGATGCATGCCACCCCGCTGATCTCACGACGGTTGCCGCGGGTCATCTCCTGCAGTTGTATTAAGTTCTATGAGCAATAACATTTAACGATAATGTATATATTTTACCTGGAAAATCCTGTGTATTCATTGCATTATTCTTAAATCTTCATAAATGAACTACATACATATTCTAGAATACCCACCATCTAGTTAGCAATATTGGTCTAACAGTAAATGTTGATTTCCTGCAATGTCAGGCAAGGTCATATTTGCAATGAAACATCCTTTAAGACTGGCAAACTCTTGACAAATCATCAATACCATTATGTCTGTAACAATAACAACTATTTTTTTGGTAGTAGTGCAACTTGCTCCCCAGATACTGCTCAAAGAAAATAAATAGCCCAGTACCTTTGCATTGTGGCATAAATATACTGTATCCTGTTTCCCTTGATGGATTAAGTTACTGCACAACATGTGATTTGCCGAATGCCAGGCTAGTAATCTTTAATTCCCACTTTGTGTCTAAATATGTATATCTTTACAAGTAATCATACTAAGGATCACCAGAGTAATTATCTTTACCAACTTATACGTTGATATCTAGCTAACACACTTTTGCTGATGTGTGACCACTGAAATTTATTTTCTAGCCACATACATGCTCTATAATTATTAGTCAGTAAATATATATACACTGTATATACGGTGTACAACGGGTGAAATAAGCATTATACATGACACCAGTTTTCAAAGTAAATTTATTTGTAAAGATGCTGTTGACATGAAATTTTCACCAGATGTAGGTAACAACCTATCCAATCCACACAGACAAAGAAATCAAGCCATAGATCCCCATATATTAAGCTACGTGTAATAATAAGATATCACACAGGGAAAATGTATTGCAAAAAGCCATGGAAAGTCAAGACACCAGCTGAAATCTATGAATAATTACAAAGCAATCCCACAACTTAGTGAAAATAATATCAGCTTGTTAAACTGATGGCCTATAAAAAGGTGTCTCATTACTAAGGTGCCACACAAGAAACATCTCATGATGAGCAAAACCAGAGAGCTGTCTCAGAGATTCTCCAACTTTATTGTTGCAAAACATTCCGATGGCATTGCTTACAGAAGAATTTCTAAACTACTGAAGGTTCCAGTGAGCACTGTTGGGGCCATAATCCGGAAGTGGAAAGAAGAAAATTTCACCATAAACTGGCCATGGCCAGGAGCTCTCCAAAATATTTCAAAGGAGTGAAAAGAATTATCATAAGAGTTGTCCAAGAGCCAAAGACCATCTGCTTCAGAAAAACCTGGAATCACCAGGTACAATTGTTTTAAATAAAACTAAAACTATGAATAATGCACTCAACGTCCATGACCTGTATGCATGCTCAACACGCAAGACTCCAATGCTGAATAAAAAGCATGTTCAAGCAGCCTTAAAGTTTACTCAACAACTGTTCTGTCTCCGACATTCAATTTAAAATCTCTGATTATTTGTTGTTAATGTTTGATGTAATTTACATAGACTCTATTTGTTTTCAGTGTTTTGGCTCCCTCTAGTGACCAATGTCATACTCGCAGTCTTCTGATCGTTTTACTTTCACTTTCAATGTCTAATCTTTCCCTCCTTTTGCAGTGCATTCTGGTAGCTTTGCAGTGCATTATGGTAGCTTTTGCAAAGCATTGTGGTAGTTTCCCTCCAGTTCCTCCATTTTCCTTCAGCCTGCATTCAGGAAGCATCTCATCTTTCCTCTCCCCTTGTGATTGCATCGCTGGTATGTACTCATGCTTTCTGTAGCTAATTCCTGTCTTATTTAGCCTAGTTTAATCAGTCCTGCACCCTGGTCAGCTATTAGTGTGCAATGTTCATTCACAGTGTACTATGTATGTTATGTATAATGTATTTCTACTGCCCATGTACTGATTGTATGTATATTGTATTGTTTTCAGTTTCACCGCGCCAATATATCAAGTTCAGTAAAAGCACAGACTCAACCTACAGTCTCCTTATTCGACCTCGGTATAGCGGTTTAGCTGAACTGTATAACTGCAATAAAGTCTGCCTAAATCAGTGAGGACAGAACAACAACATTTAGACAACCTGGGAAATTTTGGGAGAATATAGTCTGGTCACATGAGACCAACATTGAATTATTTGGATGACATGTTTGGAGGCCAAAAGGCACTGCATAGCACCCCAAAAACACCATAACAGCAGTTAAGTTCGAAGGTGGGAACATCATGGTCTGGGGCTATTTTTCAGCATACGGCACTGGCAAACATCATGTAACTGAAGGAAGGATGAATGGGCAAATGTACTCAAACATTCTTGATAAACATCTGCTGCATCTACCAGGATGGTGAAGATGAAACGAGGGTCAAAATTTCAGTGAAAAAAATTCTGCTTTCAGAGAAAGAAAATAATGCTGCTTGAATGATCCAGCCAATCACCTGACCTGAATCCAAAAGAAAAGTTATTGAAGGAACTACTAAAGCATTGATTATAGAAGGAGCCCACGCAAGCATCAGGATTTAAAGATTGTTTGTGTGGAAGATTGGGTCACACCTCAGCAATGCATGCAACTAGTTTTTCCATACAGGAGGTGTCTTGAAGCTGTCAACAACAGCATAGGCTTTTGTACGAAGTGTTAAATACATTTCATTAAGCATGTTTAATAATTTTTTTCACTGTGTAATTTCCCATTATTACACATAACTTAATTAATAGACATCTATGGTTTGATTTGTTTGCTTGTGATGGGTTGTTACCGACATCTGGTGTGAATTTCATGTCAATAGCACATTTTAAAATATACTTGTTTAGAAAATTGTTGACATGTTCAACACTTATTTCACCTGACATATACATATGTATTGCAGCAAAGCCAGGTAGGCTTGGATTAATTCCTAGCTCTACAGGTTCTGATAAGGTGGAACTGGCTATCTCTGGATATAACCAGGTTAGCTGTTAACCTTAGTCAGCTGGGGGAAACTGACCAGACTGGATTTGTGTTAAAGCTAGAAAGAGAGAGACAAGCAGAACATCTCTCCGGGTCATGTAGCCTCCCCAACTCGTTTCTCCCTCCGTTTGGGGAGTTCATCAGGGGGTTTTCAATACATTAAGCAATGTGTATAAAGACCTCTAGCATTGGCTAGTGAAGCCTCATTGACTGGCTAGTTATGCCACAAAATGGAGGGAGAAATGCATTGGGGAGGCTACATAACCCTATGGGTAACTTTATTATAGGACCATACTAGGGTACTGCCCTTGTTAGGGCGGGAGCAATGCAGGGCACGACATGGAGTGGTAAAATAACAAAAAAAATACTCCCCCCTTTCTTTTTTCTTATGTTTCTTCACTCACCATTGCTTGATCCAAGAAGGGAAAATAGACATTTATTCTGGGTATGAAGGAATTTGAAATGGAAGAATCTCTACTTTGGTGAGATTGCACCAGTTTTTTTTATCTTGAGCACTGTTTGGTTTTTGAGCACTTGCACTTTAGAGGATAATTGGTTGCCCATTTATGCATTGGGACTGGTGATGGTCCTTTTAGTATACTTTATTATTAAAAGTTAAGTTTTAGTACTTTGCCTACCTTGCTGCTATTGTTGAATTCTCTCTGGGTGGTACTGAGTGTCAGATGATGTTCTGTCGTGCAAGTTGCTGTATATTGCCGAGAGCACGAAACCCTACTATACATAGAATATTTATGCTTTATTTTAAAGGCCACCTTTCAGTAGGACCCTTCAAAGCCATCTATATGGGAATACAGGTAATAGAAGTTGAATACAATTATAGCTTAATATCTGCGAGCTGATGACTTATTCCAGAGAAATCCATATTTTTCTTAATATGTAAATGAGCTGTTAGTAGAGTTGAATTTACCGACAGACTTCCTTTCAGAAACTACATGGATTAAGTTTCTTTTATCCCTGTCATTTCTTAAACTATATACAGATGTGCTAAGTCTCCTGACCTCAATAATATCGAGCCACTCTGGGGAGATCTCAAGCACGCAGTTCATGCTAGACAGCCCAGGAGTTTATGGGAACTGGAGGCTTTTTGCCAAGAAGAGTGGGCAGCTTTACCATCTGAGAAAATAAAGAACCTCATCCACAATTAATAGAAAAGACTTCAAGCTGTCATTAATGTAAGAGGGGGCAATACACAGTATTAAGAAATGGGGTATGTAAACTTTTTATCAGGGTCATTTGGATGTTTTGGGTTGTCATTATGAGTTAAAAATGGAAAACACAGTAGTTTGACAATAAATGGCTTCACCCAACCACTAACAATGAGTGGAGAAAAAGTTTTGGTTTTATCATTCATATTCTCTGAAAAAAAAGGCAAAGAAAGCAAAAATTCTGCCAGGGTATGTAAACTTTTGAGCACAACTGTATGGGGATCTATATTACAGTATTGAAGATTATTGTTGGAGTTTTTCCTTTATGCCTCTATTCATTTTCAGGATTATGGACCAGCGCAGTTATGGGTTTTACTTTGGTTCTATGGATTACCAAGGGAGTCTTGTTTAAATCCATTGTTTTTATGGTATTCATGGATATTACATGAACATCTGAATGTGTTATGCACTGCTATAGGCATCAACATAAGTTGTATTGTTTGGGCTTACCTTTTGTGAGGACAGTCTGTACATATGGAATAAAGACTTTGCATTTCATTTTTATCACAACTTCACATTATATATTCTATTTTCATTATCATACAATTTTGTTTGACGTAGGTCTTTTGTTGTGGACCAAAATGTTACAAATCTTTATTTTCCACTGCATAATAAAAATTTATAGCTAATATATAATTATTACTGTTATGAATGAGTCACCGAAGGAGGAAAAAACAAAAATACGAGCTAAGTCCAGAAAACCGGAGAGGTTGGTAGCTATCGGATTGCAGACCCCTGATCCTATCCACAACAACTAACAGTAGCCGTGGGGGGTTCCTACGATGCCCTAGACCCCTCGATCACAGCCGGAGAACTAAATAGGCCTAAAGAAAGAAAGAAAGGGGAAATCTAAACTGCCCCATAGCAGACCCCAAAGCAATAGGCAGCCCCCAACATATAATAACGGTGAAGCAAGATGAAAACACTAACACAGATAGAAAGATAGGTTGAGCAAACGATGGGGCCCAAGCTAACTAAAAAGGACAGGATAGAAAAGCTGCTGTCTGCAATCCGCAAAAAACCCTACCAAAAAATGTCCCAACCGTCTGATAGGAAAAACAGGCCCTGAAGTCGCTAGGACTTCAAAAAGACTATATCAGCACTCAGGTAAATTTTGAAGACAGAGCAAAGAGACAAACTGATCAGAGACAAAAATGGAACTCAGCACACCCCCGACCGGGGATGGCTGAACTCAAAAAAACAAGGTAAACAAAACAAAACTAATAAGTTCAATAGCAGAGCAAAAACTTATCTTTGGGAAGCAGGAATCAGACTGGTCTCCAAGAATCCAGCAGAGAAATCACCAGCGACTCAGAAGGGCGTCGGCTGCCTTATATCCAGTCAGAATTTCCTGTTACCCAGTCATCATCTATCAGATCAGGTGTTTGGTAATCAGCCTCACTACCTTCCTTCACCAGAAGAGGGAGTTCATCAGACATCGACGGTGAAGGGGAAAATGAACTCACAACATATTACCTTGTAATGTCTTCACATCCTGTTCCGTCCAGATGTGTCTGATCCCAGAATTCCAAGCAGCGGAAGTTCACCTACCGCCATAATGGGACACCCAAGTGAAGGGTGTCTCAAAATGGAAACTGCTGGTGGTACCAGCCTCTTGCACAGTACCACCAGCAGAACACAGTCACACCACACACACACACACTGTATACGCCATACGCACCACACACATGAAGGGGATTGAAGGAAGATACCCTCCTTTAACGTCACCCCTTTAAGAAGTCCTAATGTAAATATTGGATAATGGAATGCTAGCAGTACTGCTACATGACTACGTGTATTACCGCCTGTCTTATTGGTACTGCCACATTATATATGTGTTACCATGCTGTAAAGATTGTAATATATTGTGTTGTATAATGTTCTGTATATTTCTGTACAGATTAGGGTAAGCTAGTTCTTCCTTTGGGGACATTAGTGGAGGTCACTTTTAGTATATAGTTCTCATAGATTTGGGAAAGCATAGTTCTGTTGTGGGACACTAGAGGGGGCATACTAGTGGGCCTTGTAGGTATATCTTGTAGGAAGTTCATAGAGGGTTAATTGTAGGAGGAGCTGCTATGGGATAAGTAAGTGTAGGATATAGGAACAGGTTAGAATGGCGAGCACGTCCGAAGCGTCCACAAGGGCTCTAGGCCCAGGATGACATTGCAGCGACGTAACGTTCAGAAAGTGAAGAAAGTACACGGGCACAGTCAGACGGATGCTGGATAGAACAGGAGCACCAAAGAAGTTACAGTTCTACAGCTGGGAGTGGAGAAGAGTGATTCAGGGTCCAAAAGTCGTGCAGGATGCAGAATTATTCTCGATGTGGCAGATCTTAAATAGGGCTGAAGCTTGTTAGTCCGGGGAGAAACAGATGAGCGGGATCCCCTATGTCTTGAGGTCCTACAAAAGTGATGCTGCGGTACCGCCTAGGGTGCTACTACCCCATGATGTGCGTGATGACAAAGAATGGAGGAAAGGGAAAGTGCAGGAGGAATGTTGTACTGACTGTAATGCTACTGATGTGCCCGGTACCGTTTAAGAGAAAAGTAAAGTCGGTTGTTTGGCATGTGAACCTGTTTCTGTGTCCGTTCTTTCCATCTTATGCACTGAAACTGAGTGTAAAGGAGCACCACACACACACACACACACACACTGTATACACCGTACGCAGCCTCTTGCACGGTACCACCAGCGGAACACCATCACGAACGAGAGAGAGCAGACAAAGGGGAGAGCATATGGGGTACACAGGTCAAAGAAGAGATGACATGAGAGTAGAAGACATCTGATTGGGGAGAGAAAGTGCACAGGGGTGAAAGAGACAGAGCACAGGGGGAGACAGCTGAGAGCAGAAGACATCTGATTGGGGAGAGAAAGCGCACAGGGGTGAAAGAGACAGAGCACAGGGGGAGACAGCTAAGAGCAGAAGACATCTGATAGGGGAGAGAAAGCGCACAGTGGTGAAAGAGACAGAGCACAGTAGGGAGACAGCTCAAACGGGACAGCACATGAGGGGAGAACACAGCACAGGAAGGAGAGAGACAGCAGACAAGGGGGATAGCACATGGGGTAGATAGGTCAAAGAAAAGAGCACAGACGGGAGAAGTCAGCACATGGGGAAAGAGAGAGTGGATAGGTGGGTGAGCACATGGGGGAAGAGATTCTCAACACTGCAAAGCCTGCCCCCATCGTGGCATTACCGCCCTTCTGATGCGATAGCATCGGGCCTCCATCTAGTAACTTCATAAAGGAGTACCGTGTTACGTACCTGTTGCTACATGCAGTGGAATACTACACAGGCACGTGATTTTCAGGCGTGATGGTTATTCTTTATATATACACCGTAGTTTTATTGTTTTGTTCCTACCACACGTGGCGATACCAATTACTGTATGTGTATTTGTTTGTTTACTTTTGCTTTTACACAAAAGCTGTGCTTTAGTGGTGAAAGTTTATTGCTATTTTTCATGCATTTTTGTGCTTTTTTTCAATCTTTATAAACTTTATTGAATTTGTTTTTAATGGGCCTTAAGATCTTTCACTTTCAATGCTGGTTTCATATGCTTCACTTTATAGGACATTGTACCCTAAGGCCATTACTTGGCCTCAGGTAACCATGAAAACTATCAAGATCCCCAACATAGAGTCTCAAATATGGTTAAAAAGGGATTATCCTCCCTTTGTTAACTATCTGCAGTGTCATGTAAAAGTCTGGGCACCCTTAGTCAAATTACTGTTATTGTGAATAGTTAAGCAAGTTGAAGATGAAATGATCTCTAAAGTAAAAGGGTTAAAGTTAAAGATGATACATTTACTTTGTATTTTAGGAAAAAATATATATTGTAACTTTTTACATTGTAAAAATTACAAAAAGGAAAAGTTGCCGATGCAAAAGTTTGAGCATCCTACATGGTTAGTTCCTAGTAGCACCCCCTTCACAATAAAAGTAATTTTGACCAGCGATGCCCAAACTTTTACATGCCATTGTATATGATGCTGTCACGATTTACAGCAGCATCGAGGGGGTTAAACGGCTACAATATAGCTATAATATACAGCTATAATATGTCATTTATAATATACAGCTAGCACCGGCTGCTTTTTCACATGTTGGGGAGCGCTATTTACACACCACTAAGGAGTAAGGTTCCTAAAGACTGCCGTAAAAAGTCAGTCATTAATGGATTATAACTAAGTTAAAAAAATTATTATGATCCTTATTATTATGAAAATGATGCAATTGTGGATACAGAGAATTGGTGAGTTGGTTTACAGCAGGCAACCACACATAAGAAAATAAGGTTAGAAAATAAGTAGTTAGTTAACTTTGATACCAGCATGTTTTGTTTATGCTCTAAGCCAAGCCTGCACAACTTGCGGCCAGTCAAAAGGATTTATGGCAATCCACGGAGAACCAGTTCACAGTTCCCTTATTTCTGTACTCAACTGTACTTGCGTCTTTCAGATGCGAATACATTTAAACACATTAAGCCGGGACCTGGCCAAGCATTATCCCATCACACTGCTTACCTCAAAACGTAGCTGCTGTCACCACAGTGCGAGGAGGTGGCAGAGAATACTAAACGCTCTATGGAGGAGCTGAAAATTGAACGTATGGACTATTATTGGAAATGTGGGTGGGGACAGTAATTAGTGTGATGGCACATTATGGGGCAAAGGGGTAAAAATTGTGAGAGGCCATGCATTATAAAGGGGGCGAAGCATGGGACATAGTGCCCTGATTTGGTCAGCCTAGACGTCATTCTTTTGCTTCCAGGACCGGCTTACACGTTGCCTCTTCAGCCTCACTCTTTTTCTAGGTGTCTTGGTCCCCACAATCCACAGCTCTATTTCTGGCTTCCAGCCATACTCAGTATAGCTGGCTTGCTTTTGACATGCTCACATACCAGTTTCAAACATCTTGGAGCCATGTCTAGCTGTAACTTCCACTTTTCTTTAGGTCCTTTTCCGCTTGCTACTTCAGGAATCTTCCTATTATACACACACCCTAGTAATGCAACTGCCTTCCAGAACTACCCTAGTGACGGTCCGTTCGCGAACCATCTGGTACAAAAGTGCCAGCTCTCTGTTGTAAGTGTCATGGGTGTGTCAGAGGCTGCAGACAGTCACACAGAATCTGGTTGCAGAAGATCTCTGTGGTTAGCTTTGTAGACGCCATCCTAGTCCTTCTGACCCTTGGACCCAGTGGCAACCTCCCCCGGCTCTAATTGACACACCTGGACTGAGTGTTTATAGACTTCTTATCTACTTCTGGGAATCACCGGTGATATTTTCATTTTTCCCTGTTGAGGCTTGGTTCTATAGCAGTCAGCTATTTTCCTCTTTAGTGTTGTTGGAGGAAGTCTGTGTTACCTATCTGAGTCTAATCAAGATAAGTGTTCCTGTGTCTGTCTATCTATCCCAGCTGTCTTTAGTTGTAGTGAGGATTGACAAGCACCCACCCCATCCTGTTGTGAATTCTCTCTCTGGCTTCCCTCTGGTGATTACTGAAGATAGTGGAGCTGGTCAGATTGAGAGTTCTCTTTCTGGGCTCCATCTGGTGGTTACTGGAGGTAGTGGAGCTGATCTGATTGACAGAGGCTTGCCACCTGATAATGAGGAAGACGATTGGAGAGCTGGGGTTTCTGATTGGGATTTAAGACAGCTGACTCCCTCTATCCCTGCTGGTGATTTTCTTCCTGTGCCTCCCGAGGTCTGATGTCTCCTGCTCTTTCCCTGCATGTTCAGCTAAGTGGTTCATTTTCTATTCTGTTTGCATTTGATCTGGTTTTGTTTATGTCTGCTTTGTGCGGGTCAGCTAGCTCCAGCTGGGGCTGTACTGAATCACCACCCATATGTTACTGCATGTGCCAGTTTGTTTTGTCCCCTTTTATATTGGTCTTTTTGCTTTGCTTTCAGAATATACCAGAGTGCTGATATAGTGGGCGAAGTCGGGCGACTTCAGTGTTTTTTTGCCTCAGACGTGTTAGACTTTTTGCAGGGTTTTTTGCGTGACTGCAGACAGTGTCTTTCCTTTCCTGTCCTGTCTAGCCAGTGTGGGACACATCATTTGCTCCGTCTATTTTTCTGCCTGCGTTTGTGTTTTCATCTTGTCTCACCAACAATATATGTTTGGGGGGCTGTCTATTCCTTTGGGGTCTGCTCCGGGGCAGTTTAGATTTCACCTTTCTTGCTTTAGGCTTAGTTAGCTCTCCGGCTGTGCCGAGGCGTCTAGGATCATCGTAGGTACGCTCCACGGCTACTGCTAGTTGTGTGGACAGGATCAGGGGTCTGCATCCGCTTAGTTACCAACCTCTCTGGTTTTCTGTGGTTTAGCCTGGCCTGCTATCCTCCTCGGTGATCCGTTCATAACAAGTGGGGCCTGAAGTAGATACCTCCTCGAGTGATGGAAGCTCAACCAATCGAGAGTTTGGAAGAAGCGAGCTAAGGAGGATTACGGAGATAGTAGTAGCCCGTTTGAAGCAAGAGGAGCTTCAGAGACAGGCTGCTGAGTACCGAGTGGGTGCCTTGGAGAAAAAAGTAACAAATATGAACCTAGCACTCAACTAGTTGAGTGCTAGGTTCTTATTTGTTGCTTTAACGGTTTGGGAACCTAACCTTAGCACCATCTTGAGTTGTGCTCACGGTGTTCTTTCTATTGGAGAAAGAAGTGTCCGAGCTCAGAGGTCACCTGGCAGAAAGCAAGTCAATGTATGCGGCAGCCTTGAAGAAGATGGAACAGCAGGTGTCTATCCTGGCCAGACAGGTGGAAGCAGGTGACATGTAGAGTAAGATGGCTCTTAGGGCCGAACAAAATGGTGGTCTTATGACAGCAAAAGAGAAAGAGACTTCCTTGTTTAAATGCTTGATAGACGTACCTGAAGACCTGAGAGAGGCATGTGCCAGGGAGTCTAAGCATGAAGAATTCAAGAAGTCTGTGGGGGCGTGTAGTGTGTACTGGACCCCGGAAACTAAACAGTTAGTGGTACTGTCCACAACTTTTGTTACAGCGAAGAGAGTAGCTGTCTTGAGTGACCTGCACTGGAGATGTGTGCGGACGAAGTGAATGATCCAGTTGAGGAATGAAGACGCTGCTAGGTGGCTGGAACATGTGAGGAAAGTTCGGTGTCTTCTGGAAGATGTAATATAGGTGCCTATTCCTATGGTGACGAAAACCATTGGGAATAGTGGTTGAGCCACGCAAGAGATGGTGAATAAGTCTGGAGTGGTGAAGGTAAGAATTCCAGGTGACCATGAAGACCAGATACCCAGGGATAAGTGTATGGTACCATTCTTCGTTCTAGGTAGGTTGGAGAGTCTTGGAAATGTACGGACTCTGCTGGAGTCCAGGGGAGGAGTCCTGAGGAGATAATTTGCATATTCCCAGTGCATTCTGGGATAAGTGAACAGTCTCCACAAGCTCAAAGAACACTGGATTTTGGCCATTGCAGCTGAAAGGAGGACATTGATAAACCGCGCGTCGAATTTTGGCATGTTTTTCACCGCTTTGATATTTCTTTAACAGTAAGGATATGGAAGAATGCCAGGAACCATTTGGTGAGCTGCATTTCTTACTGCATGTTCACAGACTTACCAGTGGACAAGCCAAACTTCACATGGCAGAAATGCAAGCTTGTGTCCCTGTTGGAGGAAAAGTTGCAAAATCTAGAAGAGAGGTTAGCTACATTGAAAATCATTAAGGAAGGTGAAGAGTTCTTAGATAGAGGAGAATTATCTCTTCATGTAACAGAAAGAGAAGAAATTCAAAGTGCATCTGAAGAAACAGAGAAATGAAAGTATGTGACACAGAGAGGCAGTCTGTTGTGAGCTCTCTTGATCCGACTTTTGAGCCAAGGCTCCCTCTGGTGGATACTGCTGGTAGTGGTGCTGGTCAACATTATGTTAACTCAACAGCTGCAGAAGATAATTGGAAGAGTGGTGGTAGTGACTGGGACTACATAAGCGAGCAGACGTCTCTCAGTGACTGACGGCGATACTCCTTTCTTTGCTTACTGAGGATTTCTGTCTGCTGCCAGATCCTGCATTTTTTCAGCTAAGTGTCATTTGCTAAACCCTTTGCATCTGTTTTTGCCTTGCTGTCAGGGGTCAGCTTGCTCCCGCTGGGGCTGCTGGCTCCTGCCCTGTATTTTTGTATCTTGTGTTTGTTTGCTCAGTCCCCTGCTGTATTAGCCTGTTGCTAGCATCCAGTTCACACCTGAGTGCTGATATAGTGGGGGCGAGGTAGTTCAAACCTCAGTATTTTTGTACATCAGTCCTGTGGGAATTATTAGGGTTTTTACGTGATTGCAGACAGTGCCTTTTTTGTCCTGTCCTATCTAGTCAGTGTGGGCCCCATCATTTGCTCAGTCTATTTTCTGTCTGTGTTTGTGCTTCATCTTGTCTCACCGACAATATATGTTTGGAGGCTGTCTATTCCTTTGGGGATCTGCTCTGGGGCAGTTTAGATTTCACCTTTCTGTCTTTAGGCTTAGTTAGTCCTCCGGCTGTGACGAGGCATCTAGGGCAACGTAGGAATGCTCCACGGCTACTGCTAGTTGTGTTGTTAAGATCAGGGGTCTGCAATCCACTGAGCAACCAACCTCTCTTGTGTTCTGGTGGCATAGCCTATTGCGCTCTCCTCCTCGATGACTCATTCATAACAGAATCACCGGCCACACTGTAGATTCTAGGATACCCAAAAGAAGGAAAGAATTGCAAAAAAAGAAAAAAAAACAGGTGTCAGAATTTTTTATATATTTTCTTCTCTGGGGCCGCAGGAGGATTTTTTTCTTAATGGAGACTAGGCAATTGTCCGATCGTGTTGAGCAGCTCACTGCTGAAGTGCGGAGAATTTCTGCTTATCTCGCCCAATCATCTGTTGTAGAACCAAAGATCCCTACTCCTGATGTGTTTTCTGGGGATCGGTCTAAATTTCTAAACTTTAAGAATAATTGTAAACTATTTCTTGCTTTGAAGCCTAACTCCTCGGGGAGCTCGGTGTAGCAGGTTCAAATTGTCATTTCCCTGCTGCGCGGCGATCCCCAGAGCTGGGCCTTTTCTCTGACACCTGGAGATCCTATACTAGCTAATGTAGATGCATTTTTTCAAGCCCTGGGGTTATTGTATGATGAACCTAATGCTATTGATCAAGCTGAGAAAACCTTATTGGCATTAAAACAGGGTCAAGATGATGCTGAGTTATATTGTCAAAAACTCCAAAAGTGGGTGGTCCTTACTAAATGGAATGATGATGCCCTAGCAGCTCTCTTTCGGAAAGGTCTGGCAGAATCCGTAAAGGATCTTATGGTGGGATTCCCTGTCCCTTCTGGTCTTGACGACTCTATGTGATTGGCCATTCAAGTTGATCGACGTTTACGAGAACGTAAAACTACGCGAGAGGTGGTGCCGCCTTTCGAACAAACCTCTGAACCCATGCAATGAGATAGGGTTTTTGTCTAGGGCACAACGCCAAGAGTTTAGAAGGCGTAATAAGATATGCTTCTTTTGTGGAGATGCTTCTCATGCTATTTCAGCCTGCCCTAAACGAGAGAAACGTTTTGCTCACTCATTTGCAATGGGCAGTGTGCAGCGTAAGTTCCTTTTGGCTGTTACCCTGATCTGCTCCTTGTCTACATTTTCCGCTAAGGCATTTGTGGATTCAGGAGCAGCTTTGAATCTGATGGATTTTGACTTCGCTAAGTGTTGTGGTTTTCCTATGGTGCCCCTTCGGACCCCTATTCCCTTGAGGGGTATTGATGCTATGCCTTTGGCGGAGAGTAAACCCCAGTTTTGGACACAGGTGATTATGCGGGTCGCCCCGGACCACCAAGAGAATTGTAAATTTTTGGTGTTGCACAATTTACATGATATTATTATACTAGGTTTTCCGTGGTTGCAGACCCATAATCCTGTGTTAGATTGGAAATCTGTGTCTGTGGTGAGTTGGGGTTGTCAATGTGCTCTTGGTGACACCCCTGTTTTCTCCACTTCTCCCCAGTCTCAAGATGTTCCTAACTATTTGGCTGATTTTTCTGATATATTTAGTGAGAGTAAGTCTGCGTCTTTGCCTCCTCATAGTTATGATTGCGCAATTGAGTTGATGCCTGGGTGTAAATTTCCCAAAGGTCGGCTTTTCAACTTATTGGTACCTGAACATGATGCTATGCGATCTTATATCAAGGAGTCATTAGAGAAGGGTCATATAAGACCATCCTCTTCACCTTTAGGTGCTGGTTTTCTTTTTGTGGCCAAGAAAGATGGCTCATTAAGGCCATGTATTGACTATCGCTCCCTTAATAAGATCACTGTTAAATATCAGTACCCATTGCCCCTGATTTCTGATTTATTTTCCAGGGTCAAAAGTGCTTGTTGGCTTACCAAACTTGACCTTAGGGGGGGGCGTATAATCTTATTCGCATCAAGCACGGAGATGAATGGAAGACGGCTTTTAATACTCCGGAGGGACATTTTGTGTACCTGGTGATGCCTTTTGGGCTCACTAATGCCCCTTCCGTCTTCCAGTCTTTTATGAACGATATTTTCCAGGACTTTGTGGATAAGTTTTTGATCATTTATCTGGATGATATTTTGATTTTTTCCAGTGATTGGGATTCTCATGTGGAACATGTTCAGACTGTGTTCCGGATCTTGAGAGAAAATACTCTGTATGTTAAGGGATCGAAATGTCTCTTTGGTGTACAGAGGATTTCGTTTTTGGGATTCATTTTGTCCCCATCTGCTATTGAAATGGACCCGGCCAAGGTACAGGCCACCTATTATTGGGTTCAGCCCACTTCTTTGAAGGCTCTTCAGAAGTTTTTGGGTTTTTCTAATTTCTATCGTAAATATATAAGTAATTTTTCTGGTATTGTTAAACCACTGACGGATTTGACCAAAAAAGGTGCTGATGTGGTGAACTGGCCTCCAGAGGCAGTCTCGGTGTTTCAGGAGCTTAAGCGGAGATTCATTTCTGCTCCGGTTCTGCGGCAACCTGATGTTTCGCTCCCATTTCAGGTGGAGGCAGATGCTTCTGAGATTGGCGCAGGAGCCGTTTTGTCCCAGAGGGATCCGGTAACCTCTAAAATGAATCCCTGTGCCTTCTTTTCTCGAAAATTTAACCCATCTGAACGTAACTATGACATGGGGAATCGAGAATTGTTGGCCATGAAGTGGGCATTTGAAGAGTGGAGACATTGGTTGGAGGAGCTAGACATCAAGTTGTGGTCCTTACCGACCACAAGAATTTGATTTATCTTGAATCAGCCAAGCGCTTGAATCCTAGACAAGCTAGGTGGGCCTTGTTTTTCACGCGTTTTAATTTTGTGGTCACCTTTCTTCCTGGCATTAAGAATGTTAAGGCGGACACCCTTTCTAGGAGTTTCTTTGTGGATTCTCTTGATGTGACCGAGCCTACTACCATTCTGGATGAGGGTGTGGTTCTTTCTGCCATTTCACCCGATTTGAGACTTGCCCTGGAGGAATTTCAGGAGGACAAGCCTGAACAATGCCCTGTGGGGAAATTGTATGTCCCTGACCAGTGGAGGAAAAGAGTGATGGCTGAAATTCATTGCTCTGCGCTGGCTGGTCATCCGGGTATTTTTGGTACCAGAGATTTGGTGAGTCGGTCTTTTTGGTGTCCTGCCTTATCTCGTGATGTCAGGAATTTTGTGCAGTCCTGTGGGACTTGTTCCAGGTCCAAGTCTTGTTCTTGTTCTAGTGATTTGTTGATGCCCCTGCTGGTGCCCAGCAGGCCATGGACCCATATTTCAATGGCTTTTATTTCTGATCTCCCTGTCTCTCAGAGAATGACTGTTGTCTTGTATCACTCCCGAAGTTGCCATCTTCTTCTGAGTTCGTGCCCCTGTTTTTACAACAGGTGGTTCGTTTGCACGGGATTCCTGAGAACATTGTGTCAGACAGAGGAGTCCAGTTTGTTTCCAGATTTTGGAGGGCCTTTTGTTCTAAACTGGGATTTCAGTTATCTTTCTCCTCTGCATTTCATCCTCAGACCAATGCACAAATTGAGAGAACAAACCAGACTTTGGAATCCTATTTGAGATGTTATATATCTGCTGATCAGGATGACTGGGTCTCATTTCTGCCATTGGCCGAATTCGCTCTAAACAATAGAGCTAGTTCCGCCACTTTGATGTCTCTGTTTTTCTGTAATTTTGGTTTTCATCCTCGATTTTCTTCGGGGCAGGTGGAGGCTTCTGCTTGCCCAAGTGTGGATTCTGTGGTGGACCAAGTAGTGGACAAGTTGTCCCACTCTCAGGAAAAGGCTCAACGGTTTTCCAACCGGCATAGGACCTTTGGTCCACGGTTCAAAGTGGGTGATATGGTTTGGCTGTCCTCAAAAAATATTCCGATGAAGGTTGCGTCTCCAAAATTCAAGCCAAGATTCATTGGACCTTATAAGATTTTGGAAATCCTTAACCCCATTTCTTTCCGTTTGGCTCTTCCAGGTACGTTCAAGATGCATAATGTTTTTCACAAATCATTGTTGAAAAGGTTTGTGGAGCCAGTAGTTCCTGTGGCAACGCCCCCTGACCCTGTATTGGTTGAGGGTAATTTGGAGTATGAGGTAGAGAAAATATTGGACTCTCATCTGGCTAGACGGAGACTCCAGTACCTGGTCAAGTGGAAAGGTTATGGCCAGGAGGATAATTCTTGGGTCTCTGCTTCCGATATTCATGCCGAGAGATTGGTTTGTGCTTTTCACCGGGCCCATCCTAATCGGCCTGGTGGTGTCGATGAGGGTTCGGTGACCCCTCCTCAAGAGTGCGTACTGTTGTGAGCTCCCTTGATCTGACTTTTGAGGCAAGGCTCCCTCTGGTGGATACTGCTGGTAGTGGTGCTGGTCAACATGATGTTAACCCAACAGCTGCAGAAGATAATTGGAGGATTGGTGATAGTGACTGGGACTACATAAGCGATCAGACTTCTCTCAGTGACTGCCGGTGATACTCCTTTCTTTGCTTACTGAGGATTTCTGTCTGCTGCCAGATCCTGCATTTTTTCAGCTAAGTGTCATTTGCTTAACCCTTTGCATCTGTTTTTGCCTTGCTGTCAGGGGTCAGCTTGCTCCCGCTGGGGCTGCTGGCTCCTGCCCTGTATTTTTGTATCTTGTGTTTGTTTGCACAGTCCCCTGCTCTATTAGCCTGTTGCTAGCTGCCAGTTCACACCTGAGTGCTGATATAGTGGGGGCGAGGTAGTTCAAACCTCAGTATATTTGTACATCAGTTGTGTTGGAATTATTAGGGTTTTTGCGTGATTGCAGACAGTGCCTGTTCTGTCCTGTCCTATCTAGTCAGTGTGGGCCCCATCAATTCCTCAGTCTATTTTCTGTCTGTGTTTGTGCTTCATCTTGTCTCACCGACAATATATGTTTGGGGGCTGTCTATTCCTTTGGGGATCTGCTCTGGGGCAGTTTAGATTTCACCTTTCTGTCTTTAGGCTTAGTTAGTCCTCCGGCTGTGACGAGGCGTCTAGGGCAACGTAGGAAAGCTCCACGGCTACTGCTAGTTGTGTTGTTAAGATCAGGGGTCTGCAATCCGCTGAGCGACCAACCTCTCTGGTGTTCTGGTGGCATAGCCTATTGCGCTCTCCTCCTTGGTGACCCATTCATAGCACAGTCAGCACCCATACTGCTCAGGAGCCAGTACCAGGCACTCGCACAGGAGAATTTTGAAGAAATACATTAATATAAGGCTTTACCTACAAAGAACAACCTTGTACGCCCTCAGAGTCCTCCTGGATGGAGAAAGAGAAATGTGAAGAAAAAATGGAGAGTTGTGGTCATGGGGGATTCCCTGTTGAGAGGAACAGAGATCGCTATCTGCAGACCGGATATAACCTCAAGAAAAATGTGCTGCCTTCCAAGTGCAAAAATTAAATATGTGTCTGACAGGATATCAGGACTCTTCAGACATACAGACGACCACCCATTCCTGCTAATACATGTGGGGACAAATTACACCGCAAGAAAGGACCTGGAAACCATCTGCAGTGACTTTGAAAACTTAGGTAAGAAAGTGAAAGAACTGGGAGCGCAGGTGGTCTTCTCTTCCATCCTCCCAGTGGATGGCCATGAAACAAGGAGGTGGAATAAGATTCTGCAAGTGAACAACTGGCTACGTCGATGGTGCCATCAGTGAGGATTTGGATTTCTGGATCACGGAGTGAATTACCTAAACGATGAACTGTTTGCTAGAAATAGAGTGCACCTTACGAAAACTGGAAAACATGTATTTGGAAGTCGCCTTGCTACACTCAACAGGAGAGCTTTAAACTAGAACAATGTGGGAAGGGAAGCAAAAGGCAAAAGGCCTGAAAAAGCCATACACCTGAAAAATACTATTGAGAACTCTACTATTAGAAGTGGAAAGGAAGAACAAAGACGCAAAAATCTAAATAATAAAAGATATTGGAGGAAGAGAAACCACTCACAGACTAGAACGTTTCTATACAAATGCACAAAGCATGGGCAGCAAACAAGTCAATCAAATTCTTTTCCTTTCATGCTGACAACTGTATCTTCCAAAAGGTAGGGGAGAAAACAAGGGGATCTGCTACCTTGGATCTAATCCTTATAAACAGGGAGGAAATGGTTGAGGAGGTAAGAGTGGCTGGGACCCTAGGAGGTAGTGACCATGCTATTTTAGAATTTTGGATAACTATAGGAGAAAGACCTGTGAAGACTCAGACTTCAAGGTTAGATTTCAGAAAGGCAGATTTTAAGTGACTCAGAAAGAGAATTGGAGGGATCCAATGGCTGGATATCTTTAAGGACAAAAATGTCCAGGAAGGATGGGAAATCTTGAAAAATTAGATTCTCAAAGCATAATCGTTAACAATTCCAAAAAGAGGGAAGAAAAAGAAGAAAAAAAGCGTTTACAGAAACCAGGATGGATGAACACAGAACTTAAACACATGCTAAAAAGGAAGAAAAAAATGTTTATCAAATGGAAAGACGGAGGGATATCTAAAGAAGAATAAAATGCTGTCTGCAGAACCGTCAGGGCAGAAATCAGATTACCTAAAGCTGCCAATGAAATAAGGCTCACAAGAGATGTTAAAAGCAATAAAAAAAGATTTTGGGAATATGTCAAAAGTAAAAGAAAAGTCAAAGATGCTATAGGATGTTTACAGGATGAAAATGATGAAATTGTTAGAATGTATGTTGAGAAGGCCGAACTTTTAAATTCCTATTTTGCATCTGTTTTCTCTCAGAAAGGAAATGTAATATCAAATGATCTTCACTGTCCTATTAAAGGAATAGAAGAATCCAGGATATCTATAAACTGAAAGATAGTGAGGAAACACTTAGCTAACATAAATTAATTCAAGTCTTCAGGTCCAGATGAATTACACCCCAGAGTACTGAAGGAGATAGCAGAAGACATTTTTGAACCACTCTCCATAATCTGAAAATTATTGGAGAACAGGCTAAGTCCCAGAAGACTGGAGAAGAGCAAATGTTGTTCCTATCTTCAAAAAGGGGAAGAAGGTGGTCCCAGTGAACTATACGCCGGTGAGTCTGACACTTCTATACCAGGAAAGATCTTTGAACAAATTATTAAACAACATGTATGTAAGTACCTGGATAAGAATGAAGTGATTAACCAGAGTCAGCATGGGTTTGTAACTGGGTTAATCAGGGAAATGCTGTAGATATAGTATATATTCTTGACTTCAACAAAGCATTTGACAAAGTATCTCACACCGACCTTATTGAAAAAATGACTAAGTATGGAATGGACAAGGCAACTGTTAGGTAAATTCATAAAGGACCCAAAGAGTGGTTCTTAATGGCTGCACATCAAGTTGGAAGAATGTCTCAAGTGGGGTACCCCAGGGCTCTGTTCTGGGCCCTGTATTGTTCAACATCTTTATCAATGCTTTAGATGAAGGAATTGAGGGTACACTGATTATATTTGCTGATGACACAAAGGTAGGAGGGATAGCTAATACTAGAAAAGAGAGAGAGGATTCAAAAAGATATAAATAAACTGGAGCAGTGGGCAGCAACTAACAAAATGGTGTTTAACAGGGAAAAATGCAAAGTACTACATCTGGACAATAAAAATGAAAAAAAGCATATACAGAATGAGAGGAAAAGGGCTAAGCAACAGCACATGTGAAAAATACTTGGATATACTAATAGATCATAATAAACTGAACATGAGTCCGTGTGATGCTGCAGCAAAAAGGCAAATGCAATTCTGGGATGTATTAACAGAAGCATAGAGTCTAGATCACATGAAGCCATTATTGCCCTCTACTTCTCTTTGGTCAGACCTCATCTGGAATACTGTATCCAGGTTTGGGCACCACATTTCAAAAAAGACATCAACAAACTGGAGCAAATTCAGAGAAGAGCGACCAGAATGGTGACCGGTCTGCAAACCATGTCCTATGAGGAACGGTTACAGGATTTGGGAATGTTTAGCTTGCAAAAAAGAAGACTGAGAGGAGATTTAATAGCTGTCTACAAATATCTCAAGGGCTGTCACATTGTAGAAGGATCAACTTTATTCTCATTTGCACAAGGAAAGACTAGAAGCAATGGGATGAAATTGAATGGGAGGAGACACAGATTACATATTATGAAAAACTTTTTGACAGTTAGGGTGATCAATGAGTGGGACAGGCTGCCATGAGAGGTGGTGAGTTCTCCTTCCATGGAAGTCTTCAAACAGAGGCTGGACAGACACCTGTCTAGGATGATTAATGAATCCTGATTTGAGCAGGGGGTCGGACCAGATGACCCAGCAGGTCCCTTCCAACTCTACCATTCTATGATTCTCTGAGTATCATGTGGCATATCTAAGGGGGATAGAGCAGTTAGGGCTTGAAAGACTGCGCCTTACAGGACTGACTCTCCAGACTGGTGGAAGATGGCGGCCGCCTTCAACCCAAGGTACTGGGGAAAGAAGGGGCCTTCCAGATAATAGAATTACCACAGCAGAGGCTAGGGAAAAAGGAAAAAAGAGAGAATTGGCATGACTGTTCTCAGTTAGGAAAGGCGATAGAGAAGTTCACCAGCAGAATGACAGCCAAAGACATCCCGCAAGAAGAGGCCTTGGTAGTTCAGCAAGACAAGGATGCCGAGAATCTGAAAGTGGCAGTTCTATTCTCAGTACAAGGCTGAGGGACCAGGACAGTAGCCCCTGTAACGTTCTAGAGAGGTCAGACTCAGACGCGACAGTAGGCTCGACTGTAAGTGAGTCTCGTGCCTCACCAACCGTTGGAGGCGGTCATGGAGAGAAAGGTCGGGTGAAGGGGCGTACTTGAGAAATTTGGTGACTAAAAAGGGTCTGGTGACACAGACAGACTGACTCAAGGGCTGAAGCTCAAGGCCGCTGGGGGTGGGGGGAGGCTTAACAGATTGACTCTGAAACGTGAAATGACAAAGTCAGATAGTGTGTTGGTTACAGTGAGGGATACAGTGACAGTGATGGACTATGTTTCAGGAGCTGACACTCAAAAACAACTAGTAGGGCAAGGTGATGTGGGTGCCTGGTCTCGGTGCCCCTGGCTTGTGACAAGTGTTCAACCCCACAAGTTTGACCAGGGGGGGTATGTGAGACAGTGACCGGCATTTTTGTAAATGTACGATATGTGTTGCAGAGGAGGTGATCCTCTGCGCTTTAAATCTGAAATATTGCTCTGGGACCTGTAGTTCCACAAGCTTTGTTTTGTTTATATACGGGGCTTACAGGGTTGGCCGGAGAGCTGGGAGGGACTGTATAACCACACATACCTCCCACCTATGGGGGTGGTTTCAGCTAAATAATGTGACTGTGGTTTGGTCACATGATCAGTGTTGTAAGGTCCTGAGAGAGGACAGGTCTGTGTGTGTTGGAAGGTCCTGTGAGTGGACCAGGTTCGTGAAGAGCACATGGTGAGGCCGTGGACCTGAATGGTCTCTGTGTTGGAAGGTCCTGTTACTGAAGAGCACATGGTGAGACCAGGTACCAGCAGAGCCTGTGAAGGCTAACTGTGGTGGGGAAGCTACCATCCTTCTTAGGGTCTGGACTGTAGGATTTGGCCTGTGGAACAAGACATCGTCCAGGACAGTGATCCCAGTTAGACAGCTCCCCTAGAATCTAGGACTGACAAGAAGTCAGCATGTGGAGCGGAGCTCTAGGAAGGTAACCCAGAGTATGGGAGACTGTGTGCACTGACGAGGGTCAGTTAATGAAATGTGTGATCACTTACAGTAACTGGACGAAGTGAGGTCCAGCGTGTTTAGAGACAGCAATCTAAAGTTGTGTGTCATTGATTAAAACTGTGAAAGAGACATTGGCACAACGTGCGGTCGCCCACGGTTTCTGGACAAAGAAGTCCGACGTGTTTAGTGACTGCGACTTAAAGCCGTGTACTATGAAGTGCTATGGACTATTTGTTAGGTCCGTGATGTGTAACATGGCGAGAAAATGTTCCTGTGTGCCTTCATCCCGTTGCCAAGCGAGTGTCCCCCAACACACGCAGTAAGTGCTGCCTTACAACCCTGATAAGTTCTTTCTCCAAGTCCTTTGGACTTGTGTCTTGCAGCAGCTGATATATGCATTTGTTACATGTTGCTTTGTTGCAACACCACCAGGTGTGCAGATCCATGTTGGTTTATGTGTTGTTTTTACATTTAAAAGGAACCTGACAGCAGGGTTGTGCACAGTAACTTACACACAGTATCAGGTCAGCGCTGTTATACTGAATAAAATGATACCTTGGTTGATGAAATCCATCTTGTTGTTGTTTCTTAGGCTGTGTGCACACAATGCAGATTTGCAGCGGATCCGCAGCGGATTTTACCGCGCAGAAAAGTTCCATATTCGCATTGTGATGTACAGTAGCCTTAAAATCAATGAAAAAAAAACCGCTGTGCAGACGCTGCGGATTTTTCCGCACGGTTTTCCTGCGGTAAAAAATCCGCAGCATGTTACTTCTTTTGTGCGGTTTTCCATCTCCCCTGTCACCAAATCCGCAGGGGGAAAACCGCAGTGGAAAACCGCAATAAAACCGCAGGAAAAATGGAAGAAATCCGCAGGAAAAATGCAGGTCATTTGACCTGCGGATTTCTTCCATTCTGCGCGGAAAAATCCGCAGGGCTAAAAAGTCTGTCTGCACTCAGCCTAAATCTTTATTTTCAGTTTTGTGCTAATGATATGCTCGTGTCCTAAGGCGGGGTTCGTGTATGTGGTGCTCTGATTAGGTATTCATAATGTAGACTGCTGACAGGTTACTGATCCCTCACTGACCTGCCCCCTAGTTTGCATAATGAATATCTGTACATACTGAATAAAAAAAAATGCTTTTGCAGGCAGGAGCTGTCCGTGGCACCTGCGCTGCAGCATAATCGCATGGTTACTGTGCACTTAATCCCTTTTGCAGCTTTACTTGAGTGATGAAAAAAAAAGTCATTTTGAAAATGGCGCCCGCCGAGCCTGCTCAGCAGCAGCTATCGGTTTGTAATATAACAGGTCTCCAAACCATAATTAATTTACTATAGTGGCAAAATTACCACATTTCCACAAAAGGAAAATTGCATGACAGCAACGACTCATTAATAGATCATGAAAAAACTGGAGAAAATAGAGTCTAGGCTAGTTTACAAAAAATACCAAACTTTATACGTCATAAAATAATGACATAAATGCCATTAGAGCAACAAAGCGACATATATAATAAAAGGCGCAGACAAAGTGTGAAGAGGGTATTTAAATGGGAATTTAGGCATTTTAAAGCCATGCCCCCTGAGGAAGGTTAACACATCGAAACGTACGTCGGGGTTTTGCCTTTCCTGCCCTCCCCTTTGGACACATGACGGGTAACTATATACTAGCGATGCATTGTCTAATGATTTAACACTTTTTTACATGTTCCTGCCACATGGCTATATATAGCCACAATCTTTCAGTCTCCTAATGTACCGCTGCACCTGGCGCTCTGCCTGTTTTTACCAATATTATTAGGCTTCATTTCCTATTTACTACTTATGGGAGAGCTACAGATGCTGAGGTTTCATATTACGTTTATTACTTTTTTGGATCATGTAGTTTATTGAGACTGTCTTGCTAGTGGTAGTATAAAAATATATTTTCTGTCCCGCATGTGCCAATTGAGATGGCAGCGTATGCTACCTTTTAGGGTATTTAGGTCACTTCTAATTATATGTACCCTCTTCACACCTTGTCTGCGCCTTTTATTATATATGTCGCTTTGTTGCTCTAATGGCATTTATGTCATTATTTTATGCCGAATAAAGTTTGGTATTTTTTGTAAACTAGCCTAGACTCTATTTTCTCCAGTTTTTTCATGAGCTATCGGTTTGTGTAGAGATCTGATAGCTGCTGTTGCGCAGGCGTGAGCGGCACCATCTTGGTGGAAGACATTTTTCTTTTCTTCTCCAGCAAGATGGAGCAGCCGGCGCCTGCGCAACAGCAGCTATCAGATCTCTATTCAAACTGATAGCTGCTACTGCTCTGGTGCGGCGGGGTGCCATTTTCAAAATGACTTTTTTTTCCTTGCTCAAGTAAATCTGCAAAAGGGATTAAGTGCACAGTAACCATGCAATTATGCTGCAGCGCAGGTGCCACAGCCGGCACTTGCCTGCAGAAGCGGGTTTTTTTCAGTATGTGATGGCATTCATTATGCAAACTAGGGTGCAGGTCAGTGAGGGATCAGTGACCTGTCAGCAGTCTACATCATGAATACCTAATCAGAGCACCACATATCCCAACCCCGCCTTAGGACATGAGCATATCATTAAAGGGAATCTGTCACCCCATTTTCGGCCTATAAGCTGCAGCCACACCCATCAGGGGCTTATCTACAGCATTCTGTAATGCTGTAGATAAGCCCCTGATATAACCTGAAAGAGAAGAAAAAAAGAGTTAGATTGTACTCACCCGGGCATCCGGTCTGATGGGTGTCGCGGTCCGGTCCGACGCCTCCCATCTTCATACGATGATGTCCTCCTTCTTACTTCTGCCACGGCTCCTGCATAGCGTACTTTCTCTGCCCTGCAGTACGCAGGCGCCGGACCTCTCTGACCTTTCCCGGTGCCTGCGGCAGAAGTAAGAAGGAGGACGGCATCTCTAGAAGATGGGAGGCGCCGGACCGGACAACGACACCCACCGCCCCCGCCCCCCGGTGAGTATAATCTAACTTGTTTTTCTTATCTTTCAGGTTACATTGGGGGCTTATCTACAGCATTACAGAATGCTGTAGATAAGCCCTTGATGGCGGTGGCCGCAGCTAATAGGCCGCAAATGGGGTGACAGATTCCCTTTAACACAAAACTGAAAATAAAGATTAAGGAACAGGCACAAGATGGATTTCATCAACCAAGATATCATTGTATTCAGTATAATGGCGCCGACCTGACACTGTCAGTAGGGTTGTGCACAGTAACCTACAGACAGGTTCACTTTAAAACCCTATTGTGCGCTCTTATCTCAGTTTGCCTTACTACCATCATGCATTTAAACTGTCACTGCATGTAAACAGACAGTGACAGTTCTGTGCTGACAGCTGTCACTGACAAATTCTGCTGTCCATTTTCTCCTGTTAACTTTGTGAATATAAAAAAAATTGGGGCTAAAGTAAAAATTTTGTGAAGAAAAAATAAAATGTTAATTTTTTCCTTCGACATTGCATTAATTCCTGTGAAGCATCAGAAGGGTTAATAAACTTGAATGTGGTTTTGAGCACCTTGAGGGGTGCTGTTTTTATAATTGTATCAATTTTGGATACTTTCTGTCATATAGACCCCTCAAAGTCACTTCAAATGTGAGGTGGTCCCTAAAAAATGGTTTTGTAAATTTTGTTGGAAAAATAAGAAATTGCTGGTCAACTTTTAACCCTTATAACTTCCTAACGAAAAAAAAATTATCTTCAAAAATTGTGCAGATGTAAAGTAGACATGTGGGAAATGTTACTTATTAACTATTTTGTGCGATATGACTCTCTGAATTAAGGGCATAAGAATTAAAAGTTTGAAAATGTTGAAATGTTCAAAATGTTAGCCAAATTTCCATATTTTTGCAAATAAATGCAAGTCATATCAAACAAATTTTATGACTATCATGAAGTACAATATGTTACGAAGAAGCGATCTCAGAATCAGTGGGATCCATTAAAGCGTTCCAGAGTTATTAACTCATAGAGGGACAGTGGTCAGAACTATAAAATGAGGCTTGGTCATTACCCTACAAAGTGGCTTGGTCTTTAAGGGATTAAAGGGGTTATCCATCCCTTTGAATGAAAAACTTTTTAAAAATATACTCAACTCCCATAACTAATCCGCCCCAGCGATGTAGGTGCAGGGCTTGCTGAGGTTCACGTGGCATTGTTATGCCTAAAGAGCCCTGCTGCCAATCAGCAGCAGCTATTGGACTTCTGATGCTGACTGGCTGCATTGCGCATGTTGCATAATAACAATGCCACATGAACCCCGGCAGACCCAGTTCCGAAATCTCTGGAATGGCACCGATGCGAGAGTCGTGCATATGATTTTTTATTTTATAAGATGTACTATTTAATTCAAAAAGGTATTGTCCAAGTGGAGTGCCTTTAATTTTCTAACATTTTTAGCAGCACATTATATATACAGTAAATATACACTTTCTCTTTGTCTATATCTATCTCATGCCCTGTATGTACTGGGTACCACTAGAGGGCGATGTGGTACTGCATTGTATTTTCCTTCCTGTTAGATTGGCACTGAATAAATCTTTCTATCTGCATGTATAGACAATGCAAATGTATCACTAAAACAAATAGTTATTATTTAAAGAGAGCTACTGGAAATGCTAATTCTTCATACTTTACTGCAGCCTAAAACAATTATATATATTTTTATTTAACCCTTGTGCCTATTTAATAAGGTAGTGATACAATATTTTGTTTAATCAAGGTACTTAATAATTTGATAGAATTGTTTTCTTCAACTGTGGGACTGAAACCTATAATGGACAAAAATTCACTTAAAAGGAACCAGTCAGGTCAGATAACACTAGCAACTTGTAAAAATAGGGTTAATCTGCAAGCTTACAGCATAGGGCCAGAGTCACACTAGAGAGAAATACTGCCCCATAGATTAACATTGGTCCGAGCGCTATGCGATTTTTTTTTATCGCATAGCACTCAGACCAATGTTAATCTATGGGGAAGCTCCCATCATCCGTTTTTTTCTCGCCCGTAATATACGTGCGGGTGAAATCGCAGCATGTTGTGATTTGCACCGTGTTCCAGCCGAGACTCGCCAATTCAAGTCTATGAGTGCGAGAAAAAACGGATTACACATGGACCATGCGTGTGACTTGTGAGAAATACGCATCGGTGTCCTTTACAAAAGCCAGGAATTCAGTGTGCTATAATGTAAAATCACACTGACAAGTTAAAATAGAATAGATAGAAAACATGTATACAGATAGCATAGGTATATATATATGTCATTGACACACACACATATATATATATATATTTATATGTCATAGAGATATAGATAGCAGAATAGTTGATAATTCAATTGCTGGCATGTGTAAAATCATTACAGAACCCGACAGGATATGAGTCATGGTTTACATACAGTAAACCGCTGTATATCCGTTAGCTTTATATACAGTATGTCACTCACTAATAATGTCAGTAGTGCTAGTAGTGTGTGTCTGTAAAATTTTGGAACTGTAGGTGTTAAATTAAAGAATTCACGGAAAAAACTGGCGTGGGCTCCCGCGCAATTTTCTCCGCCAGAGAAGGAAAGCCAGTGACTGAAGACAGATATTAATAGCCTAGAGAGAGACCATGGTTATTGCCCCCCCCCGGCTAAAATAATCTGCCCCCAGCCACCCCAGAAAAGGCGCATCTGTAAGATGCGCCAATTCTGGCACTTAGTCTCTCTCATCCCACTGCCGTGTAGCGGCGGCATATAGGGTAATAAGGGGTTAATGCACCTTGCTATTGCAAGGTGACATTAAGCCTGGTTAATGATGGACAGATGTCAATAAGAGGTGCCATATATATAAAGCTAATGGATATGCAATGGTTTACTATATGTAAACCACGTCTCATACCCTGTCGGGTTCTGTAATGATTTTACAGATGCCGACAATTCAATTATCGGCTATTCTGCGATCTAGCTCTGTATGAAATATAGATATATATATACTAGATGTGTGCCCGATGCTATCGCATCGGGAGGGCAGTAACACCACGATGGGGGCAGCGGCGGTTGGGATCGCAGCGGTGGCCTGGATCCGAGCGGCAGCTGGGATCCCAGCAGCGGTTGGGATCGCAGCGGTGATCAGGATTGCAGCAGCGACCAGGATCCGAGCGATGGTAGGGATCGCAGGGGCGTCCTGGATCCGAGCGGCAGCTGGGATCCCAGCAGTGGTTGGGATCGCAGCGGTGATCTGGATCGCAGCAGCGACCAGGATCCGAGCGATGGTCGGGATCACAGCGGCGTCCTGGATCCGAGCGTCATCAATAGGGTGTTCCAAAATGGCGGTCGGCGTACTTCCGGTGCGGTGGAGTGGATTGTGGGATTCGGGGACATCCAGATGAAAGTGGATGACAGACAATTTAAGGCAATTATATATAGATATGTGTCTCACAGACATATACATATATATATACTAGATTATGGCCCGATGCTACCGCATCGGGAGGATGCGATAGCATCACACCTCTTGCCATGTTAACCCTCAACACACACACTCCTCTCACCTTTCACCATCTCCACTCACTCTTTCACTCCACATACGACCCCTTCTCTCACTCCGTCTCTCATACTCACGCCGTCATCGCCGCTGCTCCACGATCCCCGACATCTTCTTCCGCCGGCGCCATCCTGGATCCAGACGTTGTCCACGCCGGCGACATGTTCTTGCGGCGACGCCATCTTGAGTATCGTGAAATCTCGCGAGATTTTGCCGACGCCATTTTGGATCCCGACGTCCTCCACGCCGGCGACATGTTCTTGCGGCGACGCCATCTTGACTATCGCGGGATTTCGCCGATCTATAATGGCGTTGCCGCAAGAACATGTCGCCGGCGTGGAGGACGTCTGGATCCAGGATGGCACCGGCGGAAGATGTCGGGGATCGTGGATCAGCGGCGATGACGGCGTGAGTATGAGAGACGGAGTGAGAAGATGGTAAAAGGTGAGAGGAGTGTGTGTGTTGAGGGTTAACATGGAAAGAGGTGTGCGGTGACGTCACCGGTTACAACTGGACGGAAGTTGTTACAACCGGAAGCTGCTTAGGGCATTTATTATTATAGATATATATATATAGACTGTTTATATGTTTTCACGAATTATATGTCCATTTTTCAAGCCAGCGAGAAAATCTCGCAGTACGGATGCCATACAGATGTCACACGGTTGCTTAGATGCGAGAAAATTGCATCCTCGCATTGTACAAGGATGACATACGGATCACTGTTCTGTGAACATTTCTGCAATTCTCGTCCGTTTAAAACGGACCATATTTTTATGCATTGTGCGTGACTCCAGCCTTAGGAAGATGCCCGGCCCCTGCACTAAAAGTGCAGCACCCAGGAGAAAATGAGCTTAATTCATCCTAGAAGCCACCAGCTTTCAGTCATACAGGCGTGTTGGCATGGTCATCACTCACTATACTGTGAGGAGAGCCTGTAAGCACACCCCAGCAATGACTGACAGCCGGCTCAGCAGTGTATCAATTCAGAGCCGGCAGTTAGTCAAAGAGCAAGGTCGTGCTTACAGGCTTTGCTCACAGTATAGTGAGCTATGATTGTAGCTGTGTTGGCACGACTGCATGACTGAAAGCTTGCAGCTCCTTGGAGAAATAAAGTAAAAATGTATTTTACTCCTATCTATTTAATTTCATAATCTAATCTCTTTTCTAATATAATTTGATTAAAATTCCCTGGCGTTACCTCACTAGATTATCTAACAGCTTTATTTCATTATTTTACTACTTAGGGTATATTCCCATGGTCAGTAAACGCTGCGGGTTGGACACTGCATCCTTTCGCAGCATCTAACCCACAGCAGCCAGATGTTACTGCATAGTGGATGGGATTTAAAAAAAATCCCATGCCCACTATGTGTTCAGAGACGCCCGCGGCTTCCCCGTGTGAACAAACATGTGGTGCGTCTTTCCAGACCGCAGAATGTCTATTTATGTTGCGGAGATGCTCAGTCTCCGCAGCGTAAATTACCCATAGACTATCATTAGATGTGGTGAAACTGCATTATCTTTCTAGTCACATGCGTAGTAAGTGCGGGAACGCAGCTTACTAGGCATGTGAACTAATTTAAATAAAGGTGTACCTTGTGCCACAGCAGTTCTCGCGCTGAGCAGAGCTGACCGCGAGAACTGCGGTGCATGTGACTGCCTGGGACGGGGTTATCTCCGGTTACTTGTCATATTCTCACAATCAGCTGTCTGTGAGAACTGCAGTGCACATGACTGCTGGGACATCCCCATTGATCATCTTCAAGCCCCCCTGTGTCTGGATGTCAGGCTGAATAGTGACATAATGCCACCATTCAGTCAAAGGCATCCAAACGTAGCAGAGCTGGACTTGTCGTGGGACAGTATGTATATCTTCTCGGAGGACAGGTATGGTATAGTGTTGATTTTTTATTTTATTTCTCTTCCAGGAGACGAGGGCTTCGATGGAATTAGGCATTCAGTAAGTATGGTTTAATTAAGATTATTAAAGGAGTCTGTGTCATTATTTCAATTAAAGAACTTTATTCTGGCTGTGTCTTTATTTCTCCATGCAACTATAGGATTAGTAATGGATAGGTGTCTTACTGACGCTTCTCCATTACTAAGCCGTGGGCGTGATGTCACCAGACGATACAAAGGTGACATCAACTCCAAAAATATTACCCAGCTTGCCACCGCTACAGGACAAGTGGGAAGAGCCAGTTAGGTGCCACATCTTTGGATGTGCCAATTGTAGGGCGGCTGCAGGCTGCTATTTTTAGGCTGGTGAGGGACAAAATCCATGGGCCTCACCAGCCTGAGAATACCATGCCGCAGCTGTCTGCTTTTTCCTTGGCTGGTTAACAAAAATAGCGGGACCCTATGCTATTTTTTTTGGGAGGGGATTCCACTATTTTTGCTAACCATCCAAGTTAAGCAGACTGCTTCGGCCTGGTATTATCAGGCTGGTAAGGCCTCTTTCACACATCAGTTTTTTGCCATCAGTCACAATCTGTCATTTTTATAAAAAAACGGATTCTGCGACTGATGACGCTGAATCTGTTTTTTTTCTCATAGTCTTGTACTAGTGATGGATTGCGACGGATGGCCTCACATTTCGTCCATTGTTCAATGGATCCATCGAAAATTTTGTGTCCGTTGGACGTAGACGACGGACAATGGCTGGTTTCACACTAGCGTTTTATCGCGCAGTGCATCGTGCGCTATCGGTCGCACGCGCAATTGTCCCCTATCTTTAAAATGGCGGGCCGCAGTGTCTAGCGATTGTACGCATGCCTCAGAGTTTTCGTGCGCTGCGCATTTTCCAGGTGTGCGACCAGACGCGCCAGACGGTACATGATGCATTTTTTGTTCTGCCCAACATCATTAAAAAATCGCATGCGTGCGTGTGCGCACGCAACACACAAAAAAATAGCATTAGAGTCTATTGGGTCGCTGACGTGCGCTGTGAGGTGTGCACGTTCAGCGCTTTGTGAGCGCGCGCGATTTCAGAGTAAACCATGTCTAGATACTTGTTTAATCCTCCCCCTAAACAAGCAACATTGTTTTGGAGGAGTGTACATAAAAGAAGGGGTCTGTAGTGCCAGACCACACTCTACAGACAGTCTGCAAGAGATAAGAAGCCCTACAAGACAGAATACACCCACCCAGCTATAGACAAGACTTTAGTTTGGATTACAGCTTCAGCAGCTAAAATGTGAGTATTATAAAATCTATCTATGTATGCCTGTCCTTTAAAACATATTATGTACTAATGTTTTTTTTTAAATTCCAGCATGTCTTCTGGATCCGAATATTCGCCATCCCAAGAAGAACTGGCTAGCCAAGTTACGGCGAGGAGATGCAATGTAAGTATCAAGTCTTTCAAGGACCCTTTTTTCAAAAAAAAAAAAAAAAATGTTCTATTCCTTTTTTTCTGTCCTGTTTCTCTTCCTCTATATATTTCTTCTTTTCTGCTTCCTTTTTTTTCTATGCGATTCTCATCAATTTCCAAGATTACAACGGGATGAAGACATCTATCTCGACAACGAGCACCTGTTCCACCTTGTCGAGGAATGTGTCCCGTTGTGGGACAGCCGTGACCAGCAGTACAAAGACATTGTGGTGACCCGGCAGCTCTGGAATGAGGTGGCCGCAGCGTTGATGGAGGGCTGGGACAGCGCCTCTGCAGCTTCAAAAAAGGCGTTTAGTAAGTATTTCCCTGCTGTTTGATGTCACATTGACTTTGTTCCTGAGGATACTGTTATGTTTCCTGATAGATATATTCTATCAGTGAACATAACTGTGTCCTCAGGAACAACAGTGACTGCATTGTATATTGTAATGCTGTATTGATCACGCTTTAACTCTTGATGCTGTTGATACTGGTGTGTTTCTTGCAAGATATATACTTGCAGTAAACTCACCAGTGTCATCAGGATCAACAGTGAATGCATTGTGTATTGTAATGCTGTATTGATCATGCTTTCACTCTTGATGCTGTTGATACTGGTGTGTTTCTTGCAAGATATATTTTTGCAGTAAACACACCAGTGTCATCAGGATCAACAGTGAATGCATTGTGTATTGTAATGCTATATTGATCATGCTTTCACTCTTGATGCTGTTGATACTGGTGTGTTTCTTGCAAGATATATTCTTGCAGTAAACACACCAGTGTCATCAGGATCAACAGTGAATGCATTGTGTATTGTAATGCTGTATTGATCATGCTTTCACTCTTGATGCTGTTGATACTGGTGTGTTTCCTGCAAGATATATTCTTGCAGTAAACACACCAGTGTCATCAGCATCAGCGGTGAATGCATTGTGTATTGTAATGCTGTATTGATCATGCTTTCACTCTTGATGCTGTTGATACTGGTGTGTTTCTTGCTAGATATATTCCTGCAGTAAAATCACCAGTGTCATCAGGATCAGCAGTGAATGCATTGTGTATTGTAATGCTTTATTGATCATGCTTTAACTCTTGAAGCTGTAGATATTGGTGTGTTTCTTGCAAGATATTTTCTTGCAGTAAACACACGAGTGACATCAGGATAAACAGTGACTGCATTGTGTATTGAATTCTTTTGTGATGCCGCATTGAATGTTTGCCATGTTCACTCAGGTGTGTGTGATGATACAGATGTTGCCATCAGTGCATTGTATAACATTTTTTCTTTGTTTTTTCTACAGTGAACAAAGACCGCACACTTTGGCGCTCAATGAAGGACCGCTTCGACACTGATGTTCGTGCTGAGGGACAGGTTCGCAGTGGTTCTGCGGCGAGGACCAGAACAAAGTACCGCTATCATCGCAAGTTGGCATTCCTAAGGCCGGTCCTTGCCACCAGAGCGTAAGTATTACATTTTTTTTAATTTTTTTTAATAACCTGTGCTTTTCTATTCCACAGCTGATGCTTCTAGTAAATGCATGATAGTAATGTTTTACTTTTCTTTCCACAACACCTGGAGCAGAACCCTGCAACCTTTCCCTGAATCGGTCCATCATCGATCGACCTCGGACCCGTCCCAGCTATCCGACAGCAAGGAAGCAACTTGCAGGTCAGCAACACGGACAGCTGGTGACCAGGAAGCTGGTCCATCAGGTGTTCCCCTGTCCCAGGTCTCTGCTACTGGTTATGCGGGCACTACCCGCCAGCGGCAGTGGGCCTCGGACAGGCCTGTCTTGCCCGAGTTCATGCACTTGAGCGAGGCCTTTCATGCCAGCGTCAAGTAGCTGTCCGACCGAGTGGAAAGCGGTCTTTCACTCATGGAACGCGGTTTTACCCACATGGAACACCACTTCCACTCTGTCGACCAGCACCTTGACTGGCTGGAGGCCGACCTCAACAGAGCAGCGCACCATTTCTTTAGTAAAATTGAACAGGGCATGGCGGAACACCTTAGCCTTGAGCAACAGCTGAATGTGTTACAGGCTATGCATCAGAATCAGTACGTGCAGCACTCAGTGGTGTCATTCCCACGTGTGCCACCACTGACTCGCTTCACCACAGTGCCGACTTCTGCTGCATACCACTGCATGGCCACCTGCACTCCTAGCCAAGCCGCACAATACACCGCACGAATGCCGAGTGCTGCTGGACACTCCACCCCCGCCACCAGCATGGTAAGCGCTGCTCGTCTGGAGCACCACTACCGCCACCGTACTACCATCTTGGCGCACCGCCACCACACAACCAGCTTGGGCCACCACCACCTATTCTCCTGGTCAGAGCACCGACACAACATCTCCATCTAGGAGCACCGCCACCACTCAGCATCAGCATGAGAGCACCGCCACCACTCCTCGTCATTCCAGGAGCACTGCCAACCACTCCTCATCATAGGACCACCACCACCACTTTGCCTCATAGGAGCACTGCCAACACTCCTCATCATCGGAGCACCACCACCTCTTTGCCTCCTAGGAGCACCGCCACCACTCATCATCATCGGAGCACCTCCACCACTTCACCTCCTAGGAGCATCACCACCACTCCTCATCATAGGAGCACCGCCACCACTTCGCCTCCTAGGAGCATCACAGCATCGCCACCACTTCTCCTCGTAGGAGCACCGCCACCACTTCTCCAACAAGAAGCACCAAGAACACTTCTCCTTCTAGGAGCACTGACACCACCTATTCTCCTTCAAGGAGCACCGCCACCGCCACCACCGAGCAGCAAAGGGGTGACCCACATTCCCTCTTTTTCTCATCACGGACACGGTCCACCATCTCCAGGAGGTCAAGCAATGTAAGGCGGCCACACGGTGGTAGTCGGTCCAGGCAGGTGACTCCTGCCCCAAAGAAGAACAAGAAACAAAAGACTTTGTTTGTCAGTCCCCCCTCTCCTTCTAATGCTTCTCAACCTGCCTCCGTTTCCATCCCTGAGCTCCCTTTCCCCACTACTTTAGTCGCCCCTTCACCTAGAACCCCTTCCTCAACTTCCAGACGTTCCTCGTCTCTCCACACCCTCAAAGTATCCCACTCTTCCCCAAACGTCCTTCAAAATACATTTTTTGTTTTTTAAAAAAATAAATGTGCAATTCTGCTTTCACAAAATACTGTTTCATTCACCGCCTCCACACACTGCGCCGTACACACACTGCGCCGTACACTTAGCGTTTTTGCCATCATATAGCTCCATTACTGACACATGTTTCTTGTGTCAGTCTTGGAGATATGTGTAGTCAAAAACACAAATCTATATGACTTGTATTTTCCCCACCAGTCTCTTGAGTCAGCTAATATTACACAGACTGAATAGAGGATGTTGAGTGCAAGGCGTATCTATTGTTACCTTGCCAGGTATCATCAAAAGTTAATTGACTATGGTGTGTTTTTACCATCATCATTTAACTTTTTGTGATACAAGGCAAGGTGATTATAGATATACCTTGTAATTAACCACATCCTCTATTCAGTGTGTGTTGAGAAACTGAGGAGATGACGGGGAAAATACACGCCATATGTACAATACCCTGCCCTCGTATCATAACTCTCACACCTGGCCAGGTGAATACACATGAGTTTTAACCTGCAGCGTCGCTTCAGTCTGCATATATTTCTATCAGACTGTAGCGATGCTGCAGTTTACCTCTTATGTGTATTCTCCTGCCCATGTGTGATAACCTTCTGAAGTCTGGATGCATTACTTTTGGTGTCCTCACTTCAGCATGACACCAGGCCTGGGCATTGTATTAGTTGTATAAACTTTATTATGTCTACTGTCTGCGTTCAAACTGAAGCCACAGTGATGATACTACAAATAATATTTATAGTCACAGCATTAGGTGTCTTAAATAGTGAGGGATGCAACTGCAGTCCCAAATCACTATTGTTAACATCATGCCAGGTGACACAAAAATTATTTGTGTTATCTCCACCGTTGCAGCAAATTGAACTCAAAGTGTAGAGATGATAAAGGTCATACAACTTGTATGTATAGTCACCTGTTCAGGAGTACTAGTAAATTCATGATGCACAAAACACAGCATCATTAATTCTCTGGTACACCGGACCAGATGATTATTGTATTGAAGTGTAAGAAGACAGAGTGCACTCGGCACAGGTATCAACACAGGTTTTTTTATTAACATAGACACAAAAGAAAAATTTGTTACACCATTTGAGCTTGCCATTCCACCCGTCCCACATCTGAGTTGAAGTAGGCCGCAAATTGGTCCCTCATTTGGCCAACTTCAACGGATGACCTGAGAGGGTGCTGAGTAAATTCAGGCAATGGGTTAGGAGCTGCATCACTGAGTTCAAAGTTCGGGTGTTCTCTAACCATGACAAAATTATGTAGAACCACACAGGCCTTCACCACCTCATCCACTGTTTCCAGTTTCAGATTAATGGCTGTGCTGAGAATGCGCCATCTGGAGACAAGTATACCAAACGCACACTCAACAGTTCTTCTGGCCCTGGTCAGCCTGTAATTAAAAATTCTTTTGGTGTGGTCCAAGTCACGGCTGGAGTAGGGCTTGAGCAGGTTTTGGCACATCTGGAATGCCTCATCCCCAACCATTACAAAGGGCTGTGGGGGACCTTCGGTGTTGGGAAGAGGCCGTGGCATGGGGAAATTGAACTGGTTGCCATACAACCTCCGGCCCATGTCAGAGTTCTAAAAAGCCTGGGAGTCATTCCCACGGCCAAATAAACCAATGTCAACCGCAACAAACATACAGTCTGCATCTGAAATGGCCATTAGTACTGTAGAGAAGTACTTTTTATAGTTATAGTACTCAGAGCCTGTTCTTTTTGGTTTTATAACACGGATGTGTTTCCCATCAACGGCACCCAAACAGTTAGATAAATTGCAGACTGTCCAGAATCTTTCAGCAATTTCAAACCACTTTTCCACGGTGGGCAGGGGCATAAATCCGGGACAGAGAACGTCCCACAAAGTCCGGCAGGTGTCCACAACTATTCCAGACAAGGTTGATATTCCAATACGGTACTGGAAGTGCAGTGAAGAGAGGCTCTTGCCAGTAGCCAGGAATCTGTGAAACAGAGAAACAACAAAAATTAATATTGGTGTACATGGATTGTTACAACAACAAAAAATACAATTTAACACAAGAAAAAATAATGGCATACAAATATATATGCAGCCTTTTCTTTACTACATGGCATAAAAAAAAAAATGCAGCATTTGGTTAACTACATGGCAGAACAATAATTCTGCCAGCTTTGGAATAGTCCATGTGAGAACAAAAAAAATTATGCAGGTATTGTTTTTGCAATACTACGTACCGTAATGTGACCAGGAGCTGTTCCTCGGGAGGAATCGCACAACGGAGCTGTGTGTCCTGTCTCCGGATGGCATCTTGGACACGACCAAGCAAATACCTGAAGCTTTGTTGGGACATCCGTGTGTAATCAGTAAATTTATCCGGGTTTACCTGGAGCTCGCTGTAGAGGGTCTGGTATGCTCCACGGCTCTCCCGGAGTTCAATAATCGGATGTATCCACAAACGCCGCCGCTGCCATCTTCGCTGTCTCTCTCTCTCCCTTTGTTGATGGAAAGCAACTGCATAAGCCTGAGCCATCCTGATGTCCAGATCCAAGTTGAAGTGAAAACTCTTCCAGTGCAGATCCATGTTGTCAAGAGAAAATCCAAGCAAATGTGAAGAATTCAGCTGTACACTGGGTCTATATAAAGAATTTCCATAACACAAGCCCACTGCTGTCCCATTGGTGGAGTCTGTTGCAAGAATTTTTCAAGGATTTTCCTCCTGTGATTGTGACACCATGTGCATAAACATGCAAACGCATGGAAAAACGCATACAAACGCAGCGTTTTTTGTCGTAATGCGCACGATGATGCGACGGAAAAACGCAGCATTTAGGCTGGAGTCACACACAACGATTAAAAAATCGGTCCGATTTTAACGGTCCGAAATCGCACAAAGGTTTCTTCACCATGGCTCCGTCTGTGATCCGATTTTCCAGCATAGAACCGATTTTATTCGCATGTAAGCATCCGTTTGACATCCATCTGCCGAGATTTTCTCGCAGATTTGCAAAATGGACATCTAATGGAGCCCTATGACAGGTTTTCAAACACAAAGGAAAGAATAGATATAGACACATAGAATACATATATATATATATTTATAATTCATGCAGTTCTTCATAGCAGAATAGCCACTGAAACATTTGCCGGCTTCTGTAAAATCATTCCCCTACCCGACATGAAATGACACATGGTTTACATACAGTTAACCATTTCATTTCATGGTTTTTTTTTTATGTCTATCACTAGTAATTAGATGAGGGTTTTTGTGTAAAATTTTGGAGTTGTAGGTGTTAATTTAAGGGGTTAATTCATTGTAAAAAATTGCGGGGACTCCCTGCAGCCTCAGGGACGTCAGCGGAATTCTCCGCAATTTTTTACAGCGAATTAACCCCTTAAATTAACACCTACAACTCCAAATCCTGCTTCCCCCCTTCCCCCTCTTTTTACCCCCTCCATCCCCCTTTGCGCCACCTCCGTGCGCGCATTTAGCAGCCGCCGAGCGTTGATTGGTGATGCAGTTCACGGATCAACACTCGTGCTCACTTTTTTGTCTCAGCCCCCTTTGCGGCAACTCCGTACACACATCCCACAGCCGCCAAACTTTGATAAGTGATGCAGTTCACTTATCAGAGCTTGTGCCTGTGGTTTTCCATTTTTTTTACCCTCCTTTGCGCCACCTGACTACAACCGCAAATGTTGATCCCTGATCCCTGCCTGATCTCTCTTCATCCACCTGATTCCCCCATCCCCCTCGTTTTACTACCTCCAACCCCCTTTTGCGCCGCCTCCATGCACACATTTAGAAGCCGCCGAGCGTTGATTGGTGATGCAGTTCACCGATCAACACTCGTGCTTGCTTTTTTTCTCAGCCCCCTTTGCGCCAACTCCGTACACACATACCGGAGCTGCCAAACTTTGATAAGTGATGCAGTTCACTTATCAAAGCTTGTGCCTGCCGTTTTCCTTTTTTTTCACCCTCTTTGTGCCACCTGACTACAACAGCAAATGTTGATCCCTGATCACTGCCCGATCTCTCTTCATCCACCCCAATCCCCCATCCCCCTCTTTTTACCACCTCCATCCCCCTTTGCTCTGCCTCCATGCACACATTTAGCAGCTGCCGAGCGTTGATTGGTGACGCAGTTTACCGATCAACACTCGTGCTCACTTTTTTTCCTCAGCCCACTTTGCACCAACTCCATACGCACATCCCACAGCAGCCAAACTTTGATAAGTAATGCAGTTCATTTATCAGAGCTTGTGCCTGCTGTCTTCCGTTTTTTTCACCCCCCTTTGCGCCACCTACATGCGCACGTCCAGCAGCCGCCGAATTTTGATAAGTGGCGCAGTTCACTTATCAGAGCTTGTGCCTGCTGTGACTTTTCTTTTCACATGCATTTTTTTCTCCCTATTTGCTTTTTATTTTAGCTTTTTCTTTTCAGACTAGTTGGCACCAATCACTATCCACCACACATACAGTTATCAATAAAGTACACACAAGCACCATACTCAATAAATGTTCCACTCTTCACATTCGTCCCAACAGCGCAATTCATTGGAGGAGGCATATTCTTTCCTTGCCTCAGACACTGATAGTGAGGGAGACGATCCCACATTTCTGTACTTTTTAGATTCTTCATCCTCATCCTCTTCCTCTTTCTCCTCGGGTCCTGCGGAACCGCCATGCAGACGGCCCAGGACAGAAGATGAGGCAGTGCCCACTATTTCAGAAGATGGCGCTGAACCAGTGCACCCCACTGCGGACCCCGTATGAACCTCAACCCCCTAAAATTACGAGCCACTGATTCTTGATCTTGTGGCAGAATCAGGAATCAAGTTTGACACCACTGGCCTTACAGAAATAGACTTTTTCAAAGACTTTTTCACTCAGGATTTTGTTAACCTCATGGTGGATGAAGCTAATTTGTACGCTCGTCAATTTTGGGCGCAAAACCCCGGTTCATCATATTTTAACTGGTCTCGTGTAGACGCAGTTGAAATGATGCAGTTTTGGGGCCTGTCCCTTCACATGGGGATCCTGAAGAAGCCAGAAATTCGGCAATATTGGAGTGTTGATATTTTATACAACACTCCAGTGTTCAGAATGGTCAAGGCCATCCACAAATTCCTGCATTATACTGATAATGCACTGTGTCCCCCACGAGATGACCCCAACTTTAAACGTCTGTTCAAAGTTCAGCCGGTCATTGAACACTTCAACAAAAAGTTTCCTGAAGTGTACGTGCCCCAAAGGGATACTGCATGGATGAGTCCTTGGTTCATTTTAAGGGAAGGCTCAGATTCCATCAGTACCTGCCCAGCGAGAGGGCCAGGTAAGGAATCAAACTCTATAAGCTGTATGAGAGTACCTCAGGGTACATCCACATGAGATTAAGAAGGAAAGGACACCAGGATTGAACCTCCTAAATGTCTTCCTGTCCTGGGAGTGAGTGGGAAAATTGTGTGGGATTTTGTGCACCCACTGCTGGATAAAGGTTATCACCTCTACACCGATAGCTTTTATACCAGCATCCCACTTTTCAAATCCCTCTCTGCGCGAGGCGAGGTACCGCAGCTTGTGGTACTGTCCGAAAAAATCAAAGAGGCCTCCAGAAGACGCTACTTGGGCAGATGCTCAGAAGGGGTTACAGCAGAGCCCAATGTAGCGACCACCTGCTGGTGGTCAAGTACAAGGACAAGAGGGATGTCTTTCAACATCTTTATCAACGATTTAGATGAAGGAATAGAGGGTAAACTGATTAAATTTGCTGATGACACAAAGCTAGGAGGGATAGCTAATACTAGAGAAGAGAGAGAGGATTCAAAAAGATATAAATAAACTGGAGAAGTGGGAAGCAACTAACAGAATGGTTTTTAACAGGGAAAAATGCAAAGTACTACATCTGGGCAATAAAAATGAAAAAAGCATATACAGAATGGGAGGATTAGGGCTAAGCAACAGCACATGTGAAAAAGACTTGGGTGTTATGATTGAGTCACCGTAGGAGGCAAAAACAGAAATGCTAGCTAAGTCCAGAAAGCCAGAGAAGTTGGCAGCTATCGGATTGCAGACCCCTGAACCTATCAACACAACTAGCAGTAGCCGTGGGGGGTTCCTACGATGCCCTAGACCCCTCGATAACAGCTGGAGAATTAAATAGGTCTAAAGAAAGAAAGGGGAAATCTAAACTGCCCCAGAGCAGACCCCAAAGCAAAAGGCAGCCCTCAACATATAATGACGGTGAAGCAAGATGAAAATACTAACACAGACAGAAAGATAGACTGAGCAAAGACGGGGCCCAAGCTAACTAGACAGAAAAGGACAGGAAGGCTGCTGTCTTCAATCCGTGAAAAACCCTATGAAAATAAGAGCCAACAGACTGACAGTGAAAAAGGCCCTGAAGACGCTAGGCTTCAAAAAAGCTATGTCAGTACTCAGGAATATTCTGAAGACAGAGCTACAGGCAAAAGGAGATTCAGCTCACCCCAGCAGGGAATGGCAGAATACAAAAAAGCAAGGAAAACAAAAAACAAAACCAAAATGCTAACAGGCAAAACAGAAAACTTAGCTTTAGAGGAGCAGGAATCAGACTGGTGTCCTAGAAGTCCACAGAGAAATCACCCGCAGGGCAGAAGGGCGTCGGCAGCCTTATATCCAGTCCGTGACTCCACTCAGCCAGTCATCCTCATTAGGCTCAGGTGCCTGATAATCAGGCTCATTACCTTCCTTTACCAGAATAGGGAGTTCACCAGACCTCAGTGACAAAGGGGAAAATGAACTCACAACACTTAGGTATACTAATAGATCACAGACTGAATATGAGTCAACAGTAGAGTTGAGCGAAACGGGTCGAAAAATTTCAAAAGTCGCCGACTTTTGGCAAAGTCGGGTTTCATGAAACGAAACCCGACCCTAGGATGAGGTCGTCCACGAGGTCGGCGACTTACACGCCAAAGTCGCGTTTCAAAAGTTTGTTTTGCGCTCTTTTTCAGCCAGTCAGGATCCACGGACACTGTGGGCAACGTGATGACATAGGCAGGGGTCACCACCATCTTTCAGAAGGGCATGCAAGTGATTGGCTTGCTTTGGTGGGCGTCACAGGGGGTATAAAAGGGCGTGCACGCCGACCGCCAACTTACTTCTGCCGATCTTAGCATAGGGAGAGGTTGCTGCTGCTGATTCTGTAGGGAGAGCGTTAGGCAGGGAAGAAGAAAAAAAAACTGCTTCTGCTGCTAGCGATTTTGCCTGTACAACACACCAGTCACTGTGTGTGCAGTGCAAGGGGAGGCTATATTGTGGTGGATCAGCGGTGTTGGTTGTTAGGCTGCCTTCTAAAGGGGGTTTTACACTAAGCAATATCGCTAGCAATATCGCTAAATCGTCACTGGTTTTGTGACATTATAGCGATATTGCTAGCGATATCGCTATGTGTGATACTTACCAGCGACCGGCTCCCCCGCTGCTCATCGCTGATCGCGCGAGAATGTCCGGCTCCATTTCTCGTCGGGCGCTTCCTGCTGAGACTTCCTGCTGTGACGTCCAGCGACGCGTGGAGGCGGGCGGGAGGATGCAGGATCGCTGTGTGTGAATGGTAAGTATCGTGCGCTGCGTCGCTGCTGCATCGCTGTGAGGTCTTTCTGTATGAAAGCTCACTAGCGATCATTTAGCGATGCACCAGCGATCCTGACCGGGTCGGATCGCTGGTTGGATCGCTGGTGCATCGCTAAATGTAAAAGGGCCTTAAGGCTTCCTGACAGCTGCATTGCTGTTTACTCACTGCTCTGCAAACTGCTTTTTTATAAGCAATCCCAATTTTTTTTTTGTCCTGCTGTTGTACTGAGCGTGCATTTTTTCACACCATACAGCGGTGTGCGCTCCTCACACAGTACTGTGTAACGGCTGTTATCACAGCCACAGTGAAGCTATCTGTGTGTCACTCTGTGAGAATAAGTCGAGGACATGTTCCGTTCTTACAGACCTGCACCTACTAGTTTTGTCTAGCTTTCAAACAGTTAAATATATTTGCTGTTTGATCACATTCAAAACTATAGAGAGACAGCGTGTGTCAGTCCGTATACTTAAAAAACACGGAGCTTGACAATTTTACGTACACCAGACAGCCGTGTACGTGCATGCTCCTCTCAGTACCATGTAACGGCTGTTATCACGGCCACAGTGAAGCTATCTGTGTGTCACTGTGGAAGGATAAGTGGAGGACTTGTTCCGTTCTTACAGACCTACACTCTAGGGAGATTCCTATTCTGCCCAATTCTACATACACCTTGTAGTTTGTGATACACTAGCCAATTTCTGCCTGTGACATAGCGCTCTGATATTCAGTGGGCCTCACACAATCCAAAAGTGTCCAGTGTCCACTAGTGTGTGCAGAAATTCAAAATCTCCCTTATCCTGTAGTCACTTTTTTCACACCTGTGCCATCGAGCCTGTGACATAGCGCTCTGATATTCAGTGGGCCTCACACAATCCATAAGTGTCCAGTGTTCACAAGTGTGTGCAGAAATTCAAAATCTCTGTGATACTGTAGTCACTTTTTTCACACCTGTGCCATCGAGCCTGTGACATAGCACTCTGATATTCAGTGGGCCTCACACAATCCAAAAGTGTCCAGTGTCCACTAGTGTGTGCAGAAATTCAAAATCTCCCTTATCCTGTAGTCACTTTTTTCACACCTGTGCCATTGAGCCTGTGACATAGCGCTCTGATATTCAGTGGGCCTCACACAATCCAAAAGTGTCCAGTGTCCACTAGTGTGTGCAGAAATTCAAAATCTCCCTTATCCTGTAGTCACTTTTTTCACACCTGTGCCATCGAGCCTGTGACATAGCGCTCTGATATTCAGTGGGCCTCACACAATCCAAAAGTGTCCAGTGTCCACTAGTGTGTGCAGAAATTCAAAATCTCTGTGATCCTGTAGTCACTTTTTTCACACCTGTGCCATCGAGCCTGTGACATAGTGCTCTGATATTCAGTGGGCCTCACACAATCCAAAAGTGTCCAGTGTCCACTAGTGTGTGCAGAAATTCAAAATCTCCCTTATCCTGTAGTCACTTTTTTCACACCTGTGCCATCGAGCCTGTGACATAGCGCTGTGATATTCAGTGGGCCTCACACAATCCAAAAGTGTCCAGTGTCCACTAGTGTGTGCAGAAATTCAAAATCTCCCTTATCCTGTAGTCACTTTTTTCACACCTGTGCCATCGAGCCTGTGACATAGCGCTCTGATATTCAGTGGGCCTCACACAATCCAAAAGTGTCCAGTGTCCACTAGTGTGTGCAGAAATTCAAAATCTCCCTTATCCTGTAGTCACTTTTTTCACACCTGTGCCATCGAGCCTGTGACATAGAGCTCTGATATTCAGTGGGCCTCACACAATCCAAAAGTGTCCAGTGTCCACTAGTGTGTGCAGAAATTCAAAATCTCCCTTATCCTGTAGTCACTTTTTTTACACCTGTGCCATCGAGCCTGTGACATAGCGCTCTGATATTCAGTGGGCCTCACACCATCCAAAAGTGTCCAGTGTCCACTAGTGTGTGCAGAAATTCAAAATCTCTGTGATCCTGTAGTCACTTTTTTCACACCTGTGCCATCGAGCTTGTGACATAGCGCTCTGATATTCAGTGGGCCTCACACAATCCAAAAGTGTCCAGTGTCCACTAGTGTGTGCAGAAATTCAAAATCTCCCTTATCCTGTAGTCACTTTTTTCACACCTGTGCCATCGAGCCTGTGACATAGCGCTCTGATATTCAGTGGGCCTCACACAATCCATAAGTGTCCAGTGTCCACAAGTGTGTGCAGAAATTCAAAATCTCTGTGATCCTGTAGTCACTTTTTTCACACCTGTGCCATCGAGCCTGTGACATAGCGCTGTGATATTCAGTGGGCCTCACACAATCCAAAAGTGTCCAGTGTCCACTAGTGTGTGCAGAAATTCAAAATCTCCCTTATCCTGTAGTCACTTTTTTCACACCTGTGCCATCGAGCCTGTGACATAGCGCTCTGATATTCAGTGGGCCTCACACAATCCAAAAGTGTCCAGTGTCCACTAGTGTGTGCAGAAATTCAAAATCTCCCTTATCCTGTAGTCACTTTTTTCACACCTGTGCCATCGAGCCTGTGACATAGCGCTCTGATATTCAGTGGGCCTCACACAATCCAAAAGTGTCCAGTGTCCACTAGTGTGTGCAGAAATTCAAAATCTCTGTGATCCTGTAGTCACTTTTTTCACACCTGTGCCATCGAGCCTGTGACATAGCGCTGTGATATTCAGTGGGCCTCACACAATCCAAAAGTGTCCAGTGTCCACTAGTGTGTGCAGAAATTCAAAATCTCCCTTATCCTGTAGTCACTTTTTTCACACCTGTGCCATCGAGCCTGTGACATAGCTCTCTGATATTCAGTGGGCCTCACACAATCCATAAGTGTCCAGTGTCCACAAGTGTGTGCAGAAATTCAAAATCTCTGTGATCCTGTAGTCACTTTTTTCACACCTGTGCCATCGAGCCTGTGACATAGCGCTCTGATATTCAGTGGGCCTCACACAATCCAAAAGTGTCCAGTGTCCACTAGTGTGTGCAGAAATTCAAAATCTCCCTTATCCTGTAGTCACTTTTTTCACACCTGTGCCATCGAGCCTGTGACATAGCACTCTGATATTCAGAGGGCCTCACACAATCCAAAAGTGTCCAGTGTCCACTAGTGTGTGCAGAAATTCAAAATCTCCCTTATCCTGTAGTCACTTTTTTCACACCTGTGCCATCGAGCCTGTGACATAGCGCTCTGATATTCAGTGGGCCTCACACAATCCAAAAGTGTCCAGTGTCCACTAGTGTGTGCAGAAATTCAAAATCTCCCTTATCCTGTAGTCACTTTTTTCACACCTGTGCCATCGAGCCTGTGACATAGCGCTCTGATATTCAGTGGGCCTCACACAATCCAAAAGGGTCCAGTGTCCACTAGTGTGTGCAGAAATTCAAAATCTCCCTTATCCTGTAGTCACTTTTTTCACACCTGTGCCATCGAGCCTGTGACATAGCGCTCTGATATTCAGTGGGCCTCACACAATCCAAAAGTGTCCAGTGTCCACTAGTGTGTGCAGAAATTCAAAATCTCCCCTGTCCTATAGACACCTTGTACCTTGTTTTACATTACTATATAGTTTGTTGGATTTTGTCTACATTTCTACAAAAAATGAGGAAGGCTGGTGGAAGAGGCCGTGGAATTGGGCGGGAGTTGGCAGCTGGTAATGATGGTGTTGGTGGTGGATCTGATGGTAGTGGCAAGAGCAAAATAGGACCGAATGCAGGAGGTGTTGAGCCTGCATCATCGTCTGGCTCCATAAGGCTTCGAAGGCTTAGTTTTCTAGGAGTTGGCAAACCGCTTTTAAAGCCAGAGCATCAGGAAAAAGTTTTGTCTTACATTGCTGACTCAGCCTCCAGCTCTATCGCCTCCTCTTCTGAAGTTGTAAAAAGTAAAAGCACTGAGTCGTCATTGGAGGCTCATGTTCATGAACCACACCTTTCCTTGTGTCCTTCACCCCAACCAAGATTGAAGGATGACGCAGGCCATACTACTGATTACTCCATGGAGCTGTTTTCACATACCATGCCTGGATTATCAAGTGAAATGGTGAATTACCAAGGCCAAGATGAATCTGACATGGAGTGCACTGATGCACAGCCGCTGATAGATGATTCTGCTGGTACATTCACTCAGAGCACTACATTGTCCTCGCAGTGTACAGAGCCAGATTCTGACCCTGATGAGACTCAAGTGCCCCTTCCCGCACATTATACCACCATACACGGTGACACAGAGGAAGGTGCACATGACATTGAAGAGGAGGTGATGGATGACCCAGTTGTTGACCCAGATTGGCATCCATTGGGGGAAGAGGGTGCTGCTTCCAATAGCTCAGATGAGGAGCATCCACAGCAGACATCGACATCGCAACAGCTGTTATCTGGCAGGCCCGGAGCACTCCAAAGACAGGTTCCAAAAATCAAAAGAGTTGCTGGACAGCATGTCCAGAGGGTCAAAAGATCACAGCGTGCTAGGCCGCAAAATGTCTGCCAAAGTAGGAAGAGTGCAGTGTGGCACTTTTTTGAACAAAATCCTCATGATCAGGCCAAGGTTATCTGTAAGAAGTGCGCAAAGACCTTTAGCCGAGGGAAAAATCTGAAAAATTTGAATACCAGTTGCATGCTTAGACATTTAACCACCATGCACTTGCAAGCGTGGACACAACACCAAACCTCAAGTGCCACATGTGCAACTGATCACAAAGAAGGTAGTCAGCAACGCTACATTGTTTCCCCCACTGTAAGCCCACCGGTTAGCACAGCAGCAAATGTTGAGGTGTCGTTGCAAGGCCACAGCAGTCAGGGAATCCCACTGTTATATCAACGAAATACTGAATCTAGGCCATCAGAAAGAACACCAACTCCATCACCATCATCAACCCTCTCTCAGTCCACCCTGTCCACCGCTACTTCCACCATATGCAGCTCTCAAGTCCAGCTCACCCTCCCAGACACTATGAGTAGGTCAAGAAAGTACTCAGTCTCTCATCCGCGTACACTGGGTTTGAACGCCCACATTGCCAAACTAATCTCGTTTGAGATGATGCCCTATCGGTTGGTGGAAAGCGCAGCTTTCCGCGAACTCATGGCCTATGCAGTACCACGCTATGACCTACCCAGTCGCCACTTCTTCTCTCGCAAAGCCATCCCAGCCCTCCACCATCATGTAAAAGACCGCATTGTCCATGCACTCAAGCAGCCAGTGAGTGGAAAGGTGCACCTCACAACTGATGCATGGTCCAGTCGGCATGGCCAGGGCCGTTACGTGTCCATCACTGCGCACTGGGTTAATGTGGTGGATGCAGGGTCCACAGGGAACAGCGGTGGTGGGACAGTGCTGCCTAGCCCACGGTATAGGAAACAGTTGGCTGTAGGTGTTCGACCCTCCTCCTCCTCCTCCAGAAGCGAAAGCTCGTCCACAGAGCGCAGTCGTACGAGCACTCCATTTGCAGCTGCCACTGTTGCACACGAGGTATCCCCCTATCGAGCAGCTAGTGGAAAGCGTCAGCAGGCTGTGTTGCAGATGATGTGTTTGGGCGACAGACACACCGCCGAGGTGCTGGCCGAGTACTTGAAGCGACAAACTGAGTCATGGCTGGGCAGTGTACATCTTGAGGCAGGCAAGGTAGTTAGTGATAATGGCCGTAATTTTGTGGCAGCCATAGCCCTTTCAAAACTCAGCCACATACCTTGCTTGGCTCACACCTTGAACCTGGTGGTGCAGTGCTTCCTCAAAAATTATCCGGAGTTAACAGCCCTGCTCCAGAAGGTGCGAAGACTGTGCGCGCACATCCGCCGGTCGCCTGTACACTCCGTTCGTATGCAGAAGCTGCAGCGATTGCTCCACGTTCCCAACCACCGCCTCATTATCGACATTGCAACAAGGTGGAACTCCACCCTGCACATGGTGGAGCGGCTGTGCGAGCAGGCCATAATGCATTTGTGGGAGGATACACGGCCAGGCACTTTGAGAGCAGACATGGAGTTGACAGGTGTGCAGTGGTCGAAGCTGAAAGACCTCTGTAAAGTCCTTCAGTGTTTTGTGGAATGCACACGGCTGGTAAGCGCAGACGACGCCATCCTAAGCATGAGCATCCCACTTATGCGTCTGCTCATGCAAACTTTGACGCACCTTAAGGAGCAGGCGTCTGCAGCCAATGTTGATGAGGAGGAAGAGGAGGAGGGAATCCATGATGACTCAGCCATTGTCTGCTCAGGGACCTCTCCTGGACGAGGTGGAGGAAGAAGAGGAGGAGGAGGATGATGATGGGGATGATTACGGGGATGATTACTTAGGGGAGGAGGATGCATCTCGTGGGGCAAGTGAAAATGTTGGCGTGGCAAGGTCTGGTACAGGGTTTGTGCGTGACTGGAGGGATGTGGATTTGCCAGAAAGTGCTCCTCCAACCAGCACTCGCAGTGCATCATTGACACCGGGAACATTGGCCCACATGTCAGATTATGCCTTGCAGATCCTAAAAAGGGACCCCCGCGTTGCCAAAATGATGAACGATGACGACTACTGGTTGGCCAGTATCCTGGATCCACGCTATAAAGGCAAATTACAAAACATCATGCCACAGGAGAACCTTGACCTAATATTGGCTAATAAACAAGCAACTCTGGTAAATCGGTTGCTTGAGGCATTCCCAGCACACAGCATCGGTGATGGTTCTCACACGAGCCGTACGGGCCGGGGGAAGCTTGGCAGAGGTGTTCATGGTGCACACAGCAGAAGTGGCGTTGGAGACAGGGGTTTCATGACAATGTTGTGGACTGATTTTTCAAGTACCGCTCACACAACTGGTAATACTGCATCGATGGAAAGTGACAGGAGACAGCAGTTGTCAACTATGGTTACAAACTACTTTTCCTCCCATATCGATGTTCTCCCACACAGGTTATTCCCCTTTGACTATTGGGCCGCTAAACTGGACACCTGGCCTGAATTGGCACAATATGTCTTACAGGAGCTCGCTTGCCCAGCTGCAAGTGTGCTATCGGAAAGAGTCTTCAGTGCAGCTGGATCAATCCTGACAGAAAAAAGGACCCGTCTGTCAACCCAAAATGTGGATGATCTAACCTTCATTAAAATGAACCATGCATGGGTTTCCAAGGATTTTGTCCCACCTTCCCCTGATGACACATAGGGTGACAGAAAAATGGCTTGCTTTGGTCCACCTCTTCCTGGGACTTGACCTATTTCGCCTTTTGCATCAGCTGAATGTCCAACATCAACATATGCCACTTTCTAAAACTCCCTAACTGTGCTGCCTCCCCCCCCCATGGCCGGGGTCACCACCTAGCGCACGACACCGTGCGAGTGCCGTTGCCCTGGACAGGTGGGTAGGCCGACTCTTGGGCGCGGGCACTGGCACAGGGTCCCTCATAGTGCAATCAAGTGTCTCTGACGGTGGTGGTGCACACCCGCCGTCAGACACACCGCCGTACTATGAGGGGCCCAGTGCCAGTACCAACGCCCACGAGTGGGCCCCCCTTGCTTGGGCAGGGCCCCAGCATTTGCAATCTTTATCTCTCCCTGCTCCTCCGCTGTGTAGTCTGGGCCGTCAAATCCATACTGTGCCTGACACCGTCTGAGCCTGCCTCCTGATGTATAGACATATATTTTGAATGTGTACGCTATCCATACATGTTATCCGGGGATACGGTACCCTTTCTCACCTTTGTGCAATCACGTGCAATCCATACTGGGCCTAACACCGTCTGAGCCTGCCTCCTGATGTATAGACATATATTTTGAATGTGTACGCTATCCATACATGTTATCCGGGGATACGGTACCCTTTCTCACCTTTGTGCAATCACGTGCAATCCATACTGGGCCTAACACCGTCTGAGCCTGCCTCCTGATGTATAGACATATATTTTGAATGTGTACGCTATCCATACATGTTATCCGGGGATACGGTACCCTTTCTCACCTTTGTGCAATCACGTGCAAGCCATACTGGGCCTAACACCGTCTGAGCCTGCCTCCTGATGTATAGACATATATTTTGAATGTGTATGCTATCCATACATGTTATCCGGGGATACGGTACCCTTTCTCACCTTTGTGCAATCACGTGTAATCCATACTGGGCGTGAGAACGGCTGGCGAGCTGTTAAGCAAGCTACAGCACCTGTGGTTTGCACACGTAAGTTTTTCATTTTTTCAGGAATGACGGTTAGGCCTAATTCCGGAACTGCGGTTGACCTGCACTTACTGGGAAATCATCGTTCGCGTGTAATAATTGTAATCAGTGATCCCCATCACTAACGTTGTTCAGCGGGTTATCTGCACCTGTAAGCGACAAACGCTGGCCTTTTCAGTGTAGCGCACATGCAGCCACGGACATGTAAGGGCATGACACACCAGTAATTGGCCAATCTCATGTGCCAGAGCCTCACGTGTCCCTCTAGTAAGCCGGACTCGGACCGTGGGGCATGACGGAGTCTCGTTCGTTAACGGAAGTAAGCTTGCAATGTGTGCATCTTTTCTGTAGCTGGCATGGTTGAGGTTTCCCAGGTGGAGTCGAATTTAACCGTAGGCTCCACTCCTGGTGGTGCCCTTCTGGACATTCCTTTAAGGTTCAGCTATGCAACCATACTGCCCACGTAAAACAAACACTTTGCCTTCATGAACGCTGTTTGGAGGGTCATGACTCATGGGAATAACGCCGCCCAATCAGTTAACCTGCTAGAGAGATCCTTCGTTGCTCCCAAGCATGACCTCACACTCCCTAGGAGGAAGGTAATGCCACTGTGGCGACCGTACTCCTGGGGGCGACACAAGTGCACTGATGTCCAGCCACTGCTCGATGAATCTGCTGGTACATTGACCCAGACCACTACATTCCCCTCGCATGCTACACGGCCTGAATCTGACCCTGATGAAACTCAGGTTACCCTTCCCATATACAGTTCCATCTTACACGGTGACAAAGAGGAAGCTGCAGATGAAAGTGCAGGTTCGGCCCACCCGCCATCAGACACACCACCGTACTATCAGGGGCCCTGTGCCAGTGCCGTCGCCAATGAGTGGGCCCCCCCTGCTTGCTCAGGATCACAGCACTTGCAAGGTTGAAATACTGTGCAGTGAGATGGAAGATGGGGACGACGAGGAGTCCAGACTAGTACAGGGATTCCCTAGCGAGGAGACTTATTTGATTGTTTTCAATGTTGGGACAGCAATTTTTGGGGAGCACTATACTCTGGAGAATGATAGATGGGGCCCACCATACACTGGAACATTCCAAAGGTGGACATCAGACACTGGAGCAGCATTTACAGGGCCCATTATACACTAGAGCATTAGAAATGGGGCCCATTATGTTTGGAGCATTATTTGGGCCCATAAGACAGTGGAGCTTCATCCATGGGGACCAACATATACTGTAGCATTATGTGGAGCTCATCATATACTGTTTCAAACATTATATGGGACCAATGATTCTGTATGGAGAAATAGATGGGCCTCGTCATGAGATGTAAACAGTGAAGTATTTTTCATTGTACTATACCGCTATTTCTCTGCCGTATCGGAGCATGATGAGTTGTGGTATGTGTTAAAGGGGCGCTCTTTCGCCCAGGGCACATGAAAACCTGGAGCCAGCCCTACCCCCCCACAACTTTAGCCAAATAACCCCCATTTTTCAGTGTGTAACTTGTATTATGAAGTTAATTAAGGTTGACAAGCTTAAGTAAGAAGAATTGATGCTTTTGGCATTCAAATGGGCACTGTAGGTGTGTTTCCTGTCCTCCTCTCACTGCCGACTTTTATTCCCCATTGACTTACATTGGGTTTCGTGTTTCGGGACGACCCCGACTTTTCCCTATAATCGGCCGATCTTGCTCGACCCGACTTTTGGAAAAGTCGGGTTTCACGAAACGAAACTCGACCCTAAAAAACCAAAAGTCGCTCAACTCTAGTCAACAGTGTGATGCAGCAGCAAAAAAGGCAAATGCAATTCTAGGATGTATTAACAGAAGCATACAGTCTAGATCACGTGAAGTCATTATTTCCCTCTACTCCTCTTTGGTCAGACCTCATCTGGAATATTGTGTCCAGTTGTGGGCACCACATTTTAAAAAAGACATCAACAAATTGGAGCAAGTTCAGAAAAGAGCAACCAGAATGGTGACTGGTCTGCAAACCCTGTCTTATGAGGAAAGGTTGCAGGAT